>NC_136408.1:45440288-46102788 GCF_051521515.1 Lactuca serriola | reverse complement strand
ATAACCTATTTCTGATTAGGGTGATTTTTTTGTGTTCAATGTGGGATCTTCCGGTTCGGTAGCCGAGCATTAGTTACTTATCAGCAGACTGAGGTGAGTTTTCTCACTTTATCAATGGATCGAAGGCACCAAGGCTGACCTATTCTCTATGATATAGGATGCTAGCTATATTTGTTATATGTGTATGAAGGACTAGGATTTGACCCCTGGAAACTGGATAAAAGGTCAGGATATGGCCCCTGACATCTGTATAAAAGATCAGGATCTGGCCCCTGACAACTATATAGAAGACCAGGATTTGACCCTTGACAGGAAATTACTTGTAAGACTACGATTTGGCCTATAACACTAACTTATTTAAGTGTGGTATGTGGTACTTTGAGGAAACCTACTAAGCTTTTTCTTATAGTTTATATTTTTGGTTTCAAGTACTTTCGGTACTAAGAGGAAGGGCCCGACGTGATGACACAACATTCTCTCCTCACTATTTTCCACACTTTTTAATATTATACTCCGATGATTTGACATTGTTATTATGTGATGGTTTTGGAACAACGTGATAATTGTAACTCTTGTTTTAAAATGAAAATTTTTATCTTGGTTTTTGGGTCGTTACAAGTTGGTATCAGAGCCTTGGTTTGAGGGATTCGGGTACACTTTCGGGTGTGTCAGAACTCAAACTAAGGAAATGATAATATTTTCAAAAAGAAAAAGAAATTGAATTTTTGAAAAAGATTCTTTTAAGAAAAAGGGGAGTGCAATGTGTGCGATCATCCGAGCTCAAGTAAGTTTTTCCCAAGTTACCTATACTTATGTATTATAATTAGTATGTTTGATATGTGAATTGCATGCTAGATTGGGGCTAAGGATACCTTTAGGAATCATATGATAGAACTACCTAATTTGTGAGATGCCTTATAGCTCGGTAGAGCTTGATTCCATGTACTACTTGGAATTGATATCGGCTCAGTTAATTACTATGTATATGCTTTCAAATTTGTATATCATTAGGATTGTATAGCCCTAGAATGATCGATTTAGCCTCATTTCCTGTTCCTTGTTTGGTTGTGGACTTAGGGTAGAATCTTCATTCAACTGTCTATGCGATCCTATTTTATGTACGACTTGCATGAATATGGCAACCAACGGTGTTGATTTAGGTTCTTGGTACTACTAGTGGTGGGAGTGAGACTTCCTAGAAGAGTCTAGGATATGTATATTGTGTAGCATAAGTTTGTTCTTGGTTGTAGTGTCGTAAATTAGAGGAATCAAAATTTACTTTGAGGGAGGTACATGTAGGTGTGGAAAGTAGTATTGGGCCCGTGCTATTGTAAGTACACGACCTGTAACTGAGACAAGTGTATATTTGTCGATTCTAAGGGTAAGTGTGTATTGCGAGTTTTCCTCTAGTGTTTTCTGATTGTTTATATCTTGTGTTTCAGTTTAAGGATGGTGTTCACTCGTTTGGGATTGAGAGGTACTAGTTCTAGCTCTGGATCGGTTCAGGTTCTGGCTCTGGCTTAGAACCGATTGATGAGAGGCCGCATGAGCTTATTGAAGGCGAGGTTACTCGCGGTATTATTGACGCTACCCATGTGATTTTTGGTACCAAAAAGGAGAGGATTTTAGAGCTCGTGGAGGAGCGGCTCGGGACCTTTTGAGCAGAGATTGCTACAGGGCATATTGAGGCACAAACTCCCTCATTTCAGGTGTTTAAGGCATATGGAGTGTGTGAGTTCTTTGGGGTTAAGGAACCTATCGCTAGCCATCACTGGATTAAGGACATGGAGAATGCTCAGCGTACGAGCTTTTTCACTTAGGGGGCAAAGGTGGGATTCCCGTCCTGCTTGCTGAGGGACAGAGTGAAGGACTGGTGGGAGGAGGTTACCTGAGCGGTAGGGACGGGGGCAGTGGCTATGATGACATGGGAATACTTTGTTCAGTGGTTTCATAGGGAGCTTTCACCAGCTATTGAGGTGCATTAGATGGCGAGGGAGTTTCATGGAACTTCACCAGACTATAGAGACTATGGCGAAGATTACCGCCAAATTCAGGGAGAGATCATTATTGGTCCCGCAGTACGTTGCGGATGAGGAGATGAGGAAGACAAGATATCATGATATGCTAAGGGATGATATCAGGGAGTTAATGAGCTTCTCGGGGTGCAAGACCTTGAATGATATGATCGAGAAGGCCCGCAAGCGGGAGATTGAGTTGGAGCTTTGGACGAAGTAGAAGCCAAAGCAGGTTCAGACAGTTGTGGGTCAGGCTAAGAGATCCAAGACCTCTGATACCCACTCAAGATGACAGTAGGGTTGGGGCCGTTGCGCCAAGTGCGGCAAGCCGTATAGTGGAGCTTGTCGATCAGCAAGTTCAGGATGTTTCAGCTGTGGCCAGTCGGGTCACGTAAGTAGGGATTTCCCTATGAGGGATCTTTCATTGAAATTAGACCGGACATAAAAAGGCCGATTGTCCGAGATTTTTTAGGGGAGCAGTGGTGGCGCCTGTGCTAGCCACCTTAAGGAATATCGATGGCCGCCAGAGCAAGGCGGAGGCTCCAGTGGTGAAAAGCATGACTTTTCAGCTAACCACCGATGAGGCCCATGCAGTGTCGGATTTAGTTACTAGTATGTGTTCTAACCCTATTTTTTATTGCTTTCCTTGTTTATGCTTATGTTTATTATGATCTTCTATAGGGACCTTTTTGGTGAATGGTTTGACTCATGTTATGTTCAATTCGAGAGCTACCCAATCCTTTGTATCTCTTGCGCTTAGTAAGAAGTTTTGAGACGCTTCGGGGACTTTGGATTCCTGCTAGAGGTAGATATTGCGGATGACCATACCGTGAAGAAGAAAGATGGGTCATACAGGATGTGGGGAGGACCGATCCTATTTCTGAAGAAGAAAGATGGGTCATACAGGATGTACATTGACTATCAGGAGTTAAATAAGCTAACAGCGAAGAACCGTTACCCACTCCCGAGGGTTGATGATTTGTTTGACCAGCTTCAGGGTGCATCTTGGTTTTCCAAGATTGATTTGCGGTCAGGATACAAACAGATGAGAGTCAGGATGAGGATGTGCATAAGACAGCCTTCTAAAGTCGTTATGGTCATTACGAGTTTCTGATGATGCCTTTCGGGCTCACCAATGCACTAGCAACGTTCATGGATCTTGTAACGACCCAATTTTCACGCCCAAAAATTTCATTTAAATTAAGTGGTTTGTAAAACGTTTGTAGTGAAACATCATTCGATCATATTAATTCATAAAACATATCTCGTGTCTGAAATCCCAAAACATGAAAATAATAATAATGTCAGAGTACAATCCCAGAACATCTCATAATGTGGAAAAACAATGTGTGTGTGTGTGTGTATGATGTGCCGCTACCGCGCCAACTCCTTCCCCTTCGCTGAAGAGGTACCTGAAACCAAAACTGAAAACTGTAAGAACGAAGCTTAGTGAGTTCCCCCATCGTACCGCATACCATACAATCATATCACATACATACTGCCAGACATTTCTGGGGTGCCCGACCTACCCGGTACGGCCATTCTGGGGTGCCGACCTACCCATGCGGCCATTCTGGGGTGCCGTCCTACCCGTGTCAAGCCATTATGGGGCACTGACCTACCCATGTCAAGCCATTCTAGGGGGCTGACTACCCTTCGGTCCTAACAACCGAACCTCGGGGACTATTTCACCCCTACTACTACTATCACATATATCATAGCATAATCTATTGTCAGACATATCTGGGGTGTCCGACCTACCCTTTGGTCCTAACAACCGAATCTCGAGGACTCTTCCCCCTCCTGCTACCTCCCTATCATGTAACATATCATGCTAGCAGCTAAACATGTCATAACATACTGTTAGGCATATCTAGGGTGCCTAACCTACCCTTCGGTCCTAACAACCGAACTCTATCACTATCACATACCATATCATGCTAGCATATAACATATCAGGTAGTAACAACACAGATGAATATCACAAAGACAAACATCTAGCATACGATCCCTACTGGTGGGTCGACATTGTGGCCGTAGACCCACCGCTACTGGAAGGTAACTCACCTCGTAGTAGCTGCTGAACTGTGCGGGAATCCTCCGACTGCTGGTGCTGCTCCGGAAATCCTCCGGCTAAAATTCCCACAAAAAAATTAGTCAGAAACTGACATCTACTCTTAGGGTAAAATGACCATTTTACCCCCTGACCAAGTCAAAGTCAAAGTCAACTTCTAGTTGACCTGACTTGCCGAGTTGGCTCACCAACTCGCCGAGTCCCTATCTTCCATTAGACCTCATACTCGTCTCTACTCGTCGAGTTAGGCGATGACTCGATGAGTTTTCCTTCTAAATGAACATCGACTGAATCCTCATCCGACTTGCCGAGCTATATGAACAACTCGTCGAGTTCATCATCAACTGATGCTCAGGTCCTGCCCTTGACTCGCCGAGTTGTATGAACAACTCGTCAAGTTTATCTTCATCCTTAAGAAGATTGCCTTGGACTCGCCGAGTCTATTCATGCACTCGCCAAGTCCCATGAATTTACAGAACAATGGCTTAGTCTAAAACGTTGGGTCACCCCCTTGGGACCCCTTTAAAACCTTTCCACACTCAACTGGGTCCTAATGACCCTCAACTGATATGAGACAGAACCTTGGACTCGACAAGTCCAAGAACAGACTCGCCAAGTTGGTCATAACCACCCATTGAATCTTCCCTTTCTGATGTACAACACTTGATCAAAATGTAGATCTATGCTTCTACAATCGATCTAGCACGTAAATTTACAACCTTTACATGCTTGCATGGGACTTTAAGCTCAAAAGGTCCTAAAACAAGCTCTCACAATGCATAGGGCCTTCTTTGAGTGCAAAAGCCACTCCTTTCTACCTTGTAACCCCTCAAAGGACCTAGATCCGAAACATCAACCTCAAACCATGCTTGCAATCATGGTTGGTGAGCAAAATGGCTTAGAAAAGCCCTAAAACTCCACAAAATGGGATCTATCAAAAGAGCAAGCAAGGTATAGACTTTCTACCTTCTGAAGTCAGCAAATGATGCTCAAAACTGAATCCTTCTAGCCAGCTCTTGATCCTTCAAGCTTTTCCTTCCTTCCTTGGATCACAAAAGCACCAAAATCGCTCCAAAAGCCTTAGATTGCTTCAATAACGGATAGGGTTTGCTATGGGGGTCTTATGGGAGCAAATGGGACTAAGGAGGTCGAGTTAAGGTGTTTAAATAGGGTGTAAACCCTCAGATTAGGGTTTTTGCCCAAACAGGGTCTACTCGCCGAGTCCGGGACTCGACTCTCCGATTCCACAACTTAACTTCGCGCCTCATCCCGCTTCTACTCGGCTAGTTGGTCCTTCAACTCGCTGAGTCCAAGACCAAATGCAAAATATTAAAAGATTTAATCAAAAGAACACATACCAAGAACCAGGTGCTACAAATCTCATGAACCGGGTTTGCAAGACGATGATGGATTGGTCTGTGATTGTTTTCATTGATGATATTTTGGTCTACACCAAGACCAAGGAGCAACACGAACAACATTTACGAGAGGTGTTGGAAACCCTAAGGAGGGAGAGGCTTTATGCCAAATTCTCCAAAGGTGAGTTTTGATTGTGTAAGGTGCAGTTTCTATGGCACATCATCAACCGGAAAGGAATCTTGGTTGACCTAGACAAGATCGAGGTTTTGATGCGTTGGGAGGTCCCGACGACCGCATCGGTGATTCGGAGTTTCTTAGGTCTCACGGGGTACTATCAGAGATTGATTTAGGATTTCTCAAAGATTGTTGTGCCATTGACTAATTTGACAAAGAAGAATGTGACCTTTCGGTGGTGGCCTGATCAACAATTTGCTTTTGAGACTTTGAGGCAGAGATTGTGTAAGGCCCCGATTCTTGTGCTCCCTAAGGGTTTGGATGATTTTGTGGTTTATTGTGACACCTTTATTATGGGTTTAGGAGTTGTTCTTATGTAGAGGGGACATGTGATTGCTTACGCTTTAAGGCAGCTGAAGCCTCATGAGGCGAACTATCCCACTCATGATTTAGAATTGGGGGTCGTTGATTTTTCCCTCAAGATCTGGTGGCACTATTTGTTTGGGGTCTGGTATACTATCTACACCGACCACAAGAGTTTGCAATATTTAATGGACCAGCCGAATTTGAATATGCGGCAATGAAGGTGGTTGGAAGTGGTAAAAGATTTTTACCACCCTGAGAAGGCAAATGTGGCAGCTGATGTTTTGAACCGGAAGGCGGTGTGTACTCCTATCAGATATGTTTGCTTGAGGATGGTTGTCACCTCGCCTCTGATTGATTTGATTAAGGAAGCTCAAATGGAGGGCTTAAAAAAAGGAGAATTGGAAGGTCGAGCGGATCAGAGGGCAAATTCCCTTGTTTGTCAGGTACAATCGAAGATTGTTGACTCAGTGTAGTAGGGTTTGGGTCCCGACATCAGGTGGGGTGAGACAGATGGTACTGGAGGAGTCTCATAAGTCAAAGTTTTCTATCAATCCGGGGCAACGAAGATGTATAAGGATTTAAGGTTGAGTTATTTGTGGCCATGTATGAAAAAGGAGATAACTTGGTTTTTTGAGCGATGCATGACGTGCAGCAATGTCAAGGCCGAGCATCACAGACGCCCCCGACAAGGTGCATCCGTTACCCATTCCCATGTGTAAGTGGGAGGAGATCACTATGGATTTCATCACGAATTGCCATGGACGACATGGGGTGTTGATTCTATATGGGTCATTGTGGATAGACTGACCAAGCGTGCACATTTCATAATGATTGCAGAGAGAATTTCCGTGGAGAAGCTAGCTGATATTTATGTCTGCGAGATGGTAGTTTGGTATGGAGTGCCAGTTTCGTTAGTCTCAGACTAAGATGTTCGTTTCACCTCCAGGTTTTGGAGGATGTTTCAAGATAGCTGGGTACTCAGTTGCATTTCAGCACATCATACCACCCTCAGATTGATGGCTAGAGCGAGTGGACAATCCAGACACTCGAGGATATGCTTCGGGCTTGTGTGTTGGATTTTGGAGGGAGTTGGGATACTTACCTTCCACTGGCCAAGTTCTCCTACAACAACAGTTACCATGCCAGCATTGATCGACCACCATTTGAGATGTTCTATGGGAGGAGGTGCAGGACCCTAGTTTTTTGGGGCGAGGTTGGTTATCGGGTCATGGGAAGCATCGAAGTGGTGCTTATGACCACATAGTGGATTTAGCAGGTGCGCGACAGGTTGCAGGTCGTGCAAAGTCGGAAGAAGAGTTATGCTGATCGACAACGTTCAGACCTCGAATTTTAGGTAGGGGACTTGGTGCTACTGAAGATGTCACCTTGGAAAGGTGTCATCAGGTTTCGGAGACTGGGCAAGTTAGGCCCCCCGGTTTATTGGTCCTTTCAGGATTACGGCCCAGGTGGGCAGGGTTTCATACAGGTTGGATTTGCCTGATGAAATCAGTCAGATCCATAACACTTTCCACGTGTCACAGTTACGGAAGTGTATAGCCGATGATTCAGTAGTGATTTCGTTGGATGATATTCAGGTGGATGAGTGCCTGAATTACGTGGAAAGGCCGATTACGATTCTCGATAGAAAAACTAAAACTCTACGTAATAAGGTGGTGAATTTGGTAAAGGTGTAATGGCAACACTGAAAGGGCTCTAAGTGGACGTGGGAGCCGGAGGGCGAGATGAGGGAGCACTACCCATAATTATTTGGGGTGGTGGACTTCGAGGACGAAGTATGATTCTAGTGGGGGAGAGTTGTAACACTCTGATCATGGAGGTATTTAATTTCTTGAATTTTTAGCTTTGGTTGAAGGTCACGACGTGAAACATGAAGGTCACGTCGTGAATGCCCATTGACTAGTTGACTCGTGATTTTGTTTATCACGACATGAGACTATGAATGCTCACGACGTTAGATAGGCTTGATGAACAAACCCAAATACTTTGATTATTTAATGGAAAGAGAGGTCTAGGGCTTCCCATCCTTAGCCTTTTCCCCTCTTTTATCTCCTAAAAACCCTAATCTCGACCCTCTTGAAGTCCTTAGTCATTTTTGAGATCCTTGAAACATTCTTTGGTGGTTTTTTGACTCTTTGAAGTGGAAGAAGACCTTGGTTGAGCAACCTCTTGGCTTTTTGTCTTCTACCTTGCAATCTCTTGGAGCTTTTTATACCATTGTAAGTCTTAAAGCTTGGAACTTTCTACCTCTTGCAAGCTATATCTAAGTTCTAAGCTCCTTTTTGCATACTCGTGATCCATAAATTTGACAACTTTATGGATCATTGAGTCATTCTCTATAATATAGTCTTTGGATCCGAGTTTTGGTATAGTTTGAGATTCCAAGCATGAGTTTAGATCTCATTTTTCCCACTCTTGGCCTAGTAAGAGTTTGAGTCATGAATTGGACATGCATGAATGAAAAGCTATGATTTATATCATCCTTTGTGTAAGAGAAGACCCTCTGGAAAGTCCCAAGATATGGATGTAAGGAATAAGAGCTTAATGCTCAAATTTGGTCAGTATAGATCTCACAACGTGAGGATTAAGCCTGTCACATCGTGAGAATACTTGCCATCCCGACTATTTTGTCCGGATTAGGTCACGACGTGACTCAGAGTGTGGTCGTGACGTGAAAAGGATTTGAATCGTATTGATGGGCTGAGTTGATGCGCTAAGTCGGGACTGGGTCGAGTTGGTGCTTAGGACGTGACCATGGGCTAGTCACGATGTAAGGACCAACTGTTGGAGTTTGGACCGTTGACTTTTGGGCCTTATTTAGGTTTTGGGCCTTAGATTGTTTGATGCATGAGTTGAGCCTTTTTGGGCATTGGGGTCCATTATTGTGTTGTTGGGCCATCTTTTTTGTTAGGCCCATTTTGGGAAGGGTAAATTGGGCTTTTATCTTAGGGGTCTGGATTTGGGATTTAGGCCCACGGTTATGGTTTACAACCTATTTTTGATTAGGGTGATTTGTCTATGTTTAGTTTGGGATCTCCCGGTTCAGTAGCCAAGCATTTAGTTACTTATCAACAATTGAGGTGAGTTTTCTCACTTTATCAATGGGTCTAAGGCACCAAGGCCGACCCATTCTCTGTGATATAGAATGCTATCTATATTTGTGATATGTGTATGAAAAACCCGGATTTGGCCCGTAGAAACTATATAAAAGACCAGGTAATGGTCCACAATCTTTTTTTATCTTCTCTTTAAAACATGTTATTATTATTATTATGTGACGTCCCAATTTTAAAACCAAAATTTTTTCATTTTTAAATTTGGTAAAAACATTGTTTCCATAAAACCAAGTCAAGAAAACCATAAATGTCAAACACAATCATCCATAATCAGAGTATCATAAATATGCAGAATCTCAAAAACTGCAGGCGTGTGTATATAGTCAAGCCTTCGCCTTCCTCTAATCATCTGAAGTATCTGAAACACATTTAATCCATAATTGTAAGCATGAAGCTTAGTGAGTTCTCCATAATAACACATACAACACAACATACATAATAGCTACGAGTTATCAGCAATCCTAGGGACTATCAGCAGTCCCAATGTGCTAACGGCACGCCCTGTGGGCTATCAGCAACCTTGGGGACTATCACCAGTCTTATGGACTCACAATAGTCCTAGAGTTTTCAGCAACTCGAAGCACCTATATCAATCATCAACAAATAAGACTCAGCTAGTCTAACACGCACACCACTATGACATAGAAAATATAGTAAGAAGACTCACCTCACATATAATAGTTATGCATAACAACTCTCAATAGTGAAGACCGATACTACGAGACACCTAAACAAAAATATAGAAGTACCCTCTTAGTCAACATCCTAAAAACCCTCAAGTTGATGAAAACGTCAATGGTGAAAGTCATCCTCAACTGACCCCCACATCGTGGCCACCCATTGGCCACATCATGGTAGCTTCAAGACAAAATAGTCGTAAAGTCTTCTCGACGCCATGTCGTGGTGACCAACCCACCATGTCATGGAAACTGCTCAGTTCAGCATAATGCCTTAAGTTATTAATCCTTCAAGCTGCTCATTCACACTTTCCAAAAGGCTCTTATTCACCTAATACATCGTAAAAATCATTACTTTATTGATATGCATGTCTTGAGCTCAAGTTAGGTCAAAGTGGTGAAAATGAGGTTAAAACCTCATGTATGGAGCCAAAACTCCACAACTCTTTAGATATGGGAAAAGAGACTACAAAGAAACTGTAAGGACCCATAAAGTTGTCAACTTTATGAAATCCATCCACTCAAACCATCCTAAACATGGAGAAACGTGGATAAAATTCCAGATCTAACATGCTTGAACACAAAAGGTAGAAGCTTGAGGAATTACAAGAGTCCAAAAAATGCACAAGATGACGAGGTGGACATTTGCTTGTTGGATCTATGCACCAAGGACACACTCTTATTCTTCAAGGTACCAAAATCACCATAAAAGCTCACAAAGTTAATAATGGAGGCTAGGGTTTGGGTGGGATCAGATCTCAGAGGTTGGAGGCTGCCAAATGAGGCAACCTTAGGATTTAGTGCCTTTAAATAGGGCACAAACCCTGAAATCCAGGGTTTTGGGCCAAACCATCCGCCACATCGTGGCCAACTCCCTACCACGTCATGGTACAAAACGGATGCATGTTCCTCCAACATATAATTCCACGTCGTGGTTTCTCCATCACCACGTCGTGGCCAAACTAAAATCCAAAATAAGAAACATCCCGAAACTGGATGTTATTGTTGTGGTTATTGTTGTTGTTGTTGTTGATGATGATGATGTTGCTATTGATGTTGTTGTTGTTGTTGTTGTTACTGTTGTTATTATTGTTGTTGTTGTTGTAATTTACTTTTAAGTTATTATTAATGATTAAAAAAAATAATTTCCTGGTTTTTGTATTAATTTAAGATTACACTTTAGGTTTAGCACTATAATTTATAACTTTTAACTATTAATTTTAAAATAGTCTCTTATTTTTTAACTGAAATTTTGATTTAAGTTAACCGTTTAACATTACATTAAATTAATATTTTAACTATTTTGCATAAATCATAAATTATACAAAATTTATGAATTTAAAATGACAATTGCTCACATACAACAACATATCTAAACTAATAAATTGACTATAATATGTTAAAAAGTTAAAGTCATAATTTTATAAATAAATGTAAAATATGATATTTTAAATATTGTAGTTTAGTTAATTTATTATTACAATTTAGTTTTTGCATTAATTTAACATTATTAACCAATTTATAATAACTATTAAAAAAATTGAGAAATCATGGAGGTTTCAAATGCATATGGTGTGATATATATATATATATATATATATATATATATATATATATATATATATATATATATATATATATATATATATATATATATATATATATATATGTCATGGTTGCAGAAATCGGGATTAATCGTGGATTAATCGCTTGACATTCTCCAATCGTCGAGGATTAGGACATTAATCGGGTTTGACGGGATTAATCGGTCAAGAAAAGTCAACAAAAGTAAAAAAAAAAAGTCGAAAAAAGTCAAAAAATGTCAAAATTTTTTAAAAATTAATAATAAAAAATTCAGAACTCCAACTTTTTTTTTTACTCCAAAATTTTCAAATTTTCAAAATTTGAAATATTATATCAAAATGTTAATATTTTCGTATTTCCAAATTTCCAAATTACAAATTTTCTTATTTTCTAATTTTGAAGTACTTGTTTTTCTTAAGATATATTAATATTTAATTAATTTTAATATTTTATTAATAATCTATGGTCCACGATTAATCTTCGCCAAGACTGATTAATCCTTTAACACCAGTCGACCGTCGAGCTACAGTCGGACGATTTTTACAACCTTGATATATATATATATATATATATATATATATATATATATATATATATATATATATATATATATATATATATATAATGATAAAATTCTTCATTTATGTTTTATTTTTGACAAAATATCATCTATAATTTATAAATAAACCTTAATTTTTTTTTTTATCTATTTTGGATTTTTGCCTAGTGATTGTAGTTCATAAATTTGTTAACTGTTATATTATATTATGATTCAAGCGGATAGCCGTTTAAATGTATGAGTTGATATTGATTGTAGTTCATAAATTTGTTAATTGTTATATTATATTACGATTCAACGGATAGCCATTTAAATATATGAGTTGATTCATATATGATAATTTTTCTAAGTACATAATAATAATTTATGATTTATAAAGTTACGCAATATGATATTTTAAAACAAAAATTATCATATATGAAGAAAAATTATTATATAGGAATCACTTTTTATAAAAATGAAATAAAGTTTAAAGTGAAATAAACAAAAACTAAAATATAAATTCGAGAAAAATATAGACACAAAGAAGTTGAATTTGGAGGAAAGTATATACGTTTGTGGGGCAAACGCCATATTGAAGCAAAGATTATGACCCACAACGCACGATTTTTGAATTCTAAAACTAAAAACAAACAGAAACTCCCTTTGCTTTTAATGTACTTCGGTAATGTTCTTATTTATCAATAATTTAATATTATTAATAGATTTGATTTCATTATCTCTTGTGTTTTGGACCTTTTGGTCCTACATATGAAAATAGTTTTTCGGAGACCATATCGTTTCGTTTAAATATACAAATTTACTCCGTTCTATAAACAAATATTTTCCATGAATTAGGTGATAAAATGAATGATTTTTTCCACAACAGCTAAATTAAACATTTATTTTTCTTATTTTTCTACTTCTACATCTTTGGTTTCAAGTTTTTGGTTTCAAGTTTGATTATACCCGCCAATTTGGTACACGACACATGTTTTAGTGTATTGGTTTTGTAAATTCATGTTTCGTTTTTTACACAGGTCAGACATGAATTCACTCGTTTAAACACGTATAAGACACATATAGTTTTCATGTGACATGCAACACGTATACGACACATATAAGACATGTATAGGGCATTGAGAATATATTGTAAGGTCACACTTTATTATCCGATGAGTCAAACTCTCCTACACACTGTTTAACATCATCAATGTCTATACCAACAACGTCATCATATCAAGATTATCAGCGTCATCGCTTAATACAGTTATTTTATGTAATCTTTTGTATATTAGGTGATGATATAGAAAAATATAAAATAGATAGTAGGTCTGATTTCTTTGTTATGAAGATCGGTTCTTAGTATAGATAAGATACAATCCCTTCAATCAAGGGATACCCTTGTATAGAATAGTATATATTGAACATTAGGGTCAAGCCCTAATGTTAACACGACTTGGTGTCATAATCGTCTTTGTGACAACCCGTCTTCTTGGTGAAGACAAACCCTTTCTTGGTGAAAGAACAATTTGGAGAACTCCTTGTGTTATTTACTTTCTGTTCTTTGTTTTTCATAGATTAGTTTACTTTTTTTTTTGTTTATACTTTAAGTGTATCCGATCAAATCACAACCCAATTGGTATCAGATTAGGTTTTTGATACACTCAAATAATCATGTCGTATTTCAATTATCCAAAATCCTTTGGTATCAACAAAATTCCTCCCTTCGATGAACACAACTTTGTTATGTGGAAAACAAAGGCCATGGTTGTTCTTGAAACTATGGACTATGAGATGCGCAAGATTGTTGAAAAAGGTCCTCATGTTCCTATGTATCAACCCATGGTAAATAATGCTCCCGTTGGTTCCTTAAAGCAAAATCCAAAAGTAAGTTATGATGACGATGACAAGAGACTGCCCAGTCTTGATGTGAAAGCCACGGCTGCGATTGGAAATACTCTTCCTTATCATGTGTATGATATTGTATAGAATTGTAAATCAGCTCAAGAGATGATGGAGATGCTCACAGTGGCTTATGAAGGCACCATACAAGTCCAGGCCACAACCATCAACAACCTTAACTAGAGATATGAGCACTTCTTTGCTAAAAAAGGTGAGTCGCTTACTCAAACCTTCAATAGGTTTAACTGCTTGGTTAATGATATGCACAGACTGGGAATCGTCATGCATTCATCTCAATTGGTTCTGAAGTTTCTTGACTATCACACGCACCAATCCATTCTTGCCCTTACATTCTTCTTAAAAGCTTTATGATTCAGCGTAATGTACCATACACTGATGAGAGCTTGATAAATATGTGCCGATGGGTATATCGTTGTCCTCGATGTATTACACGCACCAACCCACTCTTTCCTTTTTTCTCCGAATAAAAGTTATTTATATGTCAGCGTATGAAACCACACACTAATTTTCCAGACCCATTCTACCCTAAACAAGTATGTGAGTTTTACTATACATGCTCTGTTGACATTGATGCTCGAACCATCACCGGAACCATTGGAGATAGTCAATATAGGGTTTCTATTGATGTGGAATCCTTTCGAACTTCTATTTGTCTTCCTCATTTTGAAGATTAGTTTGAAACTCCATATGAAGAAATTTGCATGTCTATTCGTGAAAAATTAGGGTACAATTTCAAACTTAATGGTATCACTCGTGATCCATACAAGAACACTCTTCGTTAGTGTTTTAATGTATGATGGAAGTATTTGACTGGAGTTATTGTCAAATTTCTCGGTCACAAAACAGGAAGTTTGGATCAACTGAATCCCGTTGAGCAAAGGATCTTGTTTTCTATCGTATACAAGAAAAGGCTGGATTTTGCTCAACTTTTTCTTAATCAAGTGGTTGACTGCATCACTGTGAACAAGAAGCCATCGTATGTTCCTTATCCACGTTGGCGTGTACTGATCTTATCACGTAAGGAAGGATATGTTGAAAGTCATGGAGTTATCATTCCAATTCTTGCTCTTTCCTCAAAGATTATAAATTTCGCTCCATCTGAAGGTGACTTTCTACTACTATGAGGATGAAAAAATGGATTGAAAAACCTTATGTGGTTGAATCATCAGACTCTGAAGAGGACGATGAGGATGACAATAAAGAAGACGCTGATGAAGACACTGAGAATACGGAGGATTATTATGAAGAAAGTGTTGATAATCAAGAAGGGGTTGATGAAGAAGAAGACTCTGATAAAGATGAAGAAGAATCATCCACTGATAAGGGAGAAGACGTTGCTCAAGGATTGAACTCTCTTCCAAGGATGAACAAGCACATTCGATTTTCATCTGCTTCTTCATCCATTCCCTCTGCAGATGTTGTTGCACAACGTGGATCATCCCCAACTTTCGTGGAAACTGTTGAACCAATGACCCAATATTTATCAGCATCTCCTTCTCCTCAAGCTGAGAATATTCCTTCTATGCCAACTCCTATCAAGACTACTGCTTTTCATCAAGATAATAAGGAAGAATCCAACTCCAACTTTCGAACTGTTGTGCTTTCTGAACTCTCATTAATTGTGCAGTTAACTGAATCAATGGATAAAAGGTTGACTAAATTCGAAAGGGATGTAGCTGTGATGAAGCGATTTATGGCTCTGGGTGATGATAATGATGATATGATTGTTGATGACACTCCACCAAACTCTCCAGATGATAGCACTCATCCACCTCCACCTTCATCTATGAATCCTCCTCCACCAACTCCTCCACCATCTCATCGTACTCCTCGCACTCCTTCACCACCTCGTAACTCTCCTCCCCAATCTGGTGCTGCCAAATTGGGGGAGAATAATCAAGTGTTTTCTTATCAGAAATGCAAATGGTGGTAATTACATTAAATCCATCTCAGCCTGAGATGATGCCTAAAAATGGAAGGGTTATAACTGACCTTCAAAAGGAAACTATTGTTGATGATATTCTAGATGCTGATGCAACAACTGATGATCAACCCATTTCTGACTTTGGTGATCAATTAGAGACTGATGACTATGATAGGTTTATTGATCTTGGTTTCATGCCACAAGCTGCTATGCCTGTTATTCCACTGAATATTGTCTATCTTGATTCTTACTCTGAGGGAGAGGTTCCTCAAGGAACTAATAGTGACATTGATTCTGACAATGATAAGCTCAATCCTCGAAAGTGGAAGGCTTTCTTTTCAGGGGGAGCTCATGACGTTGAGGTTGGAAGTTCTGCTGCTAATGATTCTTCACCACCCCCTCCTTCCAAGAAAAGTAAGAAAAGCAAACTCATTTTTTTTATCTAAATGAGTTAGCTACAACATGGATATTAACTATTGAGGAAGTTAGTGAAATCATGTTAGAGTATAAAGTTACTATTCGTCAAAAGAAAGAAGCTAGAAAAGAAGAACGTATGTCTGCCAAACTCGTTCAAGCTCTTGCTTCCGCTGATAAAAATGTTGATGATCAAGTCAAGAAAATTCATCTCTTCAGTAATAATTTGTAGAAGAAATATAGAGGGTTAGACCTGAATGACTGGATGGACAGGAAGAAGTTTGGTGACATTCTGACTTGGAGAACAAAGCTTGATCCCATCATCAAAGTGAGATGCACCAAACCCAAGAATAAGTCACTAAAGCTTCACTTGGTTATAATGAAGACTGAGTATGAATACACTGAGGTTGTATTTACTTGTGAGCTAGTTAAATTTGGCTACAACGAGTGGATGCAAATTCAATAAATTATTAAAAAATACAAGGGTATTCATGTTCAGGAAGTGAAGTTGGCAATTCAGCGACTACTCAACAAATTCAAGAAGATGAACCTTGTGACATTAGATGGTCCATCAAGACCATCTTCCACAGGCAGAAAACGTGCTCCTAGACAATCCAATAATACCCAATTTCTTTTTCCCTATGGAACTTGGTATATCAACAATGAATTACCAGCAGGTGTTGAACTAGTGCAATATATGTTCATTCTAGAACCAGAGCATGGGATATTTTATCCTGACAGTAAAAATAACATGTGCTTTCAATGCACTAATGATCTTCCTTCTACTCTTATTGAAAATTAGTTTCATCTTTGTTTGGAAGGACTTACTTACCTTGAACTAGAAAAAGGATATCGCGTGCTTGTAACGACGGTAATTTTCAAACCAAAATTTTCATTTTTAAAACCACATAATTCTCATAACATATCTCACAAAAATTCCATTTATTTAATTTTCAAAATGCAACTCAATAATTGTTCGATTAATAATCCAGGATCCTCAAAACATAATTTTTTTTTCTCTTGTGTGTATAATCGAACCGGCACCTTCCTGCGATCTTGAGAAGAACCTAAAACACATATCACATAACACGATAAGCACGAAGCTTAGTAAGTATCCCAAAATACCACACATATAACATTAACCTCTCATGGCTAAACACAAATAAGACCCTCCGGTCAATGTGTCTCAGTGGGACCCTCCGGTCCCAAATCACTAAGCTCAGAATAATACACAACATAAATGACAAATACATAATGCAAGATATCACAATACTCAATATAAGAACATAAGACCCTTAGGTCACACAAAGGTTACCATACTAGGTAAGTATAGTGAGAAGACTCACCTCGGATGATGAACAACCCCTATGAACGCTGTTGCTACGCACCGACCACTAAATCTATGCCAAACCCACAATTAACCCATTTAGGAACTAAGTCCAAACTCTCACTCATTAGGTATAAAGGTAGTCCACTAACCAGCTCATCAATAACCTAAAACCCATTGGGCCCGCCAAGGCCTAATAATAAATGGGCTCTCCCGAGGCCCAACTCTCAAATCTAAATGGCAAGCCTAACTCAATGGCCCAAAGCACTTATATACATATATATATATATATATATATATATATATATATATATATATATATATATATATATATATATATATTCATCTGGTCCAAAACTCTATTGCAACAAGCCCAAACTCTAGGCCGAACACTCAAGGTCCAAAATGAGACTTAGCCCAAAAGTCTATAGTGAGGTTACACATGGTGTACCTCTTTTGGTACACTCAACGTACTCACAAATCCATATTGGCCATCGGGGACACTGGGGCAGTATGCGGGGTGTACATGAATTACGCTCAACGTACTCCCCAGATTCACTCTTTCTACTCATTTGGCCTTAATCAGTTAA
The DNA here is from genome assembly GCF_051521515.1 of Lactuca serriola. Classification (NCBI taxonomy): domain Eukaryota; kingdom Viridiplantae; phylum Streptophyta; class Magnoliopsida; order Asterales; family Asteraceae; genus Lactuca; species Lactuca serriola. The sequence goes on along the minus strand of NC_136408.1, from coordinate 46,084,686 downwards.
GACATTAACACAAATCCCAGATCTGGACTCCCTAATGGCTCTTACTCCATAAAGTCAGTGACTTTAAGCCTTTGCATGGCTGATAAAGTCCGAAACCCAAATACACTCGCTCTTTACTCCCAAAAATGCTCATATCTCATTCATGGAGAGATCTTGACAAACAAGATCTCATTTTTATGACTCCAAACGACTAAAAGCATCTATAAGGACAAATATTATACTCTGGAGTTCATCAAACTCATAAAGTTCCAAGCTTGGGACATAAAACCCCAAAATGGACTTAAAAAAGAACTAGCACAACAATGATCAAGTTTCGAACTTGATACCTCTGGAAGATGCACCAACAAGTGTATAACTCAGATCCAAAAGCTAGATGCTCAAGCTATTCTCTTTCAAGGCTCCTTCTTCTTCCAAGGACAAGCATAAGAAGTTATAACCCCACTAGATCCACATAAGAAAGCCACCAAGAATCACCAAAAAGCTCAAGAATCACCCCAATGGAGGCTTAGGGTCGATTTCTAGGGTTTAGAGGGATGGAGGCTGAAGATATTAGGGTTAGGTTATGAGATAAGGAGCTTAAATAGGGTCCAAGACCCTAAAATAGGGTTCATGTCTGATTGGCGTACGCCCAGCGTAATCCAAAGAACATTCGCGACCATCCTGGTCAGTACACCCAACGTACTGCCTTCTTCACTAGTACGCCCCGCGTATGCTTTGTGTACGCCCATCGTGCTCGGCTAACCCTGAAACCACGAAACTTCCAAAGGACATAACTTCTTCGTTATAAATCCGTTTCCGACGATCCTTATATCCACGAAAATGTAAAGAGAAGCCCCATACTTATATCAACTTTATTCCTCTTGAAGCCCACTCGAACTCAAATCCAAATTCATGAAAAGCCCGCACCAACACCTTTAACAATACATTTGGGCTCTAAAGTACAAACTGAACTCTTTTATCACACAGCCTACCTTACCCACATCACGAAAAGGCCTAAACCTTTATCCTTTAAAGCCTAAAAACCTTCTCATACTCGGATTAAGGCCCACATGCCTTAAATCACAAAACAATCCGGAACAAGATGTTACAATTCTGCCCCACTTAAATTAGATTTCGCCCTCGAAATCGTTCTTTATCTTCGCATAGATCGAAACAAATAACTTGAGAAGCACAATCGGAAAATCTCTTAACATTCAACGACCCCTCTCTCAAGACATTCGAAACCAAATAGAAATTCCCAAGCCGAAGAAGGACGAACCCTTTTTCCATGGAAGTACCTGCTCTAACTCTCCAGGACTGGAAACTATAGTGGCATGTCTCCCCGACGGACCGCCCATGCAGAATATCACTATGATAATTGCTCATCGAATAATAGACTCAGATAAAACATTTCCAACTCTAAGTACCAGGTCAGCTCTCGACCCAACGGTTGAACCTCCAAGGGCTACCCCTTGCACACCCAATAAAACGAATTTATAACCCCTCCTTTTCACAATAGCTATCTTAGCCCATCATATGATACACAAAGTCACGAAGTTCTCTTTACCTCCAGTGAATACTTCAACCCATCTGATGTCGCCTCACCTTTGGCCTCTGTCGTCTACCACTTACTAGTTCCATGCGTCTCGTGTTCCTTCTCAACCAACGAATTGACCCGCTTGGGTCTAAAAACATCATACGAAAACCATTACCACCCAGAATGAGATCCATCTGAAAATCCGGAATCTCATCCTGACTACCCAATGCTCAAAAAGAGCCAAACTCGAACTCGAGAGTCTTCAACAGCAGAATTGAACCACTCATATCTAATCTGATACTCAACTCAAAACCCGAGATCCGCGAGTTCTCGTATACATTACTTCTCCAATTCCCTTCCGATTAACGACAGCCCCTTCCTTAAAATCATGATATAACGGTCCCCTACCACCACGAAGACCCCAGTCTAGCCCTTGGTCCGACCACCAGGTTACCGAAGACTCAAGTGGTAAGGCTACCCAAACCTAAGAACTCCATTGCGTCATACTCTGACTAATGAATACTACAGGTCCCGCAGAACATTATTCACTCTTATCGACTACTGATTGCTACGGTTCCCGACAATATCGCAACGATCTCCCACTATCTAGTGAATACTACGGCTCCCCGCAGTATCACAACACTCTCTCGCTGACTAGTGAGTACTATGGCTCCCCGCAGTATCACAACACTCTCCTGCTATCCAGTGAATACTACGGCTCCCTGCAGTATCACGACACTCTCTTGCTGACTAGCGAATACTACGGCTCCCCATAATACCACGATACTCTCTCCCACTGACTCATGGACGCTACAGCTCCCTATAGTCTTACAACACTCTCTCGCTCACTGAATCACCATGGGCTCACTCCATGGTTTTTCCTGATAATCCTAAGCGATTACTCCCACTCGGATCCACTTGCTCTCTTACCACCCCATAATCTCTTCATCAAGTCATCCTTACACTGATTTCACCAACTCATGCTCTGCAACTCAACATAGATAGGTGCTTACACCCACCCAGCTTATGCACCACCACTCTGTTGCAAGTTCTCATCTGCAAGGCACTTTTCTCAATACAGATACATCCGTAGACTGTCCCACTCCGACGGAAATTAACATATGGGTTCCCACTGGAACAAAAATCACTCGGTACTCCACTCGACATCACACAACTCAAGTCTCAACACAATAAAAAATTAGGACACCAATACATGGATACCTTGGTACACCATCACTGCATCTCACGTTGTCTTGCCTCAACCACAGATCTTCCACTTACGCAACTCGAAACCTCGAAATGCTCCCATCTTACAAATTGAAACACAGAGGAATCATCAACGAATGACTACATGTTGACGAAAATCCAAAGCTCCACCGTCTCTGATTCCTCGAACAGCCTTCCATCACGGGAATCATCATAAAGCAAGAGACCTCACTATCACAGTCGATACACAATGTAGATAACGAGGGCTACCGCCCCGATATACTCATCTTAATTACCTGGAACTGCGGCTAAAAGTATGCCTCCCTAAATAAGGCACCTCCTTGTTCTCTTCCATCTTAGTCCTACTAATGACTCTCTCATGGCATAAAAAATACCTCGCAACAAACATACTGCCCAAATACTCTGGTGAAAAGGTTGCAACCCTATGCTACCCCACGGGGTTTACCTTCAAAACTCTGAAATTGGAAACTCGTTATGTCCTTTGATTTTCCAAGAAACGGGGACAACGCAACTCTTATCAAAAAAGGTGACGTCTCATCTATCGGTCGATTGCTCAACTCAGCCTGCGATCCTCTAATAAGCATCATCTCTACTCATCCCCGAGTCTTGTGACTGTAACTGTCATCTCACCAAAAAAATCTCTCGGAAAGTAACTTGATTTCCCTCTCAAGATATGCTCCATTGAAAATCGTTCGACATGGCCCTGTGGCCCCGCACTCTATCATATATTCTCTCAGACTAAACAATCACAACAGAATAACCGATAAACTCTGAAGCACTAACCGCCACGAATCATGACAGTTGAACCATGACATCACCTCTCAATCTGCCACTTAAAACCTCTGGAATTTTCCCTGTTTTGAGTATGGGTCCTCTGCTTTCAGTAGTACGGGCCCATACTACCTGCCACATCTACCCATACTTTCCAAACGGGCCGTTCCAGATTTCCTAAGTAGCTGCTCAACTTTCTCGATCCCCAATCCCGATATACTTGGTCGCTACCCAGCGAACACTCTCCTCTATCAACATACTCATCTGACTACGGACACTCCCTAGGCTCTTCCTATGTTCTCACACTTCTCTGCCATCAGCTGCCGAGGAACTCCTTATGATGCTAGCCATCTACCTCCTGAATATTGTCATATTCACTTAGTAGCTAACTCCCAATCATGTAGAGTTCCACAAAGCACAAAGCAAGCAGCATTCGGGCATCAAATAATCTCCACTAACACGTAAAACCACTCTAGGTTACAACTCTATTTGCTCTACTCGCTCTCGAGAGGTAACAACGAACTCAAGCAACTCTACCCCTTGCGGGTATCTAAATACTCTCTCAGTAGGCTCCTCCGATGCTCATCTAGGTATCTCTCCTAGATGACTCCTCTACTCGAAGCTCTCTCTCTCAAAGATTCCTACTGGATACTCTTACTCCGCACATACTCAAAGCACATCACAGATAACAGCATTCCTAGGCTAAGGCATCACAAAATAGGCAACTATAGCCCTAAAATGTGAAACACCTAGCATATCTTCTAGCATGCACCACTAATATCTCAATAAGAGCTCATAACACAAACAGATACGTAAGGGTATTTTAGGAAATCACCGTTTAGGCTCTGGCTGATTGTAGACACTGCTCCTTCACGTTTCCTCTTTGAAACTCTTGCTCGTTTGATAAAAATCATTTCTTTTGAAATTTTTTCTCAAATCCTCAGTTTGAGTCCAGACATACCCGAAGGTGCATCCGAATCCCTCAAACCAAGGCTCTGATACCAACTTGTAACAACGTAAATTTTCAAACCAAAAGTTTCATTTTTAAAACCACATAATTCTCATAGCATATCTCACAAAAATCCCATTTATTTAATTTACAAAACGCAAATCCATAATTTTTTCGTTTAATAATCTAGGATCCACATAACATAATTTTTTTTCTCTTGTGTGTACAATCGAACCGGCGCCTTCCGATGATCATCTAGGTATCTCTCCTAGATGACTCCTCTACTTGCGGGTATCTAACTACTTTCTCAATAGGCTCCTCCGATGATCATCTAGGTATCTCTCCTAGATGACTCCTCTACTCGAAGCTCTCTCTCTCTCTCAAAGATTCCTGATGGATACTCTTACTCCGCACATACTCAAAGCACATCACAGATAGCAGCATTCCTAGGCTAAGGCATCACAAATCAGGCAACTCTAGCCCTAAAATGTGAAACACCTAGCATATCTTCTAGCATGCACCACTAATATCTCAATAAGAACTCATAACACAAACAAGTACGTAAGGGTATTTTAGGAAATCACCGTTTGGGCTCTGGCTGATTGTACACACTGCTCCTTCAAGTTTTCTCTTAGAAACTCTTGCTCGTTTTAGAAAAATCATTTCTTGTGAAATTTTTTCTCAAATCCCCAGTTTGAGTCCAGACAATCCCGAAGGTGCATCCAAATCCCTCAAACTAAGGCTCTGATATCAACTTGTAACGATGTAAATTTCCAAACCAAAATTTTCATTTTTAAAACCACATAATTCTCATAGCATATCTCACAAAAATCCCATTTATTTAATTTACAAAATGCAACTCCATAATTTTTTCGTTTAATAATCTAGGATCCACAGAACATAATTTTTTTCTCTTGTGTGTACAATCGAACTGGCGCCTTCCCGCGATCCTGAGAAAAAACCTGAAACACATATCACATAACATGGTAATCATGAAGCTTAGTGAGTTCCCCAAAATACCACACATATAACATTAGCCTCACATGGATAAACACAAATAAGACCCTCCGGTCAATGTCTCAGTGGGACCCTCCGGTCCCAAAACTCAGTAAGCTCAGAATAATACACAAAATAAATGACAAAGACATAACGCAGGATATCACAATACTCAATATAAGCACATAAGACCCTTCGGTCACACAAAGGTTACCACACTAGGTAAGTATAGTTAGAAGACTCAGCTCGGATGTTGAACAACCCCTATAAACGCTGTTGCTACGCACCAGCCACTAACTCTGTGCCAAACCCACAATTAACCCAATTAGGAACTAAGTGCAAACTCTCACTCATTAGGTCTATAGGTAGTCCACTAACCAGCTCATCAATAACCTCAAACCCATTGGGCCCACCAAGGCCCAATAATAAATGGGCTCTCCTGAGGCCCAACTCTCAAATCTAAATGGCAAGCCGAACTCAAGGGCCCAAAGCACTTATATATATATTCCTATGGTCCAAAACTCTATTGCAACAAGTCTAAACTCCAGGCCCAACGCTCAAGTCCCAAAATGAGACTTAACCGAAAAGTTCACAGTGAGGTTACGCGGGGCGTACCTCCCTTGGTACGCTCAATGTACTTACGAATCCATATTGGGTATCGGGGACACTGGGGTAGTACGCGGGGCGTACATGCCCAAATTCACTCTTTCTACTCATTTGGTCTTAATCAGTTAAAACATTAACTCAAATCCCAGATCTGGACTCCCTAATGGATCTTACTCCATAAATTTAGTGACTTTAAGCCTGTGCATGGCTGATAAAGTCCCAAACCCAAATACACTCACTCTCTACTCCCAAAAATGCTCATATCTCATGCATGGAGAGATCTTGACAACCAAGATCTCATTTTTATGACTCCAAATGACTAAAAGCATCTATAAGGACATATATTACACTCTGGAGTTCATCAAACTCATAAAGTTCCAAGCTTGGGATATAAAACCCCAAAAACTGACTCAAAACAAGAACTAGCACAACAATGAGAAAGTTTCGAACTTGATACATCTGGAAGATGCGCCAACAAGTGTATAACTTAGATCCAAAAGCTAGATGCTCAAGCTATTCTCTTTCAAGGCTCCTTCTTCTTCCAAGGACAAGCATAAGAAGTTATAACCCCACTGAATCCACATAAGAAAGCCACCAAGATTCAAACTTCATGCTTCCTGAAGCTAGATTAAAATGATTAGGGCTTGTATCCACAAGCTCCAAGCCAAGCAATGCTTCCTCAAGGAACTCTTTCTTCCATAATAAGCACCAAAAAAACTTCACTAAACCACCAAAAAGCTCAAGACTGTAACAATCTGAAATTCATATCCCTAAATGTAACCCTACTCGCGACTCGTTCCGATCATCCAATCGTCGTTTCCGATTTCGTTTCCGATTCCGGCATTTTATTAAGTCATTAATGTATATTTTATTTTATGACTTAATGAGCGTCTTAATACCCTTAGAACTCATTCTAACGTCTCATATTAATGATCGGAACATTTCTAGAATCAACCATATCGGGTTATGGCAAATTGGCCGGGTGCGACCAAAAGCTCCGTCTAACGCCGGTATCGGGTAGAAGTCTACCGTGTCCCGAACTTGGACACTATTTAAGGTGATCCAAGTCTTCATTTTGAAGCTTTTTCTCCATTCTACAACTTTCACTCCAACCTCTCTCCTCAAACTACATTTTGAAACCGACACACTTCCGCGTTCGGTGAGTTCATACCCCTACCCTTTTTCAATGGGTTTTCAATGTTTTCAGGGGGGGGGGGGGGAAATACAAGCAAAAGTACAAGAATATCTTGTACTTAAACTTACGATTTCAGTTAAATGGTTTCATATTTGTACATTTTTAAGAATTGAAAACCTTTTAACAACTGTTTAAACTTGCAGTGTTGTTTGTTTTAACCCGATTTTCAATTCTTATCATATACTGTTATATTGTATACCTTACATATGATTGTTCACACATATATTGATAGAACACATAAACCATTGTAATGTCTGTAACAAAACACTAAGGTTCGAGTGTAAAAGTTAGACACCATCAGAAAACATAAAACATCTGTATGTCTTTAACAATACACCTAGGCTCGAGTGTGATAGATAAATGTAATCATAATACACAAATCAATTGTATCGTCCTTAATAATACACCTAGGATCGAGTGTAAAGGACAATCACCATAAGATAACACATATATCATTTGTAACGTCCTTAATAATACACCTAGGATCGAGTGTAAAGGACAGTCATCATTAGATAACACCTAGGCTCGAGTGTAATGTCCTTAATAAAACACCTGGACTCGAGTGTAAAGGACAGGTACGTAGAATATAGCTAGTCGTAAATACTACTTTCCTAGTCGAAAAGTAAAGAGGAATCTTAGAGATTGGAGACACGTCCTCGTAACACTTCCATGGCACGAGATAGTGGAGGACTAACCCTGTAACCAGAATCTCCGAACGTAGGAGAGCGTGGCTTGAGTGTATAGATCTATACGGGACTGACAATCCCACACCTGGCTGCTAGCTACAGCCGAACCGAAAGGTTCAAGGGTGACGAAAGTCATAAAAAGGATATTGACCCTGGTCCGAGTCATATGTAGTCTGAGTATGGTTAAGGACTCACAATCAGAATTATTAACACTTTACGAGTATTTATTAGTTTTATGTACGTAATAAAACTAATGTACGTTCAAGGATGACAGGCACACACACATACACACAGTCAGGAGAACATGGGGTTTTACTGGGGATAACATTGAACATATTCAGAATCGGTAACACTTAGCATACACAGGATTGGTAACAGTACACACACATTTAGGAAAACATGGGGTTTTCCTTAGAAGAACATTGAATATAACCAGAACCGGTAAAGATACACACACAGTCAGGGAAACATGGGATTTTCATGGGAAGAACATCGAACATAATCAGAATTGGTAATAGTTCACACACACACACAGTCAGGAGAACATGGGGTTTTCCTGGGGACAATATTGAACATAATCGGAATCGGTAACAGTTTGTATAAACAGAATCAATAACAGCTCACACACACATATAGGAAAATACAGGATTTTCCTGAGTAACAGTAGTATGTAATCAGAAAAGTGTAATAAGTTAAATAACTGAACTACAATTCACAAGAACAATCATATTTTCATTGTACATTGTTTACTTTACTTTCGGATTTGGAAACTAACTTTACATAAGAAAATATGGGATTTTCTTGGATAACCACGTTTTTAGAAAACTAAGGGAACTCGTACATTTTTATAAAACAAAACCACTTATGAACTCACCAGCTTTATGCTGATTTTCAAACCGCTTGTATTCTCAGGTTCACATTAGACAGGTACCCGATGATTCTTTTGTGTGAAGACGGAGTTCTCAGAAGACTCGTTTCGTGTTGTTTATATATACTATGTATCACATGTATAACTTATGCTTTTGAAACAAATGTATAACTTTCATATATGTAATGTAATGGTTGATTTACTTTACTTACTATGTGCATTGGATTTGATACTCAACGTGGAGTCAACCCCATAAATGTTTCCGCCTTCGGTTTTTGGGGTGTGACAGATTGGTATCAGAGCCCTTGCTTATAGTGAATGAAGTATACCAAACCTTACATGGTATAAAACTATAAACATTAAGGGACCTAAGTGCTCTGAACTAAAAGTATCCTTCAAAATATAAGTATTTTCAAAAGTATAAAAGTATACCGACCCGTCGAGATCCGTAACTACAAGTAGAACAAAACATAAGTAAATGGGTGTTGTACGCTGCGATTAAACCTGGGCAGTTATGTAGTCGTGTCTAGGATCAATATAGCCTGGCCAACTATATTCATTCGATACATGGCCAACATGTGCTTGGGAGTGACTGTGGTATGCGACATGCCTAAAACTTACCATAATACCACAAACATCGAGCTAGTGTCGTAACGAATCCTGAAATACTATGGGAGTATATCTCGAGCCAATCCTTGGTAGAAATCCTCGTTCATACATTGTTCTTTGATCATTCTCTTAGCGATAATTTTCTTGTCTTGATAACTCTATCCTGCTTTATCGCTTATTCAACATATATCTGTCATATCTCTTGATTCAATTCAGAGGATTTATCATCCTCTCTTCCTTGATCTTATTAGATAAAGATGCCTCCAAGAAAGAGACCCAGCTCCAAGACCAACAACCCTCCGCCACCACCTCCTCCTTAAATCGACCCTGTAGTATTCCAGGCAGCTGTTACAGCCGCAGTGGCAGCTTCCATGTCTCAACGAAACTCTGACGGTTCCGGTGGTTCCGGAGGTGATACCTAAACCCAAAACCAAGAAAGCAGTCAGGGACGCCGGAAAGAGGGTTCCTATAAGGATTTCATGAACGCAAAACCCCTGTCCTTTGATGGCACTGGAGGTGTCATTTCCCTCACCCGATGGTTCGAGAAGATCGAATCCATCTTTGAAATCTGCGTCTGTTCAGATCCAGACAAGGTGAAGTTTGCCGCCTGCACCTTTATCGACAAAGCCTTGACTTGGTGGAACGGCCGAGTCAAATCCCTAACCTTACCTGTAGCCAACGCCATGGGTTGGGAAGCCATGAAGGAACTTCTGCTGGCTGAGTACTGCCACCGGGGCGAAATGCAGAAGTTAGAACACGAACTTTGGAACCTGAAGATGAAAGGTTCCGACATCACTACTTATACTTCCAGGTTCGATGACTTGGCACTACTCTGCCCGGGAATGGTTACCCCAGAGAGTAAGAAGATAGAGAGATTCATCTGGGGTCTGACCCAGCCAACGAAAGGAAACGTCATAGCCGTGAGGCCGGAAACATATGACAGCGCCAAACGCTTAGCACAGATCCTAATCGATCATAGTGAGGACCTTGAGGAGGCAACTACCACTCCTGAGCCGACAGTGAGGAGTGGGGAGAAAAGAAAACTTGGGAAGAAAGAGAAAAGTCAGGCATCGCACGAGTCTTCGAAGAGACAGCAAACGGTGGCAGTTCACGCTGCCACTTCCCCTGCAACTGTGTCTGTTGATAGATCCTCAACCCGAAAACCTGCCAATAGGTATACTGGAACCCTTCCTAGTTGTGACAAGTGCAACTATCATCATCTTCCTTTCGGTCCATGTATCGAGATAATTTGCAACAAATGTGGCATAAAGGGTTACATGGCGAAAAAACTTTAAGACACCAACCCAATCAACGAGTCAAACTTTCAGAGCGGACATTGGTCGGGCCTGCTATGGTTGTGGAGAAGTTGGACATCTTAAGCGAAACTGTCCCAAGGCCGTAACACCTGGCAACATCGGAAGAGTTCTAGCGATAGGACAAGAGGATACAGCCACCGATCCCACCATTGCCACAGGTATATTTCTCCTTGTTAAATTATATGTCTGTGATTCTTTTCGATTCTAGCACCGAAAGAAATTCGTTAACCATCCATTTGAACATTTTCTAACCCCGCCGTTTGCGAGTAACCGAAAATGTATATCTTCGAGATGGTTATCACGTAAGAACGAGAACGCTGGTGTCGGATCCGTAAATTGTATCCTCAATCCAAACAATTATTCTTTTCCATTCGATCTATTGGCAAACTTTTTATGAGATGCTTTGATGTCACCTTTAGCATGTAATAACTGAGCCTCATTCATGTTGTCTTTCCTAGTTTCGAGAAAGCCATTCGTTCCAACCTTCCTCCGACTCGACTTTCATGATTTTCGTACATCAAAGCTTAAAAAGTCTTTCCATGTATTTATCGTCCGAGTGATCATCGAGAAACGAGAAGTCTACGATTCCTTCCCCGATACTGTTTCCAAAGAATTCTTGGTAATTCTTTCCGAATGTGCAATCCAGTCTCGCATCGAACTAATCCCAGGAATTTCCTCATAGTCAAACCTCAATGAGCACGATATGTGCAAGGCAGCAATCAGGGCATGATACGATCACTACGAGGTAGTAGTGGCGCCCTTCGGTCGAACCATTTTCTTGGTCATATAGTTAAGCAAAGCAGTCATACTCGTAAACCCTTCCAAAAGCAAAGGCAATAAAGAATTAGTCGACACCGGGAACACCCATGGAAACCTGTCGATTCTTGGGATTCCGTCGACTATAATCGTAGACTCATGTAGAAGTTTCCCTTAGAACCATCGGACCCTTAGTTACTCTGCCATGTGACAATGTACCCACTTGTTGGAGGTTTTACCCTGGAAAGACATAGTACGCCTTAAGAAGTGCGGAAAACTTAACTTGTGGAACCTTAGACCCTTCGAGATATTCGTTAGGAATTGATTCCATAGCCCTCTCCGAGCTATCTTCAGGACTCAGTAGCAACCATCTGATATTCCGCATATTTATTCGTAAGGCTTGCCGACCTGACGAAAACCTTAGTCACCCTTGACGAGGTCAAAACCGATAAAAATCCGAACCTTCATGGATGAATCAATTGAGATCGTGGATGGAGAGGTTAACCATGCGTAACAAAGCCACATCCTGACAGTGAGGGTTCGCTGGAATGTCAAGCGGAGACCCGATTCCACTTAGGAGCTTGAAGACCCGAAGCAGTAGATTCATTCTCATATCTCTTTTCACTTCGTGATCTGTGTTCGAATCTTTGAATTTCGGGACGAAATTCCCTCTAACGGGGGGATAATGTAACAACCCGGAAATTCATATCCCTAAATGTAACCCTACTCGCGACTCGTTCCGATCATCCAATCGCCGTTTCCGATTTCGTTTCCGATTCCGACATTTTATTAAGTCATTAATGTATATTTTATTTTATGACTTAATGAGTGTCTTAATACCCTTAGAACTCATTCTAACGTCTCATATTAATGATCGGAACATTTCTAGAATCAACCATATCGGGTTATGGCAAATTGGCCGGGTGCGACCAAAAGCCCCGTCTAACGCCGGTATCGGGTAGAATTCTACCGTGTCCCGAACTTGGACACTATTTAAGGTGATCCAAGTCTTCATTTTGAAGCTTTTGCTCCATTCTACAACTTTCACTCCAACCTCTCTCCTCAAACTAGATTTAAAGGTCCAAATCTCAAGTTTAAGGTCTCAAATCTTCAAGGTACCTTCCCTAATTTGTTATGCAACCTTTCTAGCCTTCAAATTCGAGTTTAAACCATGGATTAGGACCATTATCAAGATTTTACGGCCCCAGAACAGTCCTAGGCCGTAAACTCATATAAATGGGGGTTTTTGGAGCAACAAAACCCTTCCAAACCACAATTAGACCTTGAATATGGCTAGATGACTTTATGAAATGGAATTAGAATGCATCAAACCATGATTTAGAGCCTTATATATGAGTTTATGGACCAAGATGGTGCTTAGGCCGTAAACCCATATTTAAAGGGTTTTTAAGCCCTTAAACCCTTCCATGGCTCAAACAAGACTTAGATACGACTTTTAGAATATTGGTTATGGACCTAGAACACCTTAGACATAAATTTTGAGGGGTTTGAATGAGTTTACGTCCAAGGCATGTGCTTGGGCTGTAAACTCCTCAATCATGGGTGTAAACTCATTTTCAAGGTGTTAGAAAGCCATCCAACACCACCAAAAGCCTTGGAATAAATAATAGAACCAACCAAAAATAGTTTAAGGGCCTTAAACACATCAAAACTCTTCATTTGAGAGTTTACGGCCATGGAAGGTGCTCCATGGCCGTAAACTCCTAAAAGCATGTCTTATTGTGCCCAAAAATCATTTTAAGGCTTGTAGGAATTTTTAGAATCACATGTGATTAACTTTGGGACCTTAAAAACAATTATTCAAGGGAATATGAGAGTTTACAGCCATAGGCCCCATGCCAAGGCCGTAAACTCCCTTAAGTGTTGTATTTGGTGATTTTAATTCATTCCAAGCCTTAGGTAAAATTGTTCCAACCCTTTCCAAGTGATAATAGCCATATATGACCCATTAAGCTCCATAAATCTTGCCAACATGAGTTTACGGCCGTGAACTCATGTGTGAGTGGTATATAGGCCGTAAACTTCATTAGGAAGTTTACTCTTGGTGAGTAAACTCAAATCCCAAGTCCCTCGCTTCAATTCCCGTCCGTAGATGTCACCCGGGTCACTCCAAACACCCGTTTTGAGGTGTTTTCGTTCGTTGGAGTGTAACTTCATATCTAATTAGAGTTTGTGAATCTAATTAGATATATTTATATGCCATTTCATTCTACATAGGAACCTCGCGTGTTATCAGGCCTCGATTCGACGTTTAGCATCCGAAACCGACACACTTCCGCGTCTGGTGAGTTCATACCCCTACCCTTTTTCAATGGGTTTTCAATGTTTTCAGGGGGGGGGGGGGAAATACAAGCAAAAGTACAAGAATATCTTGTACTTAAACTTACGATTTCAGTTAAATGGTTTCATATTTGTACATTTTTAAGAATTGAAAACCTTTTAACAACTGTTTAAACTTGCAGTGTTGTTTGTTTTAACCCGATTTTCAATTCTTATCATATACTGTTATATTGTATACCTTACATATGATTGTTCACACATATATTGATAGAACACATAAACCATTGTAATGTCTGTAACAAAACACTAAGGTTCGAGTGTAAAAGTTAGACACCATCAGAAAACATAAAACATCTGTATGTCTTTAACAATACACCTAGGCTCGAGTGTGATAGATAAATGTAATCATAATACACAAATCAATTGTATCGTCCTTAATAATACACCTAGGATCGAGTGTAAAGGACAATCACCATAAGATAACACATATATCATTTGTAACGTCCTTAATAATACACCTAGGATCGAGTGTAAAGGACAATCATCATTAGATAACACCTAGGCTCGAGTGTAATGTCCTTAATAAAACACCTGGACTCGAGTGTAAAGGACAGGTACGTAGAATATAGCTAGTCGTAAATACTACTTTCCTAGTCGAAAAGTAAAGAGGAATCTTAGAGATTGGAGACACGTCCTCGTAACACTTCCATGGCACGAGATAGTGGAGGACTAACCCTGTAACCAGAATCTCCGAACGTAGGAGAGCGTGGCTTGAGTGTATAGATCTATACGGGACTGACAATCCCACACCTGGCTGCTAGCTACAGCCGAACCGAAAGGTTCAAGGGTGACGAAAGTCATAAAAAGGATATTGACCCTGGTCCGAGTCATATCTAGTCTGAGTATGGTTAAGGACTCACAATCAAAATTATTAACACTTTACGAGTATTTATTAGTTTTATGTACGTAATAAAACTAATGTACGTTCAAGGATGACAGGCACACACACATACACACAGTCAGGAGAACATGGGGTTTTACTGGGGATAACATTGAACATATTCAGAATCGGTAACACTTAGCATACACAGGATTGGTAACAGTACACACACATTTAGGAAAACATGGGGTTTTCCTGAGAAGAACATTGAATATAACCAGAACCGGTAAAGATACACACACAGTCAGGGAAACATGGGATTTTCATGGGAAGAACATCGAACATAATCAGAATTGGTAATAGTTCACACACACACACAGTCAGGAGAACATGGGGTTTTCCTGGGGACAATATTGAACATAATCGGAATCGGTAACAGTTTGTATAAACAGAATCAATAACAGCTCACACACACATATAGGAAAATACAGGATTTTCCTGAGTAACAATAGTATGTAATCAGAAAAGTGTAATAAGTTAAATAACTGAACTACAATTCACAAGAACAATCATGTTTTCATTGTACATTGTTTACTTTACTTTCGGATTTGGAAACTAACTTTACATAAGAAAATATGGGATTTTCTTGGATAACCACGTTTTCAGAAAACTAAGGGAACTCGTACATTTTTAGAAAACAAAACCGCTTATGAACTCACCAGCTTTATGCTGATTTTCAAACCGCTTGTATTCTCAGGTTCACATTAGACAGGTACCCGATGATTCTTTTGTGTGAAGACGGAGTTCTCAGAAGACTCGTTTCGTGTTGTTTATATATACTATGTATCACATGTATAACTTATGCTTTTGAAACAAATGTATAACTTTCATATATGTAATGTAATGGTTGATTTACTTTACTTACTATGTGCATTGGATTTGATACTCAACGTGGAGTCAACCCCATAAATGTTTCCGCCTTCGGTTTTTGGGGTGTGACAGATTGGTATCAGAGCCCTTGCTTATAGTGAATGAAGTATACCAAACCTTACATGGTATAAAACTATAAACATTAAGGGACCTAAGTGCTCTGAACTAAAAGTATCCTTCAAAATATAAGTATTTTCAAAAGTATAAAAGTATACCGACCCGTCGAGATCCGTAACTACAAGTAGAACAAAACATAAGTAAATGGGTGTTGTACGCTGCGATTAAACCTGGGCAGTTATGTAGTCGTGTCTAGGATCAATATAGCCTGGCCAACTATATTCATTCGATACATGGCCAACATGTGCTTGGGAGTGACTGTGGTATGCGACATGCCTAAAACTTACCATAATACCACAAACATCGAGCTAGTGTCGTAACGAATCCTGAAATACTATGGGAGTATATCTCGAGCCAATCCTTGGTAGAAATCCTCGTTCATACATTGTTCTTTGATCATTCTCTTAGCGATAATTTTCTTGTCTTGATAACTCTATCCTGCTTTATCGCTTATTCAACATATATCTGTCATATCTCTTGATTCAATTCAGAGGATTTATCATCCTCTCTTCCTTGATCTTATTAGATAAAGATGCCTCCAAGAAAGAGACCCAGCTCCAAGACCAACAACCCTCCGCCACCACCTCCTCCTTAAATCGACCCTGTAGTATTCCAGGCAGCTGTTACAGCCGCAGTGGCAGCTTCCATGTCTCAACGAAACTCTGACGGTTCCGGTGGTTCCGGAGGTGATACCTAAACCCAAAACCAAGAAAGCAGTCAGGGACGCCGGAAAGAGGGTTCCTATAAGGATTTCATGAACGCAAAACCCCTGTCCTTTGATGGCACTGGAGGTGTCATTTCCCTCACCCGATGGTTCGAGAAGATCGAATCCATCTTTGAAATCTGCGTCTGTTCAGATCCAGACAAGGTGAAGTTTGCCGCCTGCACCTTTATCGACAAAGCCTTGACTTGGTGGAACGGCCGAGTCAAATCCCTAACCTTACCTGTAGCCAACGCCATGGGTTGGGAAGCCATGAAGGAACTTCTGCTGGCTGAGTACTGCCACCGGGGCGAAATGCAGAAGTTAGAACACGAACTTTGGAACCTGAAGATGAAAGGTTCCGACATCACTACTTATACTTCCAGGTTCGATGACTTGGCACTACTCTGCCCGGGAATGGTTACCCCAGAGAGTAAGAAGATAGAGAGATTCATCTGGGGTCTGACCCAGCCAACGAAAGGAAACGTCATAGCCGTGAGGCCGGAAACATATGACAGCGCCAAACACTTAGCACAGATCCTAATCGATCATAGTGAGGACCTTGAGGAGGCAACTACCACTCCTGAGCCGACAGTGAGGAGTGGGGAGAAAAGAAAACTTGGGAAGAAAGAGAAAAGTCAGGCATCGCACGAGTCTTCGAAGAGACAGCAAACGGTGGCAGTTCACGCTGCCACTTCCCCTGCAACTGTGTCTGTTGATAGATCCTCAACCCGAAAACCTGCCAATAGGTATACTGGAACCCTTCCTAGTTGTGACAAGTGCAACTATCATCATCTTCCTTTCGGTCCATGTATCGAGATAATTTGCAACAAATGTGGCATAAAGGGTTACATGGCGAAAAAACTTTAAGACACCAACCCAATCAACGAGTCAAACTTTCAGAGCGGACATTGGTCGGGCCTGCTATGGTTGTGGAGAAGTTGGACATCTTAAGCGAAACTGTCCCAAGGCCGTAACACCTGGCAACATCGGAAGAGTTCTAGCGATAGGACAAGAGGATACAGCCACCGATCCCACCATTGCCACAGGTATATTTCTCCTTGTTAAATTATATGTCTGTGATTCTTTTCGATTCTAGCACCGAAAGAAATTCGTTAACCATCCATTTGAACATTTTCTAACCCCGCCGTTTGCGAGTAACCGAAAATGTATATCTTCGAGATGGTTATCACGTAAGAACGAGAACGCTGGTGTCGGATCCGTAAATTGTATCCTCAATCCAAACAATTATTCTTTTCCATTCGATCTATTGGCAAACTTTTTATGAGATGCTTTGATGTCACCTTTAGCATGTAATAACTGAGCCTCATTCATGTTGTCTTTCCTAGTTTCGAGAAAGCCATTCGTTCCAACCTTCCTCCGACTCGACTTTCATGATTTTCGTACATCAAAGCTTAAAAAGTCTTTCCATGTATTTATCGTCCGAGTGATCATCGAGAAACGAGACGTCTACGATTCCTTCCCCGATACTGTTTCCAAAGAATTCTTGGTAATTCTTTCCGAATGTGCAATCCAGTCTCGCATCGAACTAATCCCAGGAATTTCCTCATAGTCAAACCTCAATGAGCACGATATGTGCAAGGCAGCAATCAGGGCATGATACGATCACTACGAGGTAGTAGTGGCGCCCTTCGGTCGAACCATTTTCTTGGTCATATAGTTAAGCAAAGCAGTCATACTCGTAAACCCTTCCAAAAGCAAAGGCAATAAAGAATTAGTCGACACCGGGAACACCCATGGAAACCTGTCGATTCTTGGGATTCCGTCGACTATAATCGTAGACTCATGTAGAAGTTTCCCTTAGAACCATCGGACCCTTAGTTACTCTGCCATGTGACAATGTACCCACTTGTTGGAGGTTTTACCCTGGAAAGACATAGTACGCCTTAAGAAGTGCGGAAAACTTAACTTGTGGAACCTTAGACCCTTCGAGATATTCGTTAGGAATTGATTCCATAGCCCTCTCCGAGCTATCTTCAGGACTCAGTAGCAACCATCTGATATTCCGCATATTTATTCGTAAGGCTTGCCGACCTGACGAAAACCTTAGTCACCCTTGACGAGGTCAAAACCGATAAAAATCCGAACCTTCATGGATGAATCAATTGAGATCGTGGATGGAGAGGTTAACCATGTGTAACAAAGCCACATCCTGACAGTGAGGGTTAGCTGGAATGTCAAGCGGAGACCCGATTCCACTTAGGAGCTTGAAGACCCGAAGCAGTAGATTCATTCTCATATCTCTTTTCACTTCGTGATCTGTGTTCGAATCTTTGAATTTCGGGACGAAATTGCCTCTAACGGGGGGATAATGTAACAACCCGGAAATTCATATCCCTAAATGTAACCCTACTCGCGACTCGTTCCGATCATCCAATCGCCGTTTCCGATTTCGTTTCCGATTCCGACATTTTATTAAGTCATTAATGTATATTTTATTTTATGACTTAATGAGTGTCTTAATACCCTTAGAACTCATTCTAACGTCTCATATTAATGATCGGAACATTTCTAGAATCAACCATATCGGGTTATGGCAAATTGGCCGGGTGCGACCAAAAGCCCCGTCTAACGCCGGTATCGGGTAGAATTCTACCGTGTCCCGAACTTGGACACTATTTAAGGTGATCCAAGTCTTCATTTTGAAGCTTTTGCTCCATTCTACAACTTTCACTCCAACCTCTCTCTTCAAACTAGATTTAAAGGTCCAAATCTCAAGTTTAAGGTCTCAAATCTTCAAGGTACCTTCCCTAATTTGTTATGCAACCTTTCTAGCCTTCAAATTCGAGTTTAAACCATGGATTAGGACCATTATCAAGAGTTTACGGCCCTAGAACAGTCCTAGGCCGTAAACTCATATAAATGGGGTTTTGGAGCAACAAAACCCTTCCAAAGCACAATTAGACTTTGAATATGGCTAGATGACTTTATGAAATGGAATTAGAATGCCTCAAACCATGATTTAGAGCCTTATATATGAGTTTACGGCCCAGGATGGTGCTTAGGCCGTAAACCAATATTTAAAGGGTTTTTAAGCCCTTAAACCCTTCCATGGCTCAAACAAGACTTAGATACGACTTTTAGAATATTGGTTATGGACCTAGAACACCTTAAACATGAATTTTGAGGGGTTTGAATGAGTTTATGGCCAAGGCATGTGCCTAGGCTGTAAACTCCTCAATCATGGGTGTAAACTCATTTTCAAGGTGTTAGAAAGCCATCCAACACCACCAAAAGCCTTGGAATAAATCATAGAACCAACCAAAAATAGTTTAAGGGCCTTAAACACATCAAAACTCTTCATTTGAGAGTTTACGGCCATAGAAGGTGCTCCATGGCCGTAAACTCCTAAAAGCATGTCTTGTTGTGCCCAAAAATCATTTTAAGGCTTGTAGGAATTTTTAGAATCACATGTGATTAACTTTGGGACCTTAAAAACAATTATTCAAGGGAATATGAGAGTTTACAGCCATAGGCCCCATGCCAAGGCCGTAAACTCCCTTAAGTGTTATTTTTGGTGATTTTAATTCATTCCAAGCCTTAGGTAAAATTATTCCAACCCTTTCCAAGTGATAATAGCCATATATGACCCATTAAGCTCCATAAATCTTGCCAACATGAGTTCACGGCCGTGAACTCATGTGTGAGTGGTATATAGGCTGTAAACTTCATTAGGAAGTTTTCTCTTGGGGAGTAAACTCAAATCCCAAGTCCCTCGCTTCAATTCCCGTCCGTAGATGTCACCCGGGTCACTCCAAACACCCGTTTTGAGGTGTTTTCGTTTGTTGGAGTGTAACTTCATATCTAATTAGAGTTAGTGAATCTAATTAGATATATTTGTATGCCATTTCATTTTACATAGGAACCTCGCGTGTTATCAGGCCTTGATTCGACGTTTAGCATCCGAAACCGACACACTTCCACGTCCGGTGAGTTCATACCCCTACCCTTTTTCAATGGTTTTTCAATGTTTTCAGGGGGGAATACAAGCAAAAGTACAAGAATATCTTGTACTTAAACTTACGATTTCAGTTAAATGGTTTCATATTTGTACATTTTTAAGAATTGAAAACCTTTTAACAACTGTTTAAACTTGCAGTGTTGTTTGTTTTAACCCGATTTTCAATTCTTATCGTATACTGTTATATTGTATACTTTACATATGATTGTTCACACATATATTGATAGAGCACATAAACCATTGTAATGTCTGTAACAAAACACTAAGGTTCGAGTGTAAAAGTCAGACACCATCAGAAAAGATAAAACATTTGTATGTCTTTAACAATACACCTAGGCTCGAGTGTGATAGATAAATATAATCATAATACACAAATCAATTGTATCGTCCTTAATAATACACCTAGGATCGAGTGTAAAGGACAATCACCATAAGATAACACATATATCATTTGTAACGTCCTTAATAATACACCTAGGATTGAGTGTAAAGGACAGTCATCATTAGATAACACATAGGCTCGAGTGTAATGTCCTTAATAAAACACCTGGACTCGAGTGTAACGGACGGATACGTAGAATATAGCTAGTCGTAAATACTACTTTCCTAGTCGAAAAGTAAAGAGGAATCTTAAATATTGGAGACACGTCCTCGTAACACTTCCATGGCACGAGATAGTGGAGGACTAACCCTGTAACCAGAATCTCCGAACGTAGGAGAGCGTGGATTGAGTGTATAGATTTATACGGGATTGACAATCCCACACCTGGCTGCTAGCTACAGCCGAACCGAAAGGTTGAAGGGTGACGAAAGTCATAAAAAGGATATTGACCCTGGTCTGAGTCATATCTAGTCTGAGTATGGTTAAGGACTCGCAATTAGAATTATTAACACTTTACGAGTATTTATTAGTTTTATGTACGTAATAAAACTAATGTACGTTCAAGGATGACAGGCACACACACATACACACAGTCAGGAGAACATGGGGTTTTCCTGGGGATAACATTGAACATATTCAGAATCGGTAACAGTTAGCATACACATGATTGGTAACAGTACACATACATTTAGGAAAACATGGGGTTTTCCTGAGAAGAATATTGAATATAACCAGAACCGGTAAAGATACACACACAGTCAGGGAAACATGGGATTTTCCTGGGAAGAACATCGAACATAATCAGAATTGGTAATAGTTCACACACACACAGTCAGGGGAACATGGGGTTTTCCTGGGGACAATATTGAACATAATTGGAATCGGTAATAGTTTGTATAAACAGAATCAATAACAGCTCACACACACACATATAGGAAAATACAGGATTTTCCTGAGTAACAGTAGTATGTAATCAGAAAAGTGTAATAAGTTAAATAACTGAACTACAATTCACAAGAACAATCATGTTTTCATTGTACATTGTTTACTTTACTTTTGGATTTGGAAACTAACTTTACATAAGAAAATATGGGATTTTCTTGGATAACCACTTTTTTAGAAAACTAAGGGAACTCGTACATTTTTAGAAAACAAAACCGCTTATGAACTCACCAGCTTTATGCTGATTTTCAAACCGCTTGTATTCTCAGGTTCACATTAGACACGTACCCGACGATTCTTTTGTGCGAAGACGGAGTTCTCAGAAGACTCGTTTCGTGTTGTTTATATATACTATGTATCACATGTATAACTTATGCTTTTGAAACAAATGTATAACTTTCATATATGTAATGTAATGGTTGATTTACTTTACTTACTATGTACATTGGATTTGATACTCAACGTGGAGTCAACCCCGGAAATGTTTCCGCCTTTGGTTTTCGGGGTGTGACAAAGACTCACCCCAATGGAGGCTTAGGTTCGATTTCTAGGGTTTAGAGGGATGGAGGCTGAAGATATTAGGGTTAGGTTATGAGATAAGGAGCTTAAATAGGGTCCAAGACTCTAAAATAGGGTTCATGTCTAATTGGCGTACGCCCAACGTAATCCAAGGAACATTCGCGACCATCATGGTCAGTACGCCCAACGTACTCCAAAGTACGCCCAACGTACTGGCTTCTTCACTAGTACGCCCCGCGTACACTTTGTGTACGCCTAGCATACTCGGCTAACCCTGAAACCACGAAACTTCCTAAGGCCATAACTTCTTCATTATAAATCCGTTTCCGATGATCCTTATATCCACGAAAAGGTAAAGAGAAGCCCCACACTTCTATCAAATTTATTCCTCTTGAAGCCCACTCGAACTCAGATCCAAATTCATGAAAAGCCCGCACCAGCACCTTTAACAATATGTTTGGGCTCTAAAGCACAAACCAAACTCTTTTATCACACAACCTACCTTACCCACATCCCAAAAAGACCTAAACCTTTATCCTTCAAAGCCTCAAAACCTTCTCATACTCAGATTAAGTCCCACATGCCTTAAATCACAAAACAGTCGGAACAGGATGTTACATTGCTATTCTCTTTGAAGATTAGTAGAAGACTGGATGAGCTTAAAATTGATCAATTGAGATGCGTGA
Organism: Lactuca serriola; assembly: GCF_051521515.1. Lineage (NCBI taxonomy): Eukaryota > Viridiplantae > Streptophyta > Magnoliopsida > Asterales > Asteraceae > Lactuca > Lactuca serriola. The sequence continues at coordinate 46,061,752 of NC_136408.1, read as the reverse complement.
AGCCTAAGAACTTGAAAGAAGCTGACAATTTTTACAATGGTTCTTCTTTTGACTCTGAAGAAGAAGATTTGTTTTGACATCATTAGATAGGGGAGATTGTAAGGTCACACCTTATGATATGATGAGTCAAACTCTCCTACACATTGTCTATCAACGTTAGTGTCTATACCAACATCGTCGGCGTATCGAGATTATCATCATCAACTCTTAGTACAATTAATCTATGTAATCTTTTGTCTATTAGGTAATGATATAGATAAGTATAGAATAGATAGCAGATCTGATATCTTTGTTATAAAGATCTTTCTTATTATAGATAAGATACAATCCCTTCAATCAAGGGATACACTCGTACACATTAATATATATTGAACATTAGGGTGAAACCCTAAAGTTAATACGGCATGGTGTCATAATCGTCTTTGTGACAACCCGTTTTCTTGGTGAAGACAAACCCTTTCTTGGTGAAAGAACAATTTGGAGAACTCCTTGTGCTATTTACTTTATGTTCTTTGTTTTTCATAGATTAGTTTACTTTTTTTATTTATACTTGAAGTGTATCCGATAAAATAAAAACCTTCAATAATTTAGTGAAAAAAGCATGATACTTATGATTTTTGCTTTTTTTAGCAATATGATTTCATAATTTGTATATATATTTGAAATATAGCATGTCACTTTTTGAAATATAACATTTGTGTTTTCGTGTATAAATCCGTGTAAATCCGTATTATTTTGTACCATGGTTAAAAATATGTCATATTCGTATCATGTCACATGTCACATAAATTTTTTCTTATATTACCCCCCCCCCCCCCTCAATATTCTCTATTCTCATGATAAACGTTACTTACGGTTAACAATAGAATTAATGATAATATAATTTATTTCCATTCCATTCTTATGGTCAACAACATTTAAAACTCCAATTCATATTTTTCTCGATCAAGATGATCAAATATTCTTCATAGATGGAATTCTTTCATATTCATGATTGTATATAGAATGTCCTTGACAATATCAATACATTTCAAGCAATACATTCCAAACCCATTATTCGTTGATAGATAATTCTACATGGAACCCTTTTGCTGACATTTATAAGCAATGTATATACATCATAATCTCCAAAGACTTACAAAAAACAATCCTTAAACATGGTGTCATTGCTGAAGAGCTTTGATCCCATGTTAAAGAAATATTTCAATACAATAAAAACACAGGTGCCATGTACCGTAAAGAATTATTCAACATGACTTGTCTCAAAAACTTAGAAAATATTTTTGAATGTTTCAAATGCCTCTATACCATTACTGATCAAATTTCCAATGTCGGCAACCCTATATCCAAAAATAAAATGGCCCTACACCTTGTCTTCGATTTGATGAAAGGAGAATATGACAACATCACTACACTTACCAAACAATCTGATTGGCTCCTAGTTTCCATAAACCATGCTCCTAGCTTCTCCACTCATCCAACAAAACAAAAAGTATATATGCCACTAGTCGTCATAAGTCAACAACCACCTTAAAACCCATAAGCTCACCAACTGAAACCACAATGTCAGAAGTTTGGTTAGGAATGGGAATTTTACATCTTTTTTGGTGATATTTGGTTGGGTAACTCGGCCTTGAGTAATGGGCCCCGCCATAAGTATTGGAGCTTGTCCTGAAAATATAGAGTAAAATTTTCATGTTTTCATGCTTGGAGCCTGGACCTTTAGTACCAGGTAACCTAGTGTAATGTCCCAAAATATAGAGTAAAATTTTCATTTTTAAAATAAAGTAAACCATACGATATAATTCCAAACCATCAATATTCAAAACATGAGTGACGAGTTCCAATAAAGTATCAAAGTGAAATCATAAAACAGATAATGTTGAATCTCTAGTGGATGTGATGCGATCAGGCTGAGTTCTTCCCTTTCCTACTAGAAATACCTAAAATATTTAAACCTTAAACGTAATCACAAAGCATAGTGAGTTTCCTCAACATATCACATACAACACAATTAATTGGATCTGCCTTGAATAATGGACCATGCCCTGAATATTGTGCCCACACTGAGTAATGGGCCCCGCCATAAGTATTGGAGCTTGTCCTGAAAAATGGGCCCCATCCATCATAGATTAATAATGGGTCCGCTCGAATATCATATAAACATACTAACAAGTGTAACGTCCCAAATATGAAAACAAAAATTTTCATTTTATACCATCTAGTTATATAACCAATTGTTCCAAAAGCAAACAAATTAAAAATGTATTTTCAAACATCAGAGTATATCAAAAGTAATCAATGTGGAAAATCCATCAGGGGATGCGGTACAGTCAAGTCGGGCCCTTCCCTTTGGAACTAGAAGTACCTGAAAATGTTTAAACCATAAACTGTAACGACAAAGCTTAGCGAGTTTCCCCAAAATACCACATACCATACATAAGATATGGAATGATACAAGTCATCCATATTCTTACTCTCACTATCAACCATGAGCTAATCATGGTCTTTTGTTGCCATACCGGGAGTCAAATCTTGGTCTTATGTATAAGTTCCAAGAGCCACCTCATGGTCATCGTCACAAGCATCACAAAGACAACTAGCAACATACATATAACTGCAGGAGGCCAGACCCTGGTCTTGCATACAATTTCCAAGAGCCACCACCTGGTCTTTCATACATATGTTAGGGGCCACCACCTGGTCTTCCATGCAAGTATTACACAGGCAACTAGCATCCTACATAGTATAATAAGAAGAATCACCTAACTCTCGAAGTTAGCTAAACCACAGCTCAATGCCAGGAAATAGATGCTACAACAGTGTTATAAAAACATACAAGTCCCAAGCTTAGTCTACACACTAAATCCAACAATCTTGACCAAAAGTCAACCCATGTCAACAAGTCAACGGTCAAGATCAAATTCTACAGCCAACAATATCAAGCATTGAGCCTCACGTCAGAACCAACCCTTAGTCACGTCGTGAGAACACACTCAACCCAATTCCAACTCGACTCGATCCAACTCATCCAAATCGATCATGGATAACCCACTCAGCAATCATCACGACGTGAACCCTCCTTGGTCACATCGTGAGCACAACAAGACAAGATAGTCGTGGAATCCTCCCCGATCATGCTGTGAGATCCTAAATGCGACGTCGTGATCGCATTCTGAGACAATAACTTAATGGTTCGAGTCCTTAATGCATTAAGTCTTCAACTCCTACTTTCCATAAACCTTTAAGGGACTCCATAGGTCCACAAAAATGACAACTATATGGGCATGCATGCTCCATGCAAGTCCTCGATCCTACCTAGGTCAAAAGCCAAGAAAATGACCTAAAACTCTTGGAAGGTTCACAAACGACATCCAAATATTAGATACAAAAGATATGATGTTCTACGGACTCAGGAGGACCATAAAAGTTGTCAACTTTATTCCATCCATTTACTCAAATCAAAACCATGAACCAAAAAGGGACCAAAATAACTTAGATCTAAGAGAATAACCCATAAAGGTAGAAGCTTGAATCCTTATAAATGGTCCAGAAAGTGAAATAAAATATGAGATGATGTTGCTTGATTGATCCTTGCACCATTTCCCCTTCTACTTCCTTCAAAGAGCACCAAAACTACCCAAGATGAGCCAAATCCTACAAAGAGGGATTATGGTTAGGGTTTTCTGAGGTTTGAGGGCGATAGAGGCTGATAATAAACCCTAGATTTGAGTTTATAGGGTTTAAATACGAAGGAAACCCTAAAAGATCATGGACTTGTGCCAGAAACTTCCTCACGTCATGACCACATACATGTCACGTCGTGACTGCAGTCCAGATATGCGTTCTTCACTTTGGCTTTCACGTTGTGACCTCCCTATGGACACTTGGTTTTCCCTAAAAACCATGTTTTTGACTGCTTAATTCCATAAATTGATCCATTTTGGAAAAAAGATGTTACAACTCTCCCCCACTTAAATTAGATTTCGTCCTCAAAATTATTCCTTACAACTTACTCCGCCACACCAGCCGACCCCGACCGAACTCCCAGAAATTAAATTAGAACCAAGAATCATCTCACATAGATGATCTTCTCCTAACATTACTACCGAAGCCCAATCCTAGAAGAAATCACATACCTTGATAGAGAAATGAACCTTAACACACTTCCCTTAACCAACAAAGAGAAAAATCTAACTACTATGCCCGAAATCCAAAAAACCTATACCATGTCTGACTTTCAGACATACTGAACCATTCCAACCATATCCATGACGACTCTAATCTGCAACCCAAATCTAACAAAACCCATCAGACCCTGAATATCTCACTGATAACTGATAAACAGAACCCTTGATGTAACGACCCAAAAATTCTACTATAAACGATGTTAATATTTCCGTTATTCGAGGGACTATGTACGCAAAATATTTTAGCTCTATGAGGTTAAAAGGGAATAAATTAACTAAAAATAGTATTATTTAATATCTAAAAGAATTAACCAAATTTAAAAAAGATGTGTAATTTAATGAAATTGATTTATGGAATTATTAGGGTAAAAATAATTCATTTAAGGGTTTATTATGAGTTGAGGGATTAAGGTGTCATTTATAGAAATCTAATTTGTCAAGATAACTAGGGTTAGTGTAAAGGGGTACAATATGGAGAATTAAGGGGCTAGATGGCAAAATTTGGAGTAACCCCCAAGGAGAAGGATCGATCCTTCTCCTTGTGTCCGTCCATTCACATGAACAGATAAGAAGAAAACATGATCACTACTTCTACCTTCATTGTGTGCGTCGTCGGTTGAAGGACAAGAAGAAAAGAAAAAAACATGAGCGGCTTGGAGGGGAGGAAAAGTCGAGCCGAGTAAGGAGGAAGAAGAGAGAAGGATTTTCTTGATCGATCCTAGAGGGAAGAAGGGCTGCGATTACTGGCTTATTGTGGTAAAAAATTCTCTTCTAATCTATTTTCTTGTGTTTATATGTCAAACTCTTTGTCAATTGAAGATTGTTGTTGTTAATTCTTTTCCTAATTGATGATTACAATCTCATCTTCTTCTTCCTAGAAACCTTTGAAAGTTCATATGGTTTAATTCCATTTGTGTTCGGTGTTTTTGATGGCTCAGTTGCTGTAAAAATTTCTTATGAACATCCTCAAGAATTCTTAGTTCATGTTTATGTATTACTCCATGTTTTGGAGACCTTGTTTACTTTGTTGATTACTAATTTGAACCTTGGTGTGAGGATGAAATTGCTATTAATGTTTCTTGACAAGTTACTACTGTTAAGAGTTCAATTTTTTTTCTTTGTGGGTGCTTTGGGGTTATGATTTAATAGGTTAAATGGTTAAAAAGACCTTGAAATTCAAAGCTAGAAAATTCAGCAAAATTACCAATCTATCTCTGTTTTCAAAAAAATCTAGAAAAATCATCAGAAGTCGGATTAATGATTTGTAAATTCTCAAAGTTTTTATTTTGAGTCTAGTTAGTCCATAAATTTTTCCAGGTCCTGTTGTTGCTTCTAAATTATGGCGCAAATCACGACGTTACTAGTTGGTATCAGAGCCATTCTGTGAGTGAATTGAATACAGAGGATAATGTTCAGACTCACAGTGTAGACTGGCTTAGTTAGGTGCTCTAGGATTCTTAAGGGGGGAGGGTGTGTGTTGAGAGTTACATGTTATTTTCTATATGCCTATAGGACATTTATTTTCTTTTCGATATCGAAGCATCCACTATTCTTTCTTGCGGATCCTGTAATCGTTAGTATCTCTACACGTTGGGGGAATTGCTTATGACCAACAAGATTAGTTACCCGAGAGCGTTCCTAGTTCGAATAGTGTTTTGTTTACCGAGGAAATGGAATAACATCTTGTAGTGAGGATTGGATTGCATGTATCCAACAAGCCTTGAAAGTTGTTTGTTTATCGTTGGTCGATGGCAGAACAAGAAGAGATGTTTTATCGTAGTCATGGACTCTCACGGTTATGGAATCCATGAAGCAAAATAGGTGTACCAATCTTTAACCTAAACCGGTGGCACATATAACTTCTTGTTTTGTATTCTTTCTCTAACAGTTTTTTCTTGTCGAGAGAGGGTATGTCTTACGAGAAAAATTCTATTATGTATTCTTTCTCCTACAATTCCTATGATGATGGAACTCAAGTTCCTAGCGAGGTGATGTGAAGTCTTCTTGACTCGTGCAATTGAGAGTTCAAGGAAGATGATAAGTCTCTTGATTCGGAGCTTGTTAAGAAATGTAGCGACGTTTTTTCCCTGATGAGGTGTCGACTATATAAACAACACGTGAGGCAGAGATCTCGTTTGACCATAATTTTTGTATGGCTCCAAAGCCAAAGAATCTTTTAAATTAGTTCATTGGGTAATGAAGGAAATGGTGACGTAGCTTCATTATTTGTTTGAGTGTGAATTATTCGACCAAGTTCCTCGTTTTATAGAGTGCTAGTCCAACTCATTAAACAAAAGACGATACATGCGGTTGGGTATCAGTTGTCTAAGATTGGACACGATCAAGATGAAGGCAAATAGGAATCTTCATCCAACTTTGGTTAGGGGTGAGAAGATGCAACGAGGGGAAGTGATTGTGTATGCTTCACATTGAATAAACAGTGGTACTGAACGACTCTCCTTGGTTGAGAATTATTCATTTTGGCAATCACAGCAAGTTAAGAGCTGAGTGACTTGATAATGGACAAGTGGTGAGATGATGAGTTGACGCAAGAGATGGAAGAGATGGTAGATAACATGATTAGAGAGAGACCAAGAAGAAGGGGATAAAATGTGTCAAGCTCATTAAGTCCTAATGGGAGGATGGGTACAGGTCAGAAGTGACCAAGGTGGTTGAAGACATGAAGGTTTGTTTCCCTAAGTTGTTCGCATTGGTATCTGATTCCGAGGACATAATCATTTGAAGGAGGGAGAATAGTAACGACCCGAAAATTCTACTATAAACGATGTTAATTTTTCTGTTACTCGAGGGACTATGTATGAAAAATATTTTAGCTCTATGAGATTAAAAGGAAATAAATTCACTAAAAATAGTATTATTTAATATCTAAAAGAATTAATCAAAATTAAAGAAGGTGTGTAATTTAATGAAATTGATTTATGGAATTATTAGGGTAAAAATAATTCATTTAAGGGTTTATTATGAGTTGAGGGGCTAAGGTGACAGTTATAGAAATCTAATTTGACAAGATAACTAGGGTTAGTGTAAAAGGGGTACAATAAGGAGAATTAAGGGGCTAGATGGCAAAATTTGGAGTAACCCCCAAGGAGAAGGATCAATCCTTCTCCTTGTGTCCGTCTATTCACGTGAATACATAAGAAGAAAAAAAAGATCACTACTTCTCCCTTCATTGTGTATGTTGTCAGTTGAAGGCCGAGAAGTAAAGAAAAAAAACGTGAGCGGCTTGGAGGGGAAGAAAACTCGAGCCGAGCAAGGAGGAAGAAGAGAGAAGGATTTTCTTGATCGATCCTAGATCGAAGAAGGGCTGCGATTCTTGCCTAATTGTGGTAAAAAATTTCTCTTCTAATCCCTTTTCTTGTGTTCATATATCAAAATCTTTATCAATTGAAGATTGTTGTTGTTAATTCTTTTCCTAATTGATGATTACAATCTCATCTTCTTCTTCCTAGAAACCTTTGAAAGTTCATATGGTTTAATTCCATTTTTGTTGGGTGTTTATGAAGGCTCAGTTTCTGTCAAAATTTCTTATGAACACCCTCAAGAATTCTTAGTTCATGTTCATGTATTACTCCATGTTTTGGAGACCTTGTTTTCTTTGTTGATTACTAATTTGAACCTTGGTTTGAAGATGAAATTGCTATTAATGTTTATTGACAAGTTAATATTGTTAAGAATTCAATTTTTATCTTTGTAGGTGCTTTGGGGTTATGATTTAATAGGTTAAGTGATCAAAAAGTCCTTGAAATTCAAAGCTGGAAAATTCAGCAAAATTACCAATCTATCCCTGTTTTCAAAAAAATGTAGAAATATCATCAGAAGTTGGATTAATGATCTGTAAATTCTCAAAGTTTTAATTTCGAGTCTAGTTAGTCCATCAATTTCTCCAGGTCCTGTTGTTGCTTCTAAATTATGGTGAAAATCATGACGTTACTAGTTCGTATCAGAGCCATGCTGTGAGTGAACTTAATACAAAGGAAAGTGTTGCTTCTAAATTAGGTGCTCTCGGATTATTAAGGGGGGGGGGGGGGGGAAGGGTGTGTGTTGAGAGTTAAATGTTATTTTTTATATGCCTATAGGAAATTTATTTTCTTTTCGATATCGAAGCATCCTCTCTTCTTTCTTGCGGATCATGTAATAGTTAGTATCTATCGACGTTGGGGGAATTGCTTGTGACCAACAAGATTAGTTACCCTAGAGCGTTCCTAGTTCGAATATTGTTTTGTTTATCGAGAAAATGGAAGATCATCTTGTAGTGAGGATTGGAGTACATGTATACGACAAGCCTTGCAAGTTTTTTGTTTATCGTTGGTCAATGGCAGAACAAGAAGAGATGTTTTATCGTAGTCATGGACATTCACGGGTTATGGAATCCATGAAGCAAAATAGGTGTACTGATGTTTAACCTAAACCAGTGACACAAATAACTTCCTGGTAATGCCAGATGCATATATATATATATATATATATATATATATATATATATGTGTGCGTGTGTGTGTGTGTGTGTGTACAAGATCTCGCAATCGTAATCCTTTACCACAACCATCCATCTCCGCTTCCTCATATTCAGATTCAACTTGTCCATCAAATACCTCAAACTCTTATGTTCGGTATAGATAGTATATCGGGCCGCATATAGAGAGTGCCTCTAGATGTTGATGGAAAAAACCACGGCCCCAAGTTCTAAATCATGAGTGGGGTAGTTCTCCTCATGAGGCTTCAGCATGCCTCGAAGCCTAAGCAATTACGTGACCCATCTGCATAACAATAATTCTAGAAATCGAAAGAGAGGTGTCATAGTAAACCAAAAAATCATCCAAACCCTTAGGGAGTGTGAGAATCAAGGCCTCACACAACCTCTGCCTCAAAGTCTCAAAAGCCAACTACTGATCTGGCCGCCAACAAAAGGTCACACTTTTCTTTTTCAAACGGGTCAAAGACACAATAATCTTGGAGAAACCCTAGATAAATCTTTGATAATACCCTGTGAGACCTAAGAAAATACAAATATCAGATGTGGTCCTCAGAACCTCCCAACACATCACAACCTCGATCTCAGCCGGGTCAACCAAGATCCCCTTTTGGTTGATGATGTGCCCCAAAAACTGCACCTCGTGCAAACAAAACTCGCATTTGGAGAATTTGATGTAAAGTCTCTCCCTCCTGAGGGTCTCCAACACCTCTTCAAAATGTTGCTCGTTCTGCTTCTTGGTCTTGGAGTATACCGTAATATCATCAATGAATATAATCACAGACCGTTCCATCATTGTCCTGCAAACCCGGTTCATGAGGTCCATGAACATTGCTGGTGCATTGGTGAGCCCGAATGAGGTCCCATGGGCTTGGTATTATGAGTATGGGTTACTCTAATTCATATAAGTTGTCCTTTCGTACGTTTTGGAGTGTCTATAAGCATAAAAAATTGTAATCTTGGACCTTAGTTTCCTTCCATGCATGATCTAGGATGTATTGATGAGTTAAGAAGTTAGGGTTTTGGTATTGAGCACTTAATAGCCTTGCAAGACCATAAAGTTGGAAGCTTTGTAGTTAAGGACATCATTTGAGGACTAGATATGGAATTTAGATGAAATAAATTAAGGGATTAGGCTCTTAATAGAAGGAAATGTTGGATGAAACGTACGTTGGGCGTACGCTATGGTATGCGGGGCGTACGAGGTCAAGAACCCATTTCTGGTCAAGGTCTGAATACTCTAAGCGTGCCAGTTGAGTACGTTGGGCATACTCAGCTGAGTTGACTTGGTTAGCTTTTTGACTTTCACTAGGATTTGAAAAGGTTTGTCCTAAGGGTATTTTGGGTATTTTAAGTTGTAGTTGAGAGTTGTCATTATTTGATGTATAGGTGATTGGCAGAGCAGATACTCGGGGCAGTGACTTATTCAACTATCTACTTAGACTGAGAGGTGAGTCTTTCACTATCTGCTTAGACTGAGAGGTGAGTCTTTCCTCACTGTACTTGTGGGTCTAAGGTGCCAATGTTAGCACACTAGATTATGTATCCTGGTATATAGGATGTTGGTATGTTGTAGTGAACTATTAGATCGAAATCCTAGTATATTGGATCTTGATATGTTGTAGTGATCCGTAGATCTGCATGTTTTTCTGATGACTGGCTATATTATTATCTTTTGATGGATATCTGTTATTTCTTATGCATATGTCGACATTGTTTGGTGAGGTTGAGACTGTACTGCTTTGTGTTATCAGTCAACAAACCGATGCATTCCAACTGAAAGTTGTGGGTTGTGGGCATTCCAACTAGAAGGTTGTGGGCCAGGGGTAATCCTACTAGGAGGTTGTGGACCAAATATGTATTAGGAAATCCAACCAAAAGGTTGTGTGCCAGGGCATTCCAACAGGAAGGTTATGGGCCAGGGGTAATCCAACCAGGAGGTTGTGGACCCGATATCCATTTGGTTATATGTTTGTGTGGTGGTACCTTGGGGGAACTCACTAAGCTTTAGCTTATAGTTTTAGTTTATTATTTCCGGTACTTCAGATGATCGTGGCAAGGCGAAGGCGTGACCGTGCACATCCTTTAGATTTTTTTTATTGGATTTTGGGATACAGTGATTTATGAATTATACTTTTAGAACAATGTTTTTGTAAAAAAACTCTTGTCTTGGGGTTGTTTTAAAAAATGAAAACTTCACTCTTATTTTTGGGATGTTACAAGTTGGTATCAGAGCCCTGGTTTGAGTAAATTAGATGAGCATTCGTGTGAATCTAGACTTAAGCTAAGGATCTGTTAATCTTTTCAAAACTGTTTTAAAAAATTGTTTCAAATTTGTTTTCAGAATTGTTTTCCATATTTTTTTTTCAAAGGTAACCAAAGTAGGATGAGATGTATACGATCAGTCGGAGCAAGAAAGTATACCCTAAGATACCCACACTGTTATTTGCCTATGAGGATTATGATAGAACTGCATGCTAGTAGTAGGCTAAGGATCTTCAGGAATGGAAAGGTATAATTGCATAATGTATGATTCTTGATAGCCTAGTAGAATTTCTTGTATGCTAGATGAAGTTGACATCCTTATTGTAGTTGCTTAATGTGTGCATCATAGTTTTACATAACTTAGATTTTATAACCCGAGAATGTTTGATTTAGCCTTATTTCCTGTTCTTGTCTAATGAAGGGCTTAGGGTAGAATCAGGTATTCGAATGTCTTTGGGATCTAACGTTATGTATGATTAGCATGCACGATTAACTGCAGAGTTGGTGGAAGTTTCATGAGTAAGTATTGTTGGGCTGAAGATAGTTTTGTTGTTGCGTCTTTTGGGCTCGTTGATTAGCCTTGTATTCTCGGGTTTGGGCCTGTCCAACCGAGAGCCTTTTATGTATTGTATATAAGTTAAATGCTTGCATGCATATTAGGTTGAGATTGCTGAGATTATCGATATAGCGATTGATCAAGAGTACAATATTTTTCTGTAATCGTTCTTGTAATCTTCTAATCCTTTACAGTTGATGTTCTTTATCGAGCTCTTCTAAGGATTTTATTTAATCATTCGACACGTTTGATTCAAGCTGTTTGTTCTTATTATTGCGTTTTTACTGTTTCATATTCATTTACTTGTTCAAGATCTAATCGATCTTCATAGATTAAAAGTTGTTTTAATCTCATCAATTGGTATCAGAGCAGGAGGCTGTGTAATCGATACACATCTTTTCTGTGAAAAAGATTTCCATTAGGGTTTTTCCGCAATCATCGATATTTATTGAGCCGTCATCTTAATTGATGTATCTTAATATTTATTGTTTTGCCCTAATCTGCTTTATTACAAGTCTGATCTTTGAACAGGTTTTTACGATCATAATGGACGCAACGCAATCAAATCCCATTAATATTTCCAACAGCATTGGTTTGACGACAAAGATTCCAATCTTATACACCCATGACTATGAAGTATGGGCACATCATTTTGAAGATTACGTGATTGGATCAGAGGACAATGGTTATCTCATCTGGGAAGCCATCATCAATGGACCGTTTTCACATTCTGCAACATCCAGAATCATTAAGACGCAAAAAGAGTACAACGATCTGCTTAAGGACGTGACGGATATTGCGCAAGATGAAAAAGACAAATTCCAGTGCAATATTAAGGCGCTAAGGTTGATCATATTCGCCCTTCAGTCCGACACATTCAGACTGGTCAGCTCATGCACTACGGCGAAGGAAGTATGGGATAGACTTCGCGAACTGTATTCCACAGACGAAGATCTTGAACATTCCATCCAAACCTTGCTTCTATCTGAGTTTGGTGAATTCGGGCAAGGGGCCGAAGAAACAGTGACCCAGACGTTTGATCGCTTCAATCATCTTCTCAGCAAGATGATCAAACACGACATTGAAAGGAAGCTCATCGAACAAAAGGTTACTTTCTTGAACGGACTGAGATCTGAATGGAGAGCAGTTGTTTCCACAGTCAAAGCCCATGAACAGTTTAAATCATACTCTTTGGCGAAACTGGTGGGTATTCTAAAGTCGCAAGAGAAGATTGTGGTTCAAGAGAAGAATGTTGTCTCTAGTCTTGGTTCGTTGGCCCTCCTATCTAAAAGTAAAGCTGTGATGGAGGATGAAGAGCTCAACTTGGAAGAATATGACCTGACAACTGAGGATTATGCCATGATGGTATCCAATCCTAAGAGGTTCATAAAGAAGAGATTCCCCAGCAACAAAAACCGAAACTGGCAGGGGAGTTACAGCTCGGAAAAAGCGAACAATGAACCGAAAGCTGAGGAGCCCAAGAAGGAACCGAAAGCAGATGGCGATTCCGGAGTAAGCTGTTTCTATTGTGGTGGCAAGAACCACTATGCTAAGGACTGTGTTCTTAAGAAGATGGCTGAAAAGGACGATGGAAATGATGAGGAAGCCGTGCTGCAGAAGAGATTGGATGAGTTGAGAAAGAAGAAGTCTACCGCTAACCCTTCTATTAATGCTCTTATTGTGAAGGGTTCGGTCAATGACGATGAGTTCGGTAGCACAGAAGTTTGGTCTACTGACTCAGAAGACGAAGAAGTGAGGAAGCCTACCCATGGAAAGGCTTATGTGGCTAAGGAGGAAAGAAGTGGTGGAAAATGCTTCATGGTGACTGACGTATCTCATATGAGGGGATACAATACCGATGGAGGAAGCGATGGACCGAAGGTACAGGAGGATATGTGCTTTACGGCCAAACCACTCAGTCAGCAGTTCAATGAGCTCGATGAACTGATAAAGAAGGTACAATCTGTTTTTATTTCATCCAAAGTACCATCATCCTCATATGAGAAGGAACTAAAAAATGTTAATACAAGAATTTCTCATTTAGATAGTAGCTTAACTCAAACTCGAGTCACCAATTCTAACCTGACTGATCAATTAAGCAGGGTGGCGTCGAAGAGTGAGGAGTGGCGAATGTGGATTGAGTTAAAAGAGTCGGAATTAGTTAAAGTTAAAGACGAAAACATTTATTTGCAGAGAGACAATTTGAAATTGTTAAAACAACGAAATGTTTTTTGTTTAATAGCTAAACGTTTATATTCCAATATTACTCAACTTCACCTGGATTGTGAGATAGGCCAAAAGATCCATCGCATGATTTTGCCCTTCCTAGAATTTAAGGAGGATGAAATCGATGCCGAAGCCTACAAATGTGAGAGTGTGATATCGTCTGATGATGTCAATCCGACTTACATGTATGGACTGGACAAAATTGAGTCCTTCATTAAATCCAAAGACCACAAGGACATGCTCAAAAACCTTTTGGACGAAAATGACCGACTTAAACTGAGAACCGAAACCATGCAAAAATTTGACTCCCTAAACGCCAACGTAAGCTCAGAAAATAAAATAGATGTTGAAAATGCATCTGAGCTTAACGAGGACGAAAACATGAGTGAAATTTCTGTAGAGGATACGGTTGACTGCTCAGAATTTGTTAAAAGCAAAACTGAAAACCACAAAAATCTGATTTCTGAAAATTCTGTGGAATTCGCTAGATTGTCCCAACAAAAGTCCCCGAAATTAGTAGAAAAGGCTGTTGTGTATCAAAAGGTCAGGACCACTCCAAATCAGGTATACAAGGTAACTGGAGTAACCGAACATCAAACAGCTGAACTCACAGCTATTGTTAACGAAGACAATGCTGATGGCTGTGATGAGTACTTCTGGGAAGCTCCAATAGATAATGGAAACGAAACCGTTGGTCTATCTGAAAGAACCTCCTGGATGAGAAAAGGGAGATACATACCTGAACCATTGAATAAGCCCGATAATTTCAGTGAGCCAAGCACCAGTGGTACGAAAGATATTCCTCAGGAGGATGGGAGATCAGCAAAAGAGGACATTCCTTCTACTCCCTCAGTGCAAACTGAATCCTCTTCGGATACTTCCTCTGCTCCCTCGGCTCAAAGTAAAACTCCTGAAGTTCAAAAGGAACCAGCCAAGGAGACAACAGAAACGAAAGCGAACGTTCATCATCAACCTAAGCAGATGAGAGATAAGAAGATAGAAAGGAACCAAAGATACAGGAAAAACCTTTCTCAAAGGAAACAATTCTGGCACTCCCAGAATGCATACTATTCACACCAGGACAAGAATCTGAAGTATGAAAACAATCCTGTAAGAAAGCCTGAAAGTTCCAACAACAGAAAGCCAAAGTTCGGTTCGCAAGAAAATACCAACCGAAAGCAAAGGTTCGGTTCGCAAGAAAACACCAACCGAAAGCAAGGGCTCGGTTCTGATAAGGACTTCGACCGAAACCAAAGGTTCGGTTCCAAGAACAACTCCAACCGAACACAGAGGTTCGGCTCTAAAGTCAAAAGAGAACAAGACTCGAAGGTTAGCCCCTCCAACGATCAAAAGCAAAAGGGTCACCTAGAGTCATCAGCCAGGAAGACATCTCCATCCAAATCCTCTCTTCCTAATTCTTCTCGTTCTTTTATTTCCACCCATTCATCTCCATCTTGCTCTAAAGCTAATTCCGTTGGTTCTCAAAAACCTCATTCATCAGCTGAACAGAAGGGAAAGCAGAAGGTTGATGAATCTAAACCAGAGTCCAAAACGAACACACCCAATCCTAACAAAATAAAAGTCTATACCATTAAAAAGAAAGATGAAACAACTCTAATAAAAAGAACATATCTAGTTGACATCTCTCTTACTATTTCAGTTCCCATGAAAAGCTCACATGGACCCAAGAAACTTTGGGTTCCTAAATCTGCTTAATTTTTGCAGGTTATGAGTGACGAGCAGTTTGACGAAGAATGGTACATCGAAAGTGGCTGCTCGCGTCACATGACAGGGAGGAAAGAGGAGCTCAGGGAATACAGATCTCTTGCTAATGGTGGCAACGTCAAGTTTGGAAATAACTCTTTCGGCACCATAAAGGGATACGGGATGATAACGAATGGTGACTTTACAATAAGGAAGGTGGCATACGTGGAAGGACTCCAACACAACCTCATCAGTGTATCTCAGCTTGTTGGAGGTACAGGTCTCAAGGTTTCATTCGATGATGAAGGTTCTGAAATCATAGAGAAAAAGACAAAGAAAGTGATTCTGAAGTCAGAGCGAAAGGGTGAAATGTTTCCTCTGAACATGAAACCCATCAAAGGAAACCCAGCCATATGTCTGTTATCCAAAGCTCAATCCGACGAAAGCTGGTTGTGGCACAGAAGACTCTCTCATGTCAATTTCAAAGATATCAACCGACTTGTCACTGGAGGTCATGTTAGGGGTCTTCCATTGCTCAATTTTGACAGAGAGCATTTGTGTGCTGCATGCGAAATGGGAAAGCAGAGTCGTCAAAGTCACCCATCCGTAATTAACACAAAAGTTGTTGAACCACTCGAATTGCTTCATATCGATTTGTGTGGTCCTTCATCTATCGAAAGCATCGGTGGTAGCAAGTATATTCTTGTTATCGTTGATGACTTCTCACGATTTACGTGGGTGTTCTTTCTAAAGCTCAAATCTGAAGCGACTCAAAAGCTGAAAGCATTTATTAAGCAGATTGAAGTCCAGCTCAAGAAGGTCGTTCGAAACATCAGGAGCGACAATGGTCTCGAATTCAAGAACAAGGAGTTTGAAGAGTTTCTTGCAGAAAAGGGAATTAGTCATAATTTCTCAGCTCCCTACACACCACAATTGAACGGAATAGTCGAAAGACGAAACCGATCCTTGTGTGAAGCTGCCCGAACTATGTTAAGTTTCGCTTCCTTACCTCTTTATTTTTGGGCTGATGCTATTTCTGCTGCTTGTTATACACAGAACAGGTCCTATCTCAATAAGCGATTCAAGCTCACACCATATGAGATTATAAACAACAGAAAGCCCAATGTGAAATTTTTCCATGTGTTTGGCTCAAGGTGTTTCATCTTTAACTCTAAAGAACACCGCAACAAGTTTGATGTCAAAGCCGACGAGGGAATCTTTCTGGGTTACTCACTCACATCCAAGGCGTACAGGGTCCTAAACAAACGTTCAAGAAGGATTGAAGAGACATACTATGTGACCTTCGACGATAGCTATGTCAAGAAGCTACAGGCCATAGATGACACTGCCAGGGAAATCTTTCCTCGAACTAGCCAAGTCACAGTCTCAATCGCCAATTTGTACGAGAATTTTCTGGAACTCTTTGACGAACCGGAAAAAGCTTCTCTCTCAGAAGCAGGTGCAGCTGACAACAAAATTGATCATATGAAGCAAATTGTCGAAGATGCTGCAAAAAGAATGCATGAAGGAGGATCGCCCACTGATGAATCTCCAACCAACAATGCTTCAGTCGAGGGGGAGCCAAGTTCTCATGTCGAGGGGGAGCCAAGCTCACAAGTCCAGGGGGAGCCAAGCTCTACTACTTCAACCGAAGGTCCTTCACCAACCGAAGGTGCCTCTCCAACCGAAGATGCCCCTCCAAACGAAGGTGCTTCAACGCCCGAAAGTCCAACAGCACAAGTAACTCATGAACCTCATGTTTCTCAAGACTCATCAATTGAGGGGGAGCATGATGATATGACGCCTGATTACGATAGCCAATCTGAGCCAGAAGAGATGATCAACGCTGAACTAGATCCAACCTTCGATCCGAATTACCCTCCTCTTACCAAATGGACCAGAGATCATCCTATCTCTCAAGTAGTTGGTGATGTATCTGAAAAGGTTCTGACCCGATCTCAACTGAAGGCAAAACAGACATCCTTATTTTCAAAGGTAGAGTTTTGTATGTTTAACTCATTCGTATCAAAAGTTGAACCGAAGACAGTGAACACTGCCCTCGATCACTCTGATTGGGTTCAAGCAATGCAAGACGAACTGAACGAGTTTGAAAGGAACAAAGTTTGGCGCCTCATTCCAACTCCTCCAGATGCTTCGGTTGTTGGTCTTAAATAGGTTTTTAGAAACAAAATGGACAAGGAAGGTAATGTCATAAGGAACAAGGCTCGTCTGGTGGTCAAGGGATACTGTCAGGAGGAAGGAATAGATTATGAAGAGACGTTCGCTCCAGTAGCTAGGTTAGAATCTGTTAGAATATTTCTAGCCTATGCTGCTCACAAAAAATTTGAGGTTTTCCAAATGGACGTCAAATGTGCATTCCTCAATGGAGAACTTGAAGAAACTGTGTATGTGGAGCAACCTCCTGGGTTCGTAAACGAAAAGTATCCAAATCATTGCTATATTCTGGATAAAGCTGTGTACGGCCTCAAACAAGCTCCGAGGGCTTGGTATGAAACGCTTACAAAATTTTTAAAGATGTCTAAATTTAAACAAGGTTCGGTTGACCCAACCTTCTTTCGCAAAAAGGAAGGTAACCACCTTATGATAGTTCAAATTTATGTCGATGACATCATCTTTGGCTCCACGAATCCCAGCTTAACAGCTGAATTCAGAAAGTTAATGGAGACTAAGTTTGAAATGAGCTCAATGGGTCCTATTAACTTTTTCCTTGGTTTAAACATAAGACAGGGACCCGAAGGCATCTTTATTAATCAAGAAGCTTACACAAAGACTCTCCTAGCGAAGTTTGGCATGATGGGAGACTCAAAAGTCAAAGTCCCTATGGCATTCGGAACCAAGCTTACCTCATCTCTAGACAAACCGACTGTCGACATCACACTCTATCGTCAAATGATAGGCTCACTGATGTATCTAACTGCTAGCAGGCCTGATATCATGTTTTATGTGTGTTATTGTGCTCGATTTCAGGCTAACCCACGAGAACCTCACATGCTGGCAGTAAAGAACATCCTACGCTATCTCAAGCGAACCACCTCCTTAGGTCTGTGGTATCCATCCAATTTAGGCTTCTTCGTTCAAGCCTATTCTGATGCTGACCTTGGAGGATGTGGACTCGACCGTAAAAGCACAACTGGTGGCTGTCAATTTCTTGATGGAAAATTAGTCAGCTGGCAATCCAAGAAACAAACATGTGTGTCGTTGTCTACTGCCGAAGCGGAATACATTGCTGCTGCATCATGCACATCACAAGTGATTTGGATCCAGAGTCAACTTCGAGACTATGGACTCAATATGAAGAAGATCCCACTATATTGCGACTCTGAAAGTGCAATTAGGATCTGTCATAACCCAGTGCAACACTCTAAAACCAAACACATAGCACTGAGGTCTCACTTCATCAAAGATCATGTGGAAGATGGAAACGTCGAAGTTCACTTCATAAGAACCACTGATCAACTGGCTGACGTCTTTACCAAAGCTCTTCCAGAAGCATCATTCAATAAAATATTGCAAGGGCTAGGAATGATGGAATCAGAGTCAGTACCTCACACTACCTCTCAACCTCAAACGTAAGAAGCGAATCCAACCGAACGTTTGGGTTTGGTTCAACCATCTGACTCGCTCATTACTTCAAAGGTAGTTTTTCTGTGTTTCTATATTTCTTGCACTATTTTGTTTTTCTTTTTGTTAAAAGAATTTATTTCTTGTATATCTAAATTCCTTAGTTTCTCAAAATTTTCCAAAACCGATACCTACCGAAGGTTCGGGTTCGGTTTTTCAAAATTTTGTGGAACCGAAATCAACCGAAGGTTCGGGTTCGGTTATTCAAAATTTTGTGGAACCGAAACCAACCGAAGGTTCGGGTTCAGTTTTTCAAAATTTTCTAGAACCAAAATCAACCGAACGTTCGGGCTCGGTATTTCATTTTTTTTAAGAGTTTTTTTTTAGGTCTTATTTTTATTTTAACTCTTATTTTCTTTATTAATTTTTTTTATAAATTTCAAAAACTCCAAAAATATTCTATTTATTTTTCTTTGTGTGCTCATTCGTTTATGGGAATACATTTGATGACTTACTTATGTGTCCCTAGAAGCATGCTGCTGTATGTGTCCCAAGCCTCATAAGATTTGGAATAATAGCCTTCATGATCTGGTATACACAAACCTTGTCTTCCCAATAAGGCTAACTCATTTATTCTAATCGTGAGCTACCTCACTCTCTTCTCACATGAGTTAAGAGTCTCCTGCTTGGTCCTTATTCTCGCAGCAGAGGTACTATGTTTTCTTACACCATCCCTATTACACTTCTCCATTACATTCGTTTCATCACTATAACCCTTGAGACTCTCAGAAACTACCACTGAGGTTTATGGTTACACAACATCTGTGTTTATGATCTTAGTTTCGTGCCACTACGAGCTGAGTGAAACCCAAAATTCAACACCAACGAATTGACGGTGACCAATTAATTTGATCAAGTTTTCACCAATGAATAGACGAATGTACCTTCATGGAATCTCAAATTTTCTTTTGCGTGATTCCAATGAAATTGTTACACACCATAACATTTCTTCCCAAGGGATCCAATTTTAAATTTTTATCTGAGATTTCATATTAATCCAAGCCACTACAAAATCAACTCCTACCTACTTGTTCAACAGACTACACCGGTCTCACAAGTACTTTGTTCACTTTCGTTCTTATATCAAGAATTGAATTGATGAATCAAAGCGAAACTACCCCAAGTTAACCTAATTAAAAGAAGCCTTTCAACATTTCTTAATAAATGTTTGATCGTCATTCAACGGGATTCCACACTGACACTTTGAGGTCTCTCTTGACCTTGAAGAAAGAGATTCGTGCCCGGGATCATCAGTTTCGTGTCATTATTGACATCACAGATAATCCTAAAAAGAGTTGCTTTATTTCTTCTTCTTTTACACTCTTTGCACGAAAATCCTAGATTTTCAAAAACTCCGTTACTAATTATTTTACAGGCTGGATTATTACTGGATGGTTACTAATGAAGTTGTGGTCAAAAATTAGCCACGTGGGTCATTAATTGAAAACAGCCGTTTAAAAGGGGAAAAGACAAAAATTGGCTGACTCGGCGGGAGTTAAATGGATAGAAATTCAAACGACGGTAAAAAGGAGGGCGCGTGAATTTGAAACGGCCGCGCTTTTTCTGACACTTAAAGGACGCGTGTGCGATAATGAAGCGTCATCAATCTGGCAAAAGAGGCGCGTGTGGAAATGGAAACGGTTCCTTTCTCTGAACCGACGCTTATTGGGCGGTGTAATCCTAGGAAACTGACACTCTCTCTCCTACGTGATCTTCGCACGCCCCAACTGTCACCAATCAGTCACTCAAAAACCCGTTTCGTATTTCCATAAGAGATTTCAAACGATTTTTCTCTCTCCTATCACGCACTATAAAAACCCTTCAACACCACCTTTTACCTCTTTACTGCCCCCATAATTCCCAAAGCAAAAATACTCCCAAACACTCTCACGTTCTTCTTCTTCTCCAAACCTGCAACAATGGCTGAATCTTCATCTGTTCATGCAACTTCTCGGATTCTTCCCATCCGACCCCAGCAATGCCTGGTCATCGATCTGAACCCACTGGCGTATGATTCTTATATGTCGCCGGTCATTGAATGCCTCAAGTACTCCCAGCTTGCTCCTGCATTGTCAAGAATTGAAACGGTGCCAATGGTGGCCTTATCTCAGGTCTATGCGACGGCTTACTACGACAAGGCCGTCGACAGGGTATTCTTTGAAGTGGCAGAACACAAGACTTCGATTTCTCGCCCCCGTTTATGCACTTTGTTAGGGTTTGCAGCTGATTCATCGCGAGTTCACCCGGACACGATTCCGGTTGGGATGTTGTACAACATGTTTTACAACATGGGCTACACAGAGGTTCTCACCTCCGTCGCCAGGTTTAAGAAGTCCTGCCTACCGCCCCAGTGGAATGGGTTATTTACAGTTCTCTTCAAGGGACTGTCAGAGAGGAGCTCAGGATCTGACGGTGCAAGTCGTCTTTTCCTTTCGATAATGTATGGGGTGTACAACGGGATAAACCTAGACTATGGGTTTGTCCTTTGGCAACAGCTGATTCAGAGCCTCTCTTCCTCTTCCCGACACTCTGAGGTGTCGTTGGCCCGGTTCTGGATCCTGATCACACGATGGGCCATGGACAAGTTCGATGTTCCAACAGCCGATGGTGCATCGATGTCTTCTATTGGTACATTTCATACCAAGAAGATCATCGTATCTGATGCATCAAAATTTTCTTTTATTGGCTCTATTCTGGAGTCGATGTATGGGGATGTGCCCTCCGACAGCAGACCGATCAGAACGATCAAGGAGTTTAGGCCAACTGGTCCGAGGGAACTGACACCGGACATGCTGCGATCGATTCATGATGCCGACAAACCGGTGGCCAGGGGAAAAAAGGTTGAGAAAGGGAAGCAAGTGTCCAAAGCTCCAAAGGGACCTTCTCCCAAGAAGCGCAAACAAACGAAGGCTGCTTCACCCCCTCAACCGAAAAGGAGGAAGACCCAACCGAAGCGAAAGCTCGTTATTTCCTCCTCTTCAAGCGAATCCGAAGGTAGGAGTTCGGACTCTGAGGGATCACAAGGAGACGATTCTCCTCAACGAGGCAACACACCTCCTCGTTCCCCAACCCCAGAGATGGATCTTCATCAATCCCCAGTTCCTTCACCTCCACCCACAATTCCTATTTCCATTCCCACCATAAACCCCACAATTCCCCCAACCTCTATCCCTATACCTCCACCCATATTCACCACATCAACCGAAACACCACCTGTCACCGAAACCCCTCCAGTAACCGAACCTCCTCAAACCGAAACACAACCACCACCCGAAACAAACCCCCCACCCACCCAACCTGAACCAACCAAACCCACTACACCCCCAGCTTCACCACCACCTCAATCTCCGGAAGACGCCTCCGATGGCGGTGATCAATACCTTGGTGGTGATCACATGAACTTTGATTCGGTCTACTATAGTCCGTTTCAAGTTCAGAGTGATGAGGAGGATGATGCTCCAGTGACACGGAATCATCTTCGCGAGCTTAACGAGAAGGTTGATCAACTTCTCGCCTCCTCTTCCAACCAGCAGTCATCTTTGTCTGAAGCTGCCCTTCAGAAGATCGTTGACGCATTCTCCAGGGCTCAACATGATTCTGTCGCCTCAGCAACTGCTGCCATAGACGCCTCCACCCGAGCCTGTGAGGCAGCGACCGCAAAAGTCGATAAACTATTCAATGACGCTTCTATCCTGCTGCAGTCTTTGCAGGAGAATGCCGAAGCCACTAAGACAACTCTGGAACCAGTTGTTCAACAATTGGCCCAGTTTGTCTCGACGGAGTTATCTTCGTTCGCTACCCTCAGACAAAATCTTAGCGACGACAACTCGGCACTTCGTGCCTCCATCGATGCCCGCTTGACAATACTACAAGAGGATCTTGCGGCAGAAAATTCTCTGATGGACGTCTTGGCAAGTAAGACTACCGCCCTGAAGGTCAAGAGCACGCAGCTTTCCAACTTCCAGCAACAATTGGAAGCTCTTCGATCCGAGAGGGAGGTCATAAAGACGTGTGTTTCGGATGTCCACGCAGCTCTCTCAAACATCCTGGAAGCACACGACCCCATCCTTAACCACTCAGTGAAGCGTACCCTCGCTGAAAAACTATCTCCGGCCATGGACCTTTTAAGTAAAATTGAAGGCCTACCGAGTTTCGTGTCCATTCCGAAACAAGGGGGAGATATGAAGAAAGGATCGAAACCACCTCCTTCCTCCAAAGCGACTCACACAACCGAACCACCCCCAACCGGTCATGCCTCGGGTTCGGGTGTGAAGAACAAGGGCAAAAATATAGCAGAGGGAGGAGATGATGATGAAGATGAAAATTAAGACAAGGAGACCATTGCGGACATGTTAAAAAGAAAGAATAGTCGCAATGCTGAAGACGATGCCAGTCGTGTGGCGCGTGAAGCTGAAGAAGCCGAACGAAAGCAAAAAGAAGCCCACGATCTCCTTGAGAGCCGAAAGTTGCTCTTCCCTGCCTGGACCAGGGATCGTATGATAAAAGAGGCCATAGAGACTCCAAGCATACTATGGCTCAAGCCGGTGATATCATTCGACTGCAACAACTCTATCGATTCGTAGTTTGATATGCCGCTGACTCGAAAGGTGTTCATCTTCCACGCCTTCTCTAACATTTTTGAAGTCCCGCATCCAAACGATGAGCTTGACAGGGAACTTATTGACTTCTACCTGGAGGCCGCTCGCCCTCAGTACCTTACATGGAGCGCCCAGAAGATTGTTAATGTTCGGGTGCTGAAGCCTTATGCAGTGGGGAGATTCACAAACGTTAAGTTCAAGCTCATCCGAGGATCTGCAAGAACTGCCCACATCATCTCCCTGGCGGATCTGCCCAATCTGAATCCTCATGATTGGATAGTCTTGTACAATATCCTGCTGACAAATGAATCTGAATATGGTCCCATCATAGACCATGTCAAAAGGATGCTGGCATGATATATCATGGAGGTGGCCCTAATGGATCAGGAGGTCGCCACAGTTTTTAAGAAGAAACCGAAAGTCGCACCTGTGGGATCGGCCAGTGATCTAAATCAAATGCAAATGGGCAAGATAGATCAGAGGCGAAACTCTGTGATGTTCACTAGAGCCGAAGGACAGAAATGTCTCTTCGCTTTAGCTGACAAACATCTTTACACTACAACTTGCTTGGAGCACATCTTATCTATCATCAAGCAGTGTAAAGACAATTCGGCTGATGACATCAAGTACTTCAATGATATGATCAATTGGTACATCCGGTTTAGACAGACCATCCTCTCCATAACCAAGTGTCTGTTTAGCACCGTGAAGAAGAAGGTACCAGCTTCAGCCGACAGCCCACGTAAGAAGTGAAGGTCTTGCTCCAAATTGACGAAAAGGGGGAGATTGTTGGGCTGAAGATAGTTTTGTTGTTGCGTCTTTTGGGCTCGTTGATTAGCCTTGTATTCACCGGTTTGGGCCTGTCCAACCGAGAGCCTTTTATGTATTGTATATAAGTTAAATGCTTGCATGCATATTAGGTTGAGATTGCTGAGATTATCGATATAGCGATTGATCAAGAGTACAATATTTTTCTGTAATCGTTCTTGTAATCTTCTGATCCTTTACAGTTGATGTTCTTAATCGAGCTCTTCTAAGGATTTTATTTAATCATTCGACACGTTTGATTCAAGCTGTTTGTTCTTATTATTGCGTTTTTATTGTTTCATATTCATTTACTTGTTCAAGATCTAATCGATCTTCATAGATTAAAAGTTGTTTTAATCTCATCAAGTACAGTAGGCCAGTGTAAAGGATGATTATCCACTCTTGAGAGACTAGATGCAGGATGTATGTGTATCCTAAATGTTTCAGGCTAGTGGCCAGGAATTATGTATGAAGGTTTGCCTGATATTTTTATGATATCTTATTGTCATTCGGTTTCACTACTTGAATGTTGCTTGCTTTGTGCTTTGTGGGACTCATATTGATGTGAGTTATCTAGTAAATGCATATGCTAAGTTACATGTTGAAAAGGTTAAATAATTTTAGAATGATGGATTCGGCCATATTGCACAGCTCTCGTTTGAGTCTAACCGTTGTAGGGTTGGGTCTTTTAGTCGAAAGATTACTTAAGTTTTGTTGCATGTAATTGTATTCATGAAGTGGTTAGCTGACATTAATAAGGATTTTTCAGTAGCTGATGGCAGGGTCAGGTGGAGATCCTAGAAGATCCTACGAACTACTTTAGTGCGGTTGCTACACTGTTTAGCGGGTATTGGGAGTATTATTATGAGTAAGTGACTTAGAGGAGTCGGGATTGACTCTTGAGGAAAGTATGGATATGTGTTGAAGGTAGTATTGGGCCCATACTACTAGAAACACAAGATCCATAATTGAGTCAAGAGAAGTCACGATGATTCTAAGGAGCTGGTTAAGGGTAGATAGCATGGTTGGATAACCATGATTCATGGTAGGGTTTTCGTAACTATCGATCTTCTGGTTATGGTTGTTCAGGCTGAGGATGAGTATGGTGATTCGTTGGGCTTTAGTGGCCAGATAGGATTGGGTTTGAATGGTGCAGACCTAGTTGAGTTAGTTGATTTGAGGTATCGAGGGCCTTACTCAATGGTAGTGTCGGTTGAGTAACAAGACTCAAGAAAGATGCAATTGTTATGATCGGCTTGAGGATTGCAGCTAGAGGCTGAGTGATTAGTAGGTGGATTGGAATATCACTATTTTTGGTAGGGGCTTGTTCTTCCAGCCTTTCGTGTTCAGAAGAGAGAGTAAGCAGACATGTGATTTTCAAAGTTGGGATGTAGACCCATCATGGGGCTATGTGACTGTGGTTTTTGACAATAATATGGCAGTGTAGGAATGCACAAGAGGATTCTTGTGGATTGTTTACCTTGATATTCGATCAAAGGTCTGCTTTCTTTGAATATAGGTAGGTCAGATACTGGATTGATGGTTAGGGAATTGTGGAAAAGGTAAGTGGCAATCCATTTGTTTCGGGATGGAAAATTGGTGCTATGAATGGATTGTCAGAATTATTGCTTGTGAATTTGTGCGGGGTTCTTAATGTTTGAATTGGTTATGATTGAAAATTTCTGAGGTCTTCATCTGAGATTCAGAATCTCTTAGAGTTTTGTTGGTCCTTATCCGGAAAATCAACTTACGTGTATTATATATTCCAAGAGTCAGTTCATACCTGGTTGAACCAGTTTGAGATATATTTTGGTTACAACACCAGTGGGTGGTAGTTCGAACCCTAAGTGGGGGAGAATAAGGAATTTTGCTTGGATGATCATTGATCTATTCGATTTTGTGGTGTTGGAAGAATGGTTCACATGGATCTATGGTGCATATGTGTGAGACTTCGATTCAAGATTTGGTCAAGTCAAGGTTGTAGAGCAAGTGGCTATCAGATGTATGAGTTCAGGAAATACACAAGTTGTCTTGCAGTAGGAAATAGTTGGTCAAGGATCTCATTATAACTATTGGTTCCTTTTGGGATGCCAATGAATAGATGAGGAGGCACTAGGATCTCTCAAGTTGAGTATCGGTCGTTGAGGGATTTGCCAAATCATTGTATAAATTGTTATTTAAAGTCTAGATTGGGTAGTTGTTGATCGATAAATCAGTTTCAGAGATGGGTATGTTAAGCTCCGCGTGGGTTTTGGTTCAGTAGTGTATTCGTTCATTGGATTAGGTGTCAATGCATTCACGATCATTGATCATTTTGTTCATCATCAAAACGTAGATTATTCGGAAGTTTTGAGTTGTACCAGTTGAGGTTCAATGGATTCATCAACCTATCGTCAAGTTTGGCTCGAGTTTGGAAGATGTCCTTGGTTATTGGGAGTCTAGAATTTGGGACAGTGTTGTTCAGTTTTCTAGACGAGACATTAGATCTGCATAGAATCTAATTTTTGGCATGTCGTGCTGGCATGGTTGATAATTGGATGGATTCGAACATGGTTTTAGCAACATTTCTAATTAACCTTAAATGTTTTAGCGAGCTAGTTATGTGTTTATGGGATCTATTTTGGTCGTTCACGAGGAGGTTTCTATTAATGATTGAGGGTAGTCATTTCATTAGATCTATTGGTACTTGACCCTTTGGGTAAGGTTGTTAGGAAAAGGGAACACAGTAGATCCAGGGTTGGTTATGAGTTTCCTTAGCGGTGTGTATGGTGGTAAGTTCATTGGATTTTGATGCGAGGAGCGAATGTGGTCTAGACAAGATAGAAATGGAGCACTTGGTTCAAGTTATATGAATGGTTCTTATTTGCATTATAGCCTTTGAATTGGAACAAGAGTGTGACTGACTATCTCATTCTCTTATTGTGTAAGACCATGTTCTTGTCTGGTTTTGCATTGATAGCAACATGTGTTGTGAAAGGAATTGTACGCCATAGAAAGGTAAGTCTAGGGTTGTGCTGAGAGGGATGCTAATAGGGTTCCTGCGAGTCGATGGGTTGATGGTTGAGTATCTTTAACCCCTATGGTGCTGTTTGTGAGACTTCAGGAGAGTGTTGGAATAGTGGCAAGATCGGTATAGGACCGTGATCTTATCGTTAAGTGGCTAGAAGGTGTCGCAATGTATCGTGAACTAGTGGCTGTACGATTCCTAGGGGTGGGATCTGGTAGTCATTTGATTGAGACTCTTAGGTATCAGATTGTTAGTTTTCTTGACATGTTTGGGTGTTAGTGCATTATGGGAGTTGGGAGATTTAGTGACCAGCTAATTGGATCATGTGTTCAGTAAAAGTTTGTTTTGAGTATTTGTTCGGCATGTTTTGGTGGTGCTCTTAGTCAGGGACTAGGGGTAGGAACAACAAATGGATGTCATCAGTATTAGAATTTGGTTTCTGAAGCTTATAACTGATGGGTTCCCAATTCCAGGAAGTATATTGATGGAGTTAGTTTGTGGTTGTAGTTTTGAGAGTTCCTTGTTATGTGGTTCTCACTGTAAGTTGGGTCTTATATTTAGGCATAGAAAGATAGGAGTTGCAATTGAGTTTTTTCAAGTTATTGGGTTGGTTGTTTGCAAATGTTGGTTTTCGTTTGGTCTCTCGAGTTTTCTTATAAGATGCATTGATTTCGAAGTGGTTAAAGGTAGTTTGTAGAATATGTTGGCGTTATTCATGTTCCACTACAACGGTTATTTAGTTAAGACTCATGTTGGGAGTTGCCTTTGTTTTCACAAGGAAGGTTCAACAACATTGAATAGTCAAAGGCTCCGTTTCTAGTGGTATCATCAAGATACTTCAGGGTCGGAAGGGTTTCATATGCTTCGGGTTGCGAAGTACAGACATATCGACTGTGTTCCAAGATGGTTTTGGCCTTCTTGGGAGTTAGACTAGGTATTGGATTTCCAGAATTTCGGGCAGAGGAATGATGATTATTCTTCATTGATTAAAGCTAGTTTGTCAAGGATTCATTATTTGTCAGGGTATGTGAGTTTCACTAAGACTGGGTCTTGACTGTAGTATGGGAAGCCAGTTGCCTCTATGAGTTAACTTCTTAGTTCAGATCGAAAATTTGGAAGGACTGTCCAAATGGCATGGGGTGTTGTAGGGAGAACAAGAAGTGTCCTATGTGTAAATGGGAACATATTACTATGGATTTCAGTAGCAAGTTACCTCGGACGATCGACCTTGACCATCCGACAGGTCAAGCACCTCTCGACATACCACGCTAACTATCTCTTCATGCACGAACACTAGTAACTACGTCTCAAATAGCGATACATCTTGGTGGCTCCCGGGTGTATCAAAAACCTAGACTTGTGTGCCTCCTCCAGCACAGTCCACCTGAACCCACTCAAGTCTTGCACCCAAACCCAACCACACCGGGTCAATTATCCACGACTGTCAACAGTGTTGTTCACAATAACAAACTTGAAGGATGGAGTCTAGTTTAAGTGGGGGAGAATTGTAACATATTGATTTCTAGGTATTCCACTTTGGCCGTTGATATGAAAATTGTTTGCAAATTGGTCCTTAAAGGCATTCTTGTAATTTTTGGAGACTGCAAGAGTATGTTGGGTATACGTGCATATGTTGGGCGTATGTGGCAGAGTCTGAATCCCTAATATTTAAGGTTTGTGCACTATTTAAACAACTTTTTAGCCCTATTATCCTTTCTTTCATCAGCCTCCAACCCCATTTTGTCCCTAGTTAACCCTAATCTATTGAGTGAAGACATCTTGACCTTGAGTGTGCATTTTAATGTTCTTGAAGGAGGAAGAAGGAAGTGGAAACCATCTTAGAAGAGTGGAGTACTTTGGATCCAAAATCAATTCATCATTTTACACCATTTGAAGGTAAAAATCTCTGAACTTGATGAAGCTATGATTAGATCTTGTTTAGGTATAGGTTTATGCTCATTTTGGTACCATAAGCTTGGTATTATGAATATGGGTTACTCTACTTCATATAAGTTGTCCTTTAAGACGTTTTGGAGTGTTTAGAAGCATAAAAATGTAATATTGGGCCATAGTTTCCTTCCATGCATGAGTTGGGATGTCTTAATGAGTTAAGAAGTGAGGGTTTTTGGTATTGAGCACTAATTAGCCATGCGAGACCATAAAGTTGGAAACATTATGGCTATGGACATCATTTGAGGACTAGATCTGGAATTTGGATGAAAGAGCTTAATGGATTAAGCTCTTAATAGAAGAAAATGATGGCTGAAATGGATGTTGGGCGAACGCTATGGTATGTTAGGGGTACGCTATGGTATGCATGACGTAGAAGGTCAACCCCCCATTTTTGGTCAAGGCCTGAGTACGCTAAGCGTACAAGCTGAGTATGCTACGCGTACTCAACTGAGTTGACTCGGTTGAATTTTTGTCTTTGACCAGGATTTGACCAAGTTTGACCTAAGGATATTTTGGGTATTTTGAGTTGTAGTTGAGAGTTGTCACTATTTGATGTATAGGTGACTGGTAGAGCTGATACTCGGAGCAATGTGATATTCAATTGTTTGTTTAGATTGAGAGGTGAGTTTTTCGTCACTGTACTTGTGGGTCGAAGGCACTAATGTCGGCTCACTAGATTATGTATCGTGGTATATAGGATGTTTCCATGTTGTAGTGAACTGTTAGATCTGTCTCCTGGTTTATAGGATGTTTCTATGTGGTTGTGATTCATAGATCTGCATTTTTGTCTGATGACCGGTTGTATGATTACATGTTGATGGATATTTGTTATTTGTTATGTATATGTCGACATGGTGTGGTGGGTTTGAGATTGTACTGCTTTGTGTTATCAATTAATAGAATGGGGCATTCCAATTGAAAGGTTGTGGGTCGGGCCATTCCAAATGGAAGGTTGTGGGCCAAAGGTAATCCAACCAGGAGGCTGTGGACCCAGTATGTACTAAGCAATCCAACTGAATGGTTGTGGGTCAGGGCATTCCAATCGGAAGGTTGTGGGCCAGGGTAATCCAACCAAGTGGTTGTGGACACAATATTTGATTGGTTATATGTTTGTGTGGTGGAACCTTGGGGGGAACTTAGTAAGATTTGGCTTGCAGTTTTAGTTTATTGTTTCAGGTACTTCAGATGATCGTGTCAAGGAAAATGCTTGATGATGCATATGTTGGATAAGGTGTCTAAGTCCATAACTTATTTGGTATATACTTGACCCGACCGACATGGTCCATTTGGGTTGTATCTCATCCAAACTATTTATGGATAATTTTATGAGAGTTATACACATATGTTTATTAATATATTATAAGTTATAATATATTAATATGAAGTTATGTTATTTAATTAGTATTAGTCTTAAATTAAGTATGAATTAATTTAGAGATTAAAAGGAAGACTAATTAGATTATGGGCTATTGGTTTTATATGGTGTGGGCTAACACTCATTTGTTAATGGGCTAGGCTTTGATGGAAGTCCATGGATGATCCATGGATCTTTTAACCCATGGATCCTTGGAAAAGGAAAGGTCATGGGTTATTAGGGTTTCACCCTAACCATGTACACTATATAAGCATGCTTATGGTACATCAAATGGTAACTAGTGAACTAGTGTGTGTGTGCTTGTGTGTGGCCGAAAAATACAAAGTGTGTATACTCTCTCAAAGTTTTCCAAGAGTTTGTGGTGTTTTGTGATTCCATTTGAGGCATTCACACTATTGGTGCTTGGCCCTCAAACTCCTCAAGAACCAAACTCATCAAAAGGTATGTAATCTCTTCTAACTTTTTATGTTGAAATGTTCCCCATGCCATGTTAGATAGGTTATAAACCTTGGAAAATTATTATTTTGCATGTATTTAGACAAACATAGATCCAAGGTTTATTAGGGTTGCACGCACACTTAGGAAGTGTTAGATTGCTCAAAACCCAACAGTGGTATCAGAGCCTAGGCTTGCTTGTTTGATACTTGATGCAAAATAGTTGAAAAAGTCGAAAAACTTGCTGTCTGACTGATGAACTCGCCGAGTTCATGGGGGGACTCGCCGAGTCCATGTGTATCTTCAACCTACTCGCCGAGTAGGTTCATGCACTCGACGAGTAGGAGCGACAGAGTGCAGATTTTCGACTTTTGCTGCTGGAAATGGACTAGAAACATTACCCTAAACTGTTTTAGTGTTTTAAAACTTGTTTTAGTTGGTGTAATGGTTGTTCTAATCCATTTACAATAGCATATATCAAAATTCCATGATTTTATGTGTTCATATAATTCTTGAAATTTTGATGATCATGTTCATGTTCTTATGAATTTAGAAGATGATAGGAATTATTTGCTGAATTGTTTAGAATTAATTCTTGATCATTTATGTGTTTTAATGGAGTCCATAATTTGTCCTCAAGTTATGGATATCCAAAGGTCACTTTCTTTAACACACACGTTTAAACACATAAGTTACATGAAAGTGAAGAGTCTTCATTTTTATGAACCTTTAATTCATAAGTTATGAAATGAAAAGTTTTGGATAGTTACAAAACTTTTCCTCAAGTTTTGGAATTTGTAAAGTTTCACACACTTTAATAAACTTTAATTCCAACCCGTAGAGTTTTAATAGTTAAAATTCAACCCTTATACTATTTATAACATTAATGGTTAATTATTATATATATATATATATATATATATATATATATATATATATATATATATATATATATATATATATATATATATATATATATATATATATATATAAGAATAAGTCGTTCTACCGTTAGTAGGCCTCATTCACGTAGTCGGTCTATAAGGTGGGTATAAGGTTGTTGCCTATAAAATGGCGACTTAATGGGTGTCCACTCTCACCCACCGCTTGCTTGACTGGTGGAGGGTCGTTAGCCGAACGGGTAGGACAATGACTTTAAATCCTCATTAAAAGTATAATGATTATTATAAAGTAACTAAACCTTTTTAATTCCCAATCTTAGTTATTTTAGGAAAAATGTGAACATGGTGCTAGTCCATGGAATTCACACTTTGTACCTTACCAAGTCGTTGGTGGAGCGTGTGTGGTTAACCGGCACACTAACTTGGACTAGTAAGGATCACAAAGGGTGACTTAATATTTGTCATAGATCAATGGAGCGTGTGTGGTTAACCGGCACATTGATTAGTTGATAATATTAAGGGTACCAAGTGAATTAGCATGGTTATTCACACCTTGTTTTGTGATCATCGGCATCCCAGTCACAAAACTTGAAGGGCACAATCGAGATTGAAACATGCCATTGAAAAGTTCAATGAATCTCAAAAGAATCTAGGAATTTCAAATCCAATTAAAACCTAATAATTCATTTTGTTTTTCATGGTGGAAATTGGTGAATCGTCATCCCTCTTCTAAGTATAATATATTGTGATTGGGTCCTAGCCTTAATATTACATTTGGGTGTCTTATTAAGGATTCTATATATCTAATCTAAACTTGCTTTCTTCCTTCAGATGTCTTCCAACACTAATGCTTCAGGCTCTAACCCAACTGGTTCTTTCTCTCTCATGAATCTTTGTGGGAGGGTCATCTTTGATGGTTCCAACTTCATGGATTGGATTAGGAACATCAGGATGGTTACCCGTTATGAGGACAAGGAATATGTCCTCGATAAGGAGTTAAAAGAGCTTGATGAGTCTACTGCTACTCCTGAGGAGATCGCTGAATTCACGACACATGAGAGAGATGCTACTAAGGTGGCATGTATCATGATGGCCACGATGACAGCCGAGCTCCAAATGTCATATGAAGATTTCTACCCTTTCGAGATGCACCAAGACCTGATGGAAAGGTACCATCAGAGTGCTCGTCAGGAGCGGTATGAAATAATCTCCTCCATAATAACTACCCGCATGAAGGACGGTGATTCCGTCACGGCTCACATGCAAAAGATGCAAAGGTATGTGGACCGTTTGCTGAAGCTGAATGTGAACATCCCTGAGGAGTTGGCAATTGACATCATTTTGCACTCCTTGCCTTCTTGTTATGACCATTTTCGTATGACATATCATATGAACAAGGAGGAAGTTACCCTCAACAAGCTTCAAGGACTCTTGAAGACCGCGGAAACCGGTCTTAAGGGCAAGGCGGTTGTTACCTCTACTACTCCTACTCCAACATCTACCCCTGTTTTGGCTATCGGGCAAGGCAAAGGGAAAAAGAGGAAGCACCCTTCGAAGGGTACCAAGGGAAAGTCTCTTGAAGGCTTCTTATCGAAGACCAAGAGCGGTTCTGTCACTCCTTCTGCCATTCCCAAGGATGCTGAATGTTTCTATTGCCATGAAAAGGCACACTGGAAGCGAAACTGCCCTAAGTACTTGCAGGATCTAAAGGATGGGAAAGTGAAACCCACCCATGCAGGTATTTACACTATATTGTCTAATTACTCATTATATTCTAACTCTTGGGTGCTTGATACAGGATGTGGTATTCACATATGTTCTGATATGCAGGGCCTAAGAAGAAGTGAGGATGTGGAGCACGGGAAGATAAACTTGATCATGGGGAATAGGAAGGCTTCGCCTGTTTCCAAGATTGGAGTTTATACTTTGTTGCTTAATAATGGGTTAAAATTAGATTTGAATAAATGTGTGTACTCGTCTGAAATGGCGAGAAATATTATTTCTTTTCATGCTTTGTACAAACAAGGTTTTACCTTTTCGTTTGATAATGAATGTGGTGGTATTAATGCTTTCTTTAAAAATGTGTTTTATTTTAAAGCGTTACCTTGTGATGGTGTGTATGAAACTGTGTCGATTGTAGACAACTTAGGAAATAATGTGTTGTATATTGATTCTTCTACTAGCCTAGATAAAGCATCATTGTGGCATTGTCGTCTTGGACATGTAAACAAGAAACGCATAGGCCAACTCCAAAAGAGTGGAGTCTTGGAGTCATTCGACCTTAAATCGGATGATAGTTGTGAATCTTGTCTACTTGGAAAGATGACAAAATCACCCTTCACTAGAACTTGTGAAAGGGGTGAGGGTTTGTTGGACCTAATACATACTGATGTATGTGGGCCTTTCAAAACCACCACAAGGGATGCTAATCGGTATTATGTGACTTTTATTGATGATTTTAGTAGATATGGGTATGTCTACTTAATCAAACATAAGTCAGAAACCTTTGAAAGGTTTAAGGAATTCAAACAGGGAGTAGACAATCAATTGGGCAGGAACATTAAGATGCTTCGATCCGATCGAGGTGGTGAGTATCTTAGTACCGAGTTCCTTGACTATCTTAAGGAGTGGGGGATTGTCTCACAATTGACTCCTCCCAGGACACCACAGCTGAATGGTGTAGCTGAGAGGCGTAATCGAACCTTGTTGGACATGGTTCGCTCTATGATGAGTCGAGTTTCGCTACCAATCTCTTTTTGGGGGTATGCCTTAGAGACTGCCGCCCATATCCTTAATCTAGTCCCTACAAAGAAGGTTACCAAAACACCTCATGAGATGTGGACTGGGAAGGTTCCCAATTTGAACCACATCAAGATTTGGGGCTGCGAGGCTTTCGTGAGGCGTGAGACTCATGATAAGCTCGAACCCCGAAGTGAAAGGTGTATTTTCATCAGCTACCCACAGAAATCCTTCGGTTACCTCTTCTACAGACCCAGTGAGAATGTGGTCTTTGTAGCAAGAAGAGGGGTCTTTCGTGAGAGAGAATTTATGAGCCAAGGAGACAGTGGGAGGCAAATTGATCTTGAAGAAATTCAAGAAGCAATTGGTGAAGGAACCTCAGACACTAGCAGTCAACCTAAGGAAGAAACTCCTGTTGAGCAAGCTGACATGTCTATACCTCCGAGGCATTCCACACGGGTTTGGAACACACCTTCGTTTTATTATGGCTTTCATATTACTACGGAAGGTGATACGTTTATCAGCGATAGTACACTGGTAAATTTGGATGAACCTAGCAGTGTTAAGGAAGCCATGGCAGGCCCGGAGTCTGCTAAATGGAAGGAGGCTATGGACAGCGAGATATAGTCCATGTATGACAATCAAGTTTGGAACTTGGTTGACAATGTACCAGGCCGTAAAACAGTCAGGTGCAAATGGATCTTCAAGAAGAAGACCGACATGGAAGGAAAAGTGCATACCTATAAGGCTCGACTGGTTGCGAAGGGTTTTACTCAGACTCAGGGTATTGATTATGATGAAACCTTCTCGCCGGTAGCAAAGATTAAGTCTATTAGGGTTATGTTAGCCATTGCAGCATTTCATGATTATGAAATATGGCAAATGGATGTCAAAACTGCTTTCCTTAATGGAAAGTTCGCTGAGGATGTGTACATGAATCAGCCAGAGGGTTTTGTCAGCGCAGAGTACCCTAACAGAGTATGCAAGCTTGAGAAATCTATTTATGGATTAAAACAAGCATCTCGTAGCTGGAATCTTTGTTTTGATGAGAAGGTAAAAGAGTTTGGCTTCTCGAGAAGTGAAGATGAGTCTTGCGTGTATGTCAGAGCTAGTGGGAGTATAGTTAGCTTCTTGGTATTGTATGTGGATGACATACTACTTATAGGAAATGACATCCCAACCTTGCAGGAGGTTAAGTCCTGGCTTGGGAAGTGCTTTGCTATGAAGGACCTAGGGGAGGCTACCTATATCCTAGGGATAAGGATATTAAGAGAAAGGAGTAAAAGACTAATTGGACTTAGTCAGAGTACCTACTTAGATAAGGTGTTGAAAAGGTTCAACATGCAGAATTCCAAGAAAGGAGATTTACCGATCCAAAGCAATACGAAACTAAGTAAGACTCAGAGTCCGAGTACAGAGGCAGAGATAGCTAATATGAGCCAACTACCGTATGCTTCCGCTGTTGGCTCGATCATGTATGCTATGACTTGTACCCGCCCTGATGTAGCATTTGCTTTGAGCATGGTCAGTAGGTATCAGAGGAACCCTAGCAAGGCTCATTGGACCGCGGTAAAGAACATTCTCAAGTATCTGCGGAGGACTAAGGATTGGATCCTTACCCTTGGTGGGAGTGATGACTTGAGAGTATTAGGGTATAGTGATGCTGGTTTTCAGACTGATAGGGATAACTTCCGCTCTCAGTCGGGCTGGATCTTTACCTTAAATGGAGGGGCAATTTCTTGGAAGAGTTCCAAGCAGGAGACGGTGGCTGATTCGACTTGTGAATCAGAGTATATAGCAGCGAGTGAAGCAGCAAAGGAGGCGATATGGCTAAAGAACTTCATCGGAGACCTTGGAGTTGTACCAACTATTAAAGAACCTATGGAGATTTTCTGTGACAACAATAGTGCGGTTGCCTTAGCCAAGGAACCAAGAGATCATGGCAGATCCCGACACATTGACAGAAAATATCACTTCATAAGACACAAGATTGAAGAAGGACTCCTCGTGGCAAGGAGGATATCGTCGGATGAGAATCCTGCAGATCCCTTTACGAAGGGACTGACGAGGGTTAAGCATTTTCAGCATGTGAGGCGCATTGGGCTGAGGGACGATATTAGTTTTACAGATTAGATAGATTTCCTGAAACTTGTAAAATGTAATCGACGTTTGATGATGAATAAAATTTGTGATTTATTTATGAGTAAAGTGTTACTATCATTGTCAATTATTTACTATTGTTTCAGTTTTGCATGTTTTGACTTCCAGAATAATTAATTTATTCAAACCTCCACAATCGGTCATACGTCGGAAGTAGGTATGAATCAAGATTGTCATGAATTGGGTTTGTAGATGGCTAAAGGTGTTTAGACATGGCAATGGTTGCTGCAACATTCATGAGTACTCATAAGTTATGAGTATTGGTATAAACCCACGCTCACTTGTATCACTTCATGGAATTTATCTCGAGTGATCGTGAGACGATAATATCATATAAGTTTTCAAACCTAGAGATATGAGTTGTTACCTATGAGTTGGTTGTGCATTGATTGCACGAAAAACGCATCAGTAACTTGGTGTTATAAAACGTGCCTTTGTGTACAATTCAACAAGTAGTAGAACAAGCATATGAGTCGAAGTTTATCTGTTCCTTCTAGAAATAGAAGCGATATTTGGGCCCCTCGATGATTTTGTGTTGACCCATGTATCGGGCCCGGTCAGAACTAAACTGATGTGTTCAGTGAAGTTCTTAGTCAAACAAATCGGAAATCGAGAAACAACTGCCAGACAATAAGCAAGACATAGTTCCATGTGTTTGTCCGGCTGATATCATGAGAACAGAGGATTATATGATCACTTTTCTTGAAATGGCGCTTCATAGTTCAACAGAGTTTTCGAGAGCTACGATTGCTGGTTGGTTCCTGAAGTTATATAGGCAAATACAGTTATTAGACTTATCCAAGTGGGAGTCTGTTGGATAAGGTGTCTAAGTCCATAACTTATTAGGTATTTACTTGACCCGACCGGCATGGTCCATTTGGGTTGCATCTCATCCAAACTATTTATGGATAATTTTATGAGAGTTATACACATATGTTTATTAATATATTATAAGTTATAATATATTAATATGAAGTTATGTTATTTAATTAGTATTAGTCTTAAATTAATTATGAATTAATTTAGAGATTAAAAGGAAGACTAATTAGATTTTGGGCTATTGGTTTTATATGGTGTGGGCTAACACTCATTTGTTAATGGGCTAGGCTTTGATGGAAGTCCATGGATGATCCATGGAGCTTTTAACCCATGGATCCTTGGAAAAGGAAAGGTCATGGGTTATTAGGGTTTCACCCTAACCATGTACACTATATAAGCATGCTTATGGTACATCAAATGGTAACTAGTGAACTAGTGTGTGTGTGTGTGCTTGTGTGTGGCCGAAAAATACAAAGTGTGTATACTTTCTCAAAGTTTTCCAAGAGTTTGTGGTGTTTTGTGATTCCATTTGAGGCATTCACACTATTGGTGCTTGGCCCTCAAACTCCTCAAGAACCAAACTCATCAAAAGGTATGTAATCTCTTCTAACTTTTTATGTTGAAATGTTCCCCATGCCATGTTAGATAGGTTATAAACCTTGGAAAATTATTATTTTGCATGTATTTAGACAAACATAGATCCAAGGTTTATTAGGGTTGCATGCACACTTAGGAAGTGGTAGATTGCTCAAAACCCAACAGCATACCCATCGGATTTTATGTTATTGGATTTTAGGACACTTTGACTTATGAATTATACTTTTGAAACAATGTTTTTGTAAACAATAATTGACTTGGGGTTGTTTTTGTAAGATCTTAATTTCAACGTATTTTCAGTTTGGAGCTTAGTCATTGAATAATTTGCAAAACTAGTCCCAAATGGTAATTTCATAATTTTTGGGCGAACTTGTGTATGATGGGCATACATTTCGTACATTGGCGTACGTGTCCATGGTGTAAACCCTAAATTTTTGGGTTTGGGCCCGATTTTAACATATTTATGGCCTTATGAACTCTCTTATCTCCATCCTCCTTCCTCATTTCGAAACCCTAAAGTGTGTGAGCGCATTTTGAAGCTTGGAGAGTCTTTTAGTGCCATTTTGGAGCTTTAGGAGGTGAAAAAAGATCTTTGAAGTAGTAGAGTTTCCCTCAGGACCTTGGATCCAACATCTACACTCCCTGGTGCACCTTTTGGAGGTATAAAGCTCCAACCTTGATGAGTATTTTATTTAGATCTAGTTTAAGCATAAATTTTGCACCTTTTTCTCCCAAATCTTGATCCTTATGAGTATGGTGTACTCCAGCATGTTTGAGTTGTCCGTTCAGATGTTATAGGGTGTGTGAAGTCATAAAAATGTGATCTTGGATGTTATTTTCTTCCCATGCATGATGTATGTACTTCTTAATGGGTCAAGAAGCTAGGGTTTATGATGTTAGGTCTTATTAGCTATGCAAAGCCATAAAGTTGGAAATTTTATGGTTAATAACACATTTTAGGGTCTAGATCTTGATTTTTGGATGAAAGTGATTAAGGATTAAGCACTTAATGGGTTGAGGTGGTGACAATCTCGTACGATGGGCAAACCAAAGGGTACAATGCGCGTACGTGGTCAGCCCTTCGTGGTTTGGTTAAACACTCAGTACCCCTACGTATTTCTTGAATACGCCCAACATACTCACCAAGTTGACCCGGTTGAATTTAACCAAGGATTGACCTAGGGAGATTTTATGTATTTTGATATATATTGTGAGTTTTGGTCACTATGTTTGTAAAGGTGATTGGTAGAGTTGATTTCGGAGCAGCGTGCTATTTCTCTTTTCTCATCTATTTGTGAGGTAAGTTTCTGATTGTATCCATGGGTCAAAGGCACCAAGGCCGACCCATAATTCGACTGTATAGGATGTTAGATGTTATGTGATGTATACTTGTTTGATTTACCGGGTTGAAATATACCCCAGTGCGCGGCCCACTATATTATGTCGGATTGAAACATACCCCAAGGCGGGGACCACTATGGCATGTTCGGATTGAAATATACCCCAAGGCGTGGCCCATATTAGTATGTTTGGTATGTGGTACTTTGTAGAGATCACTAAGCTATGTGCTTAAAATTTATGTTTTTGGTTTTAGGGTCTTCTGATTCGAAAGGGAAGGGCCCAACGTGATGCCACAACATTATCCCTCATGATTTCCTCAATTTCAATAATTGTACTGTGATGTTTTGGAATATTATGATTTGGTGTTGGTTTTTGAAACAATTTATGAATGATTTGATAGATTTCATATGAAAATTTTTATTACCATTTTTGGGCTATTACAGTTTTGGAAAAATGAAAATTTTACTTTGATTTTTGGGATGTTACAAGTTGGTATCAAAGCCCTGGTTTGAGTGAACTGGATGAGCATTAGTGTGAATCCAGTCTCAAGGTAAGGATCTGTAAAAGTTTTCAAAATTGTTTTCAGAAGTTGTTTCAAAATGGTTTCAAAATTGTTTTCAAAATTGTTTTCCAAATTGTTTTCAAAGGTAACCAAAGAAGGATGAGATGTGTACGATCATTCGGAGCAAGAAGGTGTACCCCAAGATACCCATACTGTTATTTTTTTACGATAATTATGATAGAACTCCATGCTAGTAGTAGGCTAAGGATCTTCAGGAATGGCATGCTTGAATTGCCTGATGTATGATGCCTAAGGAGGCTTTCAAAACCGTCCATATGGGGAAGGTTCTAGAATCTCTCATTTGCTCAACTATTGAACAATTGCAATCCAACCCTCTTACATCTAAATAATTTTAATATAAAGAAAAATTAATTTCAAATTAATTCTTATTAATTCTAAGTTAATTCTAATTAATTTATTAGTCATACAATAAATTAATAAATCATTTTCTCTCTTCTAATATCATTCATAACTATAACTATTTCTGGTTATAGGGGCAAGCCAAAAAAGGACTGTGCTTTTATTCACAAGATTAGATCAATTTAGTTATGACCTTAGACACCTTAATCCAATAGTCTCCCACTTGGATAAGTCATCGATTAAAATTGCAAGTATAGTCCCCGAATAACTAGCAAAGTGTGCTTTCCAAAGCCATTGTCGAAATCTGACTCAAATCAAACATTGACCCTAAGATAAGTGATCAACTACTCCTTAGTTCTGCAATATATCATATGGACATGAGACATGGATATAAATCAATCTCACAGCCCAAGATTTTGTTTCTTGATTTCCGATTAATGATCACCTTATTAGACTACAAATTGAACACATCAATTCAGTCTAGGCTGGGCCCATCACTATAATGTCAACATCAAATCACCGAGGGGCCCATAGATATCGATTTTCCTTTACAAGGAAAAAGGAACGAGTGAACATTGCCTATATAATTATAACATTTACTTGTCATTCCATACATGGAACTACATTTTTAACATCAGGTTATGGATGCGTTTACATAATACCAATGTACAACAGACTTGCACACTATAAATTATATATCTTTGCTTGAAGAATATCATCTTAGAGTTACTTGTTATTGAATCCATGAAATAATCTCTAAGCATGGGTTTAAACAATACTTAAAATCCGTATTTAAGCACTCATGATTATAACAACAAACTCTTTCTTATGTCCAATCTCCAAGGACAGTCTACTAAAACTCCATGACAATATTAAATTGCCACTTACTCCCTAAAAGTATGGATGACTGTGGTAATTTGAATAAATTAATACTTAGGAATTAAACATGATAAATGAAACACATGAATAAATAATGGAAGAGGGTAGTACACATACTGCTAAATATATTTATATTACTTAATCACCAAAAACAATTACAATTTATTTTGTTATATTGTTTCAAGTTATAAATTAACCACTAAAACTAACATCATCTCTTAATCCTATGATCCTAGATAGCTCGATGTGTTTGGCCTTTCTCAACGCCTTTGTGAAAGGATTATCCGAATTATCCTCTGATGATAATTGATTCACCACGTGGTTGCCATATTCTACTCTATGTCATACATAATGTTATTTTATCAAAATGTGCCTCGACCTCCCACGATCCTTTGGTTCTTTTGTTAAAGCAACCGCACCTTCATTGTCACATAAAATTTCCATTGGTTCTTGGATTGATGGAACAAATCTGAGATCACCAATGAAATTCTTCATCCATGTCTCTTGCTTATATGCCTCGCTTGTTGTGATGTACTCTAACTCACAAGTAAAATCAGTCTCCATTTTCTGCTTGGAACTCTTCTAATTTACCACTCCCCCATTCAAAAGGAATACCCAGCTAGATTGTGAGAAAAAGTTATCTCTATATGTTTGAAAGTTGGAATCATTGTAATCGCTCACTCATAACTCGTTTTTGACATAGAGAACTAAGAACATTTCTTTGGTTCTCCGTAAATACTTTAGAATGTTCTTAACTGCATTCTAATGGGCTCTACTTAGATTATCCTGAAAATGACTTACAATGCTTAAAGCATAAGACGCATCAGGATGAGTACAATTCATAACATACATGATCGATCCTATAGCCAAAGCACATGGGAATCGACTCATGTCATCTATTTATTTATCACTATTAGGACATTGAGTTTTACTCAGTTTAATAGTATGATGTATGGGCAAATCCCATTTCCTAGAATTCTCCATATTGAAATGTTTCAATTTTTTTTATCCAAGTATGTACACTGTCTAAGTCCAATTAGATGTTTCTTTTTATCCCTACAAATCCTTATTCCAAGAATGTATGCCACCTCTCCTAGATCCTTCACATCGAAACATTTCCAAGCCAATACTTTACTTCTTTCAAAGTTAGAATATCGTTTCCTATAAGGAGTATGTCATCAACATACAAAACTAGAAAATTCACGACACTCCCACTAGCCTTGATATACACGCAAGATTCATAATCAATTCTAGAGATTCTAAAATCTTTGACCTTTTATTGAAAGCATATATTCTAGCTACAAGATGCTTGTTTCAGTCCATAGATGGACTTCTCAAGCTTGCACACCTTTTCAAGAAATCTGACATGTTCAAAACCTTTTGGCTGACTCATGTAGACATCCTCAGTTAGCTTCCTGTTAAGGGAAGCGGTTTTAACATCCATTTTCCATACCTCATAATCATAAAAGGCAGCTATGGAATACATTATCTTGATTGATTTATTCTTAGCTACTAGAGAAAATTTTTCATCATAGTCAACCCATTGGGTTTGAGTAAATTCCTTCACAACCAACCTAAATTTGAATGTGTATACATTTCCATCCATGTCATTCTTCTTCCTAAAGATCCATTTGTAACCCATCGTCTTCACACTGGGTACGTGATCAACCAAGTTACACACTTGGTTATCATACATGGACTGAATCTCATTGTCTATTTCCTATTTGAATTTTTTAGCCTCAAGGCCTGTCATCTCTTCCTTGTAGCTATCCCGTTCATCCAAATTTACTAGTGTTCTATCACTAATAAACGTGACATCATCTGAATTTATGTAAAATCCATAAAAGTCGGGTGACGTGATAACTCTAGTGGATCGAGGAAGAGGTAACAAATTGTCAATGGTCACAACAAGCATATCACCCTCAGGTTAAGCGCTAGTGTCATCTAAGTTTCCTCATTGGTTGAATGTTGAATTTTTCAAGATCAATTGCACTCTCACTGTCCTCTTTAAATATGAGCTCTCTCTCTCGTGAAAGACTCCCTTTTGAGCTATAAATACCACGTTCTCACTTTGTATGTAGAACAAGTATCCAAAGGAATTTTGTGGGAAAATA
Organism: Lactuca serriola; assembly: GCF_051521515.1. Taxonomy (NCBI): domain Eukaryota; kingdom Viridiplantae; phylum Streptophyta; class Magnoliopsida; order Asterales; family Asteraceae; genus Lactuca; species Lactuca serriola. The sequence goes on along the minus strand of NC_136408.1, from coordinate 46,018,029 downwards.
ATGAATATGCACCTCTTGGCTCCGGGTTCCATTTATCTTGGGTTTCTCACCTAACGAGAGTCTCACAACCCCAGCCTTGATATGTGTCAGTGAGGGAGGTTTACTGCTCCACATATCATGAGGTGTTTTGGACACTTTCTTGATAGGAACAAGATTAAGGATATGGACGGCTATATCTAATGCATACCTAAAATGATATAGGAAGTGAATCTCGACTCCTCATGGAACGAACCATAGCCAATAAGGTTTAATTTCTCCTCTCAACTATACCATTAAGTTGTGATGTCCTAGTAGGGGTTAATTGTGAAACTATTTCACAATCCTTAAGATATTCGTTGAACTCGATACTAAGATACTCTCCACCCCTATCGAATCGAAGCATATTTATCTTTTTGCCCAGTTGATTCTCTACTTCGTGCTTAAACTCTTTGAATTTTTTAAAGGTTTCTGATTTATGTTTGATTAAGTTAATATAACCATATCTATCATAATCATCCGTAAATGTCACATAGTAGTGATTAGCATCCCTTGTGGCATGTTTGAAGGGCCCACACACATCAGTATGAATGAGGTCAAACAAACGTTTACTTCTTTCATAAGTTCCTATCAAAGGTGACTTGGTCATCTTCCCTAACAAACAAGATTCACATTCATCATTTGTCACAAGGTAAAATGATTCCAACACTCCATCTTATTGGAGTTGGGTGAATGCAAATGGTATCAGAGCCATGGCACGGGTCGATGTGTTCGACGGGGACTTGGTCATCTTCCCTATGAAAGGTGACTTGTTCATCTTCCCTAACAAACAAGATTCACATCGATTGGGAAGGAGAACTAAGCATTCCTTATAAGGGGTGTGGATACCTTTCCTATCACAACGCGTTTTAAAGCCGTGAGGGCAGCATATCCCATAAGAACTCTGCAGTTAAGCGTGCTCGGGCGGGAGTAGTACCAGGATGGGTGACCCCCTGTGAAGTCCTCGTGCCGAGTGGCCCAAAGCGGACAATATTGTGATACGTGCCAGAGGGGGATGTTACATAAGCTTTAGCTTGAACTCCCCAACTAATGCAACAAGCGACCCTTGTCTGTTTTCCAAGATCAGATTGATCTCTCCAAGATCAAGCTTCTATTCTTCAATTCCTACAATACCAAGCATATGTGAACACCACATCTTGTACCAAGAATCTATGAATTAGTATAATAGTGAAGTTTAATGGCTACCTGAATCGAATTTGGTTACGTGAACCATCTCATCCTTCATGTCTTTCAAGTATTTCGGGAAACTTCTTTTCCATATGATTTTCTTCTGATAGTAAGATCAATTAGTTTCATTTGAATCATGGTTTGGAGCAATCTTAAAATATGCATTTCTCTTGATCCCTTGATTCAACATTTCAATCACTATTATCTTTTTTTCTTTGAGAAGAGAAAGTACCTTTTGCTCGAATTCATTACCATATTCTATAGCGTTGGAATGAGATAAGGGTTCCTTTTCAATAATACCACCTTCTACATCCCCTAACATTTTAAAAAGATCCATGAATATCACATTGAGGTTTCTCATGTGAAATTTTGTTACAAATGGCTTGTAAGGATCTAGAAGCGAGTATAGAACCAAATCCACGACTTGCTTCTTTGGAAACTCAAAACCCTGTTACCCAGTCTGTCAATGTATGATTTTAATTTGTTGAAAAACATACACACAAAACTTCCTTCTATGTATTTTCATGCAAGGAAAGCTTTTTTGATGTCAAACATTTCTAGCCTCATGAGGATGGAAAGGAGTGAGGGTTACATATCAGGGGGATACGGTGAAGGAGTAAGTGGAAAATGTAGGGAAGAAAGAGGAGGAAGATCACCATTTCTAGACAACTGTTATGCGAGAGAAAGTTTTATTTAGTTGATTTCAATCCTTAATATTATATCCCACATTTAATAAGAAAGCTAGGATCCATTTTTTTAATTCAAACTTTGAGGAGGGATGCCTTAATTAAATTGTGAATCTATTTTAGGTAGGTAAGATTTTTAATAATTTTAATCTTGAATGAAACTCTTAGATCTTTTGAGATTAATTGAACCTTATCAATATCATGTTTAATCTCAAAATATTCTCTCAGTTTTGTGACTAGGATACCAGGGCTCACAAACAATATATGAATAACCATGGAAACCCATGTAACAAGCTCGATATCATTTATGATCTCTTATTGACCTACTGATTAACCACACACGCTCCATCAACAATCATAAAGTTTGTACCATCATTTCAACTTTGTAGTCCCAAATTAGTCTGACGGTTAACCATACACGCTCCACTAACGACTCACAAAGAAACGATGTGCATTTTCATGGATGAGTATACAATTTCACACTTTTCCTAAGTATCTATAGTGAGATTTTAATGTATGTTATAGTACTTATACGTTATACTTTTAACGTGATTAATTTCCTATCATAACCCTTTCGGCTAATGACAATCCAGCATACAAGGAAGCTGTAACAACCCAAAAATTATGAGATAAAAATTTCATTTTTTAATACAATCAAAACACCAATTATCTTTTGTTCAAACATTTTAAGTATTTCATAATAAAACAATCATCAAAGTACAATCCCAAAATTATCACATTGCAGAAGCATGGGTGGATGCGCTACGATCAAGCCATACCCTTTCCTTTCAAACTGAAAGTACCTAAAACATAAAATGAAAACCGTAGGAACGAAGCTGAGTGAGTTTCCCCAAAATACCACATACTAACCAAACATACTGCCAAGCATATATGGGTGCTTTCCTACCCTTTCGGTCTATTTCAACCGGTTACTATCAAGCATATCTGGGTGCTTGCAATCTCCTTTGGTTTATTTCATCCGGATACTATCAAGAATTGATGGGTACTTGCAATCCCCTTCAGTTTATTTCAACCGGATACTATCAAGCATATCTGGTTGCTTGCAATCCCCTTCGGTCTATTTCAACCGGATACCAGGTCTATTTCACCCCTTACTACTACCGCATAATATCAACAAAAAATCACACAATCATCGAGCTAATACAGGCATAACTGACAATTGTCACAAAGACAATCATCACACTACATCATAAACTAGTGGGCTGTCATTGGTGCCTTCGACCCCCGAATATTGCGAAAGAAGACTCACCTCAAACCGCTGATAACCAACTAACTGCTCGGGTTGTTGAACCGGATAACCTTGCACCAACTAATAATAAATACAACCTTAATTAGCAATTAACCCAATAACCCAAAATCCGAGGCCGACTCCATAATCCAACTTCCTAAAGGGTAAAAGACCATTTTACCCTTTTCTTATTTGGCCCAAAACCATGGCCCAGCCCACTTCCTCAAAAGCCTAATATAGCCCAACCTCCTAATTGGGCCCAAAATTATCCTGGGACCAATTCTAAGAAAACCCATAGCCAAGCCATGGCCCAAAATCAGAAGTCCAATGGCCCAAAAGGCCCAAACCTTATAAGGTGCAAAATGTCCATTCTGGGGAGTATGCCCTGTGTACCAGAGACTTACACCCTACATACTCAGCTGTGAAGCACAACGTACAAGCGATTGATGTAGAATTCTAGCATTACGTTGAGCGTACCTCCACGTACGCCTGACATACTCGTCAAGGACCCAAAAATCAACATTAAGCTCTTAATGGTTAATACAATGACTTCCAAACTCATATATGACACTAATGAGATGTCTTAACACGTAAAGTTGGAAACTTTACCCCCTTTCATGGCTTACGGGGACCAAAACCTTGATACAAATCATGATAAGCACCCAAAATCATGCATGGTTCAACACAACTCATCAAGATGACATTTTTATGAACAAGGGACCTCACAAATGCCAAGATCCAACATTCTAGGCTCATGGAGCAGCTCATACTCACATGGATGACTCTAATGACCAAAATAAACCTAAAATATTCCTTAAAACTAGATCTAACACCTAGAGTCATCAAGTTAGAAGCTTTTTACCTCTAGAATATTGATCAAGATGCATAAATCCTGGATCCAAAAGCTCCAAGAAATCCTACACTTCTCCAATAAGCTCCTTCTTCTTCAGCGATCACCAAAATGCATGAAAAAAACCCTAAAAGCTAATAACCACACCAATGGAGGCTAGGTTTCATTTCTAGGGTTTAAATGGATGGAAGATGAAGATAATAGGGTTTGGTGTTGAGTTAAGGATCTTAAATAGGGTCCAAGACCCTAAATTAAGGTTTGGGTCTGACTGGAGTACACCATGTGTAACTCTGGTATGCCCAACGTACTCCATAAAGCACCAGCGATGCATCTGCCTTATACGCCCAATGTACTCCTGTGTACACCCCGTGTACTAGGCTCAACCCAAAAACTGCTAAATTTCCGAAGGCCATAGCCTCTTTGTTCTAAGTCCGTTTTTGACGATCCTTATATCCAAGGAAAGGTGAAAAGAAGCTCTACACTTCTATCAACTCATCCTTGCCTTAAAACTTCCCAAAATAAAATCCAAAATTCAACAAAATCCCAAACTGACACTTTATCGATATGCCCCTTGGCTCCAAAACACAAACCAAACTCCCAGATCATCTAGATTACATTACCCACACCCAAATGGGTCTAAGATTCTCTTTCCCAACGGACCTAATGTAACATCCCGATTCCCAGGTATGAGATTTATTATTCAAAAGACAAGATTAGTTGATGGCATCAACTCGATGTGTTGAAGGATTTTGGACTGGCATCGTTTTGGACCAACTCGACGAGCTGGTGAGGAAAGCTCGACGAGTTGGCAGCTGAATGAGAAACCCTAAGTTTTAGGGTGTTGCACCATATTTAAAGGCATTATATCCTTTGGATGGCCTCCTTACCAGGCCCTTCTGTCCAGAAACCCTAGTTTCATGAATCCTCTCCCATATTTGAGTGTGAGTGAGCTTGAAGAGTGATTTCTTGGTGTTCTTTTGAAGGAGCTTGAATTTTGAGGTGGCTTGATTGAAATAAAGGCTTTAGATCCAAAACCGCCTCTTTTGTTGCAGTCATTTTGAGGAATGAAGTCGACACCTTTCTTCCTTACTTCTTAGATCTCTTCCTTGGATTGATTATTGGGATTTGTGGATCATCTATGGGTTGTTCATGGGGTTGATCTTTTCATGGATTGTCACCTTAGATCTATCCATTTTGTGGCCTCTTTTGGCCTAAAGTTGCAAAGTTTATTAGGTTTAAGGCCTCATACATGCATTAAGTTCTCTATTAATCCTTGTATGAGTTCTAGAGCTTCTTTTGGCATGCATGAACGTAAAGTTTGCAACTTGACGTGGTATTACAGCCCCATAGAACAAAATCTATATCTTGAAGCATTAGATTAGATGAAAAAGGGTTGAATATATTAAGACTGGGGAAAACTCGGCGAGTTGTCCTACCAACTCGACAAGTTGGCTAGGGTTTTCCCAATCTTCTATGCACTGTGGGAAATTGACGAGTCTATGGGTGAACTCGACGAGTTGCGTCCACATGGACTGTTGACCTTGATCGTTGACTTTGACTTTGACTTTGAACACGGTTGACCAAGTTTGATTGTTGGGGGCATTTTGGGTAATTCAGAGTTTTGATAGAAATGGTCACGTGGTGATTGTAGGTATTTGAGTCCAGCGCTGAGATTTGGAGTTGGATCTTATCATTTCAACACTACTTGTGAGGTGAGTTTTTCTCACTATTCTAGCAGGTTGAAGGCACCAACCCCGGCCCTTGGATTGATATCCTGTTATTCATGTTATGTTATAGTAATATGGTAGATCGATATCCTGGTAGTTAGGATGATGCTACGCTTTGTGATCTGTAAGATCTGTTTATTTGTTTGTGTTGGGTCAAAATATGGTTTATACTTTACTTTTCTGGGCAGTTATATTTTTGTGTAATATTTTATGAATTTATGGTCTAGTTTACGTCTGAGTTTACGGCCGTAAACACCTTACGACCGTAAACTCATTTACGACCCATTTGTTTCCGGCCCATGTTCCCTAGTATAAATAGAGGTGTTAGGGTGAGGAGTAGAGATTGATGAACACATAGAGAGTTTACGGCCAGAGAGAAGAGTGTGTGTTGTGTGTGAATCTTGTAAGGGAACTTCATTCTAATCAACTCAATCAAGATTCATATTATTCTTCTTCTCCTTCTCTTTTACTTGATCTGACATCATCCGTTTGATTGGCATTCTGCACCATCAAATGGATCTGACTGATACACAGGCAAATTAGGGACATACAATTGGTATCAGAGCCTGGTTGTATCAGTCAAAAGGATTTTTTGTTTCATCTAGAATCTGAATAATTGGTGTTTCCGGTCCAAGCTTATGGTCGTAAACACCGAGTTCTTGGGCCGTAAACCTATTTTGGAGCATTATTTGATCTTATTTTCGAAATATTTTTGCATTTTTGGATAGATCTCGCAAAAATAAGGGGGGTTTGTTCTTTGTTTTTTTCATAAAAAAAAGGTTTTTGATCGAGTTTTGAAGCTTCAAAGTCGAAAAATCGCTGTTTTTCATGTAATCGTTGAAGGGTTTTCGGCCGGAGCTTACTGCCGGAAACAGTTCACGGCCGGCAGCAAGTTCGTGTTTGCGGCTAGGGTTTCTGAGCTTGCGGCTCGGAGTTTACGGCATCGGCTTGCGGTCCTCGGTGGTTTACGGCTCGCACGAGTTCAGATCTCGTCTTCGCAGCACATCGGATCCTCGCCTCGCCTCGTCCTCGCATCAGCGCCTTGCAGGCAGCTTGCATTAGCGCTTCATCAAAAATAGAAGCAGTTTTGGGGGTTGCCGGGGTTCGAACGCGGAACCTCTAGTTCAAAAGGCAGCGCACTTAACCAACTCAGCCAAGCAATCCCTTGTAATCTAACTTCGAATTTTTGAACTTAACCCATCCCTATCGATTCCAACTTTCTTTTTTTAACACTTTTAACCCCAAAACTAAATTCCTTTTAATTTTAAATTTTTTTTTCATCCAAAATAAATAATAATAATAATAATAATAATAATAAAATTAAAAATAATAATAATAAATAAATATAAAAATATAAATTAAATTAAAATTAATAAATAAAATCATATATATATATATATATATATTTTACTTTTATTTATTTATTTTTTTAACTTTTGACCTTAAATTTTGACTTTGACTTCCAAGTTTGACCTTTGACTTTAAACTTTGACTTTTTCGTTTAATTTTTAAATTTTCAAATTTAACTTTTCGGTTTAACTTTCAAGTTTGACATTTGACTTTAAACTTTGATTTTTCAAGGTTGACTTTTTCATGTGTGACTTTTGAGTTTGATTTTTTTTATTGACTTCTAAGTTTTATTTTAGCTTCTAGTTGTGTTTTTTAATTGATTTTAAGGTCTACGAGGGTCTTGAAAACATGACAGAGAGTCGTCAAGATATGTTAAGACAAAATTTCAACATGTTCGATTATATCCCTGAAGAAACCCTGGAAGCTCAGTTGCAGAGATTTACCACACTCACTACTGAGATGAATATTGTTGGGATCTTTTTGACCAAATCTGAGATAAACAAAAGGCTATTGAATTCACTTCCAAAATCATGGGATATGAATGTAGCTGTCATCAAGAAGACAAAAGATCTCAATCGTCTTAGTATTGCTGAAGTAATTGAAGATCTTGACGCTTTAAAGAGTTCTGTAAATCTTCCGGTCAATGAAGTGTCATGTTCTCATTCATGTGAAGTTTCATGCTCTCAATCATGTGAAGATATGATTAAATTTCTTCGGGATCAAATTGATTTATTTAAAAGAGAAGTTGAGGAAGTGAGATATGAAGGATATCAACTTAGGAAAGGACAGAAACCCCTGAAGGCTGAGTTGGAAGCAAAAACCAAGGACTTTAGGAAACTTTAAGAAGACTACAGTAATAAATGTGAAAACTATGATTATGTAGTCAAACAAAATGCTGAGCTAGGGGCTGAAGTTGAATCTTTGAAAGGAAAGTTTGAAACCGCCAAACTTGATGTTAGAAAATATGATTTCTCAAGTGAGGTGCTTGCAAATATGATAGACCAAAGCATGCAGTTTAAAAGGAATCAACACAAGGGTCTAGGGTATGATAGTGTACCTCCTCCTTACAATCATAACTACACATCCATCCCTATGAAACAAGAAGAAATTGACAGGGAGGCACATCTTAAATACGGAAAACCAGCTGGATTTGTGTCAGGAGGAGTTATTAATGTTGAAAATACTGATGTTTCTGTTACATGTGCAAGTAAAGTAGCAGAAGATGAGAGCAAGGAGAAAACCATTGAGCAAACCAACATCTCCTTGAATTCTGAATCTGTTGCTTCTAATCAACCTGCCGTTGGTAAATACAGGCCACCAATTCCAGCGAAACAGAGTGCCTATTGCAAGCGTTCATCTGGAAACAGTAAGAGACAAGGCAAGGATAAGCCACCAGGGGCAAGAATAAATAACTTCATAGTGAAGAAGAAGAGTTGTTTTCACTGTGGAACACCTGGAAACATTGCCAGAAACTGTCCAAATCGCGCATATGTTCCCTACTGCACACAAGGATGGAAAAACACACCAAGTGGGAGATACTTCAAAAGAAACCCTTCTAGGTCACGTTCAGACAATGGTGACTGGAACGCGCAGAAGGCCAAGAATCAAACCCACAAGGCAAAGAATCTAAATCCCAAGGGTAAGAAGGAAATGTCAGCCAACAAGCCCAATCCAAGAGATGCTCCTATGAGGCCAAGGCCGGTTAGGTCAAAGTCATCTCGGCAGCCGACTTCAAGTTCCAAATCAAGTGCCGAGGCACCCATCGGATCGAAAAAGAAATGGGTTAAACCCAACTACAAATGGGTACCAAAGGTTCAATATCCCAAATCAACTAACGACTCTAATATTTCTACATCTTCTGTTTGTGATAAGAAGGACATGTCATGGGAGAGAGTACCGTGCAAGGATGACAAAGGTCGACCCAGTTTCAAAATGGACTGGGTTCCAAAGACCAACTGATCCCGCTCTGTGTCGGAGCAGCTATGGAGGCATATCATCAAACTTCGGTTTGTTGGTAGTGGCTGTTCCTAGCACATGATAGGAGGGATCTCTAAACTATACAACACTCGGAATTTTGTTTGAGAGTATGTGTCCTTTGCGATAAGGGTAGAAAGGAAGGATCAATCATGGGGTTAGTGCTTAATGATAAGAAGAATTTTCGGATCTATTCTGAGGTTATGCTTGCTATTCTCAGACCTTCTGAATGCAGATTCAATCGGTGAATTACGGTTTGCGTTTTCTTCTCTATTCTCCTGAGTTTTTCTTAAGTTGATTCGCTTTAAAGACAAATTTTTGTTTTAGGATAGTTTAAATTTGCGCATTTACTTTCGTTTCTCTCCTATGCACAAATTTAGGGGGAGAAATAAAAGCAAAACAAAAATTAGAAATTTTAAAAAAATGAAAAATATGTTGGTTATGAAATGTGCTTGTTGGAGATGTTTTGAAATTTACGGGGAGAAATAAAAGCAAAACAAAAATTAGAAAATTTTAAAAAATGAAAAATATGTTGGTTATGAAATGTGCTTGCAGGAGATGTTTTGGGAAGTGATATTATCTAGTGATAACAGGCAACCTGAGTTTGCGTAACGTACCCAAAGTTGAAGGGTCTATGCTCTGGTTTGATGCGTCGGTAGGCACAAAAAATTTTAAATGGACATGACTAGGCATAATTGAACTTAGGAAATTTATAGACTTGACAAATCTTGACCTAGTTAGATCCATTCAGCCTGACAATACGACGCTTGGATAGGTTGAGTAGGGAGATATATATGGGAATCCACTCGTCACATTAAATGAACCCGTACTTGGAACTATGGTTTAACTTTTCCTCGATGTGCAGATTCTGTCCTTAATTTCGGTTGGATGGGGCGACTGGTAAATTCCGATAAATTAGGTCTGTAGAATATCATTTTCTTTCTTTCCGTCTGTTAGTCATATGTTTTCTGCTTTGCGTGACTTCTAATCCGACCTGGTACACAACATATATATATATATATATATATATATATATATATATATATATATGTGTGTGTGTGTGTGTGTGTGTGAAATACTTCTCATCTGCTAGCCATATGCTGTCTCCTTTGCACGACTTCTAATCCGACCTGGTACACAGCATATGCAACCTTCTTCTTCTAAACCCTCTGAAGTAGTTAGCAATAGAATTTCGAATCTCTTCTCTCTCTGAATGGTTGTCTGCTCACCCGGTGTAAGGAGTACTTTGGAAGTTCTTGATGGCTGGGGCATATCAGGAAGCGGGAAACACGTTCCAGTACACTTAAAATTAAACTCATATAGATTGTCTGTAGATCTCACTGCTCAATTTAGGTGGACAACAATATCCCTGGTCGTCGTCAGATGAATGGACCTTAAGATATAGTATCTAAGAAATTAGGATCAGATATAAATTTAAGATTTTAAGTTCATCATGTCTTGTAACAAATAGTATGTCCTAAATTTGTCACAATTTTTCGTGTTTAAGTGGACCACAATACCGACGATCGACCAAACAAAGATGTGAATATGGAAGGTACCGACAAGTGGATAAAGGCTGTCTAAAAACTTTGATCCCAAATCTCTCTTAAAGTTAGATATCATTTTAGTTTTGTTAAATTTGTTATAGTTTCTTCTAATTTAAATATTAGGGGAGAATTAAAAATTAAAAACAATAAAAAAAATCAGAAAAATTCAAAAATCAAAGAAAAATCAGAAAAATTAAAAATCCATAAATAGTGTTATTTCTGTTTTATTTCTTGTTTAGAAAAATCAAAAATCCAAAAATATTTTTATTTATGTTTTAATTTGTGTGCTAAGTTTTCTTTTAGTTTTGTTTTGTCTTGAATAGTGATTTCAGGTATAGATAAGACTCATGGAGTTTGTGTTGAAGATTTCTGAGCCAAAGCCTCGTCCGTGAGCATCGAAGAATTCGCATTCGAAGGAGCAAGAAATGAAGATTATTCTTTCGACATTCAATCTTTCAACCCCAGAAGCAAGGTGAAGCTGAAACTGAAGATTATGTGACAGATTGCATTGAAGCCTCCTCAATCAGTCTGCTGCTATCTTTGTACTTGCTGAAGTGATCCAGAAGATTTGTTCTCTCTGCAGATTCTCAAGCTGAAAGCGCTATCTTTCAAGAATCAGTACATCAAGCCTCCTCACCCAACATACGTTCAATGCCAAATTCTGAAGAAAAGCCCAACTGCTCAAGATGAAGTCATTCATTGAAGATTCATCAAGTTCATCTTGAAGTCGTGAAGAATTTGAAGATTAATGCTGAAGCCAAGTTCCCAATGAAGATTATCAAGAAAGTCAGCTACTTTTTAGGGGAGCTTGTTGGGTCATTAAGAAAAGAAAGCTATAAACCAAGGGGGATATTGTTGGGTCAAAATATGGTTTATACTTTACTTTTCTGGGCAGTTGTATTTTTGTGTAATATTTTATGAATTTATGGTCTAGTTTACTGTTGAGTTTACGGCCGTAAACTCATTTACGGCCCATTTATTTCTGGCCCATGTTCCCTAGTATAAATAGAGGTGTTAGGGTGAGGAGTAGAGATTGATGAACAAATAGAGAGTTTACGGCCAGAGAGAAGAGTGTGTGTGTTGTGTGTGAATCTTGTAAGGGAACTTCATTCTAATCAACTCAATCAAGATTCATATTATTCTTCTTCTCCTTCTCTTCTACTTGATCTGACATCATCCGTTTGATTGAGATTCCACACCATCAAACGGATCTGACTGATACACAGGCAAATTAGGGACTTACAGTTTGCTTGCTAGTTAATAGTATGGTTATATGTATTATATGCACATGATTGGTTGGTGGCTAAGGCTTCACTGCTTTGTGCATAAGCCAATATGTCAAGTCATTCCAACCCGATGGTTAAGGGCCTGGTGTATTCCATCTTGAGGATTATTGGACCCATAGTATTATTGGATTAGCGTCTAAGTCCATACTTATTTTGGTATGTACTTTACCCGATGGTGCATGGTCCTTTTGGGTTGCCTTCACCAAAGCAACTTGATAGGATGAATTATGGAGAGAAAGGATTAAATATGATTTATTAATATATTATGAGAATAATATATTAAAGGAGAAATCATATTGTTTAAGTAATATTAGTCAATAATTAATTGGTAATTAGTTTTGTGACTAAAAGGGATTAATTAAACTTAAGGGACTGGAATTGTAATTATAAGATAATTGCAATTTGGGCCATGGATTGTCTTAGATCAAGAGGTGGACGAATTCTTATGGGAAGCCCATAAGGAAATCATGCAAGGGCTTGATTAAAGGAGTCTATGGGTTGCTTAGGGCTTAAGCAACCAAATTAGGGTTTCCTTGTTAGATAACCCTAATAGCCTCACTATATATAGATCCCTTAAGGACCAAAAACGTGGACAAGCAACCTTCTAGGGTTTTCACACGGTTTTGGTAGCCTCCATCCTCTCTCCTCTTCATCCTCTTGCTTATGGTGTTTGTGAGCCATTAGAGGAGTGACACTTGTGACTCTAAGCCTTCCAAAGTCAATTCAAGGAGGAATTGGGATTGTTATTGCTACATAACATTCAAGGTAACATTATAAACCTATTCTAATATCTAATATGATTACTTGTATGCTAGAATTAGGGTTTATAGTCTTGGATTCAAAGCATGTACAATAGAGAAACCTAGATCCAAGCATCAGGGTTTGTATGAGCACATAGGATGTTCTTAGGACCAAAACCCATCAGTGGTATCAGAGCCTAGATTGGTTTCAATTGTATTGATGCATTGTATAACTGGAAAATTCGATTTTTTGGATTCTGGAGGCTGGACTCGCCGAGTCCATGGCTGAACTCGCCGAGTCCATGCAGACTCGACGAGTCCAAGCCTGACTCGACGAGTCAACTCGTCAGATGGGGATATCTTCGCGATTTCTTGCTGTTTTTGCTTATGGATAGTTACCTTATCATGTTAGATCAATATAAATCCAATTTTATGATATATTTGACTATATTCTTGATTTAATTGAGGATATTTATCAATTAATAAGATAATTGTTTCCTTATGTGATAATTGATTAATTATTTTGACTAAATTGATAAATTGTTTTGCAAGAAATCATTAAATAAATCAAATATGGATAATTATGTAATTAAATGTTAATTTAGATTATTTGTTATTTGATCCTTGTTGTTATGAAAAGTTTCATATTTTCCCCTTTAGGTTTTATAGTTTAAATTTGAACCCAAAAGTTTTGTTGTTTTGAAATTTAAATAGTTAAAACCCTAATGTTTTGAAAAAGGTTTCAAAACTTGCCCTCAAGTTTTGGAATTTAAATTTTGATTAATTGTTTAATTTGATGTACACTTAAATTCTTAACCCTAATGTTTTGAAATGTTTCAAAACTTGCCCTCAAGTTTTGGAATTTAAAAGTTGATTAAAAGTTTAATTAGGAATGTTAAATTCTAAAAACCCTAGTATTGTTTGAAAGTTCAAATTTCACCCTTATGGTTTTATTAATTAATTAAGGTGTATAATTAAAGGAAGTTTAATAAATCCATCAAAGTTTTGGTTTACAATTTAATTTAATTAAAAGTATAATTGTTAAAGTTGACCACTTAATATTTTAAAAGTGTAAAATACACCCTATACTATATATAACATTAAAAGTCTAACATTATATATATATATATATATATATATATATATATATATATATATATATATATATATATATATATATATATATGTATGTGTAAAAGTCAGTCTTACCGTTAGTAGGCTTCATTCACGAAGCTGGTCTATAAGGGGTGTTTAAGGAAATTGCCTATAAAATGGCGATTGAATGGGTATCCACTCTTACCCACCGCACTCTTGACTAATGGAGGGTCGTTAGCCGAACGGGTAGGATGGGACAAAACCTTCCATTATAAGTATAATGAATTACTAAAGTAACTAAATGTTTTCATAAAATTCCCAATCTTAGTTACTTAGGCAAAAGTGAATTGATGCAATTCCATGAAATTACACTTTGTGCCCTTGCGAAGACGTTAGTGGAGCGTGTGTGGTTTACCGGCACACTAAATGGTTCTAAGCAAATGTAGCAAAGGGTGACTCAATGTTTTTCATAGTTCGGTGGAGCGTGTGTGGTTTACCGGCACATCGAATAGGTGACTGTAACATGTGAGGGCACCATGTAAGTTTGCATGGTTATTCACACCCGCTTTGTGATCCTCGGCATCCCAGTCACAAACAAGAGGGGCATATCGAGATTTAAACATGCAATTGAAAGTTCAATGAATCTCAATGGATCTAGGATTTTTCATAGATTTAAAACTTAAATTCTTTTTCGTTTTTCGTGGTGGAAATTAGTGAATTGTCATTCACTTACCTTCAAATATTCTGCAATTAGGGTTACGGCATCCCTCTCTCGAGTTGTAGAATATTGTGTTGGGTCCTAGCCTTAGTATCTCATTTGGGTGATTTACTAAGGACTCAATCAATCAACTAACTTGAAATTCGTTTTCTCCCATATTGTAGATGTCAAAGTTTGACAACTATGGTCTTCTCAAATCCCGTGGAACAAGTATTCCACATGAAGATGATATTCCACGATTCTATCGAGGAACAAGGGATCATACTTCACTTCCTCCTCCTCCTCCAATTATTCTCCTTAACCCACAAGTTCGAAGGATTGAAAAGTTCAAGCTCACTCAAGCCCTTTTGGCAAGTAAACATAAAGAAGGAAAGTCGGTGTGTGCACACGTCCTAGGGATGAAGTCACACATTGATAGGTTAAGAATGTTGGGATCCATTGTCTGTGAGGAAATGGTGGTTGATTGGGTTCTTCAGTCACTTCCTAACTCATATAGTGAGTTCATAAGAGAGTACTATATGATAAGCTGCGACGTGACCCTTATATATCTCACCTATATGCTTATTGCTGCTGAATCAGTAATGGTTTGGTGCAATAGAAAAGCAAAGTTGATTGGTGAATCTGCCTTCAAGACCTCTATGGATATAAACAATGGCAACGAAAGACTTGTTATGATCGAAAAGTTTGATCATAAGAGAAAGGAAATGTCTGAAGTAGTTCCATCTGCTATTCCAAAAGAGTCGATTTGCTTTTATTGCCAAGAGAAGGGGCATTGGAGACGAAGCTGCCCTATTTACCTAAGAGATCTAAGAGATGGGAGAGTCAAAATGTATGGCTCTGCTATAGGTAAAATCCATTGACTAACTCTTTTAAGCTTCATTCTAGATTCTTAAATGTGATAAGATTACTATTGATGTTTTGTAGAATCGAAGAAAAAGAAAGGAAGCTTAAGGGAAGAAGTGAGCAGAATCTAACCGTGAAGGAATGGATCTCGATCGCATTTCTTGAAGATTAGATTCTTAAGCTACTACTTAGAGTTAGAATTAGATTGCTAAGAAAGATGTATTAGCATAAGTTTTTCAATGAGTTGCATTGTAAGGACAAATTTTTCCGCATAATATAAATTTTGATTTTTTATATTATCCTTGCAATGGCGTGTATGAAAAAATTGATGTTAAAATGTTTCTATTATTAGCAATAATGGATTTGGTTCTTATTATGGTATTTATGGAAAGTCGAGAATTTACCAAATATGGAGAGTTTCTCATCGCCCAAGTTTCAATTGGACAGAAACTTGGAATCATGCAACTTGGTTACACGATGAATGAGAAATTTCATATTTGGAAATTAGACTAATTCATTGACAAAGTGTCAACTGAAGGACTAAGAGATCAAGTACACAAAGTTGCGTGTTGATCAAGTCCACCATAAGAGCGACAAGATATTCGTCATGGTTTACTAAAAGTTTAGTAAATGTGATCATACTTACAAGACTAAGTGTAATTCTGAATTGATTAAAGGGTTTAGATCAATAGCAGAACGAATAAGAAGAATCAAGTAGGCAGAAAGATAAAAGTTTCTCCATTCTAAGAAGAAGGGAGAGTAGCTTTTATGCTTTATGATAGGTCTTAATGATTAAGAGCCATATCTCAATTGATCCTCTAAGTGAGTCTTAGTACAATTGTATGTTTAAGAAGAGGAATCAAGGATTGAAGAAATGGTTAAATCAAGAAGTCTATCATACTTCGTTCCAATAACAAGTCTTAAAGTTAAGATTGTGACAATGAGTGAAAAGTATTAAAGGTTTATAACATTCATCAAATGTGGAAAGTTGTGATGTCTTGGATAAAGACAAAGACCGATTAGGACCAATTTATGAAGAGTTTTGATAAAAACTACACTAACTCTTGAATATTTGTTTGTCAAGAAATGTTTTGACAAGAGAATCTTATATGTAAAGGAGTCAGTGGGAGTCTTAATGGTCTTGAAAGGTTTCAAGAACAAATCAAATAGACCTTATCGATCATCACTAGCACACGAGTTGAGGTTTACAACCTATCGTGTTGACATTATTTTTGTTTCTGTGCCAATCCAATCGAGTTAATTATGCATGTGAGTTCTATGAGTTCTCATTTTGAACGCATAAAAGGCAAAGCACCTTAATCAATGAAAGGTACATTGATAGGAAAGAGTGAGCTGCTTAACTACTTGGAAGACATGGTGGGCAGCTGTGCTACCATAAGGCAAGAAATCAAGATTAAGAAAGTTCGGTCCATATGAGTTTGAATTTGTCGTAAACTTTAGTTTTGAGAAATTCACATGGATAGGAACACATACACCGTTTAAATCTAAGTGTCATAAGATTTCCTCCTTCATGAAAAAGATTGTGAGGAAATGCTTTCACTAAGAGAGATTTTAAGAAGATAGTGATTGTAAAATTGCATTCTCGAATTCGATTATGGTTACGGTATCCCTTTCCATAATTTGAATTGTGAGGTATGGCAATTGTTTACACACACATATGAACTATCTAAGGCAAAGGTGTATAAGTTCAAGAAGCCTTGATAAAAGATTATCAAAGCATTAAGTATTAGAAACTTGGACTTAAGAAATTCAATAAGCATTGTTTTTCTGAAAGTTAAGATGTTTATGAATACATGTCGAAGCTAGTGGGAGCATAAATGTTATGTTTTATAATAATCATCATGATAGTGGGAGCATAAAAGTTATGATTGTATGATTATTAAGGAAAGTATTGCAAGGTTAGCAATATTAATTATAGAAAACAAGAGTCATACTTCGCAAATTCGCAATAATTGAAGAGTTGTTTTGCTATAATTAAGGGAGAGAATATTTTGCTTCATTTCAAATCTAAAGGATTAGGTTGAGAAATGTTAATAAATTTAGTCAAGGGTACATAGTGTGTTCTTAGAATTTCGATTATGATTACGGCATTCCTCTTCACAATTCGAATTTTAAGAACATAGCAAATAAAACATTATGCGTCGTGTCCCATACGCTTCGGGTATAGGATCGATTGCAAATGCTTTAATGTTTGACCATTCTAAAATTTTCCAAATGTCTAGCGCATTTAGAGGGAAAAGGGACTAGAATCGGTTTTGACTAAAATTATTAAACAACTATCAAAGGACAATCCAAAGTTTGACGAGGATTGGTCGCTTGTGAGTAGTTGGAAGCATGGTATTGGATGGACCATATCGACATTATTATGAATAGAAAAGATTCTATTAAGAATGAGTTGTCATATGGAAATTATGGAAATGTTTCCATATTGGATGGACCATATCAACATGATTACGAATAGATAAGATTCCATTAAGAATGAGTTGTCATATGGAAAATATGGAAGCGTGTCCATATTGGGAATTGAATATTGAAAATCTATGTCTAGATTAGAAACTTTATGCAAAAGGATGTTCAAAGGAATGTACTTTGAGTGAGAGACATCATATCTAAGGAATTATCTTGTAACAATCTCCGTAAGAGAACTTTGTAATATCATTGGCAATAGTCTTTGTGACTTTGGTGCAGTGACATTACGAAAGTATCATTGCATAGAATGTTAGAATCTAGCATATTCTATAAGTAGCAAGAATTTGATATTCTTACACTTATGACAAAGGATTTGGAGTTGTGAAATGAGAATGATTGGAAATGTGTTCAATTTGATCTATTTCACAAAAGTAAGAACCATAGGTAAACATTGTGTGCATGCTAAGAGCATGGGACAAGTGTAATAATTCAAGTAAGAAGTTGATTACCCGAAACGACAAATAATGAGTAATCAATATGGTGATAAATAAAAAGTGTTTTATTTATGCTCAAAGGGTTGAGGCATATGGAATTAGTATTATTCTAGTGTTTCACATTTGCATGTTTTGACTTCCAGAATAATTGAGTTTATTAAGAATAATCGAATTATTCAAACGGGCCATAGTCGTTCATATGTTGGAAGTAGATATGAATGAAGACTGTCGTGAATTGGTGTGTGGATTGTCTAAAAGAGTATTAGACATAAGCAAATGTTTGCTGCAACGTTCATGAGTGCTAATGAATATGATTTGAGCATTGGATTAAACCCACGCTCACTTGGATCACTCCATGGATTGTATCACGAGTGATTGGTGAGACGATAACATCTTATATTCTTGAAACTGAGATGTGTGAGTTGTATCTTGCAAATCGGTTGCATATTGATAATATGTAAATGCACTAGTAACTTGGTGTTATAAAACATATTGTTGTGTGTGATTTGGTTAGTAAGTGCAAGCAAGCATTATATAAAAGTTTATCCGTTCCTTTTATCCAAGGTAGGATAAAAGCGATATCTCTGGGCCCCTCGATGATTTAGTGATGACAAACGTAAATGCTCGGCCGGGCTAGGGCTAATTTGATTTGTTCAATTAGTCAGTCGTCATAAATCGGGAATCAAGATATAGTACAAAGAGAATGATTTGAAATCATATCTCATACGATATCTAGAATGGAGGAATATATGATCCCTTATCTTAAGGACACGCGTATCTGATAGGATCAGAGTTGATAGCGACTTTGGAAAGCTACGATTGCAGATCAGGATCGGAAGTCATACGTAGAATAGTTGTTAGACTTATCCAAGTGAGAGACTGTTGGATTAGTGTCTAAGTCCATAACTATTTTGGTATGTACTTTACCCGATGGTGCATGGTCCTTTTGGGTTGCCTTCACCAAAGCAACTTGATAGGATGAATTATGGAGAGAAAGGATTAAATATGATTTATTAATATATTATGAGAATAATATACTAAAGGAGAAATCATATTGTTTAATTAATATTAGACAATAATTAATTGGTAATTAGTTTTGTGACTAAAAGCAATTAATTAAACTTAAGGGACTGGAATTGTAATTATAAGATAATTGCAATTTGGGCCATGGATTGTCTTAGATCAAGAGGTGGACGAATTCTTATGGGAAGCCCATAAGGAAATCGTGCAAGGGCTTGATTAAAGGAGTCTATGGGTTGCTTAGGGCTTAAGCAACCAAATTAGGGTTTCCTTGTTAGATAACCCTAATAGCCTCACTATATATAGATCCCTTAAGGACCAAAAACGTGGACAAGCAACCTTCTAGGGTTTTCACATGGTTTTGGCAGCCTCCATCCTCTCTCCTCTTCATCCTCTTGCTTATGGTGTTTGTGAGCCATTAGAGGAGTGACACTTGTGACTCTAAGCCTTCCAAAGTCAATTCAAGGAGGAATTGGGATTGTTATTGCTACATAACAATCAAGGTAACATTATAAACCTATTCTAATATCTAATATGATTAGTTGTATGCTAGAATTAGGGTTTATAGTCTTGGATTCAAAGCATGTACAATAGAGAAACCTAGATCCAAGCATTAGGGTTTGTATGAGCACATAGGATGTTCTTAGGACCAAAACCCATCAAGTATGTTGTCATTCCAACCTGATGGTTGAGGGGATTGGGGTATTCCAACCCGATGGTTGATTGGACTCATAGTATGTTGGCATTCCAACCTGATGGTTGAGTGGCCTTGGGTATTCCAACCCGATGGATGATTGGGCCCATAGTATGTTTTTATTATATTTGTGTTATTGTTATGTATTGGTATTTTGGGGGAACTCGCTAAGCTTTGGGCTTACAGTTTTAGATTATTTTTCAGGTACCTCAGAGGATCGCAGGAAGGTGAAGGCGTGATCGTGCACCTCCTCATATTTTGTTCTTATGATTCTGGGATTTCTCTAATGTGAAACTTATTTTGGAAACAATTTGTAAATAATGATGGTTGTGGTTTTTATTTAAAAGTTTAAAATTTTCAAGAATTTTTTGAATGTTACAAGTTGGTATCAGAGCCTTGCTTTGAGTGAATTGGAGGAACACTCATGTGAATCCAGTCTCAAACTAAGGAAAAGATTTTCAAAATGATTTTTAGATGGCTTTAAAAATACTCAATGAGGATGCGATGTGTAGGATCAGCCGGTGCCAGTAAGCAGACCCCAAGATACCATACTATTATTTGATATCGTGTAATGTTAGAACAACTTGTTAGTGATAGGCTAGGGATCTTCAGCAATTGCATGATAGAATTGCCTGATAGCCTAGGACCTTTCTTTTATGAAAATGACATCATTACTGTAGTTGCTTAGTTTATGCATCATAGTTATATATAACTAAGATCTTATAGCCTGAGAATATCTGGTTTGACCTTATTTCATGTTCTTTTTTAATGAAGGGATTAGGGTAGGATTAGGTATTCGAATGTCTATAGGGTCCAGAGTTATGTATGGCTAGCATACACGAGCGTTGCAGGGTTGGTGGAAGTTTCTTAGGAGAGTCGTGTGGGGTCAGTCGACCAATTGTCAGATGTTTAGCTTTTCCTTTAGAGAGTGTGGATTAAGTGTTCGTCTATGAAAATGAGTATTGTTAGGGCGTTGCGATGATCCTTGAGACAAATACGGGTGGGTGTGGAAGGTAGTATAGTCCCGTACTACAGAAAGCACAAGACTCGTATGCATAGCAAGGAAGTCACAACCCCTACGGTTTCGTTGGGAGATGGTTCCCCGATATAATATGTGGATTACCTGATATCTTCCTGGTGTATTTTCAGTATGGAGACTACGAAACGAGTTGAGATCGGATTCGGATCGGGATCAGGAGTGGGAAAACAGGGTGAGATGGTTGATGTTGCAGCCTCCGCAGCCGTGGCGGCTGCAGGTGTTGGGATAGGGTGGTTCTTTCAGTATCGGGACTTCGACAATACGAAGCCCCCGACTTTCGACGGAGTTCAAGACCCGATTATAGCCCTGATGTGGCTATCTGATGCGGAGGGTTGTTTCTTCACTTGTTCATGCCCTGCTGACCAGAAGGTCGGGTACGCCCTGAACCTTCTGAGGTCCGAAGTGAAGGATTGGTGGACGCTCACTACTAGTTCTTATTCTGTTGAGCAGAGAGTTGTTGTGTCATGGAAGCAGTTTTCTAAGATTTTCCGCTCTCAGTATGTCCCGTTGGTTGATCGTGATAGGTTAGCGCAGGAGTATTTGGATTTGAGACAGGGTTTTGAGACGGTGACGGAGATCACCAAGATGTTCATGGAGAGAGCTATGTTCTGACCTGATTTTGTTGCATCTGAGCAGGCTCAGATGACCTGTTACTTGAGCATGCTCAAGATGGAGATCAGGCAGTTTGTTTTTACTCATTGCTACAGTTCATTGTTGGAGATACAGGAGGTCACCAGGCGGCGTGAGATTGAGATTGAGTTGCAGACTCGGGAGTCGAGACCGGCCCCGACGCAGTCGCAGCCTGTGCCAAAGCGGTTTAGGGCCACTGACTCTAGGTCAGGGAGTTAGAGGGGTCACAGTTGTGAGTAGTGTGGCAAGTAACATGATGGTGTTTGTTGGTCTTCTTCGGGTTGCCACAAATTTGGCATACAAAGCCATATAGCGAGGGATTGTCGGTAGCAAACTCTAACTTCGGGCATCAAACTTTGTTACCATTGTGATAAGGTGGGCTATATGAAGGCCCAGTGTCCCTTGTTAGCTGCCAAGCCGATGCAGGCTCCAACACCAGCTACTTTGAGGATCACTGACGAGAGTCAGGTTAGGGCGGAGCCCCCAAGGGCTCGAGGTCGCGCTTTCCATCTCACTGTCGAGGACGCCAGGACAGCACCATATGTTGTGACTATATGTTTCTATCCCTTATCTTATTGATTGTGTTTGTTTTATGCTCATTTTTTTTGTACCTTTGGTAGGTACATTTCTAGCGAACTTCTTGCCCATGTTAGTGTTGTTTGACTCAGGTGCGAGTCAGTCCTTTGTTTCTCGGTATTTTAGTAAGGAGTTTGCTTTTTCCATTAGGGAGTTGGAGTGTTTGTTGCGAGTTTCTATCACTAAAGAACACAGGGTTTCTGCTTCTTCGGTCTATAATGGTTCTGTTGTGGAGATCTTTGGGGTATCCTTTCTGATCGATTTGATTCCTATTCCCATGGGGGATGTCTGCATGATCGTGGGTATGGATTGGCTGAGTCTTTTCGGTGCCATGATCAACTGTGAGGATCAACGCATGGTAGTTTGAACCCCAAGTGGGGGAGAATTGGTTATTTATGGAGTTGGCACCAGGTTGGGTTCATGGTTTTGTTCGCAGCTAGGGCTCGACAATATATTTAGCATGGGTTTGCATGTTACTTAGCTTATATGTTAGACACACGAGTTCGGGATCTGGCATCGATCGCTAATGTTCCAGTTGTCATGGAGTTCACTGATGTATTCCCGGAGGAGTTTCCCGTTGTGTCTCCTAAGAGGTAGGTCGATTTAAGGATCGACCTTGAGCCAGGTGCGACCCCTATTGCCAAGGCGTCATACCGATTGGCACCGCCTGAGATGCAGAAACTATCATCTCACTGCAGGAGCTGCTAGGCAAGCAATTCATCCGTCCGAGCAATTCTCAGTGGGAAGCACCGGTTCTATTTGTCAGGAAGAAGGATGTTTCGCACCGGATGTGTACCGATTATAGGGAGCTGAACAAGTTAATGGTGAAGAACCGTTATCCCCTTCTGCAGATTGATGATCTCTTTGATCATTTGTAGGGAGCATATTAATTCTCCAAGATTGATCTGAGGTCTGGGTACCATCAGGCCAAGGTGAGGGAGGAGGACATGGAGAAGACCGTATTCCGAAATCATTATGGGAATTACGAGTTCGTGGTGATGCCATTTGGGATCACCAATGCGCCTGTGATATTTATGGATTTGATGAATCGGGTATGCAAGCCAATGCTCGATCGTTCGGTTATCGTGTTTATTGATGATATCTTGGTATATTCTAAGACCAGAGACAAACATGAGGAGCATCTTCGTGAGCTTTTGGGGGTCTTGAGGCGAAAATGGCTTTATGCTAAGTTCTCTAAGTGTGAGTGTTGGTTGTAAGAGGGTCAGTTCCTTGGACACCTTGTTAACCAAGATGGGATTTTGGTCGATCCGGCCAAAATTAAGGAGGTGATGTAGTGGGAGGTTCCGAAGTCTCCCTCGGATATCAGGAGTTTTCTGGGTTTGGTAGGGTACTATTAGAGATTTATTCAGGATTTCTCCAAGATTTTAGTACCCCTCACTCGTCTCACGAGGAATGGGGGTGGATTTACAGTAGGGCCCTAAGCAGCAATCAGCATTTGTGACCCTTCGGCAGAGACTTTGCGAGGCCCCAGTTCTGACCGTCCCTGAGGGAGTCGAGGATTTTGTGGTTTTCTATGATGCGTGCATCACCAGCTTGGGAGCAATCCTCATACCGACATGACGAGTGATAGATTATGCTTCGCAGCAGTTGAAGTCGCATGAGACGAGATATCTCACTCATGATCTTGAGTTAGGTGCAGCGGTTTTCACCCTCAAGATTTGGAGACATTACCTTTATGGGGTCCGCTGTACTATCTACACAGACTACAATAGTTTTAGGCATATTATGGATCAGCCTAACCTAAACATGAGGCAGTGCAGGTGGCTGGACGTTGTCAAGGATTATGACTGCGAGATCCTTTACCATCCGGGTAAAGAGAATGTGGGGGCGGATGCCCTAAGCCGCATGTCGGTTGGATCTTCTATTCCAGTGACATGTATGAGGATATATGTGGATTCTCCACTTGTGGGTTTGATTAGAGAGGCTCAGACTGAGGGTGTTCGAGAGGAGAATTGGAAGATTGAGAGGATCAAGGGTGAGATTACCAGATTTACTCCGGATAGTCGTGGTTTGTTGACCCGTTGCGGTCGGGTATGGGTTCCTGTGTCTGGTGGGGTCAGACAGATCGTGCTGGAGGAGGCTCATAAGTCTCACTTCTCTATTCACCCCGGGGCCACCAAAACGTTTCTGGATCTAAGATTGAGTTATTGGTGGTCGTGCATGAAGAGATAGATAGCTTGGTACATCGAGGGCTGCTTGACCTGCAGGATGGTCAATGCCAAGCATCAGAAACTGCATGGCAAGGTGTGGCCTCTTGAGGGTCCCAAGTGAAAACGGAAGCAGATTTCAATGGATTTCATAACCAAGTTGCCGAAGATGGCAAAGGGTTTTGATGCTATTTGGGTCATCGTGGACCAATTGACCAAGAGAGCCTATTTTCTGGCAATTTGGGAGGGCTCGTCGGCCGAGAAGTTAGCCGATGTGTATACCCGCAAAATCGTTGCTCACCATGGGGTTTCGGTCTCTTTTCAGACCGTGATGAACGGTTCACCTCCCGGTTTTGGCAGAAGTTTCATGAGGAACTGGGCACGAGGCTGCATTTCAGCACAACTTATGATCCATAGACCGATGGCCAGAGTGAGCAGACCATTCAGACTCTTATCCACCTCTTGCAGAGTTCTCCAACAACAATAATGTCCATTCTAGCATCGGTTCTCCGCCTTGCGAGCTTTTGTATGGGCGGAGATGTCTCAACCGCGTCTTTTGGGGCGAGTTGGGCCATAGGCTCATGGGTCGGACTGAGGTGGTGCTGCAAACTACCGAGATGATCCAATACACCAGTCAGAGATTACATATTGCACAAAGTCGACAGAAGAGCTATGTCGATCGACGCTGATCTGAGTTGGAGTTTCAGATCGGTGACATGGTGTTGCTGAAGGTCTCACCTTGGAAATGTGTGATTCACTTTAGGAAGAGGGTGAAGTTGGGCCCTCGATATATTGGACAATTCCGGATTATTTCCTGGGTTGGCAAGGTTGCTTATAGATTGGATCTTCCGGAGGAGCTCAGTCAGATTCATAGCATTTTCCACGTTTCGTAGTTGTGGAAGTGTGTTTTAGATGAGGATGCAGTGGTATCTTTGGGTGATATTTAGGTTGATGAACGCCTGAACTATGTCGAGAAGACGGTAGATATTCTATAAAGGAAGGTAATGGTTTTGCGTAGCCAAGAGCTACCTTTGGTAAAGGTACAATAGCAACATCGGAAGGGATCCAAGTGGACCTGGGAGCCGGAGGCTGAGATGCGGGAGCATTATTCGGATTTTTTCATCGCAGCAGGCTTCGAGGGCGAAGCCTAGTCGAAGTAGGGGAGGGTTGTAACATCCCAATTCCCACGTATGAGATTAATTATTCAAAAGACAAGTTTCCCTTGGAACTCATCGAGTTGATGGCATCAACTCTACGTGTTGACGGCTTTTGGACCGCGCATCTTTTTCGACCAACTTGACGAGTTGGTGAGGAAAACTCGATGAGTTGGCTGCTGAATGAGAAACCCTAATTTTTATGTTGTTGCATCCTATTTAAAGGCCGTATACCCTTTGGATGGCCTCCTTACTAGGCCCCTCTATCCAGAAACCCTAGTTTCGTGCATCTTCTCCCATATTTGAGTGTGAGTGAGCTTGAAGAGTGATTTCTTGGTGTTCTTTTGAAGGATATTGAAGAGTGATTTCTCACTGTTCTTGTGGGTCGAAGGCACCAATCCCGGCCCTTGGATTGATATCCTGTTATGCATGTTATCATATAGTAATATGGTAGATCAGTATCTTGGTAGTTTGGTTGTTGCTAAGCTTTGTGATCTGTAAGATTTGTTTATTTTTTTGCTAGCTGGTTAATAGTATGGTTATATAGATTATATGCACATGATTGGTTGGTGGCTAAGGCTTTACTGCTTTGGGCGTAATCCAACAGGCCGGGGCATTTCAACCCGATGGTTAAGGGCCTTGTATATTCCATCCCGAGGATTATTGAACCCATAGTATGTTGTCATTCCAACCCGATGGTTGAGGGGACTGGGGTATTCCAACCCGATGGTTGATTGGACCCATAATATGTTGGCATTCCAACCTAATGGTTGAGGGGCCTAGGGTATTCTAATCCGATGGTTGATTGGGCCCATAATATGTTGTTATTATATTTGTGCTATTCTTATATATTGGTATTTTGGGGGAACTCACTAAGCTTTGGGATTACAATTTTGGATTATGTTTCAGGCACCTTAGAGGATCACGGGAAGGGGAAGGCGTGATCGTGCACCTCCTCATATTTTGTTTCTTACAATTTTGGGATTTCTCTGATGTTAAAATTATTTTCAAAACAATTTGTAAATAATGATGATTGTGGTTTTTATTCAAAAGTTTAAATTTTTCAAGATATTTTTAATGTTACACCTAAGCCTTATGATAATCGATCTTTAGGTTACATCCATGAATTAGGAAACGATTCAAAACAAGGTGTTATAGAAGCGGTGGTTGAAAAGGAAACCCATGTAATGATCATTTTATTGATGATTTCCTTATACCTCTTTTATAACATGGCTTCATGAATGAGGTCTAGTCTTGGTTTGACTGACATAAATGTTAATCTTATACATATAGTATTTGAAAGTTTGTATCAATCAGATACACTTCAAGAATAAAGACTACAAAGAAACTTAAACACCGAAAAATAAAGAACAAAATTTAAAAGACATATAGAGTTATCCAAATTGTTTCTTTCACCAAGAAAGAGGTTTTGTCCTCACTAAGAAGATGATTTTCACAAAGATGATTACGACACCAAGCCATGTTCACACCATTAGAGATTTCCCTAACGTTGTATATATATACTAATCTATACATGTATATCCCATGATTCAAGGAATTACGTCTAATATATACTAAGAACCAATCTAATCACATAGATACCAGATATGCGATCTATTCTATACTTATCTATATCATTACCTAATATACAAAAGATTACAATCAAATAACTTTACTATAAGATGATGCTCATAAGCTTAATACGTTGGCGTTGTAGATGTAGTAGACGTTGACGCTTATTTATCAACGTATCGTGTGTTTGACTAATCAGAAAGGTGTAAACTTACAATCTCCCCCTATCTGATTATGTCAAAACTAAACTTCTTCTTCAGAGTCATCGAAAGAGCCATTGTAGAACTTGTCAACTTCTTTTAAGATTTCAGGCTTGACCCATATGAATTGATCAAGCATAAGTTCATCTAGTCTTCTACTAAGCTCTAGTGATATCAACACACAATATCTTCTTTCCAGTTCATAGTGACCTAGTCCTTCCAAGAGAAGACGAAACAAATGTTTAGTGGGAGCAGAAGGAAGTCATCAGTGCATTGAACGCACATATGATTCTGGTTGTTAATATAAAATATCCGGTGCTCTGGTTCAGGAATAAACATATATTGGACTGGTTCAACACCGACTGGTGATTCATTTTTGATATACTGGGTTTTATAAGGAAGAAGAAACTTGATATTTTTTGATTGTCTGGGAGCACCAGTTCTTCCTGAGAAGGATGATATTAATTGACTAGCTGATGATGGACCAACTGATGGCACAAGATTCAGCTTCTTGACTTTGTTGAGTAGTTGTTGTATTGCCAATTTCACTTCTTGAGCATGAACACCCTTATGTTTTTTGATGATTCCTTGAATTTTCATCCACTCGTTGTAGCCAAATTTGAATAGCTCATGAGCATAAAAAAGTCCATTGTATTCATATTTTGTTTTCTTTCTAACCAAGTGAAGCTTCAGTGGCTCATTCCTCAGTTTGGTGCATCTCACTTTAATGATAGGATCAAGATTTGACCTGCGAGTAAGAACATCTCCAAACTTCTTCCTATAAATCTGGTCATTCAGGTGTGGAACAATGTGTTGTTTCTCCACATTATTATTGAAGATTTTCTTGACCTGATTATCAGCGTTTTAAATATTTACATTTTCATCAACGGAGGTAAGAGCTTGAGCAAGTTTGGTAGACAGACGTTCTGCTTTTATTTCTTCTTTCTTTTGACGAACAACAACATTATATTCTACAAATATTTCTCTAACTTCCTCAATGGATAACTCCATCCTTCTATCAATTCATTTAGATCAAAGATGATTCTGCATTTCTTTTTAGTAGCAGATGTTGAAAGATCACCAACAGCAACATAAGAGCTTCCAGCTTCAACATCATAAGCTCCCCCTAAGAAGGAATCCTTCCTCTTTCGAGAACTAAGCCGATCATTATCAGAGTCAATATCACTATTAGTTCCTTGAGAACCTTCCCTTTAAAATACGAGTCATGGTAGACAATACTCATAGGAACAGCAGGCATAGCAGCTTGTGGCATAAAGCCAAGATCAAGAAACCCTTCATTGTCTTTAGTCTTTGATTGATCACCAGAGTTACGAATGGGTTGATTATTGGTTATTACATCAGCATCAACATTTTAAATATCAACAACAACAATATGATTTTAAAGATCAACTTCAGCTTCAACATTTCCAATCATCTCAGGCTGAGATGCAATCCCAACCTGCATTTGCATTGGCTGAGGATCCCCATGATTATTCTCCTATTTTTTGGAAGCATCAGAATGGGGGAGGAGAGTTAAGAGAAAGAGGTCGGAGGAGGATAGGATGGTGGAGGAATTGGTGGAAGAAGATTTGTTGATGGAGGTGGAGGTGCAGGAGGTTGATCACCTGGAGAGCTTGGCGGGGTGTCATTAACAACCATATCATCATCATCATCACCAAAAGCCATGCATTGCTTCGTTAAGCCCACATCCCTTTCAACTTTTTTTAACCTTCTATCCAGTGACTAAGTAATATACACAATTAGAGAGATTTGGAAAAGAAAATCATTTTGAAAGTTGGAGTTGGATGCTTCCTGATCACCTTGATGAAGAGCAACAGTAGTAATGGGTGTTGGTGTATAAGGAACCGTCTCAGCTTGAGGAATAGTATCATCTTAAGTAGAAGGAGATGGTTTTGGAGAAATTTCATCTTGGATCATTGGCTAAGTAGTGTCTCCAATAGGATGGGTTGATCGATGAGGTATAGTGTCATCGGTAGAGGAAGAGGATAAAGAAGTAGTTGAAAAATGAATGTGATTTTGTCATCCTTGGGGGAGAGTCCATTCCCTGAGAAAACCCTTCTCCCTTATCAATGGTATATTCTTCTTCATCTTTATCAATGTATTCTTCCCCATTAGTCCCTTATTTATTACCATCATCATCATCATCATCATCATCATTATCATCACCCTCATCATTCTCTTCTTCAGAGTCTGAGGATTCAACCACATAAGGTTGTTCAATCCACTTTTTCATCCTTGTTGTAATAGGTGAGTCACATTTAGATGGAGCAACATTGATAATTTTTGAGGAGAGGGCAAGAATTAGAATAATAATTCCATGACTTTCAACATAGCCTTCTTATCGAGACAAGATAATGCCAAGCCAATGAGGATAAGGAACATTCAATGGCTTCTTGTTTCTAGTAATGCAATCAATCGTTTGATCAAGAAAAATTTGAGTAAAGTCCATTCTTTTGTTGTAAACAATGGAGTGTAAAATCCTTTGCTTAAAGAGATTAATTTGATCTAAACTCCTAGTCTTGTGTCCAAGACATTTGCGAATTACACATGTTAAGTACTTCCATCCTACATTAAAACACTGACGAAGAGTGTTTTGTGTGGATCACGAGTGAGGCCTGGAAGATTAAAGTTATACCCTAATTTTTCATGAACATATTTGCGACTTTCTTCTAAGGGAGTTTCAGAGTAACTTTCAAATCAAGGAAGACAAAGAGCAATTCAAAAGGGTTCTACATCAATGGTAACCCCATATTGACCATCTCCAATAGTTCCAGCAATGGTTCGAGCATCAGAATCAACAGAGCATGAATAGTAGAATTCAGATACTTGTTTAGGGCAGAACGGATTTGGAAATTCACCGAATACATATCGAATAGGGTTGCTTTTGACATAGTCAACAAAATCTTTGATTCTTGAGTTTGCGAGCTGCTTTGTAATTTCATCCACGACATGCCACATTGGTGGATTGAATGATGATGGTAGAGTCGAAAGCATGATGACCTTTGATGATGTTAGTGTTGGGGGAAAACTCGTACAACGACTTTAACATGGTGAAAGCTTTGAGGGAGATGACGATTTGGAGTCTTTTTGAGAGAGAGAGAGAGAGAGAGCTTAATTTCTTGAGATTGTTTGTAAAAGTGACCTTGGATGAAGAATTCCATATTTATACCCAAAAAGCTTTTTCCTTTTTACGTAATCATGAGTGACGATATATGCCCTGTAATGATCTTATATCCCAAGATAACGAAGAATCTTTTTAGATGTTATCCAGGAATTTACATCAGTGAGACAAGTCATTAGCAGCAATGAGCATTAGCTTAAGCGATCATCGAACAAATTTATGATGATCATATAGTTAGTCTGTGATGTCTCCTGATAGTGAGGGCTAAAACTACCATTCAGTGATATAGTATTACGAGATCTTATCAGTGTATGGTTTCATACGATGAATCATACATCACTTTTATTAGAAGCAAAATGAAAATAGTGGATAGGTGTATGTAACATATCACGGACACTGATAGACGCATCGACACAAATTTGTCAAGCTCTCATCAGCGTATGGTAAATTACGTTGAATCATAAAACTTTAAAAAATATATATATAAGGGCAAGAATTGATTGGTGCGTGTGATAGCCTACGGTACATAGACTAACCATCAACACAGACTTTCGAACTTTTATCAGTGTGTGGTTTTACATAGTAAATCATCAAGTTCTGTATTAGAAGACTTGTTGAGAGAATGGATTGTTTTAGTCATGCTGAGGTGAAATCAGCGTGAATCATTAACATTTTAACTCATTAACAATAAGTTATTTAAACTCCGTATCATGGAGTAAGTTGCAATCTAGAATCAAAGATTCACCATTAAATCATAGTGGTACCATGTCATACCTCAGACTAGGAGGTCAGGGACATGAACAAAACATTGTCATTTAAGGACCAGACAAGTAACTCTTACGTTGATGACTATGCAATCAGGTAAGCCATTGGGTTTTTCTCAATGTTTCAGCAGAACATGAGACTTGATGCATATGACAAGCATGCTTCCAGGGAAAGGGTCAGGCAAAGATGATTAAATTAAAAATAAACACCCCAACCTTTCTATTAATATTTTTTATTTGGACCAGGCAATCTCACTTAGAGAATTTAGACTTTAGACAATGCTAGACAATCAGCGTGAGAGGGTGACTCAATGTTCTCAGCAGATGGTCTCGCTGATGAGAAACTTAGACATATTTTTTCACATATAATAGCATGCTTCTAGGGACGATGATGGGTCGAAATTTTCATACTTGGCTTAGAGTTGCCACCATTGGACTCCTTTCCAAAATGGTACAAAAGAATAAACAATATAAGAATACAAACAAAATAATTAGTCAAAAAAGAAAATAGTTTAAACAGGGAAATATGTGCAACTTTTTCAGAAAGGTGATAAAGACTCGTTCCATCAAATCTTTGGAATTGAATGGTTATTAATGCATTTCCATTTTCCAAGATATCTACCCTTTGAATGTTTGGCTATAAAAGAGAACATACAAGATTAACCATATCACACAAAAACAACATAATTCATTGTAAACAAGGAGAAATAATTCCTTTAATCGTTGAGGTTCTGCAGATTGATTCCAAGCTTCATGTTCACCAAGAACAAAAGAAGAACATGAACCAATCTTTGTAACCAATGAGTTAGACGGATCCACCATTTTTCACTTTCAAGTTATGAGAATCACCAAGACAAAAAGCGTAGATTCCATTAATTGAGATCCATGAAGGAAGAGAAGGTAGGATCACTATCTTGTTGAAGACGCCTTTAGATCTTTGAGGTGTTGAAGTTGTAGTGATAGCGTCTCTAGAAATTAGTCGTGCCAAGTCGCCTAACTTCATCTCATACCATTGAAACAGAAATAGGTTGTTCAAGATAAAAGAGATATGTAGCTAGAAGAGCACTTAGTGGCACAGTTATCCCCCATCTGGTCTCATCAACATAAAGCAACATGTCAATCAACGTGTGCATCAGCGTCAGTGAGAAGGCAGTTGTTGTTAAAGAAAAGATTTAGAGTCAGCGTCAACTGGCACCTCAAGGAGAGTGATGCATTTAAGGAATGACATGTTGATCCCTTCAAAATAGATCAGTCAGATAAGGTCACTATTCATAGAGAAGATCATGTAGGAAATGTTACTAGAAAACTCTACAATGTATACTCCTTTGGTAAAATATAAAGTTAAAAGTAATTTTTTTTAAGTAGAAATTTATAGCTAGTAATAAAAAAAACTTATGTCATCAGTTTAAAAGAAGCGAAGCATAAAGTAAAACTAAGGTAGTAAAGTCTTAAACCAACAAAATGAAACCATATAAATGTTGTTATCTCTGAGTGCAATCAACACAATTTTGTTTTCATAATTGAACACATTTCCCTCATGGCGACCAAAAAGAACTTCATAACCAGTGTCACAAAGTTGACTGATGGAGATGAGATTGTTTTTTAAACCTTTGACAAAAGACACCTCTTTCAGCTTGAATGCTCTGCATTTGAAGGTTTCAGCTCCTGTGATGGCTTCTTCATTTTTGTCACCAAAAACCACCTTTGGACCATCTATCTTTACAAAATCTATTAACAGGGACTTGTGACCGGTCATGTGTCTAGAGCATCCGCTGTCTAAGTACCAAGTATGTTCTAGATTCAGACTTGATTCGGTGTCAGCATCAGAACTAACTGCGTCACATAAGCCATCATGGGAGTCATTTAAAATAGCCATAAGACCCTAGACATTTAACTCCTCACCATCAGAAGTCTCATCTTCTTCTACACATTATTCATGATCATCTTGCCTTGCAATGAAGGATTTCGGCAGAGAAATCTTTTCCTTCTTCATATGAGCCACCATCTTCTTGTACTAGACTTCATAGTTCTCAGGGCTGTAGTATTCTATCTTCTCCTTGCAGTCCCTGGCATAATGATTAGGGCTTCCATAATTAAAGCAATTACATGAATTTTTATTCTCAAAAGTGGATCTCCTTATTGAGCTGCTTTCACTGAACCGAGCTCTTCTAACCCCGTTTGTTCTACTTTCTTCATAGCGTTTGACGATAAGTGAAGTGTTGGCAACAAGCTCATCGGTGAGATCTTCATTACTCTCTTCGCCCTTATCTGAGTTATTTGAGTTTCTGATGTGCTTCATTGCTTCCTTTCGAGATACCAGGGCAACAGACTTTCCTTATTCGATTCCTTCATGATTTATTTACGAAGAGCTTTGGTCTCTTCATAATTTCGCAGATTACCAAACAAAGAATTCAGATCAATGGTATCGAGATTTTCACCATTATTGAGAAGATCAGCGTGATGTTCCAAAAAATTTCCAAGAGAATCGAGAAATTTTTGAGCCAACTGAGAAGAATGTTTGGCGATTCCCAGCCTATGCATATCATATACCAAGCATTTAAAGCTATTAAATGTTTGGGTAACAAACTCACCTTGTTGAGCAAAGAAATGCTCGTATCTCCGATTAAGGTTGCTAATGGTCGTAACCTGGACTTACACGGTGCTTTCATAAGCCACTGTCAGTGTATCCATCATCTCTTATGTTGACTCACAATTTGTACTATATGATATACATGGTATGGAAGATAGTTTCCAATACCATCCCTGGCTTTTACATCAAGACTAAGCAATCTTTTATCATTGTCATGATAACATGTCTCTGACTTTTACTTTAGGGGACCAACGGGATCATTTTTGACCATGGATTGGTACATAGGAACATAATGACCTTTTTAAACAATATTTCTCAGCTTATAGTCCATGGTTTCAAGAACCACCATGGCCTTGCATTTCCACATGGAGAAGTTGTGTTCATCGAAGGGAGGAACTTTTTTGAGACCAAAGGATTTTGAATCGCTTGAAGTCGACATGATTACATGAGTTTATCAAAAACCCGCTCTGATACTAATTGAAGGTTTGTATCGATCAGATACACTTCAAGAGTAAAGACTACAAAGAAACTAAAAAAACGAAAAATAAAGAACATAATTTCAAAGATATAGAGAGTTCTCCAAATTGTTTCTTTCACCACAAAAGAGGTTTTTCCCTCACCAAGAAGATGGTTGTCACAAAGATGATTACGACACCAAGCCATGTTCACAACATTAGGGTTTTCCCTAATGTTGTATATATACTAATCTCTACATGAATATCCCATGATTCAAGGGATTGCGTCGAATCCATACTAAGAACCGATCTTATCACAAATATTCCGGATCTATGATCTATTTTATATTTGTCTATATCATTACCTAATATACAAAAGATTACAGTCGGATAACTGTGCTATAACATGATGTTGATAAGCTTGATACTTTGGCACTGTAGATGTAGTAGACGCTGATGGTGATCTATCAGCATGCCGTGTGTTTGGCTCATCAGATCACAAGGTGTGACCGTACATTATTATTAACTCTTATACATATATGTAAGGGTGTATTATTAAACCTTTTAAAATACAAGGTTTGAATCTAATTAATTAATTTAAGTTCAAAATAATTAATATTCAAATAATTAAGATTAATAATATTTTATGAATTAACATTATACTAATTATACTATTAATTAAATAATTTTAATTCTACATTTATCTTCCTTTATTTTAGAATTAGGATTTATCCCATTACATAATTAAGAGTTGAGATTTTAATTAATTCAGATAACCATTGTAACGCCCAGGTTTTCATATCATGTACACACCAAAAATTTCATTTCTCATTTAAAATTTACAAAAATTTGGTGTATATTAGCACTCTAGAATCAAGAAGTTATCACCAAGAATTGTACTGGCCACAAGTATAGGATTCGAGCCAGACGCGACAATTATCTACATACAAAATAATAATCAAATCAATGTAAGCGTCATGACTTAATAACAACTATTGTAACATATACAACATAAATCGAATATGTACATCACAAGTAAATATCAAACAAATTACACCACTTACTGGGGATCTCATATCTTCTTCTAGTATTGATGAGCTCTCAGTGATAACAATCTATCTCACCAATAATGTTCAGTTAGTAAGTATCGATGTATCTCTAGGTGTTATCTAGTCTGTAATAATGATCTATCTCCTAATAATGATATATCTCTCAATAATTGATCTATCTTAACAATGATATATCTCTCATCAATGATTTATCTGAACGATGACTAGTCTCTCCATCGTAATCAATCTCTTAATCAACGATCTATCTCAACAATGATTTATCTCTTATCAATGATCCATCTCTCATCAAGAATCTATCTCAATCATGATCAATCTCTCGATCATAATCAATCTATCAGTCGTGATCAATATATCAATCAATAATTAATTTCTCAATATTCATCAATTATATAGATCCTATAATGTATATCATAAATGTCACAAAAATGGATATTAAAGTAGTGTTACTCACCTGGTTAGTCGGCAGACTAATTCCAACTCCAATTTCAATCCTTTACTATCTATCATCTCATCACATGGTAACACATATTCCTCAATTAACAAGTTCCTCGGAACCTGTCACAACTCATTACAAGCTATACTATGTGACCTCCTGTCACTAGAATAATTAAATATCATAATATAATTATAACATGCTTAACCCATAAGTCGTTAACTAAATCTCTCACAACGGGTAATTTCTCGATCATTAGGGCTTATAAGCTTAATCATTCAAACTCAATATTAATCGTAAGATTTACTCACTAAGGGGTGTTTGGATTAACTTATTAGCTTATTGTTAATTGCTTATTTGTGGTGGGAATAAGCAAATAAGCAATAAGCATGGGGAGAGATGCTTGTTAAAATTAGCTAATTTGGTTAATAAGCTGGATTTTATCCAAACATTCAAAGTTAGCTTATTGTGAAAATAAGCAATAAGAACCTCTTTTTTTTCCTATCCAAACACCCCGTAATCTTATCAACAAGTTTGTAATAGCTCCCTATCACAAATTCATGTAATGTATACTCGAATCCAATAGCTCTCGGCAATATTACATATCGTAATAAAAAATTAACGGGGTAAAGGATACCTCAAAGAATCCTGTAAATCAACTTTGTATCTCCAGTACAACAATATATCTCCTCCGTTATTATCTCCCGAGAACGCTTCCCTAACAACATCGCCGATCACGCGTGCCAAAATCTCCCAAATGACATGAAATTAAACTATTTATAGCCTGTGTGCCACCACGTCGTAGTGATCTATTGACTGTGTTGTGCCCACAAGTTTCTACAAAAAATTCCATGGATCGCCCTCTTCCGCCAGATATCTCGGTGAGTCGCCTAATACCATTTCGTGGTGAGAATACCACCATATCGTGGTGATTATAGAGTTGATCGTTTGGCTTTGACTTTAAATGACTTTCTCAAAATTGCAACATACTTTCATCTCAACTTCAAATGATCATAACTATCTCATTCATACTCCATTTTCAACGATCTTTATATCTACCGAATCGTCTGTAAAAGATTCACAATTTTCCTTAACTATATTATGCTAAATAGAATTTCTCAACTTAAAGTAACTCTACGCTTTATTTCATCTACTCGTCCCATATTAATTTACACCTCTTGAAACAATACATGTTACTTAAAACAAGTGTTATAACTATTAATTATAAATTAAATATCCTCAAAACTGGAAAAGGCAGGAAAATATGGTCTGGTAGAAGAGATGGCACGCAACACCATGCATAGGGAGCATCATGCTCGACGAGCAGTAGTGTTTTCAAGTTTTTTTTATTCTAGTTTCTATTGTGCACATACAATAGGAAGAACCCTAGGCTCTGATATCACTAATGGGTTCTCTTGGTTACATAAAACTTAATTGCACAACAGAAACATTAAAAAATCTATTTATGGTCACATGTAATCTAGAGATCTATGTGTTTTCTCATTTTAGCAACATACTAATGAAACAATCATAAACCCTATATAAAATCGAAAATCATACATTGAAAACATACCATTAGTGTTATATTCATACTTTTGAACTCTTGAATTCTCATATCTGATTCAGAAAGCTAGCACCAAAACTATAGTTGCCTCTAATGGCTGACACCTAAACCCTAGAAACTAAGGAGCAATTTAGGGATAGAGGAAAGCGATGAAACTTTTCAGCTATGGCTTTCTCAAGGTAGAGATTGCCAAAAATTATACCCTACAGGGTCTATTTATAGCTACTAGATATTTGGGATTAACCCTGATTTAAATATTAAAATATTCAGATTTAATCAGATATCCCTATCAGCTAAGGAGGCTTCCAGAACCCTTCTGGAGGAGCTGAAAAACCGTCAATATGAGGAGGGTTCTAGAATATCTCCTTTTCTAAACTACTGAATAATTGCAATCCAACCCTTGTACCTCTAATTAATTTTAATTAACCCAAAATTAATTTCTAGTTAACTATGATTAATCATAAATTAATTCTAATCAATTTCTAATTAATTTATTATTCATATAATAAATTAATAAATTATATGTTCTCTTCTAATATCATTCCAAACTATTTCTTGTTGTGAGGCAACTCAAAAAGGACTCTGCTTTTATTCACAAGATTATACCAATTTAATTATGAACTTAGACACCTTAATCCAACATTCTTCCCCACTTGAATCCTATTTTGTCCTTGGAATCCATATCTACAAACAACTCTAGATAATTCTTCCATATCTCCTCCTCCAACTCCCATATCCATTGTAAACCTTTACGGTCCTGTCATTGCACCTTCACTAGCCCGAGCACCTTGTTGCGCAAGATCTTTAACTTACTTTCCAAAATATCAACCAGGTTTTCTACATAATTCACACACTCGTCGACCTGTATATTATCCAAAGGAACAATAAAAGTCTTGTTTTCCATCCATTTCTTCAACTGAGAGACATGAAAAATGATGTGAGTCTGAATGAGCTCCTCAGGCAAATCCAATCTATAAGCCACTCTACCCACACAAGAAAGTATCTTTAATGGTACGATGAATCTAGTTCCAACTTTCACCTCTACAAGAAGAGAATGATGCCTTTCTAAGGTGATACCCACAACAATACCATGTCCCTAACGTGGAATACTAACTCGGACCGTCTCCTGTCAGCATACCTCTTCTGCCGACTCTATGTTGTCAAAAGTCTTTGTCTAACCTATTATATAAGCTCAGTAGCCTTGACCACTACCTCAGTGCTCCCTATGACTCTCTATCAAATATCTCCCTAATAGAATATGGCCCTATACTTCCTCCCATAGAGCAGCTCCAACAGAGGCATACCGATATAAGTATGGAAACTGTTGTTATAGGATAACTCTTCATGGTCAGTGATATTGCTATATTTATACATATATTTAGGCATTATTTAAATACATTTTAAACTACATTTTGGTTATTTTCAAATATATTTGGTACATATTGAGATAATTTATATTTTGCAGCCAAATAAGACACTCTTGAAGGAAAAGGACCAAAATCGACAAATATTGGAACCTGGAAGGACTGGAGCTGAAGCTGGGAGCCTAATGGAGCTTAAAAGGAAGAAAAACCGTGAAAATACAAGTCCCACGACGTGGTATCAGAGTATGGTGACGTGGCGATTAGAAAAATCTCGATGATAAGAACAATGACTGATTTCACAACGTTGGCATTATAATCTCACGTTCTGACGAGGATTATTCTAGAAGATTACTACTCAGAATGCAATTTCCTTGCCAAACGTGAATTTCACTTATCTAGCGACATGAGACATTAATATTCATGATGCGAGACACGATTTTATTGAAACTATAATTAGGTCTTTACATATCGACTTTAGGAGGCTGGATTTGATATTCTAGAGAGAAAAACAAATTCAGAAGCCAAAGAATAGCGAAAAACAACCCTTTGGAAGAGAGAACGTTTGGAGATGAAAGATTTCAAGATTGCACATCACATTCGGCTTGCATTAGGTTAAATATATCAAATTATTTTGTTTTTTTGTGCTTATTTTCTTCTATGAGTAGCTAATCATTAGGCTTTCATTTAGTGTAGATGAACCCTAATACTATGTGGTAGTTTCTACCTTATAGTTGGATTTTATGAAGTTGGTTAATGCATGTGTTTGATATTCATTACCTAGCATATTAAAGTTTACATATTTATTGCTTTGATTGAAGTTAAGTGTAGTTTAATGATCATTTTAATTGCATGAACTTGTTCATTTAGTAGTTTATGATCATTAAATTGCTAGAGCTAGGATTAATCACATCTTAGATTAAGTAATAAAGGTAACAAGTTTAGCTGTGTTGGAGAACATAATTTAATCATAATTGTGTTTGGTAATTTGTCTTGATCATAGATAATTATCTTAGATATAACTTACATTCCCAATTATCATTATAATCAATTATGTGTTTACTTGTGTAAGATCATTGGATAGTAGTTCATGAAAAGGTGAAAATATTAGGAGATCGGATCAAGATTGCTAATTATATTCATATTTGTAACGAACTGTATAAATCCATGATAAGAAACTACACATAGGAAAAAGGGGATTCGAATCTAAACAAAAGTATCTTATAAATCTTGTTACAATCGTGTTTAGTTGAGTGTTGAGTTTTAAGTTAATCTGAACTTGCAAAATCAGATAAAACCCCCTCTATACTTATTGTTTTTAGATTAATTTTTAGTAATTATTTTATTAGCTAAATCCATTCCGTGTGTTCTATAAATTTGACTAAGTACACTACCTAGGTGCAATTATTTAGTTAAGTAGGTTATGACTATAAATTCAAAACTAAGTAGTACATAAATTGCACATGAGTCAAAAAAGACCTTTATATTTATGCTTATTTAAAATAGAGTATTCTTTATATTGTGGAATTTGTCCCATAAAACGTATTTCTCAAATAATTGATTTATTAAAACTTGGGATATCATAACTGATATAAGAAACATAAGCATAAATGTAGTCATTATATGCCTTACAATATCTTTATACTATGGCCTATATTTCCTCGAATCTCTCATCAGGTTCGAACAACATTATCTTTGTACTACTTCCTGTTATACAAAGAAACTATGTGGGTCAGGTTTGGAAACCTGATGAGATACATAGGGATTTCAATCCCATAATGTTTTAATAATATATATCTTAAAACCTACATAATCAACTTTTATCATTAACACAGGTATATCCCATATAATCAATCTATCCCACCCCATCGATCCTCACATATTGATCCTATATACAACATTTAACCATAAGGATTAATTTGAACAATAGTTTGACTAAGATTATTTGGGGATTCCTTAGAATTAGACAAGGATCAATAGAGATAAAAGAGAAAATAATGACATACTCGAGTTATTATACCCAATCCATACTCTCAGACCAGGAGCGAATGACATACATAATCCATACTATCGGATCATGAATGAATGATTATAGAAATCTATACTCTCCTGTCAGGAGTGAAAGACTATACCTAATCCATACTTTCATATCAGGAATGAATGAGTATACCTAATCCATTCTCTCGGATCAAGAATGAATGACTATACCTAATCCATACTCTTGGATCAGGAATGCATGACTATACCTAAACCATATTCTCGGATAAACAATGAATTAGTATACCTAATCCATACTCTCAGATTGGGAATGAATGACTATACCTAATCCATAGTCTCGGATCAGGAATGAATGACTACACCTCATCCATACAACCATATATGGTTAACATATTTTATATCATCAAATACGTTACTAATACATAATCCAGGCAATAAGCATATAACTCTCATATGAAATTTTTGAAAGATGTCTAATACTTTAAAGGGACTATGCACTTACTTGACTTAGTGGGTGACTAGAGAATTTGACAATGCTCTACCTACTTTTTGAATTTTTATTTGATGTGAACTAAGTACGATTTATACTGAGTATTAATCTAATATTCCTGTTGACTAATGATAGTCTAGATACCTCACTAATCCCAATGTTTATATCAAGATCTATCAAGTAAGCAATAACCAGGTATAATGACTTGGGATCCCTAATAAATCTTATTTATAGGTCCATAATAACGATCTTTATTATAAATATAAGTTATAATGAAAGTGATATAAGTGTAGCTTAACATACAAAACTTTTAGCGAAAACCGGGAGATTGCATTGGCGGAACTCCAACCCGAACACTTTTATCTTTTCAAAGACTCAGGGCTTCACTAAAAAATTCTAAAATCTAGGGGAAAATTGAGCTAAAATCTTAGAGAATCGCAGATAGAAATTGGAAAGATGTGAGGAATGGAATGGGGATACATCTGTTATTTATAATCGGATTTTGACAATGTGCGTCTCGCCTTTTAAGGCATGCACCACACGCTTAAGCGACGTCTCCCCAAAAAATTTTGTGACATGTTTCAAGTTCTCTATGGTCTGCATTGCCACCTTCTAACAGCGCACGCGATGCTCTTTGCATGCCGTAAAAAACACAGATTTTGTAAATTCCGTAACCTCTTCATAAGAGCTTCATTTTTGACGTTCTTTATACTCACACATAGCTATTGGTGAGATCTAAAACTTTTATTGAGACTCCGTCAATTAATTCTCACTTTGCTTTTAAAGTTATGTATTTATTGGCTTAGACTAATTAAGCCCATATAAAAATCACAACTCTCTCATACGATATATGTTCTCGACTGTGTTTATATAGACAAATAGGTATTGACGAGATTGTCAACTCTTGTTTAGATTGATCTGACTAACAATCAACCATTCTTAATTTCTTTTTTTGTTTCGTATACTGATGTGCTGAAATCTCTAAAACTTATAACTTCTTATATGAAGTCAGATTTAGACGTTCTCTATATGTACGCTCTCAGTTTTACGATTACTACGACTTTTGCTTAGATTGTTTATCAGAAATAACATTCTATTAAAAAAATCTATTTTGTAACCCTCCATTTTTCTCCTTATAGTACAATCGACCAATCATGTAAATAGACATTTTTGCAATCAGATATTTAGGAAAAATAGTCTTTGCGAAAGTAGTTGTAATCGCAAAACCGAGAGAATGCGTATAGAGAATGTCCAAATCTGACTTCATAAGAAGTTATGATTTTTAGAAGTTCCAAAGTAGTAGTGTATGGTACAGAAACCGAAATAGAGATCGGTTGACTGTTATGAAAAACAATATAAATGAGAGTTGAAGATGCCGTCCATATGATTCCGTCGATATAAAGACAGTCGAGAATGGAATTTATATGAGAGAATTATGATTTTTGTATGGGCTTTAACATCCTAAGTCTGTTAAAAATATAGCTTGA
This sequence comes from Lactuca serriola, assembly GCF_051521515.1. Classification (NCBI taxonomy): domain Eukaryota; kingdom Viridiplantae; phylum Streptophyta; class Magnoliopsida; order Asterales; family Asteraceae; genus Lactuca; species Lactuca serriola. Next base: position 45,975,430 of record NC_136408.1, on the reverse strand, counting down.
AAAATAAATTTAGAATTAGCAGACGGAGTCTAAATGGAAGTTACTGATATCATCGATAGCTTCGCATGGATATAAAAAAACGTCAAAAACGAAGCTCGTACGGAGAACATATGAATTTTTAATGGAAATAAGATTTTTTCACACGCAGCCGCTTGCACAGATAGCAAGCGTGACATGCATAAACACTCTAACAAAAACCCGACACATGTCACCACTGAGACGATGCCATGTCACCCACCCCGACCAAGTGGGTGTGGCACATCCCTTTCATGATATAAACAGGAGACGATTATCATTCATTTCATTCATCCCTTTCCTCTAGAATATCGTTGGAACTCCTTCGTGTCTCTTGGCCTTTTCCTTTCTAAATTCCCGACTGCATTAGCGAAGCTAGGAGGCAGTGAGTCAGGCAGATAATTGTGCTCGGTATCAAGGTCTTGTGCTCGAGTTTTCAGGTTTTCGTTAGGAACTCTCTATAAGTGAAGCTATGATTACTTGATAGCTCATATCCATAATTATAGCTGTTATTAAGAACATATCAATGTTAGATTCGTCACTAATTCCAAGTTATAATACTAATTTCTCTACATGCGGAAGAGGTGTTTAGAATGGTCATGTTGGTTTCGTTGTTGGATTTCATAAAGGCTATATGTTGAAATGGTCATGCCTCCCAACTGTCCGGTCTGGCTCATCCGTATTTGATAAAACTCTTGGTATTCATTAGGATTAGTGAAGGATCTTGTTTTCATCACCAGATCATCATAGAATTTAATACGTTAAAGTACTATAGGTTAATACTAGTTCATGTGTTATCAGCCAGTTGAATCACCTAGATAATTGTCAATCTTCTGAGTAATTGTCCATGTGAGTTATCTAACTATACCATGTAGTACATCATATATCCATGTATGTTAGGATAGGGAACTAGTAGATTAGAGCTGGTAGTAAAATGTATGTGTGTTTAACCGTGAAATGGTAGAGTAGAAAGTATAAATTTGCCTGTATTAGTAGAATCAAAATTAAAGTCTCTATATGCGTAGTTGTTATGGTATTAGATAAGCGATGAAGTTGGAATGTTAAAGAGTTCGGGAGCCTATAATCCCAAATAGGTTTAGTTAGGGGGTGACGGTGGAACGGTTAATGAGGTCGGGAGTTTATGAACCCATATAGATTATTTAAGAGATGACAGTGGAATTGGTTAAAGAGGCCATAAACCTAACCCAAGATACACATTTTATTAGCTGATCGTGAGCCATTATATGTATGCACGTATATGTATTGTAGTATGTGGTATTTTAGAGAAATCACTAAGCTTCGTGCTTACCCGGTTGAATATAAATGCTTTTCAGGTACTCATGTGAAGGGGAAGGTTCGACTATACACACGCGCATTCGCAACATGTTTTTGCACAATATAATCATACTCTCATATATTTTAATAAATAAAAATGAAAATTTTGCCTTTGAAAATAGGGAAGTAACAAGTTAGGTCTTAGAACCCTCGTTTGAGAGAATTGGATGAACACTCATGGGATTCCAGACTCAAACTGAGGATCTGAGTAATTAATAAATCTTTTCATAAAAATAATAATACAAAAAGGAAAGAATGCGCTGTGTGTAGTTAGCCAAAGCTTAGAAAGGAAAGTGAGTCCGAAAATATCCATATTTGTTATCTTTACTGATATGTGAAGTGTAAGAAATGCATGATAGTATGTAAGTTAGAGAATTGCTTGTTATTTTTTGCTTATAACCTATAATAATATTAGTTAATTATTTGAAAAATATGTTAGGTTGCATGCTCCCAGAAATAAATTTGTCTGATTTGGTGCTATTTCGCAGTTCTCGTATGAGTCTAACCGTTCTAGTTCCAGATCTTTCAATCAACATATTGTTTGGTTTTAGAGGCATGAAATTGTATTCGTCCTGTAGTTAGTTAATATTGGTAGAAGTTTTTCCTTGGAAACTAGTAGGGTGAAATGGAAGAAATCCTAGAAGAAGTCTTTTAGGAATTGCATGTTAGAATTGCCCGATAAATTAGATGCCTTATAGCCTAGGGACTTACATGTTGATTACTGATTAGAACCTATATTAATACTAATTAGTTATTTGACAAATATGTTGGGTTATATGCTCCTAGAATTGAATAGTTTTCGATTGCATATGAGTCTTACCGTTGTAGTGTTAGATCTTTTCAGTCAACTGACTGTTTGATTTTAGTAACATGTAATCGTATTCATCTGATAATTAATTAATATTGGTAGAAGTTCTTCCTTAGCTAACAATAAGGTAAAGTGGAAAGGAATATTAGAAGAGGATTCTAGGAAGTTTAATACATGCTTGATAGGACATATATTCGTAAAGTAGGGCATCAGTAAAGATGCAAAATTCTAGTGGAGTTTCGGAAAGCCTGTTGTATGTGCTCATGGGACACATACATGTATATATGTTTAGTGATTATCGTGTATAGTTTCAGAAGTGACCAGGAAACTACTAGACACTTTTTGGGAGAAGTATAAGTAGGTGTGAAAGGTAGTAGACGCATATAATTGTTGGATTAGTGTCTAAGTCCATAACTATTTTGGTATGTACTTGACCCGATGGTGCATGGTCCTTTTGGGTTGCCTTCACCAAAGCAACATGATAGGATGAATTATGGAGAGAGAGGATTAATTATAATTTATTAATATATTATGAGAATAATATATTAAAGGAGAAATCATATTGTTTGATTAATGTTAGTCAAGAATTAATAAGAATTAAGTTTGTGGCTAAAGAGATTAATTAAACTTAAGGGACTGGAATTGTAATTATAAAATAATTGCAATTGAGCTATGGATTACCTTATAATATAAGGTTGGACGAATTCTATGGGAAAACCCATTAGAAATCGTCCAAGGCTTATTAAAGAAGGGTCCATGGACTGCTTAGGGCTTAAGCAGTCAGTTTAGGGTTTCCTAGTTCAAAACCCTAATAGCCTACATGTATATAAAGGACCCTTAAGCCCCAAAAACGTGGTGAAATTATTCCTTAGGGTTTCCACACGTTTTGGGCAGCCTCCTCTCTCCTTATTCTTCATCCTATTTCTCTTGGTGTTTGTGAACCATTAGAGGAGTGACATTTGTGACTCTAAGCTTTCTAAAGTCATTACAAGGAGGATTTGAGATTGTTATTGCTACATAACTATCAAGGTAAGATCTAAAAACCCTTTCACATGTTAATATGATTAATTGTATGCTAGAACTAGGGTTTAAAGTCTTGGATGAATTGCATGTACAATAGAGAAACCTAGATCCAAGCATTAGGGTTTGCATGAGCACATAGGATGTTCTTATGGCTAAAACCCATCAGTGGTATCAAAGCCTTGATTGGTTTCTATTGTATTGATACCTTGGATGTTCATTCTTGTTGCAAAATCAAAATTTTGGCTTTCTGACTGCTGAACTCGGCGAGTTCCAATGTGGACTCGACGAGTTGGCTCCTACTCGGCGAGTCCATAGAGGAACTCGGCGAGTTCGAGCGTCAGAAGGAGGCAGTTTCAGGATTTCTTGTTGTTTTACTCATGGATACTTTCCTTATCTGTTTTGGGTCGTTAAAATCCGATTTTAAACATATTTTTGAGTATATCCTTGATTAAACAAAAGATAATTACCAATTGATTCGATAATAACTTCCTTATTTGATTAAAGATTGATTATTTGTATTAATTTGGTAACTTATCTTGCAAGAAATTGAAATTAGATCAAATATAGATAATGACAAAATTAATTGTTTAATTTCTATTATTTGTTGTTTGATCCTTATGTTGTGAAAAAGTTTCAATTGTGCCCATGTATGTTTTATGGTTTAAATTTGAACTTAAAGGTTTTGTTTTGAAATTTAAATAGTTGAAACCCTAATGTTTTGAAATGTTTCAAAACTTGCCCTTAAGTTTTGGAATTTAAAAGTTGATTAAAAGTTTAATTTAGAAATGTTAAATTCTAAAACCCTAGTATTGTTTTGAAAAGTTCATATCACACCCTTATGGTTTTATTAATTAATTAAAGTGTATAATTATTAAATTAGACCACCTAGTATTTTAAAAGTGTAAAATATACCCTATACTATATATAACATTAAAAGTCTAACATTATATATATGTATGAGTAAAAGTCAGTCTTACCGTTAGTAGGCCTCATTCACGAAGCTAGTCTGTAAGGGGTGTTTAAGGAAATTGCCTATAAAATGGCAATTGAATGGGTATCCACTCTTACTCACCGCACTCTTGACTAGTGGAGGGTCGTTAGCCGAACGGGTAGGATAGGACAGAAGCCTTTCATTATAAGTATAATGAAGTACAAAAGTAACTAAATGCTTTCATAAAATTCCCAATCTTAGTTACTTTAGGCAAAAGTGAATTGATGCGATTCCATGAAATTACACTTTGTTCCCTTGCGAAGACGTTAGTGGAGCGTGTGTGGTTAACCGACACACTAAATGGTTCTAAGCAAAGGTAGCAAAGGGCGACTCAATGTTTGTCATAGTTTGGTGGAGTGTGTGTGGTTAACCGGCACATCGAATAGGTGCCTGTAACGTGTGGGGCACCATGTAGATTTGCATGGTTATTCACACCCGCTTTGTGATCCTCAGCATCCCAGTCACAAACTAGAGGGGCATATCGAGATTTAAACATGCCATTGAAATTCTCAATGAATCTCAAAGATCTAGGAATTTTCAATAGATTTAAAACTTAATCTGTTTTTCGTTTTTTCATGGTGGAAAATTAGTGAATTGTCATTCACTTACCTTCAAATGTTCTGCAATTTGGGTTACGACATCCCTCTCCCGAGTTGTGGAATATTGTGTTGGGTCCTAGCCTTGATATCTCATTTGGGTGATTTATTAAGGACTCAATCAATCAACTAACTTGAATTTGTTTTCTCCCATTTTGTAGATGTCAAAGTATGACAACTATGGCATTCCCAAATCCCGTGGAACAAGCTTTCCGCATGAAGATGATATTCCACGATTCGATCGAGGAACAAGAGAGCATGCTTCACTTCCTCCACCTCCTCCAATTATTCTCCCTAACCCACAAGTTCGAAGGCTTGAAAAGTTCAAGCTCACTCAAGCCCTTTTGGCAAGTGAACATAACGAAGGAAAGTCGGTGTGTGCACACGTCCTAGGGATGAAGTCACACATTGATAGGTTAAGAATGTTGGGATCCGTTGTCTGTGAGAAGATGGCTGTTGACTGGGTTCTTCAGTCGCTTCCTAACTCATATAGTGAGTTCGTAAGAGAGTACTATATGATGAACCACGACGTGACCCTTATAGATCTTGCCTACATGCTTATTGCTGCTGAATCAACAATGATTTGGCGCACTGGAAAAGCAAAGTTGATTGGTGAATCTACCTTCCAGACTTCTATGGATATAGGCAATGGAAACGAAAGGCATGTGATGATCGAAAAGTTTGATCATAAGAGAAAGGCAAAGTCTGAAGTAGTTCCATGTGCTATTCTAAAAGAGTCACTTTGCTTTTATTGCCAAGAGAAGGGGCATTGGAGACGAAGCTTCCCTATTTACCTAAGAGATCTAAGAGATGGGAGAGTCAAAACGTATGACTCTGCTTTAGGTAAAATCCATTAACTAGCTCTTTTAAGTTCCTATTCTAGATTCTTAATACATGATGTGATAAGATTACATTTCGATGTCTTGTAGGATCGAAGAAAAGAGAGGAAACTTAAGGGAAGAAGTGAGCGGAATCTAATCATGCAGAAATGGATTTCGATCGCATTGCTTGAAGATTGGATTCTTGAGCTGCTACTTAGAGTTAGAAAAGATTGCTAAGAAATATGTATTAACATAGTTTTTCAATGAGTTGCATTGTAAGGACAAATTTTTCCTCAATAAAATAAATTTTGATTTTATATTATTTATATATCCTTGCAATGGCGTGTATGAAAAATTGATGCTTGAATGTTTCTGTTATTAGCAATAATGGATTTGATTCTTAATTATGTTATTTATGGAAATGTCGAGAATTTACCAAATAGGGAGAGTTTCTCATCGCCCAAGTTTCAATTGGACAGAAACTTGGAATCATGCAACTTGGTTGCACGATGAATGAGAAATTTCATATTTGGAAATTAGACTAATTCGTTGACAAAGTGTCAAGTGAAGGACTAGGAGATCGAATACACAAAGTTGTGTGTTGATCAAGTCCACCACAAGAGTAACAAAGATATTCGTTGTGATTTACTAAAGGTTTAGTAAATATGATTATACTTATAAGATTAAGTGTAATTCCGAGTTGATTGAAAGAGTTTAAATGAATAGCAGAACGAATAAGAAGAAGCAAGTAGGTAGAAAGATAAAAGTTTCTCTATTCTAAGAAGAAGGGAGAGTACCTTTTATTATGTTTTATGATAAGTCTTAATGACTAAGAACCATATCTCAATTGATCCTCTAAGTGAGTCTTAGTACAATTGTATGTCTGAGAAGAGGAATCAAGAATTGAAGAAATGGTTAAATTAAGAAGTCAATCATACTTCGTTCCAAAACAAGTCTTAGAGTTAAGATTGTAATATTGAGTGAAAAGTCTTAAGAAGGTTTATAACATTCATCAAATGTAGAATTTGGAAAAAGGTTTTCTTATTCTTGCACATTTGAAATTGGTAAGTTGTGATGTCTTGAATAAGACAAAGACCAACTAGGACCAATTTTGTGAAGTGTTTTTTGTCTTGATAAAAGCTACACTAACTCTTGAATATTTGTTTGTCAAGAAATGTTTATTGAAAAAAGAATCTTATATGTCAAGGAGTCAGTGGGAGTCTTAATGGTCTTGAAAAGTTTCAAGAACTAATCAAGAATAAACCTTATCGATCATCACTAGCACACGACTTGAGGTTTACAACCTATCGTGTTGACGTTATTTTGTTTCTGTGCCGTTCCAGTTGAGTTAATTATGCATGTGAGTCCTATGAGTTCTCATTTGAATGCATAAAATGCAAGGACCTTGATCAACGAAAAGTACATTGATACGAAAGGGTGAGCTACTTAACTACTTGGAAGACATGGTGGGCAGCCGTCTTACCATAAGGCAAGAGATCAAGATTATGAAGGTTCGGTCCATAAGAGTTTGGATTTTTTGCAAACTTTGGTTCTTGGACAAATTCACATGGATAGGAACACATACACCATCAAAATCTAAGTGTCATAAGATTCCCTCCTTCATGAAAATGACTGTGAGGAAATGCTTTCACTAAGAGATATTTTAAGAAGATAATGATTGTGGTTACGGTATCCCTTTCCATGATTCGAATTGTGAGATTTGACAATTAGTCTGAATTGTTTAGACACACATATGAGCTATCTAAGGCAAAGGTGTATAAGCTTAGATAAAAGATTATCAAAGCATTAGGTATTAGAAATATGAACTTAAGAAATTCAATAGGTATTGTTTTTCTGAAAGTTAAGTTGTTTTCTGAATACATGTCAAAGCTAGTGGGAGCATAAGTGTTATGCTTATATGATAATAATCATGATTGTGGGAGCATAAAATTTGTGCTTGTATGATTATTATGGCAAGTATTGCAAATTAGCAATATTAATTATAGAAAACAAGAGTTACACTTTGCAAAGTCGTAATGGTTGAATAGTTGTTTTGCTATAATTAAGGGAGAGAATATTATGCTTCATTTCAAATCTAAAGGCTTAGGTTGTGGAATGTTAATAAATTTAGTCAAGGATACCTAGTGCGTTCTCAAATTTCGATTATGATTATGGAATCCCTCTTTATAGTTCGAATTGTGAGAACGTGACACATAAAATATTATTGCAAAAGATTGATAAAGTATCGTATCTTTATGTAAGACATTATGCATCGTGTCCCATACGCTTCGGGTATAGGATTGATTGCAAATGCTATAATATTTGACCATTCTAAATTTTTTTCAAATGCCTAGCGCATTTAGAGGGAAAAAGGACAAGAATCGGTTTTGACTAAGATAGTTAAACAACTATAAAAGGACGATCCAAAGCTCGTTGAGGATTGGTCGCTTGTGAGTAGTTGGAAGTATGATATTGGATGGACCATATCGACATTATTATGAATAGATAACATTCTATTAAGAGTGAGTTGTCATATGGAAAATATGGAAATGTTTCCATATTGGGAGTTGGATATTGAGAGTCTATGTCTAGATTAGGAAATTTTATGCAAAAGGATGTTCGAGGAATGTACTTTGAGTGAGAGACATCACGTCTATGGAGTTGTATTGTAACATTCTCAGATAGAGGACTTTGTAATTTCATTGGCAATAGTCATTGTGACTTTTGTGCTATGACATTACAAAAGGATCATTGCATAAAATGTTAGAATCTAACATATTCTATGAGTGGCAGGAACTTGATATTCTTACACTTGTGATAAGGATTGGTAGTTGTGAAATGAGTATGATTGGAAATGTGTTCATTTGATCTATTTCACAAAGTAAGAACCATAGGTAAACATTGTGTGCATGCTAAGAGCATGGGACAAGTGTTGTAATAATTCAAGTAAGAAGTTGATTACCCGAAACAACAAATAATGAGTAATCGATATGGTGATAAATAAAAGGTGTTTTATTTATACTCAAAGGTTTGAGGCCATATGGGATTAGTATTATTCTTGTGTTTCACTTTGCATGTTTTGACTTCCTGAATAATTTAATTGGTTTAGAACAGTTAAATTATTCGAACGGGCCACAGTCATTCATATGTTGGAAGTAGATATGAATGAATACTATCGTGAATTGGTGTGTAGATTGTCTAAAGTGTATTAGACATAAGCAATTGTTTGCTGCAACGTTCATGAGTGCTTATGAATATGATTTGAGCATTGGATTAAACCCACGCTCACTTGGATAACTTCATCACGAGTGATTGGTGAGACGATAACATCTTATATTCTTGAAACCGAGATGTGTGAGTTGTATCTTGCGAGTCGGTTGCACATTGATAATATGTAAACGCACCAGTAACTTGGCGTTATAAAACATATTGTTGTATGTAATTCAGTAAGTGAGTGCAAGCGAGCATTGAGTCAAAGTTTATCCGTTCCTTTTATCCAAAGTAGGATAAAAGCGATATCTTTGGGCCCCTCGATGATTTAGTGATGACACCTAAAGTGCTTGGCCAAGCCGGGACTAATTTGATGTGATCAACTGTGGTCTATTGTCAGTCGTCATAAATCGGAAGTCAGGAAATAGTATAGAGAGAATGATTAGAATTCATGTCTCATATCTATATGATATCTAGAATGGAGGAATATATGATCCCTTATCTAAAGGACATGCGTATCTGATAAGATCAGAGTTGACAGCAGCTTTTGAAAGCTATGATTGCAAATTAGGATCTGAAGTCATACGCAGAATAGTTATTAGACTTATCCAAGTGGGAGACTGTTGGATTAGTGTCTAAGTCCATAACTATTTTGGTATGTACTTGACCCGATGGTGCATGGTCCTTTTGGGTTGCCTTCACCAAAGCAACATGATAGGATGATTTATGGAGAGAGAGGATTAATTATGATTTATTAATATATTATGAGAATAATATATTAAAGGAGAAATCATATTGTTTAATTAATGTTAGTTAAGAATTAAAAAGAATTAAGTTTGTGGCTAAAAGAGATTAATTAAACTTAAGGGACTGGAATTGTAATTATAAGAAATTTCGCAATTGGGCTATGGATTACCTTATAATATAAGGTTGGACGAATTCTATGGGAAAACCCATTAGAAATCGTCCAAGGCTTATTAAAGAAGGGTCCATGGGCTGCTTAGGGCTTAAGCAGTCAGTTTAGGGTTTCCTAGTTCAAAACCCTAATAGCCTACATGTATATAAAGGACCCTTAAGCCCCAAAAACGTGGTGAAATTATTCCTTAGGGTTTCCACACGTTTTGGGAAGCCTCCTCTCTCCTTATTCTTCATCCTCTTGCTCTTGGTGTTTGTGAACCATTAGAGGAGTGACATTTGTGACTCTAAGCTTTCTAAAGTCATTACAAGGAGGATTTGAGATTGTTATTGCTACATAACAATCAAGGTAAGATCTAAAAACCCTTTCACATGTTAATATGATTAATTGTATGCTAGAACAAGGGTTTAAAGTCTTAGATGAATTGCATGTACAATAGAGAAACCTAGATCCACGCATTAGGGTTTGCATGAGCACATAGGATGTTCTTATGGCTAAAACCCATCAATAATACCCGAAGCACATGGCTCACACTTGGATCAGGAAGAGTCACAATGTTTCTATGGAACTGGTAGTTAGGTAGATAGTGTGGCTAACACTATGAACTTGTTTCATTTCCGTCATTACCTATTGTACAACGATGTCTAGAAGATTGATTCTAAGTTGACGCCTAAGTGGCCATATAAGATCGAGTCTGAATTAAGTAAGTAGGTTAGGTTTTGAGAACCTTGTCCTATATAGTGCCGACTTTAGTTGTGAGATTTAACAAGGAAGTAATCAAAATAATCGACATAAGAGTTGCAGCCTTCGTTGGGGAAAAGCAACTAACAGCTAGCATTGCTACCTATTGTGGTGCGGTTGTATGTCGACCTCCATAACCCTCGACTACATAAGAATACCCCCTTATACTAATTAGATATACGTCTCCGTTTGTGCATTTTTATATGACTTGTGCTTATCACGACCTTATCATGTTTTGGTCATGACATGCAAGAAGGCCCCTTGTTGTAGGCACAATTAATGGTACTTTGAAGAGAATGTAGAAGGTCATTGGATACGATAAACATGAGTTTCTTCAAAGTCAAAAGGAGTTATGAATCAAGTAGTCTAGACCAGTTTAGACACCGACTAGTAACGAGCAGCAGCAGATGACCGGTCGAACCTAAGTGGGGGAGAGTTGAACCTTAAGGAGAAAGTAAGAAGGGAAGTTTGGTCTCGACATCAAGGTCTAAGATAGTAGTAACACGAGTAGGAGTAGATAGTTAGTTTCAGTTTTGGGTAACGGAAGAAGGAAATCTTATGTTAGATTAACCATGGGCCATGAGTTTCTTGATTCTCGAAGAAAGGTTGGTATTTCCTCCCAAGTGTTTTATAGGATTTAGGAATTTGTTAAACTCCCACGTACGAGTCAAATAGCCAATAGAACCATATACTTTTGTACCTACAAGGATATATGATTTATCCTCATAACATAGGATTAGTTAGAAATTCAGTAGGTCATGTAGATTGCCATAGAGAGCGTCAAATACTCAAGACATACACAAGACTTTGGAATTTGACTTCAACCACAATAAAGGATTTAGTTAACATGAGATAAAGGATTATAGCAGTAGGATCAACGTCAATGACAACCCATTAATTTTTAAATCTATAAAAGTCAACCAAGGTCAACAAAAGTCAAACTTGCTAAATAAAAGTACAATTTGATTTGCAATTTATTAAGGCTAAATTAATAATTTAAATTATAGAAATTTCTTTAATTTTAAAGTGTTGCAAATATTTGAAATTTTAAATACATCAAAATCCGAGAAATCTCACATCTATCCCCCACCGAAAACCCTCGCAAACTTATCCCTTCTCGGACCAAAAATAGTTTTCGGTCAGAATTGCAAACTCCATTCTCGGCCGCAAACGCCCTCGCATCGCAAACCCCTTGTTCTCCACCGAAAACATGCGAAGACCGCCTCTTCTTCCGACAGCAAACCCTTTTTCGGCCGAAAACGTGCGAAGCCAACATAGAGTTCTTGGCCAAAATCACCTTCCTCGGGATGGGTTCTCGGCCAAAAACCCTTAAACCGCCTTATGTTTTCCTTCATATTTAAGCAAAAAAAAGTGATTCTTCTCATTTTTACTTCCAGTAAACGAGATTACACCGTTATCTTTCAAATTTCTTCCATTTCCAAGAGGCATTTTACTTCCATTATTTCTACAAGTTTTGGTAAGTTTTAATTATAAAACTTATGTTATACAAACATATATATTATTTGTATCATTTTAATCACAATATGTTATGTGATTAAAATCATTAGGATACGATATCTTTCCGTGTTCTAGCCTAAAGTCACCATTTTCTACCCCGTTATCGAAATTGTTATCACACAAAAGGTGAGTTCATACCTCTACATATTCATGATTTTTCACTATTTTAAGGGGGGGGGGGGGGGGGATACAAGTGTAACACAAAAGAATTTTTGTTATTACCTAAATGTTTTCAATATTTTATTAACTGTTGTCGATATTAAAAATATATATTTATATATGTATAAATTATATAATTAGGGTTCAACACGCGTAGAATTGATAATTTGGCTCCATTCTCTGTTCCTTGTTTGGTTGTGGGCTTGGGGTAGATTTATTTATTCGACTGTCTATTTAATCATAATTATATAAAAATTATATTTATATAAGTATAAAATAATTTCAAACTTATTAAACAACCGTATTACAAATTTTACAAATTAAACAAAGGTTTTCATTCCAGTAAAACACAAACTATAAACTATAATTGGTATAGTTTATGAAACTTACATATAGCTTTCAAAGTTTAGATCACAATATGAATAACAAACGTATAAACTATAATAAGTATAGTTTATGGATCCTATGCACTACTATACATATTCAGAACACTTCACGGAAAGCAAACATATAAACTATAATAAATATATTTTATGGGATATACTTACAGTTTATTCATTACAAAGTGACTTTTTATTATTCTATACGTAATCATCAATATAGCATTTGTGAGACACACTTCAAGTACTTATTTGAGTACTAACCAAGTCCTGAAATTAAAACCAGGGTCTCCTGGAGGGAGAGCGTGACACTTGTGTATTGATCTATACGGGACTAACGATCCCGCCCCCGAGCTACTTGCAACAGCTAGGCCGGCAGGCCTGAGGTGACAAATGTTGTACCAATTTCGACACCTGAAGAACGTCGAGTTCAGGCCATCTTAGGTCATCAAGCATGGTTATGATAACTCTGTGACATCCCCATTTTCACGTCTAGAAAAGACCGATTTTGTTTATGCTTTATAAAAATCAGAGTACTTTAATAAAAATGTTGCGGAATTTGTTCCCAGAAAAACATGATAAATATGTTATTAAAACATTTTCGAAGAAACGTATTTTATTCATTTTAAAACATTTGGGATGTCATTGTCAATGCAGAAACATAAGCATAAACAGAACTTACATTTATTTACACTAGTGATCTACATCTCTTTAATCTCTCAGTGTAATGTGACTTCATATCAACACCTGTGATATAAATAAACTGAGTGGGTCAGGTTGGGAAACCTGGTGAGTACATAGGGTTTTCAACCCACAATTACCCATCCCCATTATCTTCTTTACTCTTAAGGATCTACCCTAAGAATCAGCTATTTCTCGTTCAGTCATTCCTAAGGATTATCGTAAGGAATCGGCACGAAGTCCATCGTTACCAAAGCTTATAGATTACAACTGGTGAACACGTAGTCCAAAACATCTGGTAAACACTTAGTTCAAAAGTAACTAGTGAACACACTTAGTTCAAAATACCTAGTGAACACACTCAGTTCAAAGATACGTAGTGAACACACTCAGTTCAAAATACCTAATGAGCACCTAGTTCAAAAACACCTACAGGTTATGAGCTTACTAGCGTTCCACCGGACCATCTAGTATCGCCCATGGTCATCATCTATACTCCACTAGATGACTGGATCACTGACAACATTGATGTCTCCCATCGTGTTATCACAAAACAACTATTTCATCTACCCATGTTTTACCTAACACATTTTGTAGATATAAAATACATATACAGTTTAAATCATTTAAAACATGTATAAAAATCTTTCCCCTAGCATAGACAGCAAGTATTCAGACAATATGCACACACAACACGTAATTTATATTAAAATACTTCATATCTATGTATAAGATGAAAGGGACTATACACTTACCTGAGAAGGTGGTGACTCGGTACTCGGACAACGCTTCGTTTACTTTAAAATAATTTCCTTCGACGAAATCTAGTATTATTACCACTAGATTTTAGTCTAATATTTACCGTGACTAATTATTAGTCTTATTATTATTATTATATAAGCGTTTAAACAATACTTTCCAACCACTATGTACAGACAGGGGCCAGACATAAAACACTGGAGGGCAGGACCATTTTGGCATATAGCACTTCTGAAATACAACAACCCTATGCGGTCCTTTAAACCAGATTCCCCGTACCGCGAGTAGTTAAAAAGATATTATAACGACACTTATATAAGTCATAATAATAGCTCAAATATTTATTATAAATTTATAATAACAATACTAATTTTAAACATAAACTATATTTAAAATAGGGTAAGCATAACCTACTTACAAGAGGATTTTAGCTAGGATTCGGGCTCTGCAGGGGCAGAACTTCGTCGCTGAATCTTTCTAAGAAAGATTTGTGCAGCGCTTCAGCGCTCACCTTACTATACTAAAACTACAGAAAGAGAAGTCGAATCACGAGGGACCGAAATGCTCGGGGGATAAGGAGAAAAAGACTCTTGAATCAAGAGAATGGTGCAAGAAATATGAGAGCCCAAGCCTCTTATTTATAGTAATTGAATTTACAAAAACTACCCTCCATAATTACTTAATGACCTTATAGTTATATAAATAACTAAACACCCCTTTATAATACTATTTTAAATAGATTTAACGATATTTGTGCTAAACTAATGTCGAAAGAACTCAACATTAGTTTTATAATGACCGCATTGTCAATACCTTTCTAATGATATATATATATATATATATATATATATATATATATATATATATATATATATATATGTGTGTGTGTGTGTGTACGTATATATGATTTATACTTTATTTTAATACGTAAATATGCTATTATAATTTGTAACTCGTTCATACGAACTCCGTTTTTGACGTTCTTTATATCCACGCGTAGGCGGGAACGTACCCTACAACTTTCGTTTAGACTCTGTCGGCTAGTTTTGACTTTATTTTAAAGTTATATTTTTAACAGGCCGGGACAGGATTGGTCCGTTAAATCCTCATAACTTCTTCATCTGACGTCCATTTTCGCCCATCTTTTTCTCGTTATGCTACTCTTAATGAGATCTTCGATTCTTGTTTAGGTCGTGTTGGCTAAAAATCGTTCGATCTAATATTCGAATTTCGGACTGTACACTGCTAGTCCGAAACTTCGAAAAATCATAACTTCTTCATTCGAAGTCAGATTTGGGCGTTCTTTTTATTGATCTTCTTAGTTTAAAATATTCTACGACTTCCATTTAGAGCGCTAAGGCTAAATCTTGTTTTATCGTAAATTCACTATTTACGCTTCCCGGTGCCGTGCCGGTTCCGTCGCGAAACTTCGACGGGTCATAACTTCTTCGTTATAACTCGGATTTCGGCGTTCTTTATATGTACAGAAACCTTGTGACATATTATACAACTTGGTTAAGATTATTTATTCTAAATAATCTTTTGTCGAAAAAGTCGTTTTCGACCCCTATTGCCTCTAAATTGACGAGTCCGGATCTACGGGCGTTACAAACTCAGAATTTGGTATTGAACAATACGATTAGTATAAGAATAAGTAAACATCTTCACATAGTTTTATTAAATAATAAAACTATAATACAGTGTTTTACAAGTACAAATACATAATACTAAGTTAGTACGGAGAAAACATACTTTTCATGGTTTCATATGGATTAAAATTATATCATACTATATCGGAGTACGATAACATTTACACGTTTTGAGTACAACATATTACAACAGAAAATATAGGATTTTCTGGGAAAACATGTTTACATCTTCAAAGAAGAACGACATATTTCAATTACAAACATGCTTATGAACTCACAACTTAATTGGTGACACTCTTTTCAAAACAACTTGTATTCTCAGGAAATCAGTAAACAAGTATCCACAAGTTTTTAGAAGAAGGAGCTTCATAGACTCACGTATTTTAATTTTTGCTATACATTTTTGGTGTCAATATACAATGATTTGAGCTTCATAGACTTATACTTTATTAATACATGGTTGTTGTACTTTGATTACTATTATGCAATTGTTGTGATACTGTACATGACGTCCTCCGCCCCCCGAATGTTTCCGCCATTCCGGTTTGGGGTGTGACATGAAGCGTATTGACACTCCAGTAGAAACTCAACACATGTCACCAACCAGACGACGACATGTCAACCACCCAGATCAAATGCGTGTCACGCACCAATAAAGAGCGCGATGCGCACCCCTTTTCTTGATATAAATAGGTGACAATTTTCATTCATTTCCTTCATCCCTTTCCTCCAGAACCTCTCTGGAACTCCTTCGTATCTCTTGGTCTTTTTCTTTCTAAACTCTTGACTATATTAGTGAAGCCCTGAGGCAGTGAGCCGGGCAGATAGAAGTGCTCGGTATCAAGGTCCTACCCACAACTTTTCAGGTTTTTGTCATAAACTCTCTGTAAGAGAAGCTATGCTTATTAGATAGCTCATATACGTGATTATAGTTGTTATTATGAACCTATCAATGTTAGATTTGTTATTAATTCCAAGCTATAATATTGATTGATCTACTTACAGGAGAGGTGTCTAGAATGGTCATGTTGGCTTGGTTTTTGGATTTTAGAAAGGCTATATGTCAAAATGGTCCTACCTCCCAACTGTCCTTCCTTGTTGAACCTTATTTTAGAGAACTCTTAGTATTCATTGGGATTAGTGAAGGATCTAGTTTTCATTACCAGATCATCATAGAAACTAATAAGTTAAAGTATTACATGTTAATACTTGTTCGATGCGTTATCTGCCAGTTGAATCGCCCAGATGGCTATCAATCTTCTGAGTAATTGTCTAGTGTAGTTATCTCACTATACCATGCAGTACAATATATATCCATGAGTGTTAGTATAGGGAACCAGTAAAGTAGAGATGGTAGTACAATCTCTATGTGCTTAACTGTGAACTTGTAGAGTCGAAAGTATAAATGTGCTTGTATTAGTAGAATCTAAATTGCAGTCTTTATAAGCGTAATTGTTGTGATATTAGATAAAGGATGATGGTGGAACGGTTAAGGAAATCAGGAGCCTATATGCCCACATAGGTTTAATTAGGGGGTGATGGTGGAACGGTTAAGTAGGTCGGGAGCCTATGAACCCATATAGATTACTTAGGGGATGACGGTGGAACGGTTAAAGAAGTCGGGAACCTAATCCAAGATACACACTTTATTGGCAGATCTTGAGCCATTATATATATGCATGTATATGTATTGCAATATGTGGTATTTTGGAGAACTCATTAAGCTTAATTCTTACCAGGTTGACTATAAATGTTTTTCTGGTACTCATGTGATGGGCAAGGTCCGACTGTACACATGCGCATTAACAACATGTTTTTGTCATACTCTAATATGTTTTAATAAATAAAAATGAAAAGTTTGCCTTTGAAAATTAGGACGTAACATATTTATCACCGTGACAAATAATTGTCCTTTTATTCCTTAATCATCTAGCCCTATCTTGAAGGTGTTACATATAAACTCCACCCTAAATCTGGTAATAAAAAATGCCCAAGTAGTAGCCTCGATGGCATTTATTCTAAGAATCTGAACCACCTCATAGCACTAGTCTCTAGCCCCATCATGAAAAAGACAAGTTGTAAACCTAGCATTTTCCCCATATGGGCAAAAGCTAGTCAAAAAGGCACTTTCAATGTTGACAATTCATCTGATACTGACGATGGGCTCCTTCTTCACAAAAAAAACTCAGGAGCCCCACAAGCACGAAAGTCACGGAAAATGAGATCATGTACCCCGAGTTGATCGACTGTCATCTCAGTCTGCAAGGTTCACATACGCTCATGCATCATCTCTATCAACTCCTCCTTGACCATGTCGAACATGTTAGGAAGATCATCCAGAATAACCCTAGAAACATCAGAAGTGATCAAGTCGCACAACTCAACTTTAATCGATCCAGATGCAGAGCCTGAACTAGAACCAATGCTACCTCCCTAAAGAGTCATCACCATTCTGCAATACAACAGAAAGGTCAAAACATGCACATAGTGCTTAACCACACTACAAGTCCCTTACAAGATTGGTGACTCTCCTTGATTCAAGTATGAATCCTGTGTTTTTAGTAGTACGGTGCTATACTACCTTCCACGCCTATCCATACTTTCCTCAAGAATCATCCGAAAATTCCTAAGCTACCTACTATAGCCATATACAAACTCTCATGTGTAACACATACCCTTACAATAAGATACTTCCTAGGAACTCCTAGGACTTCCTCCTACTACTTGTGTGTAGAAAAGGTCCCTTCAAGCATTATAAATCGCCTCATGAATGTAGATCGTACATGATCAAGACAAAGTACACATTCGAATAGATGTATCTGTTGGATTTAATTGGTATGTACTTGACCCGAGAGTAGCATGGTCCATTTGGGTTGCATGGCACCAGAACAATTTGTAAGGATGGACTTTTGAGAAGAGGATATTTATGATTTATTAATATATTATAAGTTCGAATATATTAATATGAAATCATATTATTTAATTAGTATTGATCAAGAATTAATTTGGAATTAATTTTGTGATTAAAAGAGACTAATTAAATTTATGGGGATTGATTGTGTAAATCATTCATTCTTATAAAGTGGGCTTATGATCCATAGTTCTATATGTTGGGCTAAACCCATGTGGTGACCCATGGATGCTCCATGGAGGTTAAAACCCATGTAGCCTAAGGAATGTGGAAAGTCATGCACATTGGGGTTTGCAAGGTGTAACCCTAGTTGTGTCACACTATATAAGAAACCTCATGGCAACCAAAATCGGCACTTAAGTGAGATACAATAGGGCTAGCCGATTTTGTGTGTGCAAGACAATCTCTTCTCAAGTCCTCCATTGTTGTTAGTGTTGTGTGAAGCATTTGATGCATCACATTTGGGGTGCTAGGCTCTTAAAGGATTAAGGTTTCAAAGCTACAAAAAAGGTAAGTCATATAAATGGATTTTTGAAGTGTATATACTCCATAGTATGCTAGTTAGGATGATGCTTTGAAAAATTGAAAGTTTGCATGTATAATAGAGAAAACATAGATCCAAAGCATCTAGGGTTGTATGTACACCATAGGAGAGTTAGAATGCTTAAAACCCTTCAGTGGTATCAGATCCGAGGCTTTTTTCCATTATACTTGATGTTACTTGTTTTCAAAGCTTGGAAAAATCAATTTTCTGCTTTCTGGACAGTGAACTCGTCGAGTCCACACTAAAAACTGACCAACTCGTCAAGTCAGTTCATGCACTCGACGAGTTGGTGCTCCAGAATGCAAAAGTTCGAGTTTTAAACCCAGAATTGGACTAGAATCATTACCCTCAACTGTTTTCGAACAAATAAGTCTGTTTTTGATGTGGAAATGATTGTGCTTATCCAATTTCAAAGATAATTGTCAAAGTTTCATGTTTTGTATTAGTTTATATGATTAGGATAATTTCATGAAATTTGTTTGATATGAATTATCTTGTTTATATGAGTTTAATTGAATCACGTATGAATTATTTGATTATTGTGTTAATTAAAATAGTTGGTTAAATGCTTTTAATGGACTCCATAACTTGTCCTCAAGTTATGGAAAATGAAAGGTTTTTGTTTTAAGAGATCATTAAACTCATATGTTAAATGAAAAGTTTTGACATGTTTCAAAACTTGCCCTCAAGTTTTGGAAATTATAAAGTCACTTAAAATACTTTAATTCCAAACCCTAGAATTTTAAAAGTTTAAAATTCAACCCTTGTACTTTATAGTATTATAAGTTTGTAGGGTTTCAAAGCACTCCATGGATGATGGCAATGGGCCCCTTTGATGAAGTGTAGGTTAAAAGCCCAAGACTTATCTTTTCCCTATAAATAGTCATGTATTATTCATAATTAGGGTTAAGAGTAAGGCAAAATGTAGCCGCCACGTGAGGTTTCTTATATAGTGTTAGATTCTTTAGTCTATGCTGAAAGTGTAATTTATTCCTCTTGTTTAAATAAATCGAGTGATCATTCAACCTAATCTTCATATTTGTGTTTGTTCTTATTTTCCGCATCTTGTTCATCAAATCTCAGTTAGGGTTTTATTCCATCAAGTGGTATCAGAGCAGGTCTTTGAAGATCTATTGATTTTTGAAGTATCGGTTCTTGGTTTGATGATTTTCTACACAAGTTATTGAAGATTATTGGTGTTTTGGCGGTATGGATTCAAGATTTTTGTTCGATCTACTGTTCATGGCGTTTTATGAGTTCTGATTCGTTTTCATCATGGTAATTTTGGATCCAATTCTCTTTCAATTCATTATTTATGTTCGATTGGTCTGATTCGAGCCCTATTATCAACACCAAATTCATTATGTTACTGTTCATGGTATTATTTGAGCCCAAATCATTATTCCTGATTGATTTATCTCTTTCTTTTGATCCAGAGCTCATTTTTCTTTAATTTCTTGAAATTGATTATCATATCCGGATCGTATTCTCTTTCAAATCTCTTGGGATCAATCGATTTCAAGATCCCGGTTCCATCAACAATATCAATTCCAGTTGGAATCTTGTTTTTAGATTCAAATCGAAATCACGTTCTATTTTTTTTCAGTTGACTTTCCCATTCAAATTCATATGATTGATTTGATTTAATATTCAATTATTCTTGATTTTATCTGTTTGTTCTGGATCGATTTATTATTTCAATTCATTGCATATTGATGTGATGATTCGTGTTATACTTGATTGAATCATTTTGGAGATACTATGAAAGTTAACGATTGTCGATTTGGAGATCTGTGAAAAATGATTTCAAGATGTTTGTATTGATTTTCGATTGAATGGGATGCTTGATATGGAAATCGATCTATTTTGACCGGAAATTGTGTTGAGAAAATTCAACCTTGTTGATTGGCGTTACCTGGGGTCAACAGTCAAGGCAAAAAGTCAAAATTGAATTGTGAATCCTTTGGTACGAACTGTGTCACGTGAGAATGGTTGGGGCTTGACCACTTGCAAATGGAATCGATCTCATATGGACGAACTGTTGGTCAAAATTGAAAAGTCAAAATTGTTGTGAACCTCTCTTACCTGGAATGTTCGGTTTGCACTCGTTATTGCTCAAAACGAACCTGTCAATGAGTTCATGTTATTGTGCTTGGAATGAAAGAGGAGAGGACCGAAATCGAACCTATGATTGGGTTCGTTTGTTTGTCTTGGAACGAAACATCAGAAAAAGCGAACCTGTGCTCGGACCGAACCGAACATGGTTTCGGTTCAATGAACTTGGAACAAACTTGATTCTGTTGCTTGTGCTTGAAACGAAAGTGCACTGAAGTGGTGGTATTCGAAGTTACAAGACGTTCCAGTAGGCACGAACATCAGGAACATAATGAAAGGGTCGATCATTGTTATTGGTTGATTGGAATCGGGCTTGAGGTTTCGTATGTGAACAATAATTTGAATCACCGTTCTTGTGGTTCTTTTTAATCAGACGTCTTATTGGGTATAAAGATATCAAGTTACATTTTTGGTCCCTGAAACTTCAATGATTGGACACTTTGGATCTTTGTTGTTTTCAAAGTTTGGCATTCTTGGACCATTCCAGATTTTGTTACAAATAAAGGGGAGTATGGTGCAGAATTATTAATTTTGTCCCCTGAATTTCAGCAAAGTGACAGTTTCAACCCATTTTTCGAATAGTTTGCAAATTTGAGGGCCGGTGAACAGTTTTGGATTTTTTATCGCACATATTTTTTCCATGAATATAAAAGTAAAGATTCCATCAACTCTTGGTGGTTCGGAAAGTCGTTTTTCGTGATAACGTCAAATTTTCATGACTTTTTTCGGATTTTATACTTTATTGTGTATATCATTTTGTCACGGGGGAGCATAGTAAATTTTTATCCATTCAAGATCATTCTCATGACCATTTGAAGGCTTTATAATCATGTTTTTTATTATAAATCGGGGGAGAATTTGATATGGCCATTCGAAATTGGATTTGTAACTTTTCAAAGTTAAAGATTTTTGATAAAGCTTGTGGTAGAATTATGAAGGAAGCTTTTACAGTGGAAGTTCTTCATCGAGCTCTGCTAAAGCTTTTACAGAGAAGTATCCTTTACAGCGGAAGTTCTTCATCGAGCTCTGCTAAGCACTTGTTATATCTCCGACTTCTAGTATTTTCTCGATCAAGTGGCATTACGACTCTTAAAGTTTGGGTTGTTACATGATATTTTTTGATGGCTTATATCATTAGCTTATTTGAAGATCATTGTGACTTGGAGGGGGAGCTCTTCAAAGACAAGAAGTGATTCAGTTTCTTTGTTCTGAAATGGGTTTTTATGGCGGGTTTGGTTTTCATGAAGATTTTTTGGGATTACATTCGAAAATGAAGTTTAAAGACATTACTTCAGTGCTTGATTTATATATCCTAGAGCCCGTGTTTGAAGACTATTGAAGAATCAAGATTCATGGATTGCTTCATCTATTCCTCGTTGCAAGATCTTTTTATTTGCTAGATGCTTGTTTTGGAAGTTAAAGCATTGTCATCCATTCCATACTTTGAGGGGGATATTGTAGGGTTTCAAAGCACTCCATGGATGATGGCAATGGGCCCCTTTGATGAAGTGTAGGTTAAAAGCCCAAGACTTATCTTTTCTCTATAAATAGTCATGTATTATTCATAATTAGGGTTAAGAGTAAGGCAAAATGTAGCCGCCACGTGAGGTTTCTTATGTAGTGTTAGATTCTTTAGTCTATGCTGAAAGTGTAATTTATTCCTCTTGTTTAAATAAATCGAGTGATCATTCAACCTAATCTTCATATTTGTGTTTGTTCTTATTTTCCGCATCTTGTTCATCAAATCTCAGTTAGGGTTTTATTCCATCAAAGCTATATATATATATATATATATATATATATATATATATATATATATATATATATGTATAAGATCAAGTCAGTCTTACCATTAGTAGGCCTTATTCACAAAGTCGGTCTATAAGGGGGTATAAGGTTACTGCCTATATAATGGCAGTTTAATGGGTGTCCACTCTCACCCACCGCTTCCTTGACTGGTGGAGGGTCGTTAGCCGAACGGGTAGGATAGGACTATAATTCCCATTAAGTATAATGATAGTAATAAAGTAACTAAACCTTTTATAAATTCTCAATCTTAGTTACTTTAGGAAAATGTCAAATTGATGCTAATCCATGAAAATTGCACTTTGCACCTTACCAAGTCATTGATGGAGCATGTGTGGTTAACCGACACATTAAATTGGACTAGTAAGGGTGGAAAAGAGTGGCTCGATGTTTATCATAAGATCAATGGAGTGTGTGTGGTTAACCGACACATTGATTGGGTGATAAAGTCGAGAGTACCAAGCACATTTTGCATGGTTATTCACACCTTGTGTGTGATCCTCGGTATCCCAGACACAAACCTGAAGGGCATAATCGAGATTTAAACATGCCATTGAGTTTTTCAATGAATCTCAAAGGACAAAAATCATATGATGACACCTCGTGTGTAACGACCCGTTTTCCAGTACGATGATTCCATAGTATTTAATTAGAAGTTTGCAAGAGGGGCTCTGCGAGTTCATAGCCTGACTCGCCGAGTAGGGACGGGATTTTCGAGCACGTGTTAGTCGGCGACTCGGCGAGTCCATATTCGGGACTCGGCGAGTCTGTCTGCCTGGAAGAAACCCTAAATCCCCAGATTGTTCACTATTTAAACCACCTTATAGCCCCCAATCTCGCCTCCTTCACCCTCAGAAAGCTGTGAGAAAACCCTAATCCATCCTTGAGTGATCTAAGCGTTCTTGTGCTAAATTTTGAAGGCTTGAAGAAGGAGAAGAAGAAAGGAGCAAGGAGAAGAGGTGTAGAGCAAAGATCCAAGGGCAAATCAGAGTTCTTTGAGGTATTCTTTGGATTCCCTCCTGTTTTATGCTTTTAACCTCCATTAGAACTCTTCTAGATCTAGTTTGATGCTTTCCTCAAGCCTTATGATTGTATGGATACCCTATTATGTCGAGATATCCCTAGATCTGTTCATTTAGGAGTTGTAGATCCCATATCTATTGCCTTTTTGAAGTTACCTTGCATGAAAACTCGAGATCTAGCCTTTATTATGCTTTTTGAGCCATTTTAGCTTCATGGATGCATATGGGCATGTAAAGATAGAATCTTTACGTGCTAATCGAGTTAAGGGAGTCCAGATCTATAAGTTTTGTACACTGGATTCAAGCAGAATCGAGTTTAGAGTTGCTGCATGCAAGCGACTCGGCGAGTCGGAAGAACGACTCGGCGAGTCGAGTCGCGAGTCCCCGATTTTTCCTTTTTGAGTGATGCCGAGTGGGACCAGTGAGTAGTAGAGTGGACTCAGGGATTTCGAGGTCAGACTCAGTAATGGAGGGACTCGGTGAGTTGTTCATACAACTCGGCGAGTCCAAGGCAATCTTCTTAAGCTCAAGAACAACTCGTCGAGTTGTTCATATGACTCGGCGAGTCGGATGCAGATTGTCTGAGTTCTTGGATCGAGAGAGTACTTGTCGAGTCGATGCCATACTCGACGAGTAACCACGAGTGGGGTTGTGAAATGAGACTAGAGACTCCGCAAGTTGGCGGCCCAACTCGGCGAGTCAGGTCAACTGTGGGTTGACTTTAACCGAGAGAGTTGACTTTGACCAAGGGTAAAAGAGTCATTTTACCCCAGTGCAGTGTTTAGTATTTGATTGAGTGTGTTTATGGACATGTAGCCGGGGAGATACCGGAGCAGCAACAGTTAGCTTCCAGAGCCATTCACACAGCAGCCAGTTCACGAGGTGAGTCTCCTTTCAGTAGGAACGGGTCTACGGCCACAATGCCGGCCCGTTTAGTTAGCAGTAGTCCCGGAATATGGTCCGATGCAGTAGTTAGAGTGCTTGATGTCTTTGTGATTCAAGCATGTTTGTGTTATGTGTTCCGGACTCTGTTCCGATGTAGTATGCAGTATATGTGATTATAATAGTTGATATGTGTTATGCTATGCTATGATCAGTCAGTTCCGGACTTTGGTCCGATGCAGGGGACAAGGTCCCAGTCAGTTCCGGACTTCGGTCCGATGCAGCTAGTTCCGGACTTCGGTCCGATGCAGTCAGTTCTGGACTTCGGTCCGATGCAGTTAGTCCCGGAATCTGGTCCGATGCAGGGGACATGGTCCCAGTCAGTTCCGGACTCCGGTCCGATGCAGCTAGTTCCAGACTTCGGTCTGATGCAGTGGGCAAGGCCTAGTATGTGCTTTATATGTATTGTTTGGTATGTGGTAGTTTGGGGGAGCTCACTAAGCTTCGTGCTTACAGTTTCAGTTTTGGTTTCAGGTACTTCCGCAAGCAAAGGGAAGAGCTCAGGATGATGGCATCGCACACACCACAGTTTCAGTCTTGTCCTGGGAGTTGATTTAGTTTTCTTGATATATTTGGATGACAGTTGTGATACAGTTTTTCTCACAGTATTTTATTATGGTTTTCGATACACGCAGCATATGGTTTTATTATGTGATACTTAGTCTTGTGGCTTTGTTATAATAAAAATCGAAATTTTTGGGTGGTATTTTTGGGTCGTTTCAAGTTGGTATCAGAGCCCTGGTTTGAGGGATTCAGATACACCTCCGGGTGTATCTGAACTCAAACTAAGGGAAAGATAAAAAGATTTTCAAAAAGAAAAATGTTTTCGAATGAAATTTTGAAAAGCACTTAGAAAGAAAAGAAATTAAAAAAAAAAAAAAAAAAAAAGATAAGGGTGTGGTGCATGCGATCAGCTGAGCTCAAGTATGTACTCCCAAATTACCAATACAAGTTTTATTATTATGATTAATTGTTCCAGTTTCAATAGAACAACATGCTAGTATAGGACTAAGGATCTAGGAGAATGCCTTATGTGCCTGCTATATGTGTTACAGCTTTATGAGAATTGAATGCTAGTATTGAGTAGACAGCAGTAGGATAGCCTGTTTAGGTTATGCCTGGTAGTGCGAGCTTAGCATTGTATGCTAGAGTAGCTTCTCGTTATGAGAATAGTTTTGCCTGAGTATGTTTCCCTTATCCGAATGCTGCTTGCTTTGTGCTTTGTGGGACTCTGAGTGGTGGGAGTTAGCCATTAGGTGAATATGTCACATCACATGTGATCAGGGTTGAATAATCTCAGAGTGCTGGATTTGGCCCTATTGCGCAGCTCTCGTTTGAGTCCAACCGTTGTAGGGACGAGTCTTTTACTCGAAGGATTATCCGATCCTCATTGCATGTGATGGTATTCAGGTGGTGGCTAATTAGCATTACAAGGAGGCCTTCAGCAGTTGAGGACTGGTTTGAGTGGAGTCAGAGATTTCCCTAGGGCAAGCCTAGGATGAGAGTAGCAGAGATCAGTAGTAGTAGAAGTGACTTGGTGGAGTCAAGGCGGTTCTTGAGGAAAGTACGGATAGATGTGGAAGGTAGTATGGGCCCGTACTAATGAAAGCAGAGGATCCGTACTCGAATCAAGGAAGGCTGAGACAAGACCAGGGAGCTAGTAGTAGTATCAATGATCCCTTGTGATATTTCAGTTTTCTGAATTGCTATGATGTGTTTCAGAATGGTGGTTTTGCGTCCGAGGACAGCAGCCGGCAGTGGAGGTGCCGGGGAGGGATCAGGATCAGGCTCGGGGAACGAGCACATGGATGAGCAGACCAGAGAGTTTCTTTCTTCAGAGATTACTCGTATCATTTTAGAGCAGACTCATGTGATCTTCGGTTCGATCAAGGAGGGTATCCTAGAGCTGATGGATGAGAGATTGGGCACCTTCCGTGCTAAGGTGACGGCCATGATGGGGTCGCGCACACTTACATTCAGGGAGTTCAGGGCATGTGGAGCTCCAGACTATCACGGGGCACGGGACCCCATAGCGAGTACTAGATGGTTGGCGGATGTGGCCAACGCGTTCCGCACTAGCAGGTGTCCCGAGGGGGACAAGGTCAGATTGGCGTCCTGTCTTCTAAAGGACAGGGCACGGGATTGGTGGGAGGAGGTCGGACATACCATTGGAGATGATGCAGCGTTGGATGCCATGACCTGGGCTGATTTCTCTACCAGGTTCAGGGCGGAGTTTGCACCAGTTATTGAGGTGCAGCAGTTAGCCAGAGAGTTTCAGGACCTCACCCAGAGGACAAAGACTGTGGCGGAGATCACCGCCAAATTCAAGGAGAGGGCTCTTCTTGTTCCTGAGTATGCGGCCGATGAGGAAATGAAGAAGGCCCATTATCATGAGATGTTGCGGAGCGATATCCGCCAGTTTGTGAGCCGGTCCAGTTGTAAAACGCTGGATGACATGATTGCTAGGGCTCGGGAGAGGGAGATTGATCTCGAGATGGAGAAAAAGAGGAAACCGGAGGCAGTTTCGGGTTCAAGCAGTTCGGGAAAAAAGCCCAAGGTTTCTGATCACAGATCCAGGAGTCAGCAGAGCCACGGTTGATGTGGCAAGTGTGGGAGATTGCACGAGGGGGTGTGCAAGGCAGGGAGTTCCGGTTGCTACAAGTGCGGTCGGACTGGGCATTTGAGCAGGGATTGTACGGCCCCTGCTACTGCCGTTGCAGCATCAGATCTGATTTGCTTTCAGTGCAATCAGAGGGGACATAAAAAGTCCCAGTGTCCGAGTTTAGCTGCAGCAGGGAAGGTGGCTGCACCTGCCCCTGCTACCTTGAGGATTACAGATGGCCGGCAGGGCCGAGCTGAGGCGCCAGTGGCGAAGAGTAGAGCGTTTCAGATGACAGCAGAAGAGGCGCGAGCGACTCCTGATGTGGTGATGGGTATGTATCTTCCCTTCATCTCTTTATTTTATTGATTGATTATTGCTTATGATTGTATGTTTTATATAGGGTCGTTCTCTGTGAACGGCATTTCTGCTATGGTATTATTCGATTCAGGGGCTACCCGATCATTCGTATCGCTTGCGCTTAGCAAGAGATTTAGTAGAGCTCCAGGGGAGCTGGATTGTCCATTAGAGGTTGAGATAGCAGATGACAGGACCGTGAGGGTCGGCAGAGTGCATAGAGGGTGTTCTCTTCAGTTGTTTGATGAGCAGTTTTCGGTGGACCTGGTTCCTATTCCTTTGCGAGGGAATAAGGTTATTGTGGGCATGGATTGGCTAAGCCCCAATGGGGCGGTGATTGATTGTGAGCTTCAGCTAGTGAGGGTTCGCACTCCCAGTGGGGGAGAGTTAGTGATTCAGGGCGAGAGACCACAGCGCGGACCAACCTTTTGTTCTGCCGCAAGGGCGAGGCGCTATTTTCAGCAGGCTTGCGTTGGTTATGTAGCTTATGTCTTGGATGCCGGGGAGAAGGGCAAGGCGACAGTTGATGATGTTCCGATAGTGCGAGATTTCCCGGATGTATTTCCCGAGGATTTACCGGGGATACCTCCTGAGAGGCAGGTTGAGTTTAGGATCGACCTGATTCCTGGTGCGGCTCCGATAGCCAAGGCAACGTATCGCCTAGATCCCCCTGAGATGCAGGAGTTGTCTACGCAGCTGCAGGAGCTGCTAAACAAGGGTTTCATTCGGCCGAGCAATTCGCCTTGGGGAGCGCCGATTCTGTTTGTGAGGAAGAAGGATGGGTCGCATCGTATGTGTATAGATTACCGGGAGTTGAATAAGGTAACGGTGAAGAACCGTTACCCACTTCCGAGGATAGATGATTTGTTTAACCAGCTTCAGGGAGCGTCTTGGTTCTCCAAGGTCGATCTACGCTCCGGGTATCATCAGATGCGGGTTAAGGATGAGGATGTGCAGAAGACTGCTTTCAGGACCAGGTATGGTCATTATGAGTTTGTGGTGATGCCATTTGGGCTCACCAATGCCCCAGCCGCGTTCATGGATCTCATGAATCGCGTATGCAGGCCGATGCTGGATCGGTCAGTGATAGTATTCATAGATGATATCTTGGTGTATTCCAAGACGCAAGAGCAGCACGAGGAGCACCTGAGGGAGGTGCTGGAAGTTTTGAGGAGGGAGAGACTTTTCGCAAAGTTCTCCAAGTGTGAGTTCTGGTTGCGCGAGGTGCAGTTCCTTGGTCACCTCGTCAACCAGAAGGGTATTTTGGTGGATCCGGTCAAGATAGAGGCCGTGATGCAGTGGGAGGTCCCGAAGTCTCCATCTGAGATTCGGAGCTTCCTAGAGCTGGCAGGGTATTACCGGAGATTCATTCAGGATTTCTCCAAGATAGCAGTGTCGCTCACCCGACTGACCAAGAAGTCGGTGGTATTTTGTTGGGGGTCTGAGCAGCAGGCAGCGTTCGAGACCCTCAGACAGAGATTGTGCGAGGCTCCGATCCTTACCTTGCCAGAGGGAGTAGAGGACTTCGTAGTCTACTGTGATGCCTCAATCACAGGTATGTGAGCAGTGTTGATGCAGCGAGGCCATGTGATAGCTTACGCCTCGAGATAGTTGAAGCCTCACGAGGCTAAGTATCCTACCCATGATTTAGAGCTGGGGGCGGTTGTGTTTGCCCTCAAGATTTGGAGACATTATCTTTATGGGGTCCGTTGTACTATCTACACGGATCACAAGAGTTTGAGGTACCTTATGGATCAGCCGAGTCTGAACTTGAGGCAGAGGAGGTGGTTGGATGTGCTGAAGGATTATGATTGTGAGATCCTTTACCATCCAGGGAAGGCCAACGTGGTGGCCGACGCCCTAAGCCGCAAAGTGCCGGCAGCCCCTATCAGAGATTTGTGTTTGAGGATGACAGTGATTACTCCGTTGTTGGAACGGATTAGGGAGGCTCAGGTTGAGGGCCTCAAGGAGGAGAGGCAGAAGTGTGAGAGGATAGTGGGCCGAGTAGCTTCGTTTGATTATGACAGTAGGGGATTGCTGACACTACATGGGAGAGTGTGGGTACCGTACTGGGGAGGAGTACGGCAGGTGTTGATGGACGAGGCTCATAAGTCTCGATTTTCTATCCACCCAGGGGCGACGAAGATATATAGAGATCTTCGACCCGATTATTGGTGGCCCTGCATGAAGTGGGATGTCGCTTGGTATATTGAGAGGTGCCTGACCTGCAGGAAGGTCAAAGCGGAGCACCAGAGGGCTCACGGCAAGATGCAGCCGTTAGACACTTCCGTGTGGAAATGGGAGGGCATTACCATGGATTTTATCACCAAGCTTCCCAGGACCGCACGAGGAGTAGATTCGATATGGGTAGTAGTGGATCGGTTGACGAAGAGTGCTCATTTTATCCCGATCCAGGAGAGTATATCGGTAGAAAAGTTAGCCGATATCTATGTGCGTGAGATTGTGGCACGTCATGGAGTGCCGGTATCGGTGGTGTCAGACCGAGATGTCCGTTTTACCTCCAGATTCTGGAAGCGGTTCCATGATGAGATGGGTACTCGTCTCCATTTCAGCACCGCTTTCCACCCTCAGACGGACGGGCAGAGCGAGAGGACGATTCAGACTCTCGAGGACATGCTTAGGGCATGCGTTCTGGATTTTGGTGGCAGTTGGGATACGTATCTTCCGTTAGCGGAATTTTCGTATAACAACAGTTATTATGCGAGCATTGATCGACCTCCCTTTGAGATGCTTTATGGGAGGAAGTGCAGGACCCCGATTTGTTGGGGCGAGGTAAGTCAGCGAGTCATTGGAAGCACAGAGGTGGTGCTCAAGACGACCGAGTTGATCCAGCAGGTCCGTAGTAGACTGCAGAGTCGGCAGAAAAGTTACGCCAATAGGAGCCGTTCAAACTTGGAGTTCCGGGTGGGTGATATGGTCCTTCTGAAGGTCTCACCTTGGAAGGGTGTTATCAGGTTCCGAAAGAGGGGCAAGTTGGGTCCCAGGTTTATTGGTCCTTTCAGGGTTTTGGCCCGGGTGGGTCGGGTTGCTTATCGGTTAGATCTTCCTGAGGAGCTTAGTCAGATCCACAACACTTTCCATGTGTCTCAGTTGAGGAAGGGTTTGGTGGATGAGTCAGCAGTCGTTCCCCTAGAGGATATTCAGGTTGATAGCAGCCTGAATTATATTGAGAGGCCGGTCGCGATTCTGGATCGGAAGACAAAGACCTTGAGGAACAAGGAAATTCAGTTAGTGAAAGTGCAGTGGCAGCACCGGAAGGGGTCTGAGTGGACGTGGGAGGCTGAAGAGGAGATGAAAGGGCACTATCCGGAGATATTTGCGGATTCAGCCGTAGCAGACTTCGAGGACGAAGTCTGAGACAAGTGGGGGAGAATTGTAACGACCCGTTTCCGGTACGATGATTCCATAGTATTTAATTAGAAGTTTGCAAGAGGGGCTCGGCGAGTTCATAGCCTGACTCGTCGAGTAGGGACGAGATTTTCGAGCACGTGTTAGTCGGCGACTCGGCGAGTCCATATTCAGGACTCGGCGAGTCTGCCTGCCTGGAAGAAACCCTAAATCCCCGGATTGTTCACTATTTAAACCACCTTATAGCCCCCAATCTCGCCTCCTTCACCCTCAGAAAGCTGTGAGAAAACTCTAATCCATCCTTAAGTGATCTAAGCATTCTTGCGCTAAATTTTGAAGGCTTGAAGAAGGAGAAGAAGAAAGGAGCAAGGAGAAGAGGTGTAGAGCAAAGATCCAAGGGCAAATATGAGTTCTTTGAGGTATTCTTCGAATTCCCTCCTGTTTTATGCTTTTAACCTCCATTAGAACTCTTCTAGATCTAGTTTGATGCTTTCCTCAAGCCTTATGATTGTATGGATACCCTATTATGTCGAGATATCCCTAGATCTGTTCATTTAGGAGTTGTAGAGCCCAGATCTATTGCCTTTTTGAAGTTACCTTGCATGAAAACCCGAGATCTAGCCTTTATTATGCTTTTTGAGCCATTTTAGCTTCATGGATGCATATGGGCACGTAAAGATAGAATCTTTACGTGCTAATCGAGTTAAGGGAGTCCAGATCTATAAGTTTTGTACACTGGATTCAAGCAGAATCGAGTTTAGAGTTGCTGCATACAAGCGACTCGGCGAGTCGGAAGAACGACTCGGCGAGTCGAGTCGCAAGTCCCCGATTTTTCCTTTTTGAGTGATGCCGAGGGGGACCAGTGACTAGTAGAGTGGACTCAGCGATTTCGAGGTCAGACTCAGTAATGGAGGGACTCGGCGATTTGTTCATACAACTCGGCGAGTCCAAGGCAATCTTCTTAAGCTTAAGAACAACTCGTCGAGTTGTTCATATGACTCGGCGAGTCGGATGCAGATTGTCTGAGTTTTGGATCAAGAGAGTACTCGTCGAGTCGATGCCATACTCGACGAGTAACCACGAGTGGGGTTGTGAAATGAGACTAGAGACTCGGCGAGTTGGCGGCCCAACTCGGCGAGTCAGGTCAACTGTGGGTTGACTTTAACCGAGAGAGTTGACTTTGACCAAGGGTAAAAGAGTCATTTTACCCCAGTGCAGTGTTTAGTATTTGATTGAGTGTGTTTATGGACTTGTAGCCGGGGAGATACCAGAGGAGCAGCAGTTAGCTTCCAGAGCCATTCACACAGCAGCCAGTTCACGAGGTGAGTCTCCTTTCAGTAGGAACGGGTCTACGGCCACAATGCCGGCCCGTTTAGTTAGCAGTAGTCCCGGACTTTGGTCCGATGCAGTAGTTAGAGTGCTTGATGTCTTTGTGATTCAAGCATGTTTGTGTTATGTGTTCCGGACTCTGTTCCGATGTAGTATGCAGTATATGTGATTAAAATAGTTGATATGTGTTATGCTATGCTATGATCAGTCAGTTCCGGACTTCGGTCCGATGCAGGGGACAAGGTCCCAGTCAGTTCCGAACTTCGGTCCGATGCAGCTAGTTCCGGACTTCGGTCCGATGCAGTCAGTTCCGGACTTCGGTCCGATGCAGTTAGTCCCAGACTCTGGTCCGATGCAGGGGACATGGTCCCAGTCAGTTCCGGACTCCGGTCCGATGCAGCTAGTTCCAGACTTCGGTCTGATGCAGTGGGCAAGGTCCAGTATGTGCTTTATATGTATTGTTTGGTATGTGGTAGTTTGGGGGAGCTCACTAAGCTTCGTGCTTACAGTTTCAGTTTTGGTTTCAGGTACTTCCGCAAGCAAAGGGAAGAGCTCGGGATGATGGCATCGCACACACCACAGTTTCAGTCTTGTCCTGGGAGTTGATTTAGTTTTCTTGATATATTTGGATGACAGTTGTGATACAGTTTTTCTCACAGTATTTTATTATGGTTTTCGATACACGCAGCATATGGTTTTATTATGTGATACTTAGTCTTGTGGCTTTGTTATAATAAAAATTGAAATTTTTGGGTGGTATTTTTGGGTCGTTTCATCGTGTCTAATGATGCTCCATGCTCGACAACTAGATAAACATACTAGCAAGAGTCAAAAAGACAACAATCATATGATGACACCTCGTGTCTAATCATAATATGGTGAGAAGACTCGCCTAACAATCAACCAGACAAAGACCACAACTCACAAGAAACACAAAGGCTATTAGTAGGAACCACCTAAATATTAAATAAAAGGTCAAATCTTAGTCTATGATCTAAACTGTAAAGTTTGATCAAAAGTCAAATTGGTCAAACTCAACGGTTGACCCACCACACCGTGGCCAACTCCATAGTAGCACCGTGGTAACTAGATGACAAAACAGACGCTACAAGACCTCGTCGTCGTGCAACGACTACCCACTCACTATGTTGTGGTGAGCGTCTAAAGCAACTTAATGGATTAAGCACTTAACCCTAAATCTCAAGAGCTCAAAAGTTCAGATATGATAGCTCCAAAGGAATTTATGGATAAATTTTCCCACTTTATCCATTCCTATGGCTCAAACTCACCCAAAAATCCAACTTAACTCTCTAGAGGGCAAAAGACAAGTATTTCCCCAAAAAGAAGCATGCAACACATCTTTATCACAATACAACATTTCTAGAAGTCTCAAATGTCACTCATAAGGTTCTGGAGTTGTTTAACTCCAAGAACAATAAAGAAAAGACTCAAAAACCTACACATAAGGTCAAAAACATTGATCTAAATAAGCAAAGGCTATGGTTGAAGCTTTATACCTCAGATAACTCTAAAATATAAAGTAGTTGTTGGATCTAGGCTGGCTCTTTGCTTCCTTGCACCAAGAGGGAGTCCTTCCTTCATTTTTCTTCACAAAACCAAGCCAAAAAGCTCATAAGACAAGAATGGAACTAGGATTTGGGAGACAGTAGATTCTCAGAGGATGGCGCTGCCAAATGAGGCAAACCTAGGAGTTAGATCCCTTAAATAGGGCTTAAGATCCAAAATATAGGGTTTTGCACCCAATCAGTCTCAATATCATGGTGAGGACCCCACTGCATCGCTACTTATTAATGTGTCCTGAACTGTGGTCCGGTCCTTACCACGCCTTGGTGCGACAAAATCCTAAAATTTCTGACTTTGAAAGATAAAAGACTTATGCCTAAATACAAATATTACACCCAAAGATTACGGTGTAGTCCAAGTTCCATTATGGTAATTGGCAGAATTCATTTCATTCGAATCCTATATGGGAGTTGTCATGAAGCAATTTAATTTTTGCATTAATGTATGTTGTGTTATCGTCGACAACTGATAGGTGGGTTTGTTTGTTTCATGGTTTTGGTGCTTTTACCATGGCCACAACTAGGTATTATATTAATGGCATCATTTTTCCATCAATCCCTACCCAGACTCGATGGAATTGGTGGGTCCCCATCAATGTCAACATCTTCATTTGGTGGTTACTGTCGAATAGATTACCCTTGTTGGATTGAGTGTCCAATGTCATTAACTAATTGGTAACATTTCTAATAATAGTATGTTTTTTTTGGGTTGTCCTCATTACCCAATTTAGTAATAAGGAATTAGGATAAATAAGTTGTTATGAGTTAAAAAATTAATTGAAAATTATTTTATAATTAATTAAATATTTTTAATTAATTAAATAGGTTGAATATTAACTAATTCATTAGTAATTAATTAAAATATTTCAGAACCTTCTAGAATAAAGAATGGATCAAATTTGTCCTTATGGATAAAGGATATGGACTAATTCAAATAAGGAGAAGGATCAAATTTGTCCTTAGAGTCAAACCCTAACACTTTTTTGTATCAAAAAATTCAACCAATCCTCCCTCTTTCTCCATATGAACGGAAATTATAACCCTTCTAAGGTTATTGGAAATTTCGTTCTAACCCTCCTCTCTCATAAAGTTCATTTTGCTAATTGGAGTTTTGAGTGTGATTCCATTAAGGATGATTATGGGACGGAACCGATACCAACCAGTACCATTCCCGATTTCCTGAAAACCGAATTTGATTGAAATTCAATCCCGAGTACTGAACCGAGTTAACATTACCAGTACCACGAGCGACGGTACTGAATCTCGAATTTTGTGATTTTGGAGTACCGAGTACCGTCCCATATTTTTAAATTCAGTACGGTTTAGTACCGGTAGGGGATCGAGATTTCTTACAAACTGCTCATTCCTAGATTCCACTAGAGGGATTCCTTGTTTGGGTCTTTATCGTCCTTTTAATTGTTGTTGTCACAAAATCTCAATCGAGAAATCTATTAGCAGATCAGGATTTGTTACAAACTGCTCGTCCCTAGATTCCACTAGAAGGATTCCTTGTTTGGGTCATTGTCGTCCTTTTAATTGTTGTTGTCACGAGATCTCAATAGAGAAATCAAGAGATCAAAAGGTTAGCAATTATATCTTTTGTTTAATTTAAAAGTATGTTGTTACAATTAGTGAAACCTAAATCCTAGGATACATTTACAAATGGGGATAGTTTTGATTATTTCGTTACGTAGAAAAACGTTACGTGATTTTTCATGTTTGTGATGATGGTACAAACTCAACTTTGCATATGTTCTTTCAATGTTCAGATGCTCGCAAGATTTTATGTAACGTTAAGCGTGACTTGACGGCAATGTCAAGCCTCCACCTTTTACAAGTTGTGGTGAGTCACGTGCTTTGTAAGGCGTGACTAAAGGTGACAATTTTGTGTTTAATTAATATTTTTATATATATTTTCTACAATTATTCGTAAATATATACATATATGACTTAAAGTGGCATTTTATTAAAGTTTGGCATCAAATACAAGTCTTGGAGTCATGACAAGCTTTTTAGAACCTTGGTTACCCGTGACCTTATGGGTTAGGTTTGTCGCTAGTGGGACATATTCAAAACCTTCGCACCACATTTAGGCGTTGTTTGTTTTTTCTGAAGCAAAATATATGCAGTCTGCGGACCACATCTGTAGACCTCTGCAGCAGAAGCGGTGGACCAAACGTCTGCAGTCTGAAAAAAAAAAAGACTGTTTGTTTTTTTAACATCTGCAAGCAACTAAAATAAACTAAAATCTAAATAAACTAATTTTTTAAACTACAAAGTGATTTTTTTAATATACTTATGACTTTATTATAAATAATTAACAAATCTAAATCAGCTTTTATGTATTGTTGTATAAAAATGAAAATAAAAATGGTACAAATTAACGTATATATTTAATAAAAACCAACAATTTTGGTCGTAAAGTTATGCTTAAACATCGTAATTAAGAATCAAAGAATTTGATATATAAATGAATCGAAATAAATTTCGATTTTTTCAATTAAATCAATTAAAAACGTACCATAAATATTTTTTCCAATAAATTGACGATATTTTATTAAATAATGTTTTATAAAATTTGGCACAGAAAATATAAGAATATATATATATATATATATATATATATATATATATATATATATATATATATATATATATATATATATATATATATATAAACAAATTCAACGACCATTATTGTAATAAACTTTTATTTATAAATTTGTCATATATATATATATATATATATATATATATATATATATATATATATATATATATATATATATATATAAACAAATTCAATGACCATTATTGTAATAAACTTTTATTTATAAATTTGTCAAAAATATCATGTTTGTGTTGTCGAACTTTTTTTGAAGTATTGTAACTTTTTTTTTCAAATTGTTTATCACTAATAAAGTTGGAATAAATATAAATTCAAAAAAAAACTAAAAAAATAAAATAAAGTATATGTGTTTTTAGGCTAGAAGATGTCTGAAAACTCTTGTTCACATCTGCTCCAAGAAGATGGCGCGCATATATTTTTAGATCTACAGTGTTAAAAAAAAAAAAAAACAGTCTGCAAATGCTAATATCTACGCGTGGCCTGCGTCGCGCAGACAGAAGAGGCCAGAAAGATCCACGGACAATAAACAAATACCACCTTATTGAATTGCCCAAATGGTTTATGGTGTTTTAGGATTGCTTGGAGCCTAGAGGCCTCATTTTTTACTCTTGGTGTTGTTTATGGCAATTTTGAAATTTCCTGTTAGCAATCACAAAATGTTAAAAATGTTAAAAGGTGGACATTTCTACCAGCAAGCAACATAAGTATGATGCCCAAGTATATTCGGGTATAGCTTGCTTCAAATCTTAGACTTACTATTATTTCGATTATTTCGATGTTATCTTTCTTTTTCTATTTTGTTAGTTTTTATAAAACTTAGTGTTCAAAAAAGAAATATAAATAAATAACCATTTCAATTGGTATTTTTTCGGGTCTCTATTATAAACTATATATATTACATATAATTATATCGTTAAAATGTTGGTCAACGTTCTTTTCATTGAAATTGTTCAATAGATTAATATTTTTAAATACATTTTAAAGATTGGTTGCTTTTTAATTGTTTTTTCTATTTTAGTCGTTATCATATAATAGTTGTTATCATATAATTCTACAAAAGTTGACATATTTTATGTTGGTTTCTTTTACAACAAACCATAAAAGATGTTTATACCGAGTTTTGTGTGTGAACAAGATCGCAGAATCTTCAACAACTTCGTCTCAACTTTGGACACCGCTGCTTTTTGCTCGACCTTCGAAGCCCATTTCAAATTTTAAACAATTAATTTTTTTTTCATTTAATGAATTTTATGATATAAATATGAATAAAGATATTATGAAAGACCCTTCGATATGATAGTTTTAAATAGATTTTTAAATCGCTAGATTTTAATTCAGAAGGTTTTCAAAGTTTTGATTGTGGAAAATATATGGCCCTAAAGTCCAAACAAGTTAAGTTGTTCCAAAAGCGCAAGATTGTAACAATGAATACACACACACACACACATATATATATATATATATATATATATATATATATATATATATATATATATATATATATATATATATATATATATATATATAGTGGCGGAGCCAGAACAAAAGTTTAAGGGTAGCACAAAATTTTTACCCTGTTTTATATAATATGATTTTTTGTATTCATGTTAAACGGGTTCGGTTTTTCGAGTTCGAGTTAAACGGGTTCGTAATTCTTGCATTTTTAAGGCAAATGTAAACAAAAAATGTTCCTTGTAAGAACGTTGGAGCGCCAACTGTCGGACGCCTTTTCTCTCTAACCTTTGGAGCTTCTGTTTCGCGAATTAATTCTTATTCATCTTTTGAGCACTCTGGTTTGAACACTGCTTCTAAATTGCTTCTTATTCGCTTTTGTCTTCCAACTTAATAGTAATTTTGAATAGAACCAAGTATTACTACTTGGGTGTTTGTATTATTTGCTTCTTATTCACTTTGACATAGAATCTTTAGATGTATGAAGCAGTTCTAAGTAGTAAATAGCTAACACTTTCTTCAAACTAGAATCATTTGCTTCCTATATCTAATGATTAAATACAAGTTATAAGTCATGGGATTTAATTTAAGAAGTCAACAATAAGATTAGATAACCAATGAAAGATTCGCTCTCCTTTTTCTTGAATTATTCATCTTTGATTAAATGATGCCCCTTGAGTATTAGTGTTATAAGTAGATGTCATCTAGCATCTTATTATATTAGTGTTCCTGAAACTTGGGTTCTGTTCATGCTTATGACAAGAAAAAATAATTTTATAGCTACATTATGGTATCCTTCTTCAAATCAGAATTGGAATAGGCTTAAAATCATCTAGTTCATACTTTTTAGCTTTCTGTAAGGAAGTTATGAAATAACTTATTAACATATACATAACCACTGAGTTCTAGGCTTATCTATATTATGAATTTGTTTCTCTTTCGTGAATCTGTTTTGGAACATAATCACACATAAACAATTTTTCAAAAAGACCCAATTGCATATTCTAGTTACCCTAAAACTTGAAGATATAAAAAAAACGTTACAATCAATACCAACAACCTCTAACGAATACAAAGAAAATAATGAAAACAACTTATTTCAATGGAAAACTAATTTCACATTTTCAACTGAGGTCTGATAAATTGATTTTCATCAGTTACACACCGAATTTCAAACATCAAAGAAAAATAGGAAACTTACTTGTTGAGTTGTTTGACGATTTTAGTTTTGAATCCTTTGATTTCTTAGAGTCTAACGTATAGGTTCTATCGATTTCTTCCAATGGAGGCACCACACGTTCCTTAGTTAAGTGTCGCATTTGGCTGAGAGCACACACAAACAAACTGATTCACAAAGCTAGTTGGACATTAATTATTCGGCTGAGGGATAGCACCTCATATTTTTATGGTAGCAAAACATGTTCGAATTTTTGATTCTTATACTGCTCGGGGAGTTTTGAGGGGTATCACAGGCTACCCCAGGCTACCATATAGATCCGTCCATATATATATATATATATATATATATATATAGGGTTAGGTTAATGTGAGACGGCCTAATTTTGTGAGACCGTTAGACGCATTTTTTTTTAATTTTTTTTAGTTAATTCAAGTTCTGAAAATAATATTTAAAAAAAGAATTTTTGAATTTTTTCCATTTATTTTGCATTTTAAAATTATTTTTTAGAATATGTACAGTGTAATACTACCTCTGTCCCAAATTAATTGTCCACATTTGATTTTTGAAGTCTTTATTCTTCAACTTTGACCTTAAATATTTTTGTTTTCGATAGATAATACTTAATACAAAATATATGAATCGATTGTATTTAAAGTTTCTTTTCATTGTTATAAGTTTTATCAAGTAATATATAATAAAAATAAAAATATTAAGGTAAAAGTTGAAGAAAAAAGACTTAAAAAGTCAAAAGTGGACAATTAATTTGGGATGGAGGGAGTATTCTATTAGAATATTTCACGTATTTTTCAAAAAAAATGGAATTTATTTTTATTTTATTTTTATTTTTTTTATTTTTTTTTAGTTAATTCAAGTTCTGAAAATAATATTAAATTTTTTTTTTAGATTTTTTCATTTATTCTGCATTTTAAAATTATTTTTTAGAATATGTCAGTGTAATATTATATTAGAACATTTCACGTATTTTTCAAAAAAAACGGATTTTTTTTATTTTTTTTTTAATTTTATTTATTTTTTTTAGTTAATTCAAGTTCCTAAAATAATATTTAAAAAAAGAATTTTTGTATTTTTTCATTTATTTTGCATTTTAAAATTATTTTTAGATTTGGTCTCACGGTCTCACAAAATTAGAATGATCTCAAATGAACCTGAACCTATATATATATATATATATATATATATATATATATATATATATATATATATATATATATATATATATATATATGGTTAAGTTATTTTGTTCTAACTATCTATTGTGTGCATGTAGGATTGATTCTGGACCAATCATTTTAGTTATTTTAAGAAAGTAATTAATGCATATTAAATGTTGAAGATTTAATTAATACTCATTATATCTTCAACATGTAATATACATTAATTACTTTCTAAAAATAAAGAAAATGATTGGTTCAGAACCAATCCTACATGCACACAATAGATAGTAAAAAACATTTGAACCTAACTCTCTGTCTCTCTGTCTCTCTGTCTCTCTCTCTCTCTCTCTCTCTCTCTCTATATATATATATATATATATATATATATATATATATATATATATATATATATATATAGAGAGAGAGAGAGGTAACATCATTTGAGAACTCAAAGTTTCCCGAGAACCCGAGAACTAAAGGTAGAACGTTGGATCAAAAAAAGGAAGGGTTGAGATGCAAGGTGGCGTTTTTGTAAATAAGTAGACAAAAAAGGAAGGGTATCTTAATTAATTCAGTCAGGAGTATTATTGGAATAAAAGTATAATTAAATGATTTATTAAATCTAATATCATATAAAATAAATTTTCATCTCTCTCTCTCTATCCTACCCGTTTTCCTCTCTCGCTCAAACCTATGATCCATCCTCCGATGACTCACCTCCGTCGAATAGCCTCCAACCTCCTCCATCATCCGTCGTTGATCGCCTCCCTCCTCCCTTCACCGACCACCTTTACCTCTGTCGACCGCCATACTCCTTGATCTCACGTTCTTTATAGAAAAAACTTCACTGAAGATGCTTTGATTTTGAATCGGTTTTTCCGACATTATTGCACATCCGTTCTCCCTTGTTTCTCTATCATCATCATACTACTCCATTACGATCGAGATCTCTCTTCTTCCTCTGTCGTTGCGCCCACTACTAATTAGATAACAAAAGGAGAAAAGGTTAAGTGTTCTTCATTTATTCTCATATTTGTAACTACCGTTGCTTGTTTCCTATTTTCTTTCTCTAATCTTGAATATTGTATTAGTTTCCTTCACCTTGATGGATTGTCAACCGTTCAGAGTTGGAAAATATCTTTTGTTTGTTTTTAGCACACAACGTGTTTGTTGAAATGCTTTAGAGAATGTTTTCACCATTTACCTTTGTTAATTGTGCTTCTATATTGGTAATTTCATCCCATTGACTATGGT
This sequence comes from Lactuca serriola, assembly GCF_051521515.1. NCBI lineage: Eukaryota > Viridiplantae > Streptophyta > Magnoliopsida > Asterales > Asteraceae > Lactuca > Lactuca serriola. Next base: position 45,933,561 of record NC_136408.1, on the reverse strand, counting down.
TGTTGTGACCTGCCACCTGAGGATATTTCCAAACTAAATGATTGGCAAGATTTTGTTGACCATCTATCACTAAAGATGATGCTACAATGCCAAATTAGGGAAATATTTGTTAAATATTAGAAGTTAACTTGGAAATCCACGTTTACTTTCTCTATCAAGTCATGCTTTATGTCATATGTAAAGAAGATGTAACATCCCAAAAATCGTGACCAAAAATTTCTTTTTAAAAACGTTACAAAACCATAGCATTAACTCGTTTCAAACATACAAAAAGGGTTATATAACAAAATAGAGTATCTTTTCCAAAACACTTATTCATTTCATCAGAGTAAGCATCCCATGCTAAACTTCTTGGTGTATGTCATGCGATTATCCCGAGCTCTTCATTCCGTTATCGGAAATACCTGAAAACCAAAACTGAAAACCGTAAGCACGAAGCTTAATGAGTTCCCCAACCTACCACATACCATACATATCTACTGATCCATACATGCCATACATAATTCTGCGCACATAACCACATACTAGGCCCCCGCCCGATACATTGGGCCTCGCCCTCCATCGGACCCCGTCTGTCATTAGGCCCTGCATGGCATCAAGTCCCACCTGGCATCGAGCCCCGCCCAGTATACAAATCTGTTTCCCTTAGGCCCAGCCTGTCTTTGGGCCTCGCCCGCTATACACATACATACAATCAAATAACATATTGAAGCATATATAAACATTCCATAACCATACTAGAGTAGTGGAACCCCGTCCACGCTCCCACTAGTAGTGAGATACGGGCACTCGCCCACACTCACATCCTTCCTATCACGGGGCTCGCCCTTTCTCTGCTAATATCGAGATATGGAACCCCATCCATACTCAACTAGTGATGAGATATGGGACCTCGCCCATACTCACCTTCCTACCAGGCACATACAAGTATCACAAAGACAACAAGTATAATCTAGCGCACTGCATAAGAATCATCCTTGGGAATACCTGTGACATCCCCAAAATTACGGCCAGAAAAGACCGATTTTGTTTATGCTTTGTTTGAAAATCATAGTGACATTTTAAATAAAAGTGTTGCGGAATTTGTCCCAAAACAAAATATGATAAGGATTTATCAAAAGCATTTCCATAGAAATGTATTTCATTAAAAAGACTTGGGATGTCATGTTCGATACAGATCATAAGCATAAACAATACAACATAGGCCTTACTACATTATTCCGTATTTACAGGCCTAAAATCCATTAATCTCTCATCCCAATACATCACATCTATGCTCATGCGCCCCTACCTGTAATAAAAGAAACTGAGTGGGTCAGGCTTGGGAGCCTGGTGAGCACATAGTGTTTTCAACCCATAATAAATAAGTTATTAGCTTCATCAAACCAAACAAACCCGATTACCCGTTCCCGTTATCCTCACTTTACGTCCCTAAAACATCTAACACAAGGGACCTAGTCTAAGGACTATCATCGGGATGGACACTACTGCTAAGGGGATTCCTCAGCAATAAATGTCCTTAAGGCAACCATGTAGGGGATGGAGTACACCTGGTGAGCACACAGTTCAAATAAACACACAGTTCAAATAAACACCTACAGGTTGCGAGCCTGCTAGTGTTCCACTGGACTGTCTAGAATAGTCCGTGGTCGTCATCTATACTCCGCTAGATGACTGGATCATCAATAACATCTATAACGAGGCCTCTCATTATTTTATCACACAGCAACTAATACATCTACCCATGTTTTACCCTAACATTTTCGTAGATATAAAATACATATACAGTTTAAATCATTGAAAACATGTATAAAAATGTTCATCCAGCATAGATAGCAAGTATTCGGATAATATGCACACATAGCACGTAATTTATATAAAATACTTCATATCTATGTGTAAGCTGAAAGTAACTATGCACTCACCTGAAAGGTGGTGACTCAGCACTCGGACAGCGCTTCGATACTCTCAAAACAATTTTCCTTCGATAGAACCTAGTACCAATACCACTAGGGTTTAGTCTAATGATAACCGCGACAAATTAATAGTCTGACTATTATTATTATTATTATTATTATTATTATTATTATTATTATTATTATTATTATTATATAAGCGTTAATAACACTCAATATAACTCATAATAATAGCCCAAATAATTATTTTAAGGACTTAATAACATTCCTATAATTATTTAAAAGCTATATTAAAAATTGCGTAAGCGTAGCTCACTTACAGTGGATTTTAACGAAAACCGGAACTTTATTTGGAACAGCGTTTTGAAACTGAAAGACTCTTTTTCTCGGGACTCCGGGAGCCTCAGGGCTTCCTTAGGGTGCTAGGGGTTTTATCTAGGGCTTAGGGGGGTTTGGAGGAGCTAGAGAGAGAAAGCTCTTAGAGAGAGAATGAATTTTGGTGTGAAAAACTCGGAAAGGCTCGCACCCTATTTATAGGCCGGAGGACTTCGGATTACGCTGGGCGTACCGAGGGTACGTTGGGCGTACACCTTGGATAAGACCACCAGCTCGGACCTAGCTGTCTTCGTACGTCGGATGGATAAGGGCAAGGGTACGCGGGGCGTACCGACTTCGGACGCGGGGAGTCAAGCGAAGGCTACGTGGCATGATCTGAAGCGAGGTTTGATCAGTGATGGAGGTTCTGGATGTTGCCACGTCATCTCAGTTTCGCAATTTTCCTTCTCGACTTCTAAAAATCATAACTTTCGCATACGAGCTCCGTTTTCGACGTTCTTTATATCAACGCAAAGGTGGGAACGTACTCTACAACTTTCGGTTAGACTCCGTCGGCTAATTTTGACTCGATTTTAAATTTTATATTATTAACAGGCCGGGACAGGATTGGTCCGTTAAATCCTTATAACTTCTTCATTCGACGTCCGTTTTCACCCATCTTTTTCTCGTTACGCTACTCTTAACGAGATCTTCGATTCTCGTTTAGGTCGTGTTGGCTAAAAACCGCCCGATCTAATATTCAAATTTCGGGCTGTATATTGTTAATCCGAAACTTCGAAAAATCATAACTTCTTCATACGAAGTCAGATTTGGGCGTTCTTTTTATCGATGTTCTTAGTTTAACATATTCTACGACTTTTGTTTAGAGCGCTAAGGCTAAATATTGCTCTATCGTAAATTCACTATTTACGCCTATCGGTATCGTGCCGGTTCCGTCGCGAAACTTCGACGGGTCATAACTTCTTCGTTATAACTCGGATTTCGGCGTTCCTTATATCCCCGGAATCCTTGTTTCGACCACTAGAATGTTGTGTAAAGATATCAGACTTATCTCATACTTTAATTTTGATGCTTATTTTTATTCTTTATTAATTATACATTTATAATTAAATAATAAGCACATAAATACACATAATTCACATAATACTCCAATATTTGATCTTTATTACTTCAAAAGTGTTACAAGAGTTGAACTAGACTATTACATTGTCTAAAAATGTTTAGCCCTGAAACCCGGGCGTTACAATACCCCGACACTGACCCCCGACCCGGAAACTTACTATTATCTAACGTACTTCGAACTTACCCCGACAGCGAACCCCCCGGTCCGGATCCTATCATACCGACATAGGCAAGAATCAGAGAGGCCTCTTGCATCCTAACAGTCCTCGGGCCTCGCCCATCATCAGGTCGTAACCCGGAACATATATCAATAAGTGCCTAGGGCTAACCCCTAGGTCTTCCTTCTATACATAAGCATAAACATGAACATGAACATAATGGGCCGGCATTGTGGCCGTAGACCCATGCACATAGTGAAGAGTCTCACCTCGCACTGTTGAAAACTTGTTGAACACTTCTGACTGCTAACCGGCAATTTCCGAACCCCTGACTCTTCGGCTTCCCGAACTATCAATACCCAGAACAACATTTAGACCACAATAATCCAAAAGTCAACCATGCTCAAACTTGGTCAAAGTCAACTCCCAGTTGACTTGACTCGCCGAGTTGTTCTGCCAACTCGCCGAGTCCATGCTCCTCAAATCCCAACACCACCCGACTCCGCTCGTCGAATCTAGCGATAACTCGATGAGTTATCCTTCATCTAACACGTTGAGACTATCTTCAACCGACTCGCCGAGTTCATCCTTGAACTTGTCGAGTTCATCCTTGAACTCGTCGAGTTCATCATCATCATCTGAATATTTAGGCCATGACTCGCCGAGTTGTATGAACAACTCGTCGAGTTCATCTTAATAACTAAGAAGATTGTCTTGGACTCGCCAAGCTCCTCTTCGAACTCGTCGAGTACTATGATCTTCATGTCGATTACGGACCCAGTCTAGTTGAATCCTATACTAACTCCACTCACTGATCCGAAAAGTAAGCAGAAGGGTTTGGGTTTGCGAACCGACTCATCGAGTCCATGAACTGACTCGCTGAGTCCACCTTGTGACATATCTATTCTGTCAAGTACAGTCCTTTCCAACACCTTCAACCCATAGATATGGACTTCTAATGTTAACATTGCACGTAAAGTTGCCAACTTTACGTGCATGCAAGGTGTCATGGAGCTAAAACTCTTAATCCAAGCTAAAATGAAGGTCTAGGTCGTGAAATGAAGCCATGGCTGGGTAAAGCTACCCACTCGGAGCTCCTCAAGCTCAAAAATGCTTAGATCTTAAGTCCTTTTCGTCCTCAAAGGCTCAATGTTCGGATTGACCTTGGAAATGGCCCAAATGTGACAAATACAAACTAGAAAAGGGGATATAGATGATTAATAGCCATGGTATAAGCTTTATACCTTCAAATGATCTGAGATGTCACCCAAACTCTGGATCTATAGCTTCTTCTTTCACCACCAAGGTCCTTCTTCCTTCTCCAGGCTTCAATTCACTCTCAAGGCAAGAACTAGCTCAACAATGGAGTTGGGTGGCTAGGGTTTTGAGTTCTAGACAATAGGGGCCGCAAATGAAACCCTAGGGGAGAGAATAAGATGCTTAAATAGGGCACCAAGTCCCAAATTTAGGGTTTCCAAACCTAGACCAGACTCACCGAGTCCACTTGCTGACTCGTCGAGTCGGTCACTTAATACGCGACACGGAACACGCTCTGACTCGTCGAGTTCCTCCTTAGACTCGACCAGTTGACCCCCTTTGACTTACGGTTTTTCTTTCCTTTACGGGTCTTCTAGATTTCGGGTGTTACAACTCTCCTCCACTTAAACTAGACTCCGTCCTCGAACTCCGCCACGATCAACTACCTTAAAATACAACACCTTTACCCAACCGGTAGCCCTACCGGTACTCCCAGTGCACTAATACTGATATACAAGGGGTTCACCCCCTCCCCCCTTACCCTGAACTGCCACTGGCCTTTCCAAGGCAGCTTTCCACAAGCAAAAAACCCTTCCAATCTCCATCAAGGACCTAACCTCTGCTGAAATTGCTATCCCAGCCACTCTCAGTGTCGGTCATGATGGGTTTTGAGCATTCTAACACTTCCTAAGTGTACATGCAACCCTAATAACCTTGGATCTATGTTTGTCTAATTATCATGCAAAGTTGAATTCCAAGGTTATATTCCTATCTAGCATACATGGGGAACAATTTCTTACTTGAATGAAAGATAGAATAACTTACCTTGTTGTTGCTTATGTTCCTTGAAACCTTGTGAGCCTAGCACCCCAAGTGTGATGCCTCAAATGCTTCACACAACACCAAATGCTCTTGGAAAGACTTTTGAGAGAATACACACTTCTTGAAATCGGCCTAGCCCTCTTGTTTCTTATGTGTAGCCGATTTTGGTGGAGAATGGGATCCTTATATAGTGTTGACACATCTAGGGTTACACCATGTAAACCCTAATGTGTCATGACTCTTCATTTCTATGACCCATGGGTTTGTAACTCCCATGGAGCATGCATGGAGCATCCTATGGGTAGAACCCAACTTGATAATCCATGGAGCCTCTTAGCCCACTATACAAGATATGAATGATTTACATAATCAACCCATATATTTAATTAGTTATCTTTTGATCACTTAATTAATTCCAAATTAATTCTTTGATCAAACTAATCAAATAATATTATTAATATATTAGAACTTATAATATATTAATAATCTCCAAGTATTATTCCTCTCATTTAGTCTATCCAATTGCATGGTGCCATGCAACCTAAATGGACCATGCCGGGTCGGGTCAAGTACTAACCAGAAATAGTTATGGACTTAGACACCTTATCCAACAGTCTCCCACTTGGATAAGTCTAATAACTATAACTCCAGTACTTCAGGAACCGACCGACAATCGTAGCTCTTTAAAGGTCTCTCGGAACTGAGAAGATGTTGATACGTCATTTAAGATAAGTGATCATATAATCCTCTGTTCTAGATATTAGCCAGACAAATACATGGAACAATGTCTTACTTATTGTCCAGCAGTTTGTTTCCCGATTTCTGATTTGTTTGATAAAGAACTTAATTGAACACATCAACTTAGTTCTGACCGGGCCCGGTACATAGGTCAAAACAAAATCATCGAGGGGCCCAGATATCAGCTTCTAATCCAAGAAGGAACAGATAAACTTCGACTCATATGTTTGTTCTACCACTCATTGAATTATACACAAAAGCACATTTTATAACATCGAGTTACCAATGCGTTTTCGTACAATCAATGCATAACCAACTTGTAAGTAACAAATCATATCTCTAGGTTTGAAGACTTATATGATATTACCGTCTCACGATCACTCGAGATAAATTCCATGAAGTGATTCCAGTGAGCGTGGGTTGAGTCCAATGCTCAGAACTTATGAGCACTCATGATTGTTGTAGCCTTGTCCAACACCTTAGACCTCTGCAACCAATCATGACAGTCTTGATTCATACCTACTTCCGACATATGACCGACTGTGGAGGTTTGAATAATATGTTATACCAAACAAAATTATTCTGGAAGTCAAAACATGCAAAAGAAATATAGTAAACGATCGACAAGAGATAGCAACACTTTACTCATAAATAAAACACCTTTTATTCATCATCTAATGTCAATTACACTTTACAAATTTCTGGGTTATCTAACTACTAAATCTAATATCATCCTTCAACCCTATGCTCCGAGCATGCTGGAGATGCTTAACCCGAGTCAGTCCCTTCGTGAGGGGATCTGCTGGGTTCTCATCCGATGATACCCTCTTTGCCACGAGGAGTCCTTCTTCTATCTAATGTCTGATAAAATGGTATTTTCTGTCGATGTGTCTGGATCTCCTGTGATCCCTTGGTTCCTTGGCTAAGGCAACAGCATTTTCACTATCACAGAAAATTTCCATTGGCTCTTTTATAGCTGGTACAACTCCAAGGTCTCCAATGAAGTTCTTCAGCCATATTGCCTCCTTTGCCGCCTCACTGGCTGCAATATACTCTGATTCACAAGTTGAATCAGCCACTGTTTCTTGCTTGGAACTCTTCCAAGAAATTGCTCCTCCATTTAGGGTAAAAACCCAGCCCGACTGAGAGCGTAAATTATCCCTATTAGTCTGAAAGCTAGCATCACTATACCCTACAACTCTCAAGTCATCACTCCCACCAAGGGTAAGGACCCAGTCCTTAGTCCTCCATAGGTAGTTGAGGATATTCTTTACCGCAGTCCAGTGTGCCTTGTCAGGGTTCCCCTGATACCTGCTAACCATGCTCAAAGCAAAGGCTACATCAGGTCGAGTACACGTCATAGCATACATGATCGATCCTACAGCTGAAGCATAAGGAAGTCGACTCATTTCTGCTATCTCAGCCTCAATACTAGGGCTTTGTGTCTTACTCAATCTGGCGTTACTCTGAATGGGTAACTCACCTTTCTTGGAGTTATGCATGTTGAATCTTTTCAACACTTTGTCCAAGTAGGTACTTTGACTAAGTCCAATTAGTCTTTTACTCCGGTCTCTCAAAATCCTTATCCCTAGAATATAGGCAGCTTCTCCTAGGTCCTTCATAGAGAAACACTTCCCAAGCCAGGACTTAACTTCCTGCAGGGTTGGGATGTCATTTCCTATGAGTAGTATGTCATCCACATACAACACCAAAAAGCTAACTATACTCCCACTAGCCTTGACATATACGCAAGACTCATCTTCACTCCTAGAAAAGCCAAATTCCTTGACCTTTTCATCAAAGCAAAGATTCCATCTGCGAGGTGCTTGCTTCAATCCATAAATGGATTTCTCAAGCTTACACACTCTATTAGGGTACTCGTTGCTGATAAAACCCTCTGGCTAACTCATGTAAACATCTTCAGCCAACTTTCCATTAAGGAAAGCGGTTTTGACATCCATTTGCCATATTTCATAGTCATGAAATGCAGCTATGGCCAACAGAACCCGAATAGACTTAATCTTGGCTACTGGAGAAAAGGTCTCATCATAGTCCACTCCAGGAATTTGAGAGAAGCCCTTTGCAACCAGTCTAGCCTTATAAGTGTGTACTTTACCATCCATGTCGGTCTTCTTCTTGAAGACCCATTTGCACCCAACTGTCTTACGACCTGGTACATTCTCAACCAAGTTCCAAACTTGATTGTCATACATGGACTGTATTTCGATGTCCATTGCCTCTTTCCACTTGGCTGACTCAGGGCCTGCCATGGCTTCCGCGTAACTGCTAGGTTCATCCAAACCTATCAGTGTCTCATCACTGATAAGTGTATCACCTTATGCAGTAATGTGGAATCCATAGTAATGCTCAGGAGCATTCCTAACCCTTGTGGATCGCCTCAGAGGTACAGACTTGTCAATTGGCTCAACAGGAGTTTCCTCCTCAAGTTGAGTGCTAGGGTTTGAAGTTCCTTCACCGCTTGACTCTTGAATTTCTTTAAGATCAACTTGCCTCCCACTGTTTCCTTGGCTTATGAACTCTCTCTCTCTCTAAAGAAAGCCCTCCTAGCTACAAAGAGCACATTTTCACTAGGTCTGTAGAAGAGGTAACCAAAGGATTGTTGTGGGTAGCCGATGAAAATACACCTCTCGCTTCGGGGTTCGATCTTATCATGAGTCTCGCGTCTCACGAAAGCCTCACAACCCCAAATCTTGATGTGGTCTAGTTTAGGCACTTTACCAGTCCACATCTCGTGAGGAGTTTTGGCAACTTTCTTTGTAGGGACTAGATTAAGGATATGGGCGGCAGTCTCTAAGGCATACCCCCAGAATGAGATTGGTAGCGAAGCTCGAATCATCATGGAACGAACCATATCCAACAAGGTTCGATTACGCCTCTCAGCCACACCATTCAACTGTGGTGTCTTGGGAGGTGTCAATTGTGAGACTATCCCACATTCCCTTAGATAGTCAAGGAACTCTGAACTAAGATACTCACCACCACGATCGGATCGAAGCATCTTAATGTTCTTGCCCAATTGATTCTCGACTTCCTGTTTAAATTCCTTAAACCTTTCGAAAGTCTCTGACTTATACTTGATCAAGTAGACATATCCATATCTACTGTAATCATCAGTAAAAGTCAAATAATAACGATTAGCATCCCTTGTGGCATGTTTGAATGGTCCACACACATCCGTGTGTACAAGGTCCAACAAACCTTCACCCCTCTCACACGAGCCTGTGAAGGGTGACTTTGTCATTTTTCCAAGTAAGCATGATTCGCAACTATCATCTGACTTTAGGTCAAATGACTCCAAGACTCCATCCTTTTGGAGTTGGCCTATGCATTTCTTGCTTATATGTCCAAGACGACAATGCCATAATGATGCTTTATCCAAGTTATTATTATTAATAGAATCAATACACAATACATTATTTTCTAAGTTATCAACCACAGATACTGTTTCATACACGCCATCACAAGGTAATGCTTTGAAATAAAGAACATTATTAAAGAAAGCATTAATCGAACCAACTTCATTATCAAATGAAAAGGTGAAACCTTGTTTATACAATGCATGAAAGGAAATAATATTTCTTGCCATTTCTGGCGAATAACAACACTTATTCAAATCTAAACTAAACCCACTACTTAGCGATAAAGTATAAACTCCAATCTTGGTGACAGGTAAAGCTTTCCTATTCCCCATGATCAAGTTTATTCTTCCTTGCTCCACATTCTCACTTCTTCTTAGTCCCTGCAAGTCACAACAAATATGAATACCACAACCGGTGTCAAGGACCCAAGATTTAGAATGGGGTGAGTTATTAGAAATGATAGTGTAAATACCTGCATGGTTGGGTTTATCTTTCCCATCCTTCACATCTTGCTGGTATTTTGGGCAGTTCCGCTTCCAATGTGATTTTTCATGGCAATAGAAGCATTCAGCCTCTTTTGGGTCAGAAGAAGGAGTGATGAAACTTTTCTTGGTTCCACTTGAAGAAGAGCCATCAAGGGTCCGAGCCTTGGTACCCTTAGAAGAGCTCTTTCTCTTCTTCCCTCGACTTTTCCCGATTGCCAAAACCGGAGTAGAGTTTGGAGTAGGAGTGTTAACAACCGACTTCCCCTTAAGACCTGTTTCTGCGGTCTTGAGGAGTCCCTGAAGTTTGCTGAGTGTGACCTCTTCCTTATTCATGTGATATGTCATGCGGAATTGATCATAACACGATGGTAAGGAGTGCAAAATGATATCTATTGCAAGCTCCTCAGGGAAGTTCACATTAAGCTTCAACAATCGATCCACATACCTTTGCATTTTATGCATGTGGCTCGTGACGAATTCCCCGTCCTTCATCATGGTTGTTATCATGGAGCAGATGATTTCATACCTCTCTTGTCGTGCACTTTGATGGTATCTTTCCATCAGATCTTGGTGCATTTCATAAGGGTAGAAATCCTCATAAGACTTTTGGAGTTCAGCTGTCATCGTGGCCATCATGATGCATGCCACTTTCGTAGCATCCCTTTCATGTGCCTGAAAGTCAGCGATCTCCTGAGGAGTTGCAGTGGTCTCATAAATCTCCTTAAGCTCCTTGTCAAGGAAATATTCTTTTTCCTCGTAGCGGGTAATCATCCTGATGTTTCTAATCCACTCATTGAAGTTGGATCCATCAAAGGTGACTATCCCACACAAGTTCATAAGGGTAAAGGAGCCATTAGGATTAGAGCCAGAAGCAGCATTGTTTGAAGACATCTGAAGGAAAAGGACAAGATTAGTTTAGATATTAAGAGAGTCCTTAATAAAACACCCAAATGTAATATTAAGGCTAGGATCCAATCACAATATATTATAACTTAGAAGAGGTATGCCGTAATCCAAGCTATAACATATTTGAAAGGTAGGTGAATGACGATTCACCAATTTCCACCACGAAAACCGAAATATTAAATATTAGGTTTTTTGATTGGTTCTTAGAAATTCCTAGATTCTTTGAGATTCAATGAACTTTTCAAAGGCATGTTTCAATCTCGAGTGTGCCCTCCAAGTTTTGTGACTGGGATACCGAGGATCACAAAACGAGGTGTGAAGTAACCATGCAAATCACTTGGTACCCTTAAAGTTTATCACTCAATCGATGTGCCGGTAAACCACGCACGCTCCACCGATACTATAATAAACTTTAAGTCACCCTTTACCTACCTTGTTAAGTCCAAGTTAATGTGCCGATTAACCACACACGCTCCACCAACGACTTAAACAAAGTGTAAAGTGTAATTTCATGGATTAGCACCTTATTCACATTTTTCCTAAAGTAACTACGATTGGGAATTTAATAAAACATTTAGTTACTTTATAATATTCATCATACTTTTAATGAGAATTTATAAGTCCTTGTCTTACCCGTTCGGCTAACGACCCTCCACCGGTCAATCAAGCGGTGGGTGAGAGTGGACACCCATTAAGTTGCCATTTTATAGGCAACAACCTTATACCCACCTTATAGACTGGTTTCGTGAATGAGGCATACTAGCGGTAAGACGACTTTGTTCTTATACATATATATATATATATATATATATATATATATATATATAATATTATTAAATCATAATAATATAAGTATAAGGGTTGAATTTTAACTTTTAAAATTCTAAGGGTTGGAACTAAAGTTTTTCACATGACTTTACTTGTTCCAAAACTTGAGGGCAAGTTTTGTAAACTTTCAAAACTTTTCATTTCTTGTAACTTATGAGTTTATTAGAGTAATAAAATGAAGACTCTTCATTTTTCTAACTCTTGTGTTCTTTTAATGGTTTTAACTCAAGTGACTTTTGGTTTTCCATAACTTGAGGACAAGTTATGGACTCCATTAAAACACATTATGATCAAGAATTAAACTACCACATAGGTTACAAATAATTCCTATGATCATCTAAACATCATAAGATCAAGAACATGAACATAAGCACTTTCATGAATCAAAACTACACTTAAAACTTTGTAATTTTGATAACTAGTTGTTGTAAATGGATTAGCAAAGACATTACACCATCTAAAACAAGTTTTCAAGTACCAAAACAGTTTAGGGTAATGTTTCTAGTCTATTTCCAGCAACTAAAGTCGAAAATCTGCACTTTGTGGCTCCTACTCGCCGAGTGCATGAACCTACTCGGCGAGTAGGTTGAAGATACAAGTGAACTCGGCGAGTCTCCCCATGGACTCGGCGAGTTCATCAAGCAGAAAACAAGTTTTTCGACTTTTTTCAACTTCTAAGCACAAATAACAAACAAACAAGCCTAGGCTCTGATACCACTGATGGGTTTTGAGCATTCTAACACTTCCTAAGTGTACATGCAACCCTAATAACCTTGGATCTATGTTTGTCTAATTATCATGCAAAGTTGAATTCCAAGGTTATATTCCTATCTAGCATACATGGGGAACAATTTCTAACTTGAATGAAAGATAGAATAACTTACCTTGTTGTTGCTTATGTTCCTTGAAACCTTGTGAGCCTAGCACCCTAAGTGTGATGCCTCAAATGCTTCACACAACACCAAATGCTCTTGGAAAGACTTTTGAGAGAATACACACTTCTTGAAATCGGCCTAGCCCTCTTGTTTCTTATGTGTAGCCGATTTTAGTGGAGAATGGGATCCTTATATAGTGTTGACACATCTAGGGTTACACCATGTAAACCCTAATGTGTCATGACTCTTCATTTCCATGACCCATGGGTTTGTAACTCCCATGGAGCATGCATGGAGCATCCTATGGGTAGAACCCAACTTGATAATCCATGGAGCCTCTTAGCCCACTATACAAAATATGAATGATTTACATAATCAACCCATATATTTAATTAGTTATCTTTTGATCACTTAATTAATTCCAAATTAATTCTTTGATCAAACTAATCAAATAATATTATTAATATATTAGAACTTATAATATATTAATAATCTCCAAGTATTATTCCTCTCATTTGGTCTATCCAATTGCATGGTGCCATGCAACCCAAATGGACCATGCCGGGTCGGGTCAAGTACTAACCAGAAATAGTTATGGACTTAGACACTTTATCCAACAGGTCATCCCATCAGTACTCACAGAATAATTTCATTTACGGTTCTCCAATACTGAAACTCCACCTAGCGTGAGAATTCAGACAATCCTTCGAGTAGTAGATCCCTCTCTGATACGTTTAAGGCTCAGACAAGAACGACATCACCGAGCCAAATCATTTACTCTGAGATCATTTGATTCCGCAGTGAGCAAATTAGCATCTCCCGATCAGCTCACAGCTTCTTGCACCAAATCCCTTACCATCATTCCTGCCTGAAGTCCTGCTGACCTCCATCCGCCTACCGGATGAACCAAGACCACCCTGGTCCCAACCGATCTACCTTTACCCTAAATATCGGTCCTCCACCGGTTACCGAACACAAGAACAATCCCTCAGTCGCTCTCAGCGACTCATGAAGATACTGCGACTACCTAATATGCTCTACTAACCCAGCCACTCTGGCTCTAAAAGGTCGAGGATCCCCGATCCCCTACCTTACCCTAAGGTCTCTACCAGGTCCCACCTGTTGCTAAAAGAACATGGGCCTCGCCCACGGGTCCCACCCATCTATACTTCAGAGCGGCCTCTCCCACAGGTCTCACCTATCCAGGGCTATGCAGACCCACTCCTCCTCTGATCTCAACTAGCTAAACTTTCCTGATTCTCATCATGCTAACTCGGAGATATGGGCCCCCGCCCACACTCCACGAACTAGGAGATATGGGCCCCCGCCCACACTCCGCTAACTAAGCTGCTAATGAATGTTACGACTTACCCGCAGTCTTACATCACGTCCCTCACTGGCTCACTACTGGGGAATGATGCGACTACCCCGTAGCCTTATATCCCGACTAAACTCGCATTTGCCGAAGGCTTTCCGATCTGGCTTCTCCGAACCAACCATCGACTACTCGCGAAGACGCGAACTCAAGGTTGGGAAATTTCCCCCAACTTCCAACCTAACTGCTCCTCAATCCAAACAGCCACTTGAGCTGCTTCCTTCCTTACCAAGACTGCGGAACCACCTCAGTCTTGCACTTACTTCTGTCTCTGGCCCCTACTTCGATTCGTCTAGCTCCTCACAGCTCCCAGCTTGAGAGAATTACCAATTCTCCCTACCATCCTCTGGCCTCTTCTGCTGAAAACCTAAGCTTACCAGAGTTGGGAATCTAACCGATCTATCCCCTATTGACACCTTCCCAAAGCTAGCGAGTCACTACTGAGCCCCACACATGCATGCTACAATTACTGCATCCAAAGTAACCTGCTCTAAAGGAGGAGACCTTCTATTATCATTCTAAAATCCAAGGTATGCAAATGACATATAACTCAATCACAAGCAGGCCACAAAATTCCGAAATATCATTATCAATACCGATGCAGAACCATAACAATAAGGTCATAACATAAGCTGATAGGGAAATGAAAGAAGATATGTACCTAACGCATCGGTCTGCTCACACCTCATCTGAAACCAACTGATAAGCCCTGCTCCTTGCTGCAGGCGCCTCCGCCCGGCCCTGACGGCCATCGGTGATCCTCAAGGTTGCAGGGGCAGGTGCTATCACCTGTCCTACTGAATGCAAACTTGGGCATCGGGCCTTCTTGTGGCCCCTCTGACTAAAATGGAAACATATCAGGCCCGATCCCTGGGTGGTGGTAGTAGTACAATCCCTGCTGAAATGACCAGTCTGGCTGCACTTAAAGCAACCAGAATCACCACCATTGCCACTCCTACACGCACCCTCGTGCGTCCTGCCGCACTTGCCAAAGCGGTCCCGGTCCTGAGGACCTCTCAATTTGGAATCTGATGTCTTAAGCCTCTTGCCCGATCCCATGGCTACCTGAACCTCTGTCAACTTTCTCTTGTTTTCCGTCTCAAGATCAATCTCTCTTTCTCTGGACCGAGCGATCATGTCTTCCAACGTCTTGCAACTGGATCGACTCACAAACTGGCTGATATCACTCCTCAACATCCCGTGGTACCGAGCCTTCTTCATATCCTCGTCTGCCACATACTGCAGAACCAGAAGGGCTCTCTCCCTGAATTTGGACGGTGATCTCCGCCACTGTCTTTGTAGTCTGTCTCAAATCCTAAAACTCTTGGGCTAACTGCTGCACCTCAGTCACTGGTGCAAACTCGGCCTTGAACCTGGCCGAGAAGTCGCTCCATGTCATCGCGTCCAACGCGGCATCATCCCCGATAGCATGACCAACCTCCTCCCACCAATCTCGTGCTCTGCCCTTCAGTAGACAGGAGGCGAGTCGAACCTTGTCCCCTTCGGTACACCGGCTAGAACAAAAAGCGTTGCTGACATCAACTAACCATCTGCCACTAGCAATGGGGTCCCTAGCCCCATGGTAGTCTGGAGCTCCACAAGCTCTGAAATCCTGGAATGTCAATGTACATGCTCCCAACAAGGCCATCATCTCTGTGCGGAAGGCTCCAAGCCTCTCATCCAAAATCTCTAGGATGCCCTCCTTGACCGTGCCAAAGATCACAGGAGTCTGGTCTAAAATATTGCACGTAACCTCCGCTGATACAAACTCCCTCATCCGCTCCTCGATCTGCTCAGTCCCTGAACTCGAGCCTGACTCCTCTCTGACACCTGACCCATCTACTGGTCCATCTTGCAATGTCGCTATACTAAAAACATGCCATAACCAAATCATCAAAATACACATCATTGGCGAGGGATCACACACACATACACACTACAAGTTCCCTGGTTTTATCTCAACCCCTCTTGAATCGAGTACGGATCCTCTACTTTCAGTAGTACGGGCCCATACTACCTTCCACATCTATTCGTAATTTCCTCAAGGGTTTCCTCGACTCCACCAAGTCCCTTTCACTACCACTGCTGCTCCCAGCACTAAACTCCTCCTAGGCCTACCCTAGGGAAATATCTAACCCAAACCAGTCCTCGGCTGCTGAAAGATTCCCAGTAATATCAACTAGCTACCTCATGAATATAGCCACATGCAACAGAGATCAGATAATCCTTTGAGTAACAGACTCATCCCTAGAACGGTTGGACTTAGACAAGAGCTGCGCAATAGGGTTAAATCTATCACTCTGAGATTATCCAGCCTATGCCACATGTGACCTAGCGTATTTACTTAATAGCTAGCTCACATTATTAAGAGTCCCACAAAGAACAAAGCAAGCAACATTCAGACAAAAAGGAAAATCTAACCAGAACATAATCAATCAGTTCAATCCAAATACAAGAATCTGTACTAGCATGTGATGCTAAGCTCATATAATCAGGCATAACCCAAACAGGCTATCCTACTACTATCTAACCAATACTAGCATATAGCTCAATAAGCGCATATAACAGGCACATAAGGCATCCTCCTAGATCCTTAGCCCTAAATCTAGCATGCTGATCACATAATCCTATCATAACATAAACTTGTATGGGTAATTTGGGAGAACTTACTTGAGCTCGGCTGATTGCCTGCACCACACCCTTTTCTCTTTTCACAGTTCTTATTTTTTTCGAAATCCTTTTTCTTTTCGAAGCTCTTTTTTATAAAAATGATGTTCTTTTGAAAATTTTCTTACCAAGCCCACAGTTTGAGTTTGGTCACACCTGAGAGTGTGGCCGAATCCCTCAAACCAAGACTATGATACCAACTTGTAACATCCAAAAAATTGTGACCAAAAATTTCTTTTTAAAAACGTTACTAAACCATAGCATTAACTCGTTTCAAACATACAAAAAGGGTTATATAACAAAATAGAGTATCTTTTCCAAAACACTTATTCATTTCATCAGAGTAAGCATCCCAGGCTAAACTTCTTGGTGTGTGCCATGCGATCATCCCGAGCTCTTCATTCCGCTATCGGAAATACCTGAAAACCAAAACCGAAAACCATAAGCACGAAGCTAAGTGAGTTCCCTAACCTACCACATACCATACATATCTACTGATCCATACATGCCATACATAATTCTGCGCACATAACCACATACTGGGCCCCCGCCCGCTGCATTGGGCCTCGCCCGCCATCGGACCCCGTCCGTCATTAGGCCCCGCCTGGCATCAGGTCCCACCTGGCACCGAGCCTCGCCTGGTATACAAATCTATTTCCCTTAGTCCTCTCCTGTCTCTAGGCCTCGCCCGCTATATACATACATACAATCAAATAACATACTGAAGCATACATAAACATTCCATAACCATACCCTGATCTAAGGCCTCGCCTAACTTGGGCCCCGCCCCTGGTCTGCTACTGGAGTAGTGGAACCCCGTCCACGCTCCCACTAGTAGTGAGATACGGGCCCTCGCCCACACTCACATCCTTCCTATCACGGGCCTCGCCTGTGGCATCCCCATTTTCACGGCCATAAAAGACCGATTTTGTTTATGCTTTATAAAATTAGAGTATCTCTTTTAATAAAAATGTTGCGGAATTTGTTCCCAGAAAAACACGATAAATACGTTATCAAAACATTTCCAAAGAAACATATTTTATTCATTTTAAAACATTTGGGATGTCATTGTCAATACAGAAACATAAGCATAAACAGAACTTACATTCATTATCACTAGTGATTTACATCTCCTTAATCTCTCAAGGTAAGGTGACATCATAACAACACCTGTGATGTAAATAAACTGAGTGGGTCGGGTTTGGAAACCTGGTGAGTACATAGGGTTTTCAACCCACAATAATATAATTATTATGTTTAAACAATCAAGCAATCAACCCAATTACCCATTCCCATTATCTTCTTTATTCTTAAGGATCTACCCTAAGAATCAGCTATTCCGCGTTCATTCATTCCTAAGGATCATCCTAAGGAATCGACACGAAGTCCATCGTTTCCACGGTTTACACAACAGGCACTAAGTCTGCATAGTCGCCAGGGTTTAGGCATCAAGTATGCATGATCACCAAGGTTTAGGCATCAAGTCTACATGATCACCAAGGCTTAGGCATCAGGTCTGCATGATCACCAAGGTTTGGGCATCAAGTCTGCATGATCACCAAGGTTTAGAGTACACCGGGTGAACACATCGTTCACAACACCTACAGGTTGCGAGCCAGCTAGTGTTCCACTGGACTGTCTAGAATAGTCCATGGTTGTCATCCATACTCTGCTGAATGACAGGGCCATCGTTTGGGAAAAAGGCTTCTCATATCGTCCACCTCTCAGCCTCACCTCACGGTGTATTTCACCTCTCAACTCATCATCTAACTCATAATCCATCTATTACATCTACCCATGTTTTACCCCAACATTATCGTAGATATAAAATACATATACAACTTAAATCATTTAAAACATGTATAAAATCGTTCATCCAACATAGACAACAAGTATTCAGATAGTATGCACACATAGCACGTAATTTATATAAAATACTTCATATCTATGTGTAAGATGAAAGGGACCATGCACTTGCCTGATAAGGTGGTGACTCTGAATTCAGACAGCGCTTCGTTACTCTTATTACAATTTCCCTCGACAAAACCTAGTATCATTACCACTAGGGTTTAGTTTAACGTTAACCGCGATTAATTAATAGTATAGCTATTATTACTATTATATAAGCGTTAAGAAACACTCTTATATAACTCATAATAATATCCCAAATAATTATTTTAAGGTACTAATAACATTACTATATTAAAACATAAGTTATACTAAAGATAGGTTAGGCGTAGCTCACTTACAGCGGGTTTTTCTCAAAACCGGTCTCCACTGGAGCAGTGTTTCCAAACTGAAAGACCCGTCTTCTCGGAGCCGTCGGGCATTCTGGGGCTTCCGCCCTGTGCTAGGGAGTTACCCTAGGCTTTAGGGGGGTTTGGGGGGGGGGGGTATTAGAGAGTATGGAGAGAGGAGAGAAAGAGTATGGTGTGAGAAATGAAGGAGGGGTGCGTCTTTATTTATAGGCTGAATTGGGGTCACTCACCTCGTGAGTTTTTAGTGTTCACCTCGTGAGCTTGCTTAGGCTCCAAGACAAAACCTGGTGCTGACACGTGGCATCGCACAGAGAGGGTAAAACAGCCGGTTTTCAAAAATTCATAACTTTCACATACGAACTCCGTTTTCGACGTTCTTTATATCCACGCGTAGGTAACAATAAGATCTACAACTCTCATTTAGACTTTGTTGGATAATTCTCGACCGATCTCAAACTTAACAGTAGGAGGAGATTATACTATTAAATGTACGCGTAAAATTCATAACTTCTACATAAGGACTCCGTTTTCGTCTATGTTTTTACCGTTGAGTTCCTATTAATGAGATATTCAACTCTCATTAAGGTTGCGTAAGCCAAAAACCGCTCGAACTAAAATTCGAGTTTCGGGTCGTGCACTGCTAAGCCGAATCTTAGAAAAATCATAACTTCCTCATACGAAGTCATATTTGGACGTTCTTTTTATGGATGTTCTCGGTTTAACGTATGCTACAACTTTGGTTTAGATCACCAAGGCTAAAAATTCCTCTATCATAAATTCACTATTTACGTCTCCCGGTGTCGTGCTGGTTTTGCCGAAAAACTTCGACGGACCATAACTTCTTCGTTATAACTCGGATTTCGGCGTTCTTTATATGTACGGAACCCTTGAGACATATTCTACAACTTGGTTAAGATTATTTATTCTAAATATCTTTTGTAGAAAAGTTGTTTTCGACCCCTATTATCTCTAAATTGACTAGCCCGGATCTACGGGCGTTACATCGCCCCTTCTCTACTAATATCGAGATATGGAACCCCATCCATACTCAACTAGTGATGAGATATGGGACCTCGCCCACACTCACCTCCCTACTAGGCACATACAAGTATCACGAAGACAACAAGTATAATCTAGCGCACTGCATAACCATCTTCCTCAGGAATACCCCGGTATCGGACCTCCGGCCCGGAAAGTTACTATTATCTAACGTACTTCGAGCTTACCCCGACATCGGAGCCCCGGTCCGGATCCTATCATACCGACATATGCAAGAATCACAGAGACCTATTGCATCCTAACAGTCCTCGGGCCTCGCTTGTCATCAGGTCATAACCCAGAACATATATCAATAAGTGCCTAGGGCTAACCCCCGGGTCTTCCTTCTATACATAAGCATAAACATGAACATGAACATAATGGTCCGACATTGTGGTTGTAGACCCATGCACATAGTGAGGAGTCTCACCTCGCAATGTTGAAAACTCATTAAACACTTCTGACTGCTAACCGTTAATTTCCGAACCGCTGACTCTCTGGCTTCCCAAACTATCAATACCCAGAACAACATTTAGACCACAATAATCCAAAAGTCAACCATGCTCAAACTTGGTCAAAGTCAACTCCCAGTTGACTTGACTCGCTGAGTTGTTCTGCCAACTCGCCGAGTCCATGCACCTCAAATCCTAACACCACCCCTACTCCGCTCGTCGAGTCTAGCGAGAAATCGACAAGTTATCCTTCATCTAACACTTCGAGACTATCTTCAACCGACTCGCCGAGTTAATCCTTGAACACGTCGAGTTCATCATCATCGTCTGAATATCTAGGCCATGACTCGCCGAGTTGTATGAATAACTCGTCGAGTTCATCTTCATAACTAAGAAGATTGTCTTGGACTTGCCAAGTTCCTCTTCGAACTCGTCGGGTACTATGATCTTCATGTCCATTACAGACGCAGTCTGGTTTAATCCTATACTAACTCCACTCACTGATCCGAAACGTAAGCAAAAGGGTTTGGGTTTGCGACCCGACTCGCCAAGTCCATGAACTGACTCGTCGAGTACACCTTATGACATATCTATTCTGTCGATTACATTCCTTTCCAACACCTTCCACCCATAGATCTGGACTTCTAATGCTAACATTGCACGTAAAGTTGCCAACTTTACGTGCATGCAAGGTGCTATGGAGCTAAAACTCTTAATCCAAGCTAAAATGAAGGTCTAGGTCATGAAATGAAGCCATGGTTGGGTAAAGCTACCCACTCGGAGCTCCTCAAGTTCATAAATGCTTAGATCTTAAGTCCTTTTCGTCCTCAAAGGCTCAATGTTCGGATTGACCTTGGAAATGGCCCAAATGTGACAAATAAAAGCTAGAAAAGGGGATCTAGATGATTAATAGCCAAGGTATAAGCTTTATATCTTCAAATGATCTGAGATGTCACCCAAACTCTGGATCTATAGCTTCTTCTTGCACCACCAAGGTCCTTCTTCCTTCTCCAGGCTTCAATTCACTCTCAAGGCAAGGACTAGCTCAACAATGGAGTTGGGTGGCTAGGGTTTCGAGTTCTGGACAATAGGGGCCGCAAATGAAACCCTAGGGGAGAAAATACGAAGCTTAAATAGGGCACCAAGTCCCAAAATTAGGGTTTCCAAACCCATACCAGACTCGTCGAGTCCACTTGCCGACTCACCAAGTCGGTCACCTAATCCGCGACACGGAACACACTCTGACTCGTCAAGTTCCTCCTTAGACTCGACGAGTTGACCCCCTTTGACTTAGGGTTTTTCTTTCCTTTCCGGGTCTTCTAGATTTTGGGTGTTACAAAAGAAGTGGTTTGTAAGATAATTTTGATCTGTTTTTATCTTAATTGTAGTTACAGGCCTATTTTTGGATTTGGTGGGGCTCTTTTAGAGTTTTTCACATTGGTAGCAACACTCATATTATATTGAAAAAAAAATAGATTTCATACTTGTATTCATCTTGATTTCTAGGTGGTATCAAAATGGGCACAAAACAGGAGTCTAAATGGAATGCAACACATAGTATCTTTATCAGTGAAGATCTTTTGACTGTGCTAAGCTTTATCTGCAATTTGTTGTAGTTGTAGACAGAAACAGTTGGCTTTATCAAGGCCAGGCATTGCAATGGGCAATCTATAGGTAACTCAACTGATTATTACTTTTTTAGTAACAAAAAATTATAATTTAATGAAAAAAACTAATTTCAGGTACAATGTATTTTGGCTTCCATTGCTTGCTAAACATTCAGAGTCTAAAATCACTGAAGGACCTTTAGTTGTTCCTCTTGATTGTGAATGGATTTGGCATTGTCACAGACTTAATCTGGTGTATGATTATGAAACAAATACTCATTTTTCCAATGATAATTTATGTAAAAAACTTTATGCTCTTGATATATTTTTTTTATAGGTTAGATACAAATCAGATTATGAAGAATTCTATGGAAGTATTCTTGAAAACTCTAATGTTGTCTCTTCTATTAATCGAAGAACATCAAGAAAGGAAACAGAAGAAACATGGAACAAGTTATACCCTAATGAACCCTATGAGTATGACATGTCACGTGCTTCCTCAAGTGAATTTTCAGAAACTTTATATAATGGAGGAGCTCAAAGTTTTTCCAAATATGATTTTGTTTTTGCTGTTGAAAGACAAAGCCCATTCTTTTACCAGGTAAACCTTAAAACCAGCTAAAGATTACTATAAAAAGTTAAAAATAACTTTTTTTTTTTTGCAAAATTGTTTGAAATCCTACTCTTTGTGACAGGTGTCAAGGCCTCATTTCAAGAAAGATCTATTCCTTCAAGACACACTTTTAATCTCATGATTTGTGGGGTTTTCCTTTCTTCAAGAGTAGAAACTTCAAACAGATTCTTTAAATGTATGTGTGATGTGTCACAAATATCATTCAAATTTTCCCATTCAGGTTCCTATCAAGCTATAGTTGTGAGAGGTTTCTACAATTGCAGATTTCTTGGATTTCAAGTAATTCTCACATAATATCAAAAATTTTATATAGAAAAATGATGATGAATAAAGAGATTTACATGTGAATCACTTGTGATTCACATGTGAATCACGTGTGACACATGTAAATCATTTGTGATTTACATGTGAATCACATGTAAATCATGTTAATTATTATTTTTTTCTAACCATATATTTTATTTTAATTGCTTTTATATTAAGCTTCATAATTCACTTCTTATTTACATGTGAATCACATGTAAATCACATTAATTATTTAATTTTTCTAACCATATAGTTTATTTTAATTTGTTTCATTTTAGCAATATATCACAAGTGAATCACATATGAACTACATGTGATTCACATATAAATCACATGTAATTCACATGTAAATCACATATGAGTTACATGTGATACATATGTAATTGACATATAAATCACATGTAATTCACAAGTGATTCATATGTGATTCACATGTAATTCACAGTAAATCAAAAGTGAATCACATATGAATTACATGTGATTCACATTAATTCGCATGCTAACCACATGTAACTCACAAGTAAATTTCATATGAATTATATGGGATTCGCATATAAATCATTAGTGAACCACATATAAATTCCGTCTATATGCACATGTATTTTTGTGAGTTTTCTTGCATTAATCATTTTTTTTCTTGTAGATTTGGAAGAATTTGTGGAAAACATTAAAGAGATGAAAAATGCTAAATTAAAGAAAATATGGAACACGAAGACATAAAAACGCTTTGAAATTTTGTAGTATTTTTTGGTTTTTTTTATATTTTATTTTGTATCGAATAAAATACTCATATTATTGTGTTTATAGATTATTAAATAAAAATGAATTTTTTTATATGTTTACTTACGAATATTATAGTATAAGAAAGATATATATACGTACTTGAAAAAAATACATATATGCATCTAAAACGTTAATTTTTTTTTTTGTAAAAAAATTACAGTTTTTTTATAAATATTCTAGTTTTTTTTTTTTAATTTATTTATTTTTAAAAACTTACCTTTTAAAAAATGTTGCAGCTTTTTTGAAAAAATTACAGCTTTTTTTTTTTTTTTAAAAAATCAGTTTTTTTTGAAAAAATTGCAGTTTTTTTTTTTTTTAAAATGCAGTTTTTTTTTAAATTGCAGTTTTTAAATTTTTTTTTTCAATTCAAAAATAAAAAAATCTCCATTTTTTACAAAAAAATCGAAAACTATTTTAAAAAAAAAACCCGGAATTTGATTTATTATGTTAATTTTTAGAAATTTTTATTATTATTATTTCCAGTAAGAAAAAGAAATTAAATATTAAATTAAATCGGTAAGATGACGATAATGCTCCACCTTTAGTTCTCAGGTCTCGGAAAACTATGAGTTGTCAATAGATCTCAACCCTATATATATATATATATATATATATATATATATATATATATATATATATATATATATATATATATATATATATATATATATATATACCAATTAATGGGATTCTTAAGGTTTTTAATCTTTTGTGATTCATCACTATTAACATCACAAACATACTTGTATAAATAACAAGTAAACTAAATCCTTACCACCAAATCAAAATAAATTAATTAGATTTTTTGTAGTACATGGCATCCCATTTTGAACGAAATCTTCCCAAAAATACTTTTATTGTTACCCAAACTCTTTGTTTATATTTTCAACTAAAAACATTAAAATATTTTTATTTTGTCTCAAAATAACAAAATAATTGATTTTCAACCAAAGACAATGTATCTTTATTTTTAACAAAGAAAAAATGCAACCAACCTCATCCAAGTTATTTTGATTTCTATTTCAAAAAATACATTTTTTGATTTGACTCTATTTTTGCAGACATGTGACCAGAAGAGAAAGAGGTTTCCCATTCGACCTACATTCCATACACTCTTCAAAGTTTGAAATATTCAAATCACTTTTCTTTTTATATGCTTCAAACACTACATGGTACATTTCTACACATTTTTATAAAGTAAATAAAAACTAAATAAGATACTTGTTCATCCATTCATCCTATTTTTTTATGTCCAAAAAATTTAATAAATTATGACATATTTCCCATCCAACCAACTATATGTTATTTTAATTTGTATCACGTGTAACTGTATGTTATTTTAAATTGTATCTCGTGTAGTACACGGGTTATAACCTAGTATATATATATATATATATATATATATATATATATATATATATACACACACACACACACTAATGTGGTTCTTAATCTTTTGTGATTCTTATTTGAACCACTATATATATATATATATATATATATATATATATATATATATATATATATATATATATATATATATATATATAGGGAGTGGTTCAAATGAGAACCACAAAAGATTAAGAACCCTAAAAACTTTCAATTAGTTAGTAAATATTTACAAGATATTCTTATTAAACATGTAAAACTTTTTTTCTCTTTTTGATACAAGAAGGGCAAAATTGTAATTTTGCAGTATAATATCTTCATTCTTAGATGCTCTCATATTTGAACACAAAACTTATATAAATTACAAGTTTGAACAGTCCATTTATAATTTGATTCACAAAATTCACAACATAACACAAACCATTTTACAATAATTCACAAACTCAAAGAAATAAAAAAAATTCAAACTCTACTACTACCACCACCATATGTTGCCACCAACAACCTGTACCAGCATTACAACCATCATTTTCTTCTAAATCAGATGTGTAAATAAAGTCATACATTGATAACTTAAGTAGTACATTCACAGTCTAATAAAACCATTTATTTCACTTATTTTGAATTTAATGCAAAACTATTATTAAAACTAATATATTTTTGCATACTTATACAACACAAAAAAATAAATTTATTCATATGCAAATTATCAAAAAAAATTTATACATAAATCATTCATATTTTAAATTGTGAATTTAATATATTAAGTCATAATTAAAATTTATATTATTTCAAAAGCAACCAAAAAAATTATAAAATAATCACAACTTAATGTCAATTCATTCACAACTTAATACAATCAATTTATAATTTAATACACAATATTCACAGCATAATATAGTCAATTCATAGTCTAAAAAGAAAATTCACAGTTTAATACAATCAATTCACACTTTAAAAAAAATCAAAGTTTAGTACACAAAATTCAAAGTTTAATACATAAAAAGTATGCATCCACAACCATATTTTCAACTTAACACTCTTTATATAGTCAATTCAAAGTTTATACACAAAATTCATAGCTTAATACAAATAAATTCATACTTACATACGCATAATGCACAACTTAACCTAGTCAATTTACAGTTCAAACATAAAATTCACAGCTTAATGAATTCAATTCATAATTCAAAAAGAAAATTCAAAGCTTAATGCAATCAATTTACAGTTTAAAACACAAAAATCACGGCTTATTACACTAAATTCACATTTTAATACACAAAAAGTAGTATTCACATCCATATTATCAACTTAAAACACTTATTACAATTGATACACAATTTAATATAGAAAATTCACAAACTAATATAAGAAATTTGAAGTTTAATTCAAAAAAACGTTATACATTCAGAACTTAATAGGAGTTAAAACTAAGATTAACAAAATTATACGACAAATGAGAGATTAAAACATCAAATTCACACTTTAACAGAAAAAACAAACAAAAAAATAGTTAAGGACTTTCTTTCATAGTATTCACTACTTAAAACCACATCACTCATTCACAGTTAAAACGAACTCTAACATAACTGAACGATAGTTGAAACATTAAAAATCATAATTCACAGCTTAAAAAAATTCATATTATTCAAGAAAACATGAACATAATATCACATCTTCTAAGTTTTAATTCACAGTATAACAACCATCAAACATAAACTATGAATAACAATTTGATGCATATGTTATAACAAATAAGAAAAAAAAGCATGGATCCACAACTTAACAACAGAAAAAACTATGATTAACAAAAATAAAAAATAAATGAGATATTAAAACATTAAATTCACAGCTTAACAGAAGGAAAAAAAAATTAAAATAAAAAATCGACATACCTGATGTGTTTCACTGGAGATCAAAGAAAAGGAGATGGAGAAGGTGACGGTGTTGGAACGTATCCAAGGTGGTGGAACTACTATCAGCTATCGGTACCATTATTATAGCTTCAGATATATGCATGAAATAACACAACATAAACCAGATTTAGAAAAATCGAACAATACACACCAGATCTAACTAGATCTGAGCATGATGTCAAGAGTAGGAGATTGTGGTGTGACAT
Source organism: Lactuca serriola (assembly GCF_051521515.1). NCBI lineage: Eukaryota > Viridiplantae > Streptophyta > Magnoliopsida > Asterales > Asteraceae > Lactuca > Lactuca serriola. The sequence goes on along the minus strand of NC_136408.1, from coordinate 45,906,107 downwards.
CAGTGGTGGTAGCGATGGTGGAAACAAAGTTGACGGTGATGATGGTGGTATCAGCTCTAACCAAATCGCACTTGAATTAAAATATTTTGAGTTTTAGAGAGGGAAAGTGAAGCTGAAACAATTTTGTGACTCCATATCTTAGACTAGGTGGTGATCGACGGTGGATATGGAAGTATTTTCATCAGATCTTGTCAGATACGTGTTTCCGTTGGCGGTTACAATGATGGACGAAGGTGGTGGTTATCACCACTCGCCAGAGCTCATAAATATGTAGGAGAAAATGCTAGATACGAAGACGAAAATGGTAGATCTGAAGAAAAAAATGGCAGATCCGAAGACGAAAGTCGTAGATCTGAATACGAAAATCATAGACCTGAAGATGAAAGTTGTAGATCTAAAGATGAAAATCATAGATCTGAAAACTAAAGTCGTAGTTCTGAAGCTGAAAATTGTAGATGTGAAGCTAAAAAATTGTAGATTTGGAGTCAGCCGAAGCTTGTGGATCTGATGGTGGTGGTTCGTTGGTGGTCGGAGGCGGCGACAGTACGCCGACAGTAGGAGGCGGCGACAACAGGGGGTGGTGGTTGGTGGCAATGTTTATGTATTCTTCAAGTTTGAGATGAGAGAGAAGATAGAGTTTGTGTAATGTGTAAATCTAATATAATAAAAGATGAAAGTGTTGTTGGGAGAGTTTGAAAGGGTTTGGAAAGTTTTCTTGCAAAATAAGTTTGAAAGAATAGACGAAAATAAGTGGTTTCTACAGTTTTTAATCTTTTTTTGTTCCTATTTGAACACACACACACACACACACACACACACACACATATATATATATATATATATATATATATACATATATATATATATATATATATATATATATATATATATATATATATATATATATATATATAGTTTGAGGTTCATTTGAGATCATGCCAATTTCGTGAAACATGGAAATGCGATCCTAGCAACTCATATTGGAGATCAAAAAAAAATTATAAACTGCAAAATAAAAGAAAAAATCCAAAAAAAATTAAATATTATTTTTGCTATTTAATTTATCCAAAAAATAAATAAATAAATCACCATTTTTTGGAAATATTATTGAAATATTTTAATAAAATATTACAGTATAAATAATAAAATTAATTTTTTAGAATGTTAAAATATTATAATATTCTACTAAAATTGGTAGATAGGTGAAATGACGAAAATAATATTAAATTTTTTTAGAATATTACACTATAATATTAAAAAAATTGAAAATTTTCATTTATTTTGCGTTTTAAAAATATTTTTTATCTAAAAAATGAATGCTTATAATTGCGTCTCCATGTCTCACAAAATATAATGGTCTCAAATTAACCTAACCATATATATATATATATATATATATATATATATATATATATATATATATATATATATATATATATATATATATATATATATATATATCAAAGTATAGTTAGACATGCAATATCATTATGTCTTCAATATCATAGATTGCCAAGTGATACTAGAAATCAAACCATTTAGAATAAGCGATAATGGCAATTGTTATACTTGATTTAAACCTTCAAAATCGATTTAAAATCAACAAAATTTCTAAAGTTTGAATTATCTAAAATCGAAGGTAATATAATTCAAAGTCAAAGTCAAAATGGTTTAATAACTCATAATCTGAAATTAAAGGGTTTAATAACTCACAGATTCAAAATCAAGTTCCTAGTAATATTGATTAGCCAAATAAAATAAAACAAATTCCTGTAATACAATAAATTAAATGGGATAATTCGACAAAAAGTTAATCATAATGTAAAGTATTTATTCCATTTTTTATGTACTCAAGAGTACAAGCTCACATAGATGGTTAATTTAGGGCTCATACATGGTAGATATTTATAGTCAATACATTTTTAATGTTTGTTCAAATTTCAAACTATGTGACTTGTGAACCATAAGCACCATATAAGGGGCAGCTAACAATGCTTTTGCACAATGATGATAATCCCACCTGCAAATTGTCAAATCTTGTTTGAAATCATGAATGAGTCATATAGTCTCCATCCTAAGTGAATACACGTAAGGATGCCAAAAACATTTTAAAGTAAAAAAAATACATTCAAGTAAAAGTTTATCCCCAAAAATAAATTTCATGAAATATAGACAATACGAGGAATCAATCAAAATCTTGAACCGAGAGATCAAAAGAGTTAAACAAAGTCGTATTCTCATAGTTAAGTTGCGATGAAACTCTAAGTGACGAACATACTATACTTGGGAGCAGGAAGATCAAATGAAGTGCAAGTACCCACACTTGTTCTAAAGAACCCCGACCACAAGTTAAATTTTTGAAATAAATTCCTTCAATGAGAGGAGAATGTGACAACCGAAGAAAATTCGTCACCTCAGTTAGGAATTAGTACAAACAAAAATATGTAATAGAATAAGAGTATAATACAATAATATAATAAATGTATTCAATTACGACCTTACGCAATCTTAAGAACACGATTATTTTGGAAAAAGGCTCGAAATCTAGTGTGCAAAAAGTCATACCGTCACCTACACCGGCTCACTTATTTGGAAATTACACAACGATATGATTCCAAAAATATAAACTTCGTAAAAACCGGACTTCGTATGGAAGACTTATAATTTTTATCAGATATAAAAATCAACTGCATAAATAGCTTGACGTAAAAATAGTACGATGATGTCACACCCCAAAACCGAGAACGGCGGAAACGTTCTGGGGCGGAGGACGTCATGTAAAGTATCACAACACAGTAAAAGTAAACAAGCAAACAACATCATCCATTGCATTAAATATATATAATTTTAATACAAGCGTGTTCTGTACAGTTATAGACACCAAAAATAATGTAAATCAAAATAATAAGATGAGTCTTGGATGCGCTCCATCTTCTCAAAAGCTGGCATCGGTACCTGTCTACTGATGACCTGAGAATACAAGTTATTTTGAAAGAGTTTATCAGCATTAAGCTGGTGAGTTAATAAGTATTTTAGTGTCGGTGTTTGTTATCAAAACGTTTGAACATGTCTTAAGTGTAAGTTTGTAAAATGTATGTAAATGTTTGTAAGTGTTTGTAAAAGTTTGAATATCTCAGGAAAACCTATATTTTCTATTAAAGTAGCCTTCTACCAAGGCTTAACTGTTTTGTATGTTCGTTTGTTGTAAAAGTGTGTAATTTCCCAAATGTAACTATCATTAACAAAATATAGTTTGTATATTAATGTTTAAGTGAATTAATCACTAAATATATGTAAGGGGGTAAATTATTGTAGTACTGTAGTGTTGTATTATAGGAACTACTGCTGTACTAACTACCTTAAACCGGATTTATATTAAGGTATTATGTGATTTAATTGTACCATACTATCGACTGGTAACAACGACATACGAATGGTCGTAAAATGGAATGACGTTTGGCACCCGCAGACCTGCAGGTCCGGCTGTAGCTAGCAGCAAGGTGTAGGATAGTCAATCCAGTATAGATCTATACGCAAACTCACGCTCTCCCTCCAAGAGAATTTTGGCTACAACTCGGGCCATGACATTTAAGGAATGCTCCAATACAGTGGATCACAATTGTTAACGTATTCATGTATATGTAATGTAATGTTACTTGTTCTAGTATCGTTGTATATGTAATGTAATGAACTGTTCTAGTATAGTTGTATATGTTCTTTATCTAGTATAGTTGTATATGTTCTCTTCCTAGTATAGTTGTATATGTTCTCATAGTAATAAGTATTGACTCATGAATGAACTGACTCATTGATCTAGCAATAGTATAAGTATGATCCTGTGCTACCCCGATGGTATCCTATTAATGATGCAACTAGTACGCATGAATATGGAAGCACTTTTATGTCTATATATGTACACATGATATATAATTAATATTTAAACAACCTTCGGACGAGTACCCGATATCCTATCAGACCATATCCAAATCGAGGAAAAGGAAACAATGTGGATAGCCTTCCTAAGTCTTTTAAACATTACTTATATAACTATACATATACGGGCATGCAATTTATAATAAGTGTAACAAGGTTTAAGTAAAAGTATTTGATACGTAAAAGAGTTTGTAAAATAGTTTGAAGTAAAATAATTTGATAAACAGTGTGAACAGTAATAAAATCATTGGTTTTATAGTTATTAATCACATGTGATTGATGTAATAACTATAAGTATTTAACTTGTATTCCCCCCCATAAAAGCATTTAAAACATTTAAAAGTATTTCAAAGGTTAATTAAAGGGGTATGAACTCACTTGTGGTGAGTGGATTGGATGGAGTGTCGGATATTGTTTTAGGTGGCAAATGGAGACTTGTATACACGCACGAGCCTAGTTATCATATAATGAACATGTATATAACTAATTAGCCAAATAATAACTAATAAATTTAGTTGGGTCACTCTTGAACATGTAAACACCTTGTATAGGTGTTATAAGTCTTAAGGGTTGCATCTAAGTTGTTGTGGGACAAGGCTAAAGGGGTTTAAAGTTCTCAAGGACCTTGTATATGTGTTTACCCTTCAATAAACTCCACATAAGGAGTTTACGGTCATAAACCCTTGAGTTTACGGCCGTAAGCTCTCAAACATGTTGACATAATTTGTTTTGAAGTGTTACTTGATTTCTAGAATAAGTTCTACTTGGTGGTTTAATCCTTTGGGTAGTTTAGGGCATGGAAACACTCCTTTGAGGAGTTTACGTCCCCAAGGCCAATTCCTTGGGAGTTTACTGCCGTAAACTCTCATGGGATGGGTGTTTTTATGCTTTCAAGTTCCAAACACATCTAGGGTAGTTTCTAGGTATTTGTTTAAAGCTAATGAAGGCCCTAGGCACACTTTGGTGCCCTTAATTGATGTTCACGGCCCAAGAATATTACTAGGGCCGTAAACTCACTTTGGGGAGGTGTCTTTGCTGTTTTAAAGTCCACAAATTAGCTAGGATTAAATAGGGTTTAATGTCCAAGGCTTTAGGAGTGATTAACACACTCTTTGGCCCTTGATTTTTGAGTTCACGGTCCAAGAGATTCTTGGGCCGTGAACACCTAGATCTTGGTGTTTTTGATTGTTTTCTAGTCTTAAATACACTTATAAATAAGCATAAGTCCGTCACTTATCATGGGGAAAAGACTAGGTAGCATTTGAGCCTCATTTTGGAGTTTACTCTCCAAGAACGTTCTTGGGCGGTAAACTCCCGAATCTCACCGATTTGATATGTAATCTATGTTATTAAACACATAATAAGCATTATAAGACAACTAGAGAAGTGTACTCACAATTTGGGACGAACACCCGAAGATCTGTGAGAGAGAAAATGGCTTTTCTCTAGTTGGAAATGCGAATAATGAATGAATTTGGTTCGGAATTCTATTTATAGTCCTGAGATATTTTTGGCAGAAAATATTTTTATTCCCGAAATGATTTCTAATATAACAGAATGTTGGAATAACAGTGTTGCACGAAACCGTAGTGCATCCACTCTCATGATATTTCCTGAAGTGTAAACCCTGAAGTACTCAAACTTACACGAAAAAGTCTGAAAATTAACTATGACTGTTATAACTTCTATTGAAGTGATATTGTTTGTACATAATGGAAATTTCGGGTTGTCACAGATGAGATCGGCTAAGTTGTGGATAATCTCACAAAAATGAAAGTCTTAGTACTCCTCAAAATAAGAATTTTGAGATGAAAAATTCCAAGAACGGAACCTATATGCGGGAGTTATGATTTTGGTAACATCATATATGGATATTGTAACGCCCATAGATCCGGGCTAGTCAATTTAGAGATGATAAGCGTAAAAAATGACTTTTTGATAGAAGAGTGTTTACAATAAATAATCTTAACCAAGTTGTAGTATTTGTCACAAGGTTTCCGTACATATAAAGAATGCTGAAATCTGAGTTATAACGAACAAGTTATAACCTGTCGAAGTTTCGCGACAGATTCGGGACAACGCTGTAGGACGTAAATAGTGAATTTATGATAGAGCAATTTTTAGCTTTAGCGATCTAAAAGAAAGTTGTAGAATACATTAAACCGAGAGCGTGCATAAAGAGAATTCTCAAATCTGACTTCGTATGAGGAAGTTATGATTTTTGTAAGTTTCAGCTTAACGGTATGCAGCCCAAATCTCGAAATTGAGATCGAGTGATCTTTGGCCGAAACAATCTAAACGAGAATCAAAGGTATCGTCAATAGTAGTTCAACGGTAAAAAGACAGACGAAAACGGGCGTCAGATGAAGAAGTTATGAATTTCTAATGGAGTTTTCCTGTCCCGACCTACTAAAAATAATATAATAAAAATAAATTCAAAATTAGCCGACGGAGTAAAAACGAAAGTCGTAGAGCATAATCTCACCTATGCGTGGATATAAAGAATGTCAAAACGATGCTCGTATGCAAGAGATATGAATTTCTGAAGTTCGGGGCACGAACTTCCACCACTGTCAGAGTTCACGATGTGAACATGGTGTTCACGACGTGAACAGGTGATTGACACATTCCAGAGCAAGTGGACTGATTACGAACGCCATGACTAAGCAGGACCAAACTCCCGACGTGAACATTTGAGGTTCACGACGTCAATCCAGAAATTTGGCCCTATAAATAGAAACCGAAGGTCAGCCGAATACGATTGCTAATTCATCACTCCCTCACTCTCTATACCCTCTCTAGCCATCTTGAAGCACCCCCAAAGCCCGATATCATCGTGACACCCGAAGCAAGTCCCGAAGCCTTGAAGATCCCGAGAAAAAGAGTTTTCGAGCCGAAACTCTGCCCGCGTGAAGCCCGGTTTTTTAAGATATCCCGGTTTCATCGAAGAATATTACTTTATAGAGCCGTAGTGATATCCGATCATCGTCTTATCAAGTGAGTGTGTAGTCACTTTCATCTTACACATAGATATGAAGTATTTTGTATAAAATGCATGCTATCTGTATACTTATATTGTTTGTTTATTTGAGAAGGATGTTGAATTAATATTTTATACATGTTTTAAATGATTTAAACCGTATATAGATTTTTATATCTATGAATATGTTGGGTAGAACATGGGTAGATAAATAACGAGGGATGTAATATAATATAGATGAATATTGGCAACTGCGCCATAACCCTTAGGTTTTTTTGATTTACGTGTTCACCAATTGTAATCTAAATATCCCGATAGATACGCCTAATGGATACTATTGACAGTTGTACTTAGGGGTGAGCAAAAACCGCTCTGCAACTAAAATTAACCGCATAAACCGAAACCAATTAATCGTATCCATAATAAAAACCGATGGTGAGGTTTTTTGTTTTTCAAACACCGCATATTTGCGGTGCGGTGCAGTTATTAGTTTTCAAAAACCGCAAAAAAACCGCACCACACCGCATATATTATATACAACTTTTTTTTTTTATTAAAAAGATGAATAAAATACTAGAAGACAAAAATGTTGGTTTTTTGTTATGTTTAACTTTGAAAAATGGTGAAATTAGATAATTTTAAGAAATTTATTGTTAATTATTATTGATTTGATGTTTTTAAGATATTAATTGTCTTATACATTATGGTTTTTTTGTTATTACAAGGAATATGTTTGAACTCTTAAAACCATTTGAGCTCTAAACTGTGGTTAAAAACCACACAAAATAATCACACCAAATCCATGCGGTTAATAACCGCAACACCGAAAAAACAAAACCGCACTGCAAAAAAAACCGTCTAACCGCACCAAGCGGTTTTGAAAATGGATTAACCGCATTTGCGGTTAGTGGTGAGGTTTTGGCTAATAACCACACCGAACCGCATCGCTCTCACCCCTAGCTCTACCTAATAGATACAACATAATCTTGGCAGCTGCGCCTAAAGGATAATATTGGCAGCTGCGCCTAATAGATGATATTGGCAGCTATGCCTGGTTGAGAACAACACAATCTTGGTAGCTGCACCTAAACGATAATATTAATAGTTGTGTCTAATAGAGAACATTGGTAGCTGTGCTATTGACAGCAATGAACTTTGTGTCAATTCCTTAGGTTAATCCTTAAGAATGAATGAGTGAAGGATGATTGATTCTTAGGGTAAGTTCTTAAGAATTAAATGAAATAATGGGGATGGGTAATTGGGTTGATTGTTTGATGATTGAATATAATAATTATATTATTGTGGGTTGAAAACCCTATATGCTCACCATGCCCCCAAGCCTGACCCACTCAGTTTTTCTTTGTATTACAGGTAGTGGCACCAGTGCATAACTTGGATGACTTATCAAGATATTTTGGATATAGACCAGTAGTTGTAAATAACTGTTGTAAGGTCTATTTAGTACTGTTTATGTTTTTGGTCTGTATTGGAACATGACATCCCGGGATTTTGTTATTTAATTAAAATACGTTTCTTTAAAATAATGTTTTGATAAATTCTTATCATATTTTGTTTTGGGGACAAATTTCGCAACTCTTTTAATCAAAGGATTACTCTAATTTTATAAAACAAAGCATACCAAATCGGTCTTTTCTGATTGTGAAAATTGGGGATGTCACAGGTACTCCCATTTGGCCAAAAGATGAAAGTTAAAATTTGTCAAAAAAAAACCCTAAAGGAATGTTGTAGTAGTTGTCGAGAGCATTGTGTGGGTACAAAGAGGGTAAAAAATGGAGCTCATACGCAAGAGATATGTAATTTTCAAATTCATTTCGTGAAGATTACGGATGACGTGGCCCATAGAGAGAACGACATGTGGTGGTATCCGGTTGGAGCTACGATGCACTTGCATGACGTGCACACCAAAATGCACGACACGCGGTCCAAAAACTTGCTATAAATAGAAAGTTGAGTATTGAGAATTCACCACTCCCTTCTAAGCATCCTCTCTCGTTTCTAGAGCCTCTCCCGACCTTCCGAGCAGTTCCTGAGCTCCTGAGTCCTGACGTTGCACTACTTTCACGATTCATGCTACTAGGGTGAGTTCACGGCCCCACTTTTATGATTTTCAAAAGTTTTACTGGGGAGTATATGTTATTAAATTGCTATTATGTTAGTATTTACAAAATGAACAAACTATTAATAATACTATATCTACTCGTTATGTTGAACAAATCTTAGCATAATATTATGTTTGATAGATAATTTGTCCAAAATATTATACCTAGTGTTATGTTGACCAAAAGAAATGGCTAATGTTATGCTTACCAAAGCTAGGCTAACTTGGTACCTAGCGTTATGATGGCCATATCTAGAGTAACATGGTACCTAAGCTTTATTTTGGCCAAATTTAGAGGATATCATTGTACTCAGTTGTTATTCTGCCTCAATATTCTAAAAAAAAATCCAAACGATTATATATATATATATATATATATATATATGTATATATATATATATATATATATATATATATATATATATATATATATTAGTTTGATTATGGAATTAAAACAAAGAAGTTTAAAATTAAGGATAATAAAATCAAAGAACAATAAAAATACGAAGGGTTAAACAAAACAATTGTTAAATGAGAACGACAATATTCATCGTTTTGTTGATTTGGTTTTAGCTAACCCCGACCTTTAATCGTTAAATCTTAAGTGAGCGGAAAATATATGTATAGATCTTCACGGGGCTGACACCACCACATGTGGTTGCTAGCTACAACTGTGATGGTTGAATCACATCGGGAATAACTTTCTAAACTATTTTACGATGTCTAATGAAGCGTCGTGCGAGGCAAATATGTAGTCGAACGCTTGATTATAAAAACTCAATGTAACAATGTTCGGCAAACCATAATAAAACAAACTACGTAGAGGGGAACACCTTGAAGTAGTAATAGTATGTATAAATAAGTGAAAGGGGTGGAAATCTTATAAGAGAAGTTTTAGGATAAGATAAAGGGGTGATATATCATATAAAGGAAAAGAAGAATAAAAATTACATCTGAAAACAAAGATAAAACTATTCTGAAAATAAAAGTATTCTCAAAGGGAGTGATGGAAGTACTATTTTTTCTCTTCTTTCTTAGTCTATTTTAGGAAATCAAAGTGTGCTTGAATTAAAAAAATGTAACCTATTATTTAACGAATAAAAGTAATGGTTGTGTTATATCTTATGTGTATTGTTCAATATATTCAATAATTGTACACCACATCACAACGTCGCATAGCCCTATGCTTCTGCCGCTGGCCGGGGGTGTGACACATTAGCTAGGGTTTCAAACTCTAACTTCACATATATGGATTTCACTTTGGAAATTACACATAAAGCTTGTTCAAGTCTTCTAAACACTTTATCAAACATTACTAAAAATCTTTCTTAACACAATCTTACATAACTCGCTCAAATCATCAAAACACAATTAAAGCCCCAACTAGCTTGAAGATGAAGAAGATGATTAACTTACGAGCTTTTGATGTTCAATCCAAGCCACAAACACCCTTATTCGCCTCTTGATCATCTTCCATTCTCGAAATATTCGTAGCTTAACTTCGAAGAATTTGAGGGTGCTTATGGTGCGAATGAAGGCTTGATAGATCTTTAATCTGTCTCGACATTGCGTCGCGGTAAAGCCTCTACCGCGTCGTGGTGTACATAAGTAGGTCCTGGTCAGCCTCTTGCTCAGCGGCAATGCCTTTCTCCCATAGCAAACAACTTTTCTCATCGTGGCGTGGTGCCTATACACCTCGTCGTGGTGCAAAGTATGTTTCCTACCACTTACAAAGAAGGACTTCGTCTGAATCCTCGTCATCCATAACCGTGACATGGCGATCAATTTACCCTACTGCGGTAACTAGAGATCAGCAAAGTGCATTGTTGATTCCATTGCAACATTGGGGACAATTTTTCCTGCAACTTCTAACGCACATAACTTCTTTGTTCTATACTCATTTTCTGTGATCTTCATATTCACGCGAAGGTGGGAACATACTCTACAACTCTGTTAAGTCATTTCCCACCGACTTAATACGGGTGTCAATCTATTTAGTAACAAATTTAGCCCAAAAATCATAAAAATACCCATTTTACCTTTTTGGCCAAAATGCATATTATCATGCATTTCTTCTCTTGAGCCTACACATCTAACCTTTTCTTAGTGACTTAAACTTATATTTGTAATTTTCATGACGTAACAACTTCATACATCTTCTAATTTCTCATAAATCACCATTTTCCCTTTTGGTTGATATTTAACTAAAGGTCAAATCTCTCTAGATTTTAGGTTCTTACATTTTTGACCTGGATCCGACTGAGTCAAGCTTTTGAACAACATTTTCGAGTAAAAAGAACTATTTTTGTCCAAAAATGTCGAAACTTTCTCTACACATCATCCAAACCATTTGATGTGTGCAAATAGCTACACCTAATTCTAATTATTAACCTAACTAACTTAACTAACTAAAATGTACCTAGGCAGTGTACCTAGTCGAATTATAGAATAGATTGGGTAAGTCGGGTGTCGATCACAGGAAACGGTTTTAACTAATTAATTTACCTACTATTAAATTAACCTAATTTCCTAGCTAAGTGGTCGTTTGATGTAATTTTTCAAGTTTAGATTAACTTAATTTCTTAACACAATTCAATCAATAAACAAAAAACTTCTGTTAGTTTGAATCCGCTTTCCTTCAATGGTTTATAAATTAGTTATGAAAATTATTGTTGGTTAGAAAGTTAGATAGTATTAGCAATTCAGTTCTAAATTTACTAACATTAATTAATTCATGTATATCTATGTATGGCCACACAATAGTTAACACATAATTAATTATTTAATAATATTGGAGCCATGTAAGATTGATTTGAAAAACACACTTATGGTCATAATACGAGTTCTCTAGCACAACTTAATTCAATAGTTCAATTACTTATCTATAATTGATTCGATCTTAGCTCTAATAATCTAATGTTCACTAAATTAGTAGGTGTTCAAATTTATGCAAAAAGAATGGTCATTAACTACACAGAATAAGAAGTTTAAGCAACTAAATTAACAAATCAAGCATGCTAGGTAAACCAATCAAACACAAGGCGTAACCAACAAGCAAAGTCTAGTTTAATTAAATAAAACCATGAGTTCTAGCTTCATCTAGCTAACAGAAGCAGCTAAATTTAGCTGGACATGCTAACAAATAAACTAACACAAATCATATTCAAAGAATTATTTAAATGTACCAAATTATTAAGCTAATTATGAACTCTTTCTTCTTCCTTGGTATGCAACCAACTCCCAGGTCTTTTCTCCTTCTGATTTTCGTCTCCAGGAACTCTCCAGATCAGCCAAAAGTCCCCCAAGTCGTAATGATCAAGAGTATATATAGTTTTCATAAAATTCGCGATTCACGTCATGAACTATCCATTCACGTTGTGACTTGACATGGATCCTTATCGGCCAAGGACTTTTACTTTACGCGTACTCATCTTTCCAGAATCTTCATGACATGTCGTGAAATCGTGGTTCACGTCGTGATTTGAGCTGATTTCATGGGCTTCTTTTTCTTTTTTTATTCAAGCCTCCAAAGTTCCAAGCTTTCTCGTTTTTAGTCCCTTTTCTTAAAGAATGCTTCTATTTGGCTGTAAATGATAATTCAAGCTTATAAGTATCATTATTCAGTACAAATAACTATAATATTAATTAAAATGTACTCAAATATTTCCTAAAAACATGTATAAATATGGCAATATCAAAATACCCCACACCTATTCCTTGCTTGCCCTCAAGCAAATTTAATTATTTTAAATTCAAACTATTATCACTAACATCACATAGAACAATCCATTTCAAGCTCAACCATTCTGCCAAGACCGCAATGTATGCATTTGTGTCTAAAATTTTCCTCCCCCTCCCCCCTAATTCTAAATACTCACAATCCTCATAAACACTCGTCCACTTCTTTTGAACAACGCTCATTTTATGCATCCCTCCGAATCCCTCCGCAAAAATCTTTCTAACCTCAAGGTATTTTTGTAAAGCTACCCAAGCATACATAATCTAGAAATTACAATTTTTGATACCACAATGGAGCTCTTGGAATTCTTCACTTCTTGAATATTTGATCTTTAATTTCTTTGAATTCATCAACTTTTTGTTTGATTTTTGGTATCTTTAACTTTTAAATTTCTTCAGAATTTTTGATCTTTGATCTCCATACTTTATACTTGAATGCTCCAAAAATTCTTCAACTTTTTTACTTTTTGGTAATTTCTCTCTTCTTTTTTTTCTTTCTTTTTTTTACATGTATAACTCACTTTTTTCACTCAAAAACCTACATGCTTAAGCAGGGGCGCTTAACTTCATCCTTTATTCGTTAGAGGTATTAGCCTAAGTGCAAAGACTACATAAGCTTTCCTGGATATATTTCTAGTACACGATGTTAAACATATTGTGATCCTCAAACTAAGCGAGGTTATGTTTTTGTCCCATGATTTCACTAGAATAAACGGGGCCACAAATGCACTATAACGTATATTGGCTCAACTAAACATTTGAGTTCTCATCGGATCACCCCATACAATACTAGCAACTTAAGTTCAAATTATTATCACTAGATTAAATTATTAGATTATTATTTCAAACCTATTAAAAATTTTAAAATTACCTAATTCTAGCAATTTACTTTTTCTTTACTTTTTTGACCCCCTACCCCACACTTACTACATACAATGCCCTCATTGTATGCATAAAATAATTCAAAAGCAATAAAAAGGGAGAAAAAGGAACAGACTCCCCTGGGATCTTGAATATGTAAATGTGCCAACAAAATATCAACACTTCAATCTTCAATAAATGTGGTGCAAATCTCCAAGGCATGAAGAACAATGTGGGAAAGCACACGCCACATCGCATAGTAGAGGAAACGAGCCATAATAATCTTCATAATAATTCCAAGAAGAAAAGTGGTGAACCATGGTGTAATATGCATCAATGGTCTTCATTTATGTGGAAATGTAATATTCACGACGTGATTGCCAAAGGCCACGACGAGAAGTTGCTAAAACGCGTATTCTAGCAACCATGAAAACTAGACTTACGACGTGAACATTAAGGATTCACGACGTGAGTATTGGGCAAACAGAAAGTGATCATATCTTCAAATCTTGACCTCAACCAAATGTCTTAATTGGTTAAGACCCTTCTAATGCATCATTTTATGACTCTTCTCTAACACTATCCTTTCTCTTGACTCACCCCACACTTATTTCTAATCGTGGGTCTCTACTCTCGATTCTAGACTCTCGGCTAAACATAGACGCTCTTGAATCTCGACATTCCTCTCCCGCGACTCCTAGAAAATCTGAAAATTAATAACCAAAGGAAATAAAAAGTAACATAACAAGTTAAATAGTTTTACAATTCAATCACACCCAAAAACAATCAAAATAAAACTAAAATAAACGAAACGATCAATCATCATCTTAGTCTTCACGTGCTCCGCTCGTCCTAGCCCCATCTCCCCTCGGCATCCACAACTCTTCCCATGTCGGGATATATGGGAATTGTGGTGGCACGGTGGGTGGTCTCACCACATGCATGTGAGAATAAATACCCTTAAGAATTTGGGTGTTGTAAGTCACACCCCCACACAGGTTATCTAAATATGTACCCACCCAACTTTGGAATCGGTCGGTAGGTATACCGCCTTCATCATGTTGAGCTCTCCCCATCTCTCCCCGGACTCGCACATTTCTCCTCCTAGGCCTGGGTTGCGGCAGGTCCTCGGGTTGCTCAAGTTGGTGCTTAACATTTTCCCGTGGTATCACATATCCTCCCCCAACATTCACTACAACCCACATATCACCCAAAAATTGAATTGTCAAATCATTATCCGGGAAGCGAGTAAGGTTCCTAATAAAATTAGGAATCAAAATTCCGTAAGACCGGGCAAGGCGGGTGACTAAATGTCCACCCGTGATAGGACTCCCAGGCCTAGAGCTAGACACATTATTTCCCAAAAACCTCGCGAGCATATACGGTATGTCACAACAAATGTCGGGTGTAACTATGCTCCATAAGTAAAACAAATTTTGTATCGGCACCTTGTCTCCATGATGTTTATGATTGATGGAAAAAGTGATGAGGCGATGCAAAAATCGATGAACGGGACTCCTGATTTGCCCCTCACTTACATGACAAGCATTATACACGTGATTAGAAATGGTCCTCCAAAATAGGACATCCAACATCCTGGGGGTAAAATCCTGAACACACCCTTGGAAAAATAACACAAATGAAGGTGATTGTGTTTCCTCCTCGGTATACATCCCCATGCGCCATGCAAATTCTCAAAGGCTGCACTCGTGGTACACACGTCCCAACCAAAAAACTAGCGCCCGGTTGTAGTTGAAATCGACGGTCCTTTCTTCACAACTCACGGTAGTGAAAAACTCTACCAACAACTCCTGAAAAACTGGCTCTTGAATACTGAAGAGATTTCTCCAACCATTGCAAGTGAACGTAAAGCCATCTCCTTCAAACACCTTCGTCCAATATCTTTCTAATTCCAAGACCATACCAACCCCACGAAGCCATCCCCAATCCACAATAGGCGCGATTGAAAATTCGCTGTTGTATAACCATCCCAAACGATTTTCATAATTTGTCAACAAAGTCCGTGATAAGTTTTATGGAAACCGATATAGCGGGTGTATTCTTGCCACTTCAATATGGTCATTTTCTTGTTGGACAGCTCTTCGAGGACCCATGTTCCTAAAATGACCAAAAACAAACAAATGAAACAAAACAACCAAGATATTTTATTAAAAGAGCAAACAGAAAACTGTTCGTCCAGGTTACACAACGTGGGTTCCGAATGCACGTCGTGAACCCTGTTCGTGACGTGAATCTGAATCACTCCATATATGACCAAAATCCAGCAAAAATTATACTTGGGGTTTGTTTATTCCATCAAATTAAGGCCATGCATTCAGAAATTACCAAACAATTCAACAAATTTTGGGATTTTACATTTAAATAAACCCTAACCACTAAAATGCATAAAAATTGAATAATATCACCAATTAGTGGATGAAACACTTACCAAATGTAGCTAGGAGACAAGATATGCAAGTAATTTGTGAAAAATATAGTAGAAAATTGGTTGTGGGGTTCTATGTTTCCGTCCATATGCACAAAAGAGTAAATAATTGGAAGATGTGGTCAACTGCTTGGTATAAACTGGTCCCCCCCTGTCTTTTAAAGTTCACGACGTGAACTGAGAATTCACGACGTGAAGTATTGTTGGTCTAAAATGTTTGGCTATATCCTAATTACACTTAGTGGGCTTCAAAACTGGGCTAAACTATCCCACCTCCTATATCATTTTTATCCACGACGTGTATATGAGAGTCACGCTATGAGATGTAGTCTGGACCAAATATAAATTTATTAATGATACTTATTTATTCGAATTGTTTACAACTGAATTTTATAAAGTACCCCAAATATGATTTTTACCATTTAATATTAGTAGATGATTAGATGATGAAATAATCAATTTCCTAAAACCTAAAACGAAAAGAAAATTCAAACCAGGCTCGGGTTGCCTCCCGAGAAGCGCTTCTTTTTGATGGAGTCGTGAGCTGGACTCCGTGCCTCCTTACGTTGAGCTGTCTAAAGAGTATATCACCAACTGAACCTTCTGCTCCTTCCATCGCCTTTTGTAAGCTTGAACTCGTCTAATGTACACTTTTTTCGAATTCTCCTTTTTAGCCTTCATTTCATTCGCATCGAGCTTGCGTTTGGTCCCTTTGTTTTCTAATTTTTCTTCATTCTTTTTAAGCTCCATCGGGACCTTCTTTTCTTCAGCAACTGAATCTGTCTCCTTAGAAGTAACCTCGTCTTCATCACTTGATAAATCGTTGCTTTCCTCGCTTACCCAAGAAGTTGGGTTTGTATAAGCAAATACCTCAACAGAAACGGGATGGATGCTCTTGGTTTTGTTCGTTTAACTTGCTGAATTGTTTTTAATTCTTCTTCCATGAGATTCTCTAATTCTCCAAGTTCATCTTCTTCATCAATGTTGAAGACTTCACCTTGAACATCATTTCCCTTGAAATCGTCTTCTACTCCAAAATTTTCCTCTTCATCTCCAACTCTCAAGGTGAGTTTGGACTTGCGTATATCAACCAAGGCACCAACAATATTTAGTAAAGGGCAACCAAGAATAATCGGAACATCAGGATCTTCTTTCATATCTAATACCACAAAGTCAATTTGAAAAACGAATTTCCCAATTTTCACTAGAATATCTTCTACAATGCCTCGGGGTTGTGTCACTGAACGGTTTGCCATGTGATTTTTGTAGCCTTCAACTTCTGAATATCCAACTTTTGATAAAATGAACAAGGCATCAAATTTATGCTAGCCCCAGAATCGGCTAAAGCATAAGTCTTCATATTATTCCCAAACTCACATGGAAGAGTGAGGCGTCTAGGATCTCCCACCTTCTTAGGTAACTCTCCCAGCACTACTTTTGAACTGTGCTCACTTAAAATAACCTTGGAATTTTTATTCAATTGTTTACGAGTGTCTATCAAATCTTGTAGAAACTTCACGTGCTCGGGAATTTTTGATAACGCCTCAATAAAAGGAGTATTTATAGGAATACCCATTACGTGCTTTATAAACTACAAATGCTCCCTTTCCAGTGGACTAAGATTAGTTCGGGATGGAAACGGTAAAGCAGGACGATAAGCCGGAACTATTGCTGAATTTTTCCGATCAGACCGATCCCATGTTGTGAGCATAGAGGGCTCACGTCGTGACTTCGGTGCTTCAGCAAAAAATTATTTTTGATTTTTGACTTCTTCGGTTTTGCTTCGACTGGTTTTGGCTCCTCCTCTAATGCTTCTAAGCACTCAGAAATAGCCTCATCTTCAGTCTCGATCATCATGACATGGGATTGAGTTTGTTTTGTTGGATAAGGTGTCTATGTCCATAATTATATTTGAGATGTACTTGACCTAATCTGACATGGTCCATTTGGGTTGCACTTCACCCAAACAATTTATATGGATAATCTTTTGAGAATAGTATAAGTTATGATTTATTAATATATTATAAGTTATAATATATTAATATGAAATCATATTATTTAATTAGTATTGATCTAAAATTAATTTAGAATTAATTTGGTGATTA
This sequence comes from Lactuca serriola, assembly GCF_051521515.1. Taxonomy (NCBI): domain Eukaryota; kingdom Viridiplantae; phylum Streptophyta; class Magnoliopsida; order Asterales; family Asteraceae; genus Lactuca; species Lactuca serriola. The sequence continues at coordinate 45,887,925 of NC_136408.1, read as the reverse complement.
AAAGGGTGACTAGATAAATATGGGCTCATATATTTATATAGTGTGGGCTACTACTTATTTAGAATGGTCTAGGCTTGCATGGAAAGTCCATGGATAGCCCATGGAGCTTTAACCCATGGATCTTATGGACAGGAAAGGTCATGGGTATTAGGGTTTACATGAATGTAATCCTAATCCACCACACTATATAAAGTTGTCCTTGGAACTTGAAATGGCACTAGTGTGTGTGTGAGAAAAGGTGGTCGATTTCTACAAGTGTTCATACTCTCTAAAGTTTTCCAAAATTTGTGGTGATTTGTGATTTCCATTTTGGCATCCACATTATTGGTGCTAGGCTCTCAAACTCCAAGAAATCAACCACTACTAAAAGATATGTAATTCTACTATTGTTTTATGATTCAAGTACCCCATGCTATGCTAGTTAGGATGTAAACCTTGGAATATTATCTTTTGCATGTATTTTAGAGAAAACATAGATCCAAGGTTTATAGGGTTGCATGTACACCATAGAAGTGTTAGAATGCTCAAAACCCATCAGTGGTTAAAAAAAAGTCAAAAAGCTTGCTGTCTGATCAGTGAACTCACCGAATCCATGGAGGGACTCAACGAGTCCATGTGTTTTTTCATCCTACTCGTCGAGTAGGTTCTTGCACTCGACGAGTAGGAGACCCAGAATGCAGTTTTTCGAGTTTTTAAGCTGGAAATGGACTAGAATCATTACACTAAACTACTTTGGACTTATAAAAACTATTTTTGATGTTGTAATGATCATGCTAATCCAATTTCAAAGGCTATTATCAAAATTTCAAGTTTTGTATATGTTTATATGATTCTTGAAATTGTTGATATGGATGTTCATAAACTTATGAGTTTTAGTAGATCATAGGAATTATTTCCAAATAGTTTGTTAGTTTAATTCTTGATCTTGATGTGTTTAATGGAATCCATAATTCGTCCTCAAGTTATGGATTACCATAATTCACTCATTTTAAAGTCCATTAATGAACACATAGGTTACATAAAATGAAGAGTCTTCATTTTAATAAACTAATAACTTATAAGTTATGAAGTTGAAAAGTTTTGAATAGTCACAAAACATGCCCTCAAGTTTTGGAACATGTAAAGTCACTTTAGAAAAATTTAGTTCCAACCCCTAGAATTTTAAAAGTTAAAATTCAACCCTTATACTTTATAGTATTATAAGTTAATAATATATATGTATAAGATTAAGTCGTTTTATCATTAGTAGGCCTCATTCACTAAGCCGATCTATAAGGGGGGTATAAGGTTGTTGCCTATAAAATGGCAGCTTAATGGGTGTCCACTCTCACCCACCGCTTCCTTGACTGGTGGAGGGTCGTTAGCCGAACGGGTAGGACAGTGAATTTAATTCTCATTAAAAGTATAATGATTATCATAAAGTAACTAAATGTTTTTCAAATTCCTAATCTTAGTTACTTTAGGAAAATGTGAATTTGGTGCTAACCCATGAAATTACACTATGCACCTTGCTTAAGTCGTTAGTGGAGCATGTGTGGTTAACCGGCACACTAACTTGGATTTAACAAGGTTGGAAAAGGGTGGCTTAAGGTTTATCATAGATCAATGGAGCGCGTGTGGTTAACCGGCACATTGATTAGGTGATAAACATTAAGAGTACCAAGTAATTTGCATGGTTATTCACACCTTGTTTTGTGATCCTCAGCATCCCAGTCACAAAACTTGAAGGGCACATTCGAGATTGAAACATGCCATTGAAAAGTTCAATGAATCTTAAAAGAATCTAGGAGTTTCAAAAACCAATTAAAACCTATTAATTCATTTTATTTTTCATGGTGGAAATTGATGAATCGTCATTCACCTACGTTCATATATTTTATAGCTTGGATTACAACATCCCTCTTCTAAGTTATAAAATTATGTGTTGGGTCCTAGCCTTGATATTACATTTGGGTGTATTATTAAGGACTATCTTTATATCTAATCTAAACTTGTCTTTCTTCTTTTTCAGATGTCTTCCAACAATGCTGCTTCTGGCTCAAACCTTACCGACTCCTTCTTTCTCATGAACCTTTGTGGGAGAGTCATCTTTGATGGGTATAATTTCAATGATTGGATTAGGAAAATAAGGATGGTCACTCACTATGAAGACACGGAATATGTCCTCTACAAGGAGCTGAAGGATCTTGATGAGTCTACAGCTACCCCCGAGGAGATCGCTGACTTTAGGGCACATGAGAGAGATAGTACCAAAGTGGCATGTATCATGTTGGCCACTATGTTAGTTGAGCTCCAAAAGTCCTATGAGGACTTTTATCCTTTTGAGATGCACCAGGATCTGATGGAAAGATACCATCAGAGTGCTCGTCAAGAGCGATATGAAATAATCTCCTCCATGATAACAACCCGAATGAAAGACGGTGAACCCATCATGTGCCACATGCTGAAAATGAAAAGGTTTGTGGACCGTCTGATGAAGTTGAATGTGAACGTCCCCGAGGACTTGAAAATTGACATCATATTGCACTCCTTACCTTCTTGTTATGATCAATTTCGAATGACTTACCACATGAACAAGGAGGAAGTTACACTCAGCAAGCTTCAAAAACTTTTGAAGACCGTTGAAACTAGTCTTAAAGGTAAGTCGGTTGTTACCACTCCTACTCCTACTACCGCCCCTGTTCTGGCTATCGGTCAAGGTAAAGGGAAGAAGAGGAAGAGCCCTTAGAAGGGTACCAAGGTAAAGTCTCTTGATGGCTCCTCTTCAAGTAGAACCAAAAGTGGTCCTGTCACTCCTTCTACCAACCCAAAAGAGGCTGAATGCTTCTATTGCCATAAAAAGGCGCACTGGAAGCGAAACTGCCCAAAGTACTTGCAAGATGTTTAGGATGGGAAAGTAAAACCCAACCATGCAGGTATTTACACTATATTTTCTAATAACTCACCCTATTCTAATTCTTGGGTCCTTGATACATGTTATGGTATTCACATATGTTCTGATTTGCAGGGACTAAGAAGAAGTGAGAATGTGGAGCATGGGAAGATAAACTTAATCATAGGGAATAGGAAAGATTCACCTGTCACCAAGATTGAAGTTTATTCTTTGTTGCTAAGTAGTGGGTTAACATTAGATTTGAATATATGTTTTTACTCGTCTGAAATGGCGAGAAATATTATTTCCTTTCATGGTTTGTACAAACAAGGGTTTACCTTTTCGTTTGATAATGAATGTGGTGGTATTAATGCTTTCTTTAATAATGCTCTTTATTTTAAAGCATTACCTTGTGATGGTGTATATGAAATTGTGTCGGCTGTAGATAACCTAGGAAATAATGTGTTGTGTATCGGTTCTTCCACTAACTTGGATAAAGCATCATTATAGCATTGTCGTCTTGGACATGTGAGCAAGAAACACATAGGCCAACTCCAAAAGGATGAAGTCTTCGAGTCATTTGACCTAAAGTCAGATGATAGTTATGAATCTTGTTTAATTGGAAAAATGACAAAGTCACCCTTCACTAGTATTTGTGCTAGGGGTGAAGGTTTGTTGGATCTTGTACACACAGATGTGTGTGGACCCTTCAGAACTGCCACAATGGATGCTAACCACTTCTATGTGACTTTTACTGATGATTATAGTAGATCTGGTTATGTCTACTTAATCAAGCATAAGTCAGAAACCTTTGAATAAATCAAAGAGTTTAAACAAGAAGTGGAGAATCGGCTGGGTAGGAAGATTAAGATGCTTCAATCCAATCAAGGTGGTGAGTATCTTAGTACAGAGTTCCTTGACTATCTTAAGGAATGTGGGATTGTCTCACAATTGACACCTCTCAGAACACCACAACTTAATGGTGTGGCTGAGAGGCGCAATCGAACCTTGTTGGACATAGTTCGTTCCATGATGAGTCGAGCTTCGCAACCAATCTCATTTTGGGGGTATGGCTTATAGATTGCTTCCCATATCCTTAATCTAGTCCCTACCAAAAAGGTTTCCAAAACACCTCACGAGATGTGGACTGGGAAAGCTTCCAATTTGGACCACATCAAGATTTGGGGTTGCGAGTCTTTCGTGAGGCACGAGACTCACGATAATCTCGAACCTCGAAGTGAGCGGTGTATTTTCATCGGCTACCCACAAAAATCCTTTTGTTATCTCTTCAATAGACCCGGTGATAATGTGGTCTTTATGGAAAGGAGAGGTGTCTTTCACGAGAGATAATTCATAAGCCAAGGAAACAGTGGGAGGCAAATTGACCTTGAAGAAATTCAAGAGTCAACTGGTGAAGGAACCTCAAACCCTAACAATCAAACTAAGGAGAAAACTCCTGTTGATCCAACTGACGAGTCTGTTCCTTTGAGGCGTTGCATGAGAGTTAGGAATGCACCTGAGCATTACTATGGTTTCCATATTACTGCAGAAGCTTATACATTTATCAGTGATAGTACACTGGTAAGTTTGAATGAACCTAATAGCTACACTGAATCCATCGCAGGCCCCGAGTCTGCTAAATGGGAAGAGGCAATGGACAGCGAGATACAGTCCATGTATGACAATCAAGTTTGGAAGTTAGTTGACAATCTAGCAGGTCGTAAGACAGTCGGGTGCAAATGGATCTTCAAGAAGAAGACCAACATGGATGGTAATGTACACACTTATAAGGAACGACTGGTTACAAAGGGCTTTTCTCAAACTCCGAGATTTGATTATGATGAGACCTTTTCACCAGTAGTGAAGATTAAGTCTATTAGGGTTATGCTAGCCATTATTACATTTCATGATTATGAAATATGGCAAATGGATGTCAAAAACATTTTCCTTAATGGAACGTTGGCTGAGGATGTTTACATGAGTCATCAAGAGTGTTTTGTCAACGCAGAGTACCCTAATAGAGTGTGTAAGCTTTAGAAATCCATCTATGGATTGAAACAAGCACCTCGCAGATGGAATCTTTGTTTCGATGAGAAATTCAAAGAGTTTGGCTTTTCGAGGAGCGAAGATGAGTCATGTGTATATGTAAAGGCTAGTGGGAGTATAGTTAGCTTTTTGGTATTGTATGTGGATGACATACTAATCATAGGAAATTGTTGGGTTTTGAGCAATCTAACACTTCCTAAGTGTGCATGCAACCCTAATAAACCTTGGATCTATGTTTGTCTAAATACATGCAAAATAATAATTTTCCAAGGTTTATAACCTATCTAACATGGCATGGGGAACATTTCAACATAAAAAGTTAGAAGAGATTACATACCTTTTGATGAGTTTGGTTCTTGAGGAGTTTGAGGGCCAAGCACCAATAGTGTGAATGCCTCAAATCGAATCACAAAACACCACAAACTCTTGGAAAACTTTGAGAGAGTATACACACTTTGTATTTTTCGGCCACACACAAGCACACACACACACACACTAGTTCACTAGCTGCCATTTCATGCACCATAAGCATGCTTATATAGTGTACATGGTTAGGGTGAAACCCTAATAACCCATGACCTTTCCTTTTCCAAGGATCCATGGGTTAAAAGCTCCATGGATCATCCATGGACTTCCATCAAAGCCTAGCCCATTAACAAATGAGTGTTAGCCCACACCATATAAAACCAATAGCCCATAATCTAATTAGTCTTCCTTTTAATCTCTAAATTAATTCATAATTAATTTAAGACTAATACTAATTAAATAACATAACTTCATATTAATATATTATAACTTATAATATATTAATAAACATATGTGTATAACTCTCATAAAATTATCCATAAATAGTTTGGATGAGATGCAACCCAAATAGACCATGCCGGTCGGGTCAAGTATATACCAAATAAGTTATGGAATTAGACACCTTATCCAACAGAAATGACATCCCAACTCTGCAGGAGGTGAAGTCCTGGCTTGGGAAGTGTTTCGCTATGAAGGGCCTTGGAGAAGCTGCCTATATCCTAGGGATAAGGATTTTGAGAGACAGGAGTAAAAGACTAATTGGACTTAGTCAAAGCACCTATGTGGATAAAGTGTTGAAAAGGTTCAACATGCAGAATTCCAAGAAAGGTGACTTACCAATCTAGCATAATGCCAAACTGAGCAAGGCTCAGAGCCCATGTACAGAGGCTGAGATAGCTGAGATGAGTCGATTACCATATGCTTTTGTTGTTGGCTCGATCATGTATGTTATGACTTGTACCCGCCCAGATGTGGCCTTTGCTTTGAGCATAGCCAGCAGATATCAGGGGAATCCTGGCAAGGCTCACTGGACTGCGGTAAAGAACATTCTTAAGTACCTGTGGAGGACTAAGGATTGGATCCTTACCCTCGGTGGGAGTGATGACTTGAGATTAGTGGGGTATAGTGATGCCAGCTTTCAGACTAATAGGGATAATATCCGCTCTCATTCGGGCTGGATCTTTACCTTGGGAGGAGTAATTACTTGGAAGAGTTCCAAACATGAAACAGTAGCTGATTCGACATGTGAATCAGAGTACATAGCAGCGAGTGAAGCTGTGAAGGAGGCGATATGGCTGAGGAACTTCATCGGAGATCTTGGAGTTGTACCATATATAAAGGAGTCTATGAAGATTTTTTGTGACAGAAATAGTGGGGTTGCTTTAGCCAAGGAACCTAGAGATCATGGCAGATCCAGACACATTGACAGAAAATACCTCTTCATAACACACAAGATAAAAGAAGGACTCCTCATGGCAAAGAGGGTATCATGAGAAGAGAATCTTGCAGATCCCCTCACGAAGGGACTGACAAGGGTTAGGCGTTTGCAGCATGCGAGGCGCATTGAGTTGAAGGATGATATTAGCTTTACATATTAGATAGCTATTTCAGAAACTTGTAAAATGTAATCGACATTTGATGATGAATAAAAATTTTTGTTTATTTATGAGTAAGGTGTTGTTATCTTTGGTCAATTATTTACTATTGTTTCAACTTTGCATGTTTTGACTTCCAGAATAATTATTTAATTCAAACTCTCCACAGTCGGTCATACGTCGGAAGTAGGTATGAATTAAGATTGTCATGAAATGGGCTTGTAGATGGATAAATGTGTTTAGACATAACAATGGTTGCTACGACATTCATGAGTGCTCATAAGTTCTAAGTATTGGATTAAACCCACGCTCACTTGTATCACTTCATGGAATTTTTCTCGAGTGATCGAGAGACGGTAATATCATATAAGTCTTCAAACCTAGAGATATGAGTTGTTGCCTATGAGTTGGTTTTGAATTGATTGTACGAAAATTCATCAGTAACTTGATTTTATAAAATGTGTCTTTTTGTATAATTCAACAAATAATAGAACTAGCATGTGAGTCGAAGTTTATCTGTTCCTTCTAGGGTTACAATCGATATCTGGGCGCCTCGATGATTTTGTTTTGACCTATGTACCGGGCCGGGCCAGAACTAAATTGATGTGTTCGATTAAGTTATGTGTCAAACAAATCAAAAATCGGGAAACAAACTGTTGGACAATAAGTACGACATTGTTCCATGTATTTGTCCAACTGATATCTAAAACAGAGGATTATATGATCCCTTATCTAAAATGACGCCTCATAGTTCAACAGAGTTTTAAGAGCTACGATCCGGTCGGTTCCTAAAGTCATGCTTGAAACTATAGTTATTAGACTTATCCAAGTGGGAGACTGTTGGATAAGGTGTCTAAGTCCATAACTATATTTGAGATGTACTTGACCCGAACCGGCATGGTCTATTTGGGTTGCACTTCACCCGAACAATTTATATGAATAATCTTTTGAGAATAGTATAAGTTATGATTTATTAATATATTATAAGTTCTAATATATTAATATGAAATCATATTATTTAATTAGTATTGATCTAAAATTAATTTAGAATTAATTTGGTGATTAAAAGGGTGACTAATTAAATATTGGCTCATGTATTTATATAGTGTGGGCTAATGCTTATTTAGAATGGGCTAGGCTTGCATGGAAAGTCCATGGATAGTCCATGTAGCTTTAATCCATGGATCTTATGGAAATGAAAGGTCATGGGTATTAGGGTTTACATGAATGTAACCCTAATCCACCACACTATATGAAGGGTTCATTGGCACTTGAAATGGCACTAGTATGTGTGTGAGCAAAGGTGGCCGATTTCTACAAATGTTCATACTCTCTATAAAGTTTTCCAAAGTTTGTGGTGATTTGTGAATTTCCATTTGAGGCATCCACATTATTGGTGCTAGGCTCTCAAACTCCAAGAAATCAACCACTACTAAAAGGTATGTAATTCTACTAGTGTTTTATGATTCAAGTACCCCATGCCATGCTTGTTAGGATGCAAACCTTGGAATATTATCTTTTGCATGTATTTTAGAGAAAACATAGATCCAAGGTTTCTAGGGTTGCATGTACACCATAAGAGTGTTAGAATGCTCAAAACCCATCATGTTTTTCAGGAAATTCTGAGGATAATTTGTTGTTCACCAAAGTTGTTCATTTACCAAGTTGGGTTTCGAGATTATAGATCGATGCTTGGTGATTTCTTAATGAGGCTTGCTGATAAATCATCATTGCATGTTGTTCTTTCATCATCTTCATGTGCTCCTTTAGCATTGCATCGGTATCATCATGCCTTTTCTCGAAAACTTCCATGAATCAAGTTAACATGTTTTCGAAGTCAACCTTCTTCTCGGATGGTGGTTGCTCTTTTTGGTAGAAGCATCGGCCTGTCTGCTTATATTTTCCTCTTTTTGCTTCTTGTATTCATCATATGGCAGCCACTCCTTCTTTGGTTTTCTCCAGTCTTCATCATATTTATCCGCACTAGAATAGAAAACTTGAGCTCTGTTATACCCATTATCATCAAAATGGAAATCCTTGGTCAAGTGTAAACCATTACACCTTTCACATCCAATTCTTATAGCATGTATTGTCTTGTCCATTGTTGTCATTCTCCTGTCCATTGTGTCAAGCATGGCCATGACAGCAGCCATGTCTGCAGAATTTCCACCCCCGCTTCCTTTAACTCCATCCATATTTTATGATGGGGTGACTTTCACCCGAATTTTTCTTTGTAAGTGGTCCTTGAGAATCAAGTAGTTGCCTCGTCATGAAAGTCACCCCATCATAAAATATGGATACTTCTTGTAGAATGTTGAGGCCGTTTTGAGGGCAATTTCGTAGTAACCCTTTATAGTGTTCCCATGCTTCATAAAGTGACTCACCCAGGTTTTGCTCAAAGTTGACTATCGCCTTCTTGAGTTTTGATATCTTGGATGGTGGGCATAATTGTTCTAGAAACTGCTCTTTCATTTGTGCCCAAGTAGTGATTGAACCAGGTGGAAGTGCTTTAAGCCAGTCTTTTGCAGCTCCTTTAATAGTAACTGGGAACATCCTTAGTAAGACTGTATCTCTAGGGACATTAGGGACATTGAAGTAGTCTGCAATGTCATTGACATCATCGAAATGCTTGTAAGCATCCTCATGATCCTTTCCAGAAAATGATACATCCCTAAGTGCAGTAAGGATGTGTCCTTTCAGTTCGAATGTTGCAGTGTTGGGAATTGCAGGTTGTACTAAACCGGGACCAGCATCATCTCGTATCCACTTCTTCTATGCTCCCATGGATATATCCGCAATGTCTACCATCTCGGTTCCCGGTTTGTCTTCGGGTTCACTCCTTTCTAACTCGTATTTGGGCTCGCTATCGTATTCGGTATCCTTTGGGTTTGGATCATGTTCAAAGCTTTCTATCTTGCTTTTGTCCTTTGATGATGTACTCGACTCTCCCACTTTCTTTCCCGACTTCTTTCCAAAGACTGATTTAAGGTCTTTAAAAGATAATTTTTTTGGTGTTTCATTCACTCCTGCGTTCTTATTCATCTTCTTGTGAAGGACTGACTCTGGATCTTCAAGTGGTGGCACCAAAGGTGTGTTGGAACCTCTGGTCATGAACTACTGCAAAATAAAAAAAATAAAACGTAAATTTGAACCAAAACAGAAAAACAAAGAAAATTGGAAATTACTGGATTCACGTTGTGAGCCAATAAAGCTCACATCGTGAGTTCAGTACTGGAAGAAAATAAAATAAACTTGTGACAACCCGAAATTTCCATTCTGTACAAACTTTATCAAGTTAATAGAAGTCAGAACAGTTGAAGTAAATTTTCAGACTTTTTGGAATAAGTTTGAGTATTTCAGGATTTACACTTGAAGAGATATCAGGAGAGAGGATGCACTAAGGTTTCGTGCAAACTCTATTATTTCAAAACCTTCATGATATTAGAGTTCAATGCCTGAATAAAATATTTTCTGCCAAAACCCCAGGAGTATATATATATGATTTTGAGCCATAATTATTCATTAGTTACATTTCCAACTAGAGGCTTAGGAGCTTACGGCCGTAAACTCAAGGGTTTACGACCGTAAACTACTTGTGTGTTGGTTCTTAGAGAGTAAACTCAAGAATGGGGTCCTTTAGAACCCTAAAGCCCCTAGCCTTGACCTACAACAACTTAGATGCAATCCTTAGGGCTAATCACACTTATTATAAGTGTTTAACATGTTCTAGGAAGTCTAAACATTTTCAATTAGTAGCTTAAAGCTAATTGGGTACATATATGTGTGATTATATGTTAACTAGGATCATAGAGTGTGTTCAAGACTTTACTTGACACCTAGCAATCCTACATCTTCAGTACATCCGTACCACTCACTACAGGTGAGTTCATACCCCTTAATCAATGGTTTAAACGTTTTTAAATGCTTTTATGGGGGGGGGGGGGGAGGATACAAGTCAAATACATATAGTTATTACATCAATCACATGTGATTAATAACTACAAGTCCAGTGATTTTCTTATTGTTCAAACTGTTTTGCTTCAAACGGTTTTACAAATTCTTATACTTATCAAATACATTTACTTAAGCTTTGTTATACTTATTATCAATTGCATGTATATGTATGTATATTTATATAAGCAATGTTGAAAAAGCTTAGGAAGGCCTGCCCGCCTTATTTCCTTTTCGCCGTTGAGATGTGGTCTGGTGGGGTATCGGGTATCCGCCCGAAGGTCGTTTAAATACTAGTTATATATCATGTGTACAAATATAGTCATAAAGGTCCTTCCAGTTCATTCGATGCCCTTGGGTAGCAAGGGTATACTTCCATGTTCATGCGTACCAGTTACATCACTAGTAAGTTACCATAGGGGTAGCACAGGAGGATACACTTACTATTACTAGAACAATGAAACATACAATGAGTCCGTTCATTCATGAGTCAGTACGAGTAATACATACAGTACATTACTATACATGCTAGATAGAGAGAACATACATTACAGCTAGCACACGCAGAACATTGCAGTACATTACTATACATGCTAGATAGAGAGAACATACATTACAGCTAGCACACACAGAACATTTCAGTACATACATGCTAGACAGAGAAAGAGTACACTTTTTAGTTAGCACATTCACTACATGTACATTTATGCAGTTATGTGAACCATTAAGCGGGGCATGGCACTTCCTGCCATGACCGTTTTTTTTATCCCGAATCTCCTTAATTGAGGAGCGTATGAGTTTGCGTATAGATCTATACTGGATTGACTATCCTACTCCTTGTTGCTCGCTGCAGTGGAACTTGCAAGTCTACGGGTGCCAAATGTCATTTCTTACGGCGTCTTACATCGTCATTTTACTAGAGTCGATAGCAGGATACAGGTCGATCACATGTTTCATGGAACACCGTTTGTTTTAAGGTAGTTAGTATAATGGTAGTCGCTTATTACAAATACTACGGTACTTTGATATTTTCCCATTAAATTCACTTCGTGAATATTCACACGATGCACAGTAATGTAGTAACTATATTTTGGTTAATGATAGTAAGAGTTTGGAAAACACACACGCTCTAACAAGAGACATACACACCGACACTAGATGCCTTGGTAGAAGGCTACAGTTAGTAGGAAACATCGGGTTTTCTAGGATAGTTCAAACATTTTACAAAACATTATACAATACATCTTACAAATGCTTTCATACAAAGACAGACATTAATATACTTATGATCTCACCAGCATTAAGCTGATACTCGCTGACAAAATAACTTGTATTCTCAAGTCACCACTATACAGGTACAGGTGCAAGGCTTTTGAGAAGATGGAGTTCGTTCAAGACTCATCTTTTATTTTGATATGTATATTTTGGTGTCTATATTACTTGACAGAACACACATGTATGAAATTATATTATTAATGCAATGGATAATGTTGTTGCTTGTTTACTACTATTCATTGTTTGTGATATTGTACATGACGTCCTCCGCCCTAGAATGTTTCCGCCATTCATGGTTTTGGGGTGTGACAGATTGGTATCAGAGCATTGTTTATAGTGAATTGAGTATATCAAGCCATAAAAGATATACTAACTATAAATAAATTGGGATTAAAATACTCTGACCAAGAGCTTGTACTTTAAATATTTAAAATATTTAATTAAGTAGACGTGCCTGCATTCATATTAAAATCAATGTCACTAAGACAGTACAAAAGTATTACGATTGTTGGACAACACAATTAGACTTAGAGACATATAGTCAAAACTGGGAAGATATAGCCTGATCAACTATATTATCCGAGGGTTGACTAGCATGTGCCTAAGTGTGGTTGTGAGGTTGCAACAAGTCTAAAAACTTACCCACTATACCACAATGAGAACAATAGAACCTAAACTTAAAATACTATAGGAGTATTTTGAATTACTATAAGTTACTTATGTGCTAGATTCTTATCCCTCCCTTCTCACGTAGATTTAATGGTTGGATTCCACCTTCCCGGAGACCCGTACAATCCCAACCACGGCAATGCAGGATGGCTAGAAGATGAACTAGAAGATGATCACCCAATTCCTTTGGATGATCATGAAGCTAAAGGCTTTTCTGATGGTTCTGACTAAAAGCCAGAAGTCAACAACCTACCACCAGTAGGTCGAGGCCCTAATAACAACCCTCGCCCAACATTTCCAGGACCCACACCCTTGTGGGCAACCAACCTAAACCGCTTGAGTGATGAGTAGGGACAACCCTTACCTTACTTTGGGGACCGAAGCTTTTACAACCTCAGCAAAGGTGGCTTTGCTGATCGAGCTCTGCCTGTCATGATTCGCAGAATAGCTCGTAATGTTGAGCAGGGTCGAGCATCCATCGATCGAATCATGGAAATTGATGCCAACTCTGGTGTCAACACTGTCCGCATTCGCCAACTAGAGTCTGCTCATGAAAGGGCTATGGTTTACAATGCAACTCTTCAGAGGGAACTCACTGAAACCCGAGCTGAAGCCAGAGGACTTCGAGCTCAGCAAGCAAGAGCTGATAGGCGCATGAGGGACATGGAACGCCTTCTGTCGGGAGCAAGAACTCACTCTGATAGTTCTCGTCGCCGATAGATTCTCAGCAACTTCTCTCTTTTGGATATAACTTAGTAATGTAAAACTTTGGTCTAATTCCCTATCTTTGTAAATCATAGGCCTGTTAGGTCTTGGTTAGGTTGTAATGTTGTCAAAATTTTCCCATTTTGGTTGATGTAAGGCCTCCTTCAATTGGCTGTTTTTCCCGAACTTATTACATCTGTAATCCCAGTAATATTGACAAGTACCTAATCTTATGGGAATTATTATCCAAATGTGATCATCTGTTAGTTCCAGATTTCAATTCAATCGTATCATTGGGCTATGGTGAGTTATTCCATTAGTCATTCTCATCAATACTTCCATTGAAATCTTATCAATATTTTCATCTTCATAAACTATAGATCAAAGATGCCGCCTCGCAAAAATCCAAGGAGAAACTGCAATAACGAAACACCACCTCCTCAACCACCTACTCCTCAGTTCGACTCGACAGCCTTAAATGCTTTTGTAGCTGCAGCTGTGGCAATAGCCATGGCTCAGTATCATTCATCTGGTTCCACTGGAGGAGGAACCCCTGTTCAGTCTATTCAGGTTGAAGCTCCTGTGCGCTCGAGAGAGTGCTCCTATAAGGACTTCACGAACTGCAAGCCATTGTCCTTCAAAGGGAATGGAGGAGTTATTGCCCTTTCGCAATGGTTCGAGAAAACCGAATCGGTTTTCGAAATCTGCTCTTGTTCCGAGGAGAGCAAGGTGAAGTATGCTGCTTGCACCTTCGAAACCAAAGCCCTAACATGGTGGAATGGCCATGTTAAGTCACTATCTCTTGTAGTGGCTAATGCTATGGGCTGGGAAACTTTGAGAGACCTCATGATTGAGGAATATTGCCCGAGGGGCGAGATCCAAAAGCTGGAGGAAGAACTGTGGGGCCTAACCATGAAGGGCTCCAACGTAGTCGCCTACACCCAAGATAGCTAAAGAACTGTGGGGCCTAACCATGAAGGGCCCTCTGTCCCAACATGATTCATTCAGAGGGAAAGAAGATTGAGAGATACATATGGGGACTGGTTCCCCCATACCAAGGAAATGTTTTGGCATCACACCCCACTACCTTTGATAGTGCCAAGCGATTGGCACAGCGGCTCATAGACCATGGGGTTCGTACCCCGGCCGCAACAACTACCCTGGCCATCTTAGAACCCGCAAAACCCGCTGATTCTAAGCAGAAGTTTTGGGATGACAAGAAAAAGGCAAAGGCTGCCAAAAAGCAGCAGGTCGTGGAAGTACATGCTGCGATAGCACCTGCCGCTGCTGGTCCGGTAAAGCAGTACGCTGGAAGTTTGCCCAAGTGCAACAAGGGCAACTTCCATCACGTCGGCGCCTGCCGGGAGATGCAGTGTCTGAACTGCAATGGAAAGGGGCACACATCCCGTTTCTTTAGAGCTCAGGTAAGGCCAATCAACCAAGCTCCCGGTGCTGGAGCGGGCCAAACTTGCTACGGATGTGGCGAGGTAGGCCACTTCAAGAGAAACTGCCCAAAGGCAGGGTTTGCCGGTGGAGCGGAAAGAGTTCTAGCCATAGGCCATGAGGAAGCGGTAGCCGACCCCACAATGGTCACTGGTACGTTCCTCCTCGATAACTCTTAAGCAAGCATTTTGTTTGATAGTGGAGCGGAGAGGAGTTTCGTGAACCAAAATTTGATCATTTACTTAGGCAAAAATCACGAGCACTTAATGAACCGTTCACTGTAGAAATGGCTAATGGGAAGACAGAGAGCACAAGTAGTATATTCATAGGGTGTGCCCTAACTTTAGATAAGCATTCATTTTCTATCGATCTTATGCCGGTCTCAATTAAAAGTTTTGACGTCATTATCAGCATGGATTGGTTGAGTCTTCATCGTGCCGATATCATGTGTTACGAAAAGGCAGTATGCCTTAATCTGTTGTCTGGCGAAACCTTAGTAGTTTATAGCGACAAATCCGACACGAACCTTCGTATCATCTCAAGCATCCAGGATCAGAAGTTCTTGCGAAAGGAATGTCATGCATTCCTTGCTCATGTGGTCGAAGTGAGCCAAGAAACGAAGGACATTCAGACCATTCCAGCAGTACGCGACTTTCCCGACATCTTTCCAGAAGAACTCCCAGGATTAACTCCGCAACATCAAGTCGAGTTCCGAATCGACTTAGTTCCAGGGGCTAACCCAGTAGCCAAATTGCCCTATCGTCTAGCGCCTGTAGAGATGCAAGAACTATCCAGTCAACTTAATGAACTTCTCAGCAAGGGCTTTATAAGACCAAGCTTCTCACCTTGGGGAGCTACAGTCTTGTTCGTCAAGAAGAAGGACGGATCGTTTCGTATGTGCATCGACTACAGGGAACTCAACAAGCTGACGGTCAAAAATCGTTATCCGTTCCCTCGTATCGACGATTTGTTTGACCAACTTCAAGGGGCGAACTTCTTTTCAAAAATTGACTTGAGATCCGGATATCACCAATTACGAGTGCTAGGGGAGGATGTTCCAAAGACAGCCTTCCAAACTCGTTATGGGCACTACGAATTCGTAGTGATGCCGTTCGAATTGACAAACGCGCCCGCAATATTCATGGACTTAATGAATAGGGTGTGTCGTCCTTACTTGGATCAGTTCGTCATCGTCTTCATCGATGACATACTTATCTACTCTCGAAGTAAGGAAGAGTATAGTCAGCATCTGTGTCAAGTACTCGAAACATTACGTTCGGGGAAGCTCTACGCGAAGTTCTCAAAATGCGAATTTTGGATTCGACGAGTCGAATTCTTAGGGCACGTGGTTAGCAAAGAGGGTATACACGTGGACCCTTCCAAAATCAAGGCAATTGAGAACTGGTCAGCACCAAATACGCCTACAAAAATTTGTCAATTTCTAGGCCTCGCTGGCTACTATCGTAGGTTCATTCAGAACTTCTCCCGCATAGCGAAACCTCTTACAACACTGACCCAGAAGGGTGTGGCCTTTGACTGGGAAGAGAAACAGGAACGAGCATTCCAAACACTCAAACGAGCCTTGTGCACCGCGCCAATACTATCCCTTCCTGAAGGAATAGAAGACTTCGTCGTCTATTGCGATGCGTCGAATCAAGGACTCGGATGTGTTCTGATGCAGCGAGGTAAGGTCATCGCCTATGACTCGAGATAGCTAAAGACGCATGAGGTAAACTACACGACCCACGGTCTTGAATTAGGAGCAGTTGTGTTTGCTCTGAAGATCTGGAGACATTACTTGTACGGAACGAAAAGCACTATCTTCACAGACCACAAGATCTTACAACACATATTCGACCAGAAGGGGCTTAGGATGAGACAACGAAGGTGGGTCGAGCTACTCAGTGATTACGAATGCAAAATTCGTTATCATCCGGGTAAAGCCAACGTAGTAGCTGACGCCCTGACTCGAAAAGAGTATTCTGGTCATAGAGTCAAATCATTGACTATGACTATCCATTCACACTTGTCCACGCAAATTAAGGCAGCTCAGCTCGAAGCTTTGAAGCCTGAAAATGTGACGGGTGAATCCCTGAGAGGGATGGATAAGAACTTGGAAGTAAAGGGTGGCGGAGCTTATTATTTCATGGACCGGATCTGGACCCCAAAACTCGGTGGTTTCAGAGACTTGGTCATGAACGAGGTGCACAACACTCGTTATTCCCTGCACACGGGATTAGATAAGATGTATCTGGATCTTAAAAAGTTATATTGGTGGCCTAACATGAAAGCAGAAATTGCTACCTTCGTGAGTAAATGCCTTACTTGCGCAAAGGTCAAGGTCGAATACCAGAAACCCTCCGGTTTATTGCAACAGCCGGAGATACCGAAATGGAAGTGGGAGCGGATAACTATGGATTTCATAACCAAGTTACCCAAGACAACGGGTGGACATGATACCATATGGGTCATTGTCGACAGGTTGACCAAGTCTGCGCACTTCCTGCTGATCAAAGAAATAGAAAAGATGGAGAAACTTAGAAGAACTTATATTAGGGAGATTGTACAACTGCACGGTGTTCCCTTATCCATTATCTCGGACAGAGATAGTAGATTCACTTCGAGGTTTTGGCAGTCGTTACAAAGTTCCTTAGGAACTACCAAACTAGGCTGGACATGAGTACAGCCTACCATCAACAGACCGACGGGAAAAGTGAGAGAACTATCCAAACATTGGAAGATATGTTGCGGGCCTGTGTGATTGACTTTGGGAAAGCTTGGGATACGCATTTACCCCTTGTCGAATTTTCCTACAACAACAGTTATCACACAAGCATAAAGGTTGCTCCATTCGAGGCCCTTTATGGCCGAAAGTGCAGATCCCCTTTGTGCTGGGCTGAGGTGGGTGATACTCAGTTAGCTAAAGGACAAGTTCCTGAGAGCACTCTCACAGGTCCGGAGATCATACGGGAAACGACGGAGAAGATCGTTCAGATCCGTGAACGATTGAAAGCCTCCAGAGACCGACAGAAAAGCTACGCTGATAAACATAGGAAACCGTTGGAATTCCAGGTGGGCGACCATGTTCTATTGAAGGTCTCACCCTGGAAGGGCTTGATACGCTTTGGAAAGCATGGAAAGCTAAATCTGAGGTACATTGGGCCTTTTGAAATTCTCGCAAGAATCGGCCTTGTAGCTTACAAGCTTAACTTACTGCGCGAACTCAGTAACGTACATTCTACCTTCCACGTATCGAACTTGAAAAAGTGTCTGTCCGACGAGACTCTTGTTATTCCACTCGACGAGATCGAGATCAATGAGAGCCTCAACTTCGTGGAGGAACCAGTAGAGATCATGGACCGAGAGGTCAAGCAAACGAAACAAAGCCGCATCCCGATAGTGAAGGTTCGCTGGAACGCAAAGCGAGGACCAGAATTCACTTGGGAGCGTGAGGATTAGATGAAAGTGAAATATCCTCGTCTTTTTACTTAGTTATTTGTAACTACTTATTTGCTTAAATTCTAATTTCGGGACGAAATTCCTTCTAAGGAGGGGATGATGTGACAACCCGAAATTTCCATTCTGTACAAACTTTATCAAGTCAATAGAAGTCAAAACAGTTGCAGTAAATTTTCAGACTTTTTGGAATAAGTTTGAGTAGTATTTCAGGATTTACACTTGAAGAGATATCAGGAGAGAGGATGCACTAGGGTTTCGTGCAAACTCTTTTATTTCAAAACCTTCATGATATTAGAGTTCAATGCCTGAATAAAATATTTTCTACCAAAAACCCCAGGAGTATATATGATTCTGAGCCATAATTATTCATTATTTACATTTCCAACTAGAGAAAAGTCAAATTCTCTCTCACAGATCTTTGGGCTTTCATCCCAAATCGTGAGTACCTCTCTCTAGTTGTATTATATGGGTTATTACGTGCTTATTAACATAGGAATCATAACAAAACAACAACATTTAAGAGTTCACAGCCCAAGAACATCTTGGACCGTGAACCCTTCTTTAAGGGGCAAAAATGGTGCGTAGTCCTTTCCTCTTGCATCGAAACTATACTAGGCTTGTATCTTAGTGTATTTAGGACCAGAAAACACCCAAGAACACCAAGAGTAAGGTGTTCATGGCCCAAGAAGTTCTTGGACCGTGAACTCCAAACTCATGGGCCAAAAGGTGCTTTACAACCTCCAAAAGCCTTGGACACTAGCTTTGATTCACTTCTAGTTAATTTAGAGACTTGGAATCACCAAAAACCCATCCCCATGAGAGATTACGGCCATAATCTCTAAGGGAAATGGTCCCAGGGCCGTGAACTCCTCAAAGGAGTTGAAAGGTGCCCTAATCTCTTCCACGAATTAAACCACCAAGTAAGAATGCTTCTAGGGAACATTTAGAACTTCAAAACACCAAATAACATAAGGCTTAGGAGCTTACGGCCGTAAACTCAAGGGTTTATGACCGTAAACTACTTGTGTATTGGTTCTTGGAGAGTAAACTCAAGAATGGGGTCCTTTGGAACCCTAAAACCCCTAGCCTTGACCTACAACAACTTAGATGCAATACTTAGGGCTAATGACACTTATTATAAGTGTTTAACATGTTCTAGGAAGTCTAAAAATTTTCAATTAGTAGCTTAAAGCTAATTGGGTACATATATGTGTGATTATATGTTAACTAGGATCATAGAGTGTGTTCAAGACTTTACTTGACACCTAGCAATCCTACATCTTCAGTACATCCGTACCACTCACTACAGGTGAGTTCATACCCCTTAATCAATGGTTTAAATGTTTTTAAATGCTTTTATGGGGGGGGGGGGATACAAGTCAAATACATATAGTTATTACATCAATCACATGTGATTAATAACTACAAGTCCAGTGATTTTCTTACTGTTCAAACTGTTTTGCTTCAAACGGTTTTACAAATTCTTTTACTTATCAAATACATTTACTTAAGCTTTGTTATACTTATTATCAATTGCATGTATATGAATGTATATTTATATAAGCAATGTTTAAAAAGCTTAGGAAGGCCTGCCCGCCTTATTTCCTTTTCGCCGTTGAGATGTGGTCTGGTGGGGTATTGGGTATCCGCCCGAAGGTCGTTTAAATACTAGTTATATATCATGTGTACAAATATAGTCATAAAGGTCCTTCCAGTTCATTCGATACCCTTGGGTAGCAAGGGTATACTTCCATGTTCATGCGTACCAGTTACATCACTAGTAAGTTACCATAGGGGTAGCACAGGAGGATACACTTACTATTACTAGAACAATGAAACATACAATGAGTCGGTTCATTCATGAGTCAGTACGAGTAATACATACAGTACATTACTATACATGCTAGATAGAGAGAACATACATTACAGCTAGCACACGCAGAACATTGCAGTACATTACTATACATGCTAGATAGAGAGAACATACATTACAGCTAGCACACACAGAACATTTCAGTACATACAGGCTAGACAGAGAAAGAGTACACTTTTTAGTTAGCACATTCACTACATGTACATTTATGCAGTTATGTGAACCATTAAGCGGGGCATGGAACTTCCTACCATGACCGTTTTTTTTATCCCGAATCTCCTTAATTGGGGAGCGTATGAGTTTGCGTATAGATCTATACTGGATTGACTATCCTACTCCTTGTTGCTCGCTACAGTGGAACTTGCAAGTCTACGGGTGCCAAATGTCATTTCTTACGGCGTCTTACATCGTCGTTTTACTAGAGTCGATAGCAGGATACAGGTCGATTACATGTTTCATGGAACACCGTTTGTTTTAAGGTAGTTAGTACAATGATAGTCGCTTATTACAAATACTACGGTACTTTGATATTTTCCCATTAAATTCACTTCGTGAATATTCACACGATGCACAGTAATGTAGTAACTATATTTTTGTTAATGATAATAAGAGTTGGGAAAACACACACGCTCTAACAAGAGACATACACACCGACACTAGATGCCTTGGTAGAAGGCTACAGTTAGTAGGAAACATAGGGCTTTCTAGGAGAGTTCAAACATTTTACAAAACATTGTACCATACATCTTACAAATGCATTCATACAAAGACACACATTAATATACTTATGATCTCACCAACATTAAGCTGATACTCGCTTTCAAAATAACTTGTATTCTCAGGTCACCACTAGACAGGTACAGGTGCCAGGCTTTTGAGAATATGGAGTTCGTTCAAGACTCATCTTTTATTTTGATATGTATATTTTGGTGTCTATATTACTTGACAGAACACACATGTATGAAATTATATTATTAATGCAATGGATGATGTTGTTGCTTGTTTACTACTATTCATAGTTTGTGATACTGTACATGACGTCCTCCGCCGCATAATGTTTCCGCCATTCATGGTTTTGGGGTGTGACAAAACTGAAAAATAACTTTTTGCAGGTTTTACCCCACAAAAAGGTTCAATTAATTTAAAGTAAATAAATCAACGATTAAATAAGTCGTTCCCCGGAAACGGCGCTAAAAACTTGATGCGTGCAAATAGCTACACCTAATTCTAATTATTAACCTAATTAACTTAACTAACTAAAATGCACCTAGGCAGTGTACCTAGTCGAATTATAGAATAGATTGGGTAAGTCGGGTGTCGATCACAGGGAACGGTTTTAACTAATTAATTTACCTACTATTAAATGAACCTAATTTCCTAGCTAAGTGGTGGTTTTATCTAATTTTGCTAGTTTAGATTAACTTAATTTCTTAACACAATTCAATCAATAAACAAAACACTTTTGTTAGTTCGATCCGCTTTCCCTCAATGGTTTATAAATTAGTTTTGACAATTACTGTTGGTTACCAATTTAGATAGTATTAGCAATTCAGTTTTAAATTTACTAACATTAGTTAGTTCATGTAGATCTATGTATGGCCACACATTAGTTAACACATAATCAATTATTTAATAATATTGGATCCATGTAAGATTGATTTGAAAAACACACTTACGGTCATAATACGAGTTCTCTAGCACAACTTAATTTAATAGTTCAATTACTTATCTAAGATTGGTTAGATCTAAGCTCTAATAATCTAATGTTCACTAAATTAGTAGGTGTTCAAATTTATGCAAAAAGAATGGTCATTAACTACACAGAATAAGAAGTTTAAGCAACTAAATTAACAAATCAATCATGCTAGGTATACCAATCAAACACAAGGCGTAACCAACAAGCAAGGTCTAGTTTAATTAAATAAAACCATGAGTTCCAGCTTCATCTAGCTAACAGAAGCAACTAGATTTAGCTGGACATGCTAACAAATAAACTAACACAAATCATATTCAAAGAATTATTTAAATGTACCAAACTATTAAGCTAATTATGAACTCTTTCTTCTTCCTTGGTATGCAACCAATTCCCAAGTCTTTTCTCCTTCTGATTTTCGTCTCCAGGAACTCTCCAAATCAGCCAAAAGTCCCCCAAGTCGTAATGATCAAGAGTATATATAGTTTTCATAAAATTCGCGATTCACGTCGTGAACTATCCATTCACGTCGTGACTTGACATGGATCCTTATCGGCCAAGGACTTTTACTTTACGCGTAGTCATCTTTCCAGAATCTTCATGCATGTCGTGAAATCGTGGTTCACGTCGTGATTTGAGCTGATTTCGTGGGTTTCTTTTTCTTTTTTATTCAAGCCTCCAAAGTTCCAAGCTTTCTCGTTTTTAGTCCCTTTTCTTCAAGAATGCTTCTATTTGGCTGTAAATGATAATTCAAGCTTATAAGTATCATTATTCAGTACAAATAACTAAAATATTAATTAAAATGTACTCAAATATTGCGTAAAAACATGTATAAATAAGGCAAGATCATCATTTCCTATGGTTTTAATCATACTCTAACATCTTAGCAAAATCCTAAACACTTTTAACCATGATTTAAGCCCTAATTATCTTCATTTTTCATCATTTTAACCATAACTCCCTAGTTTAACAATGTATTTGTTAATTTTAACTCCAACTAAGTTGGTATATTTCAATTGAGGTTTTATTTCCAAAAATTTCTAACAACCCAGTATTTATGGTGTAAATTTCATTTACAGTTCCACCTAATGAATGTCTAGAATCATGATTACTCCATAACACTAGGCTAAGGTTTGTTTTCCATATAAACATCATAAAGGATGGAATCATTTATTCCATGGAAAGAATAATGATCACTTTATGTTATAGTATATGATTCAAACTTCAAAACTTAATCAAGTCAACAATTTATTTTAGAGGTTAGGTTTTAGGAATTAACCCTAACCCTAACTCGAAAATAGAGAGAATTAAGATAGAGATTCACCTTCTAATGATTAATAGGTGTTGTTTTAGCCATAAACCCTTCAATCGACCTTCAATATGTCTTAATTCACCTATTATTTCACAAAATCTCCAGTGAGAAGCTCTCCCCTTTCTCTTAGTGATTGTCTCTAATGAAGGGCAAAGTATGATTAGCTAACTTAAATCTTTGGTCAATTGGTAATTCTAGTATCTCCATTTTCTAATTTCTAGGTTAAGTCACCCATTATCGTAGTCTTTAAACCAACTTTTAAAACTATAACTAATGCCCTTGATATAGTTACTCTTAGAAATTACTCCATTAACTAGGTCAAAACTAGTTTTTTCAAGTTTGGCCAATTTGTCACTTCTAGTCCTAATTCTAAATTTTTTTATTTAAAGTCTAATAAATTCTTAAATTGATAAATCTTCGTTATTTTATAATAATGACTCAATAAATAATTATAAGTATTTTTAATTAAAAATAAAAAAATTTATTGATATTATCAAGAGAAAAAATCTACTAAACCTAAAGAAAATCCAAGCACAAAATATGTGTGTTACATAGTGGTATCATTTGGAGGAAACTATACCTTTAAACCCGCCTAAGGACTCATAAAATATTTAATATATATAATATCTTGAATAGTCTCATTTATTGTCTTAATATAATTAATAAAATTGTTAATAACTTAATATCCCATATTTAATGTTTGGAGAATATGAAATAAGAGCCAGTTAACCATAAAAAAACAAAGGAATAAATGAAGTATATATTGGTGTTTGGTTATGGCACATGTTATCTATACATTCTAAGAAAATGGTTAATGAATTAAGAGGGTACCCACATGTTCTTGAAATAAACATTTGATCACTTTTCTTTTTTATTTTATACGCTGTATACAATTAAGTTAACCAAATTTGTTCAATAAATATCATTTTTCCAATTACATATCTTATTTGGAAATGGATTGATGACTTGGAAGAATAACCAAATATTCACCATGTATGCGTCAATAACTTTCCCTTTTCTCCACATCATAAGTCATCAAACTCAATTTGTTTAAAATACAACATCATGACTCCCTATTTCTTGTTAGACGTTGTGGGTATGAAACATAATATGATAATTTAGAATCTGGATGTTTGTGTATAATCACTTTTTTATTTATATTTCTCTCATATGAATGCAAAGTTGTAAAATTCGTGAGGCGGTACTAAGTTGGTTGACTAGCAAGTAGGATCAGTCAGCCTATGATAGTTTCATTTAATTTACTTATTTTTATAGTTTATTTTAGTATGTTTCATTCTAATTCTAGTTTCTGTTCACGCATATTTTCCCTTATGTTATTTTGTGTCCATATCTGGTGTTTTCTAGTCTTTGAGCATAATGGCAGATTTTTAGAAGACCAACATGGTATGGAGATGTTCAGAGATCGTGGGAATCAATCGGGCTTGAACGAAGAGGAATTTTGGGCTTAGAAACTTGTGCGAATGATGAAAAAGTGGGGGGTTTTTTTTTGAAGAATGGATGATTGAAGAAAAATGGGTTTTGAACTTAAATGAAGATGAAAGAAATATTTGAGCTTGCAGATTGATTGATCGAGTGAGTGTACGACTTATGTATGATTTAGAAAAAAAATTAATTATGCCAAAATATCAAAAGGACCTGAAAAATCATGGGTTATAATCAATTGGAAGAAGAAATAGGTCAATGGGTAAGTCAATGCAAGCCTAAGAAGAAAAATAGTCCAACAGTTGTGCCATGCGCGACCACCGGCACAGTTGCGTGTGCCCCATGCAAGCCCAGTAGGGGCAATTTCGAAAATTCACTTTTAATGGCTAAATGGGGAAGGTGTAACAATTAGGAATTTCCCGTCACCAGTTGTCACTAAAGAGTAGCATCAACCAATAATAATGACATAACTTTTCATATTGAAGGAAAATATGATCAGTTAACAAATGATAATAGGGTCAAAATGAGTGACCGAAAAGTTATATCACTTTTTATGATGGGCAGTGTATTTGGAAAGTACACAACAAAGTGAACCAAGAGATATAAGCGTTGCGAAAATCTGACTCCAATTGCAGGGGCGGATCTTATATGGGGATAGTGGGCTAAGCCCCCCCCCCCCCCTCATTTTTTTGGCAGAAATAGTCCCCATATTTTATTTTTATACATATTAGGCCCAAAAATATAAAATTTTGACTATGACCCCCTCCCCCCCAAATAAAAGATTGAAGCTACGCCACTATCTGAATGGAAGAGTTATGCTTGTAAAAAAGATAAAATCCAACCGCGTTAATTAATGCTATTAAAGTCAAAATGGCATAAAGTGATCGATTGAGTTTCGGCAAACATCACAAAAATGAAAGTTGTAGTACTCTAAGAGATAAGGACTTTGAAAGGAAAAAAGGTCAAAAGATGGAGTTCATATGAAAGAGATACGATTTTTAGAAAAGTAAAGAATACGAGTTCAAAATGAAAGCCAAAATTTGGCAACGAGATGCTTATCAAATGGTTTTATCAAAATATATTTATATCTATAACTATAAAATCATTTTAATGCTTAAACCCTTAGGATAATGTAGCCATAGATATTATGCCAAGTTATAAGCTATGATATTTTGCCTAAGAGGTATGATGCATGGTAGTCTACGAAAAGATAATACTCGTAATATCCGAAAAAATTCAGACAAAAAAATTCACTTTTAATTCATTTCAAAACATCCAGTAATTGTGTCAAAACAACCAAAAGTGTATCCTAGTGAAATAACATCATAGTACAAATCATAAAATCACATAATTCGGAAACATGGGCGGATGCGGTATCAAGTCGGACCATTCCCTTTTGAGCTGGAAGTACTTGAAACATAAACTGAAAATTGTAAGCCATACATATATATATATATATATATATATATATATATATATATATATATATATATATATATATAACAGTAAAGCATAATTGGGTCTATTTCAACCCCCATCGGTCTCTTTGAACTGGTACTGGGTATATTTCAACCCCTTCGGTCTCTTTCAACCGGTATTGGGTCTATTTCACCCCTACAACTAGCATATAATCATAATAGTAAGATTCACAAAGGCATTAAGCATATACTGTCATAACAGGTAATTGTCATGAAGACAATCATCATCCTACAACATAATCCAGTGGGTCGACATTGGTGTCTTCGACCCACAAATATAACAAAGGAAAATCACCTATCGATTGATAATCAATTATTGATGCTCTCATGGTCAGCTACACCATTACTAAACCACACCTAGATAATCATACAAGGCAAAAATTTAGTCTACCACTCAAAATGAAGAGTTGACCAAAAGTCAACTCTGATCAAAACTTAATGCCCAAAGTCAATAATCAACATTCCCATCAGCTCACCCTCACGTCGTGACTTGTTCTATGGTTACGTCATGAGAATGGACTCAACCCGCCCCCACTCAACGAGTCAACTCGTTCTCAACTCGTTTAACCAGATTCCTCAGATCGGGACTAGCTCATTTCTCGCGTCACGAGATTCCCCTTTCTTACATCGTGAGATTTGTCCTGACCAACTTTGAGCATTAAACTCTTAATCCTTTTAGACATTTTTCGGGACCTTCTACAGGACCTTCATCGACCTTAAGGAATATAAAAATTTTAGTTTTTCATTCATTCATGTCCAATGCATGACTTAGATACTAACTAGGTCAACAGAAAGGTAATAAGATCAAGATTCATGCTTGGAGTCTAAACCAACACCAAAACTTAGATCCAAAGACCTGCAGGTCCGGCTGTAGCTAGCAACAAGGTGTAGGATAGTCAATCCAGTATAGATCTATACGCAAACTCACGCTCTCCTCCAAGAGAATTCTGGCTACATCTCGGGCCATGACATTTAAGGCATGCTTTAATACAGTGGATCAAAATTATTAACGTATTCATATATATGTAATGTAATGAACTGTTCTAGCTGTAATGTACGTGCTCTCTACCTAGCAAGTATAGTAATGTAATCATTCTAGTATCGTTGTATATGTTCTCTTTCTAGTATAGTTGTATATGTTCTTCTCTAGTACAGTTGTATATGTTCTTCTCTAGTATAGTTGTATATGTTCTTCTCTAGTATAGTTGTATATGTTCTTATCTAGTATAGTTGTATATGTTCTTCTAGTAGTAAGTATTGACTCATGAATGAACTGACTCATAGTATGATATCGCGTTCTAGTAATAGTTCTAGTATCTTCCTAAACTACCCATATGGTAGTTTACTAGTAATCTAACTGGTACGTATGGACATGGATGTATACCCTTGCTACCCAAGGGCATGGGATGAACTGGAAGGACCTTTTATGACTATATATGTACACATGATATATAACTAATACTTAAACGACCTTCGGACGAGTACCCGATATCCCACCAAATCACATCTTAAGCGCGAAAAGGAAATAAGGTGGATAGCCTTCCTAAGTCTTTTAAACATTTATTATATAACTATACATATAGAGGCATGCAATTTATAATATAAAAGCATAAAATAAGATTTTTAAAACCTTTGAACATAAATATTTTCTAAGAAAAGATCGACTTGATGTCGATCTATAAAATGGTTTCGAAGGCATGGGTTTGATAAAACAGTTTAGTATAAAGAACATTTGTTTGAAACACAATTGTAAATAATTTTGAAATGTAATATACAGAATAAAATGTACAGTGTAATAAGGAGTTTTTAAACACATAAAGTGTTTATGAAAAACATTTGAAGGAAACTGTTTGGTAAAACGGCTAATGAGTAGCCAATCATTTGAATGCTGCTTATTAATCACATGTGATTGATATAATAATTAGCATAATTCTACATGTATCCCCCCCCATAAAACATTTAAAAACAGTTTAAAACATTGATTAAGGGGTATGAACTCACCTGCAGTAAGTGACTGGAATTGAACGGAGTGTTATCGTAAGGAAGGATCCGACAAGTGCTTGGTGTCAAGTGAAGACTTTAGACACACACAATGATCCTAATTACATATGAAGACATATGTATATAAATAATTAGTGATTAAAACACTAATTATACAAGTATAAACATTTTAACACGAGGAAAACACTTTTGGTCAAGTGCTAGGAGGCTAATGGGTTGCAACAAAGGAGTGCAAGGCCTCGAATGGGAGTTTATGGTCCAATGACCATATGTTTTGGAGTTTACGGCCCAGGGGAGTAAACTCCTGGCCGTAAACTCTCAACAAGGTCTCTAATTGAAGCCTATCATTTATACAACTACTTTGGTGAATTGTTTCAAGGCTAAATCAAGTGTTTGGGTGACATTTGCCCCCTTTATAGGGGTTTCGGCCCTGGGACCATATCCCATGGAGATTACGGCCGTAAACTCCTTTGGGGGAAGGTTTATGGTGTTTTGAAGTCCCTAATTTAACAAGGAATGAATCAAGGCAGTTGTCCACGGCTTTAGGGGGATTTATGGCACCATTTGGCACCATTTATTGGAGTTCACGGCCCTAGAACATTTTGGGCCGTGAACACCCTTTTATTAGTGTTTTAATGGTGTTTGCTTGCTCCAAACACACTAGGGTACTTGTCCTAATTTGTCTCTTGGCTTAAGGAAGATTTTCAAGGCATTTTGACACCTAAACATGGAGTTCACGGCCCAAGAACCTCCTTGGCCGTGAACTCACTTTCATCATTGATTTTAATTGCTTTAGGTGTCCTAAACATGCAATGGTGGGTTCTACTTCGAGTTCTAAAGCTTTAAGGGTCATTGGGACACTTTTGGCCCTTAAAATGGAGTTTACTCCCCAAGTGTTCTTGGGCGGTAAACTCCCAAATCTTGGTGTCTTGTTCCGATTTTGATGTTTTCTAGTCATATACACACTAGCATACAAATCTAAGGTAGTTACAAATCACGGGGAAAGGACTAGGTAGCATTTAAGCCACATATTGGAGTTTACTCTCCAAGAACTTTCTTGGGCGGTAAACTCCCGAATCTAGTTGTTTTGTTATGAAATTGATGTTTCTAAACACAATCTAAGCTATATAACATAACTAGATCGAAGTACTCACAATTTGGGATAAAAACTCGAAGATCCGTGAGAGAGAATTTTGGCTTTTCTCTAAATGGAAATGTAACTAATGAACTATTTGGTTCAGTTTTCTATATATAGTCCTGGGATTTTTGGCAGAAAATATTTTTATTCCCGGAATGAACTCTAATATCCTAGAGTATTGGAATAACAGTGTTGCACAAAACCCTAGTGCATCCACTCTCTTAATATCTCCTTAAGTGTAAATCCTGAAAACTGCCAAACTTATACTCAAAGTCTGGATTTTCACTGTAACTGTTCTACTTCTATTGGCTTGATATGGTTTGTTCAGAATGGAAATTTCGGGTTGTCACAATCAAGCCTGGCTCACATCGTGAGGCCTCATGCTCACGACGTGAGGTTCAAGAATATGGGTCAAATGGTCAATGGCCACTCACGTCGTGAGAACTCATCCCAAAATGCAAGAATTCAATAATTTAAGTACCTCAAGGATTCAGATGTTACAATTCCCCCCCCCCCATTTGAATTAGACTTCGTCCTCGAAGTCCGCCACAACAAAGAACTTTGGATAATGCTCCCTTATCTCATCCTTAGGCTCCCATGTCCATTGTGAACCCTTTCGGTGTTGCCACCGCACCTTCACCAAACCTACGGCCTTGTTTCTCAAGCCTTTGTCTTACAATCAAGGATTGCTGCCAGTCTCTCAATATAATTCAAGCGATCATCCACCTGGATATCCTCCAATGGAACCACAGTGGAATTATCAACCAAACATTTCCACAGTTGAGAGACGTGAAACATGCTATGGATCTGAATAAGCTCTTCAAGAAGATCCAAGCGATAAACAACCCTGACCACCTGGGCCAAAACCCTAAAAGGACCGATATATCTGGGGACCAAATTTCCCCTCTTCCTAAGTCGGATGACACCTTTCCAAGATGAGACCTTCAGGAGAACCATGTCCCTAACCTGGTACTCTAGATCTAATCAGTGCTTTACGTCATAACTTTTATGTCGACTCCATGATGTCTGAAGCCTACCATGTACCTATTGAACCATCTCGGTCGTCTTGAGTACCACTTCGGTACTCCCCATAACCTGCTGACCGACCTCCCCTAACATATTAGGGTTCTGCACCTCCTCCCACAGAGTATCTCAAAAGGAGGTTGATCAATGTTGGCATGATAACTGTTTTTATACGAAAACTCCGCCAAAGGGAGGTACGGATCCCAACTACCGCCAAAATCCAGAACCTGGAAGTTAAACGAACATCCCTATCAAAGAGCACATAAACTGGAACCCCATGGCGTGCCTCAACCTCCCGAATGTGGATGTATTCCAACTTCTCCGCATAGATCCTCTCCTGGATCGGGATAAATGGTGCGCTCTTGGTCATTCGATCCATGATGACCCATATCGAATCCACTTCGCACATTATTCAAGGCAATTTGGTGATAAAATCCATTGTAATCTCTTCCCATTTCCAAACAGGAGCATCCAATGACTTTATTTTGACGTGGGGTCATTGATGCTTGGCCTTGACTTTCCTGCAAGTTAAACACCTATCCACATACCATGCCACATCACGCTTCATGCATGGCCACCAATAATCTGGAAGGAGATCTCTATACATTTTTTCACTCCAGGATTAATAGAGAATCTTAACTTGTGATCCATGTAGATAGAACAGCGGACCCCATAGAGGTAATTTTGCTAAATCTTGACGGCAAACACCACCGCCCCAACTCTAAATCATGTGTAAGAAAGTTCGTCGCTTGAGGCTTTAAACAGCTTGAGGTGTAAGCGATCACATGACCCCGCTGCATTAGAGCTGGAACCAACCTCGTGATCAACGCATCAAAATATACCACAAAGTCCTCAACACCCTCTGGCATGGTCAGAATCGGCGCCTCACATAATCTATGTATCAGGGTCTCAATGGCTTCATGCTGCTCAGGCCCCCAACGAAACATGATGATCTTCTTCTTCAACCAAGTCAAAGGAACCGCTATCTTGGAGAAATCCTGAATGAACCTCGGGTCCTCCCACCTCATCACCGCGTCGACCTTGTCCAGATCTACTAGAATGTCACTCTAGTTGATAAGTTTCCTTACAAACTACACCTTACGCAACCAGAACTCACACTTGGAGAACTTCACATACAGTCTCTCCCTCCTCATAGTCTCCAGTAATACCCTTAGATGCTCCTCATGTTGCTCCTGAGTCTTGGAATAGACCATGAGTTCATCAATAAAAACAATCACAGACCGATCTAACATGGTCCTGCATACACGATTCATGAGATCCATGAATGCAGTTGGAGCATTGGTGAGCCTGAAAGGCATCACCATGAAGTCGTAATGACCGTAACGAGTCCGGAAGGCCGTCTTCTTCATGTCCTCCTCTATGAACCCCATCTTGTGATAACTCAAACACAAATCAACCTTGTAGAACCAAGATGTTCCCTGAAGCTGATCAAATAAATCGTCGATCCTCAGGAGCGAGTAATGTTTCTTAACCATTAGCTTATTCAGTTCCCGGTAGTTAATACACATCCGATGCATCCCATCCTTTTTCTTCACAAATAAGATCGGCGCTCCCCATAGTGAACTACTCGGACGGATAAATCCATTGTCTAGCAACTCCTGCATCTATGGAGGTGCTAACAGATAAGGTGCTTTGTCTATCGGAGCCGCACCTGGAACCAAATAAATTTGAAACTGCACCTGCCTGTCAGGAGGAACTCCTGGCAAGTCCTCTGGTAACACAATTGAGTACTCCTGAACAATCAATAAATCATATATATTCATCTCACCCTTCTCACGGGTATCCGTCACATAGGCCACAAATCCGGAACATCCCTGCTGAAGATAATGTTTGGCTCTGGCTGCCAAAGATAGAGTCGACCCATGCTTACCACCCTCACCGTGGATCACTAACTCTCCCCCACTTGGGTTCCAAACATATACCAACTGAAGCTCACAATCAATCATCGCCCCATTGGGGCTCAACCAATCCATCCCCATAAGGACCTTGCTCTCATGCATAGGAATCAAAACCATGCCAATCGGATACTGCTCACTGAATAACTCCAAAGTGCATCCCCGATGAACCCTCAACACTTGTACCAGATGATTATCTGTAATCCCAACCTCTAGTGAATAATCCAAATATACATTGACATCGATGAACCACCTGCTAAGTGTAAGGGATACAAAAGATTGGTTAGCACCTGAATCAAACAAGAACAACACAGGAATACTATTCACAAGTAACGACCCTAATCAACAATAGTGTAACACTTGGATATTAGTAAGTTTCTTATTTAGCTTCTTTATCAAAAATTTTGCAAAAATGGTCCCTCTGCTAGTACGTGGGGCGTACTGGAGTGGTACGCTTACCGTACTATCCTTGCTTGGACACGGAGCTCATCCACATATGTTGTACATATGTGGAGTACGCATGGTATACGTGAGCAGACTTGAAACCCTAATTTTCGGGTTTGTACCCTATATAATCCATGTGATAGCCTCTTTTGGACATGTTTACTCAGCCTCCTTAACCTTAAAACCTTAATTTTGTTCCTTAGCCTTGTGTTTTGCCTTTGAAGCTCTTGTGAAACATTTTTGGTGTACTTTGTGCATTTTCAAGAGGAAGGAGAAGGTTGAAGACTCATCATTTGGAGAAGATCTTTGAGATCCAACTTTATCATCTCTATTTTGTGGCATTTGAGGTATAAAGTTCAAATCTTGCCAACTCAGTTCTTAGATCTATTTATTGGCTTGTTTTGGCTATTTTGGTCCTTTTTGGTTGGCTCTTGTGAGCTAAGGTCATTTGTGGAGCTTAGCCTTTTAGATCTGGACATATAAAGGGCTCTTCAAGCTTAAAGGTGCAAACTTTATGGTGTTTATGGACTCATGCATGTGTTAATACATTTATTAAGCTCTTCTTGAGCTCTGGAGCCCCATTTAGCAATGCATGCACGTAAAGTTGCCAACTTTACATGATAAGCCACCTTCGGGAAGTCAGATCTAAGTGTTAGAGTGAAGACTTAATTAAATAAGTATTAAATGAAGAAAAGTGGCTAAGCTTCGAGTATATTGGGCGTACAAGTTGGTAAGTTGCACGTACAAGCCCCAAAGCAAGTATGTGTAGTGTACAAGCT
Organism: Lactuca serriola; assembly: GCF_051521515.1. Lineage (NCBI taxonomy): Eukaryota > Viridiplantae > Streptophyta > Magnoliopsida > Asterales > Asteraceae > Lactuca > Lactuca serriola. The sequence continues at coordinate 45,854,504 of NC_136408.1, read as the reverse complement.
GAGTACGCCTCGCGTACTCAGCATATGTGCTTCGAATCGTTTGGGTTCACGGCGTTAGGCCATGTTTGGACTCTTAATGGTTAAGGCCTTGTTAGGCCATCAGAATATTGGTTTGGGCAAAGGATATTTTTTTTCTTTTGTTGAAGGCCTATGAAGGGGGTTTGGGCCCAATTTGGAAAATTGGGTCATATTTGGGCCTTGGATGATTATTTTGGAAATTTGGGCTTTTTGGCCATTCAGATTGGGCTTTGGCCTTGGGCTAAGTCAGGGTAAAAAGGTCTTTTACCCTAGTTTGGACTCTTACTGTGAGTCGGGATCCAATTATTAACTGGATTTTTTTGTGATAGCACAACGATTTTAGTCGGCCAACAGCTATGGATTCTTTTTGTGAGATTCAACAGTGCGAGATGAGTTTCCTCACCATGTTTAGCGGGTCTAAGGTACCAATGTCGCCCCATGATCGGTGATGTTAGGATACTAGATGTTTGTGTGACTCATGTATATGTGTATGCTTATATGATTTGTATGTTGGGCGGGCTCGTTATGCGATTTTGGGCGAGGCCCGTTATACTCATTGGGCAGGGCCCGTTATGCGAGTTTAGGGGGCTCGTTATGAGAGTTTGAGCGGGGCCCGTTATACTCAGTGGGGAGGGCCCGATACACTCATTGGTCAGGGCCCATTACGTGTTTGTTTATGTATGGTATGTGGTATGATGGGGAACTCACTAAGCTTTGTGATTACGGTTTTCAGTTTATGTTTCAGGTACTTCTGGTTCAAAAGGGAAGAGCCTAAGATGATTGCAGAGCATACACCACTCGATTTTGAATTTTGTGCTTTACTCTGATGATTGATGATGTATTGATACAATTCCTTACCTTGGTTTTATGACAATGATATGGTTACTTCTTAATTAATCTAAAATTGAAAAAATTTCGGGCCTTATTTTTAGGACGTTACAAGTTGGTATCAGAGCCTTGGTTTGAGGGATTCGGACATACTCTCGGGTGTGTCTAAACTCAAAAAGAGGATTTGGTAAAGTTTTTCATAAAAGAAATGTTTTAAAGAGAAATACAAGTTTTTCTAATACAAGAAATGGTGTTGTGCATGCAATCAACCGAGTTCAAGTAAGTTTTCCTAAAATACCCATACATGTTATCTGGTATGATTTGAATTGTGAATCTGTGAATCACAAGCTAGTTAGGGCTAAGGATATGCTTAGTATGTGTATGATAGAATTCTAGGAAATATGTTGTGACAACCCAAAGTTTATTCCGTTACATTACCCCGTTACCGTTAACGGAATATCCCATTTTATAAAAGTTCCATTAACTAGAGGTCGCCCAATTAATAAATGTTTTATATATTTATATTTTTATGTCGTTAAAGTCGTAATAAAATAAATAAAACAATTGCTTTACATTTCCATGTCAATTTGGGAAAAAGTTAAATTTTATTACGACCACTAAATCAGGTGTGACCAAAAGCCCCGTTTAACGACAGTATCGGGTAGATTCCTACTGAGCTCCAACTCCAACCCATATATAAGGGGGAATGGACTTCATTCCACCCCTTTTCACCCTCTCTTTATAATCTCTCTCATACAAGCCCGATTTCGCCTCAAATCCGCAACCAAACGCTTCCAAATCGTAAGTTCCCTTATCCTAGCTTGTTCTAAACATCTTGGCTTGTGATTATACCCCGAAAATCGACCATTTAAGATGTTGAAAAGGAGTTTACGGCCTAAGAGCCTCCTTAGGCCGTAAACCCCTAAATAGAGGCCAAAATGACCCAAAAGTGTCCCTAAAAGCTTGGAAACTAATTGGGGATTTAGCCTAGGAGTGTTAGCAACTTAAGACAATCAATTTTGGGGCATAAAAGAGGGTTTACGGCCCAAGCACATGCTTAGGCCGTAAACACCCTCTAAACTTGTAAAATCAAGTTCCAAACACCCCCAAACCACCCTTAGGCTTAATACATAAATTAGGGACTTTCTATTTCGGGTTTGGAACATTCAAACACAAAGAAATGTGGGGTAAATTGGAGTTTACGGCCCAAGCAAGTTCTTAGGCCGTAAACACCTCCAAACCATGTCAAATGGTAGTTTTAATTCCCCCAAATGGCCTTACACTTCATTATAAATTACTAGGATTGAATTAAGGGCCTTAAACTTCAATAAAATCAAGGTATAGGAGTTCACGGCCGTGAACTCCCATAGGGTTGGTTCATGGGCCGTAAACTCCCATTTAGTCCCTTTAAACACCTTAAATCCACTCATACAATTTAGATTTGGACCTAGTATAATTCCACGATCAAGATAAAGCCTTTAAATATCCTAGAAACCCCTCACCATGAGTTTACGGCCGTAAACTCATGGGTATTTGTCCCAGGGCCATAAACACCATATGGAGAGTTTACTCTTGGAGAGTAAACTCCATTCCTAAGCCATTCACACCCTTAGCTGTTACCCGGGACACCCCAAACGCTTAATTAAAAGTGTTTTCGCACTTAGGAAGCGTATACTTGTTTAATTAGTGTTATATATACTAATTGTATGAAAACATATGTTATCATATGTTAAATAGGTCACTAAGTGTGTCCAAGTCTTTACTTGACACCGAGCACCCAACCGGCACCTTCGTCGGTTCCACTTACATCAGGTGAGTTCATACCCCTGAATGAACCTTTTAAATGTTTTTACATGTTTTATAGGGGGAGAATACAAGTTAAACATGCCATTTATCATATCAATCACATGTGATTGATAACCCGCATGCACAAGGATTTACCACACTGTAAACTGTTTTACCGAGTATGATACTAGAAATGATTTTCTAAAATGTTCTCACTTATTCAAATCTTTTACTTATACTGTTTTACCAAAGTTCATTTTTAAACTGGTTTATGAAGGGTTTCCAAAGAGTTTCTAAAGGCTTACAACTTATTTTACCAACAAATACCAAGTTGTGATTTTCCTAAGTATAAAGGTTTTTCCAAGGTTTTGATCAAAGTTCTCTTTCATGTTGTATACTTTTACTTTTACTTGTCAGATACCGCTGCTTCACTTTTACTTAGTTTAAACTCCTACTCGATAACGCTTCCACTTCGTGATACACTTATATTTGGTAACTCTTATACTTCACGACTCGGTTATTCCACACTTTTCGCTTATACTTCACGACTTGGATATTCCACATTGTACGCTTATACTTCACGACTCGATTATTCCACACTATTCGCTTATACTTCACGACTCGGATATTCCACACTACACGCTTATACTTCATGACTCGGTTATTCCACACTGTACGCTTATACTTCATGATTTGGTTATTCCACACTGTACGCTTATACTTCACGATTCGGTTATTCCATACGATTCGGTTATACACCACAATTTGGTTATACTTCACGATATGTTTCCACTTGTTACACACTCAAGCGTGGTTAGATGTATGTCTGCGCTTGTATAAATGCATATAAATAATGATTGAAGGACCTAGGAAGGCTTGTCCGCCCTATTTCCTTTTCTTCGTTGAGATGTGGTCTGGTGGGATCGGATGTCCGTCTGAAGGTCGTTTGATTCATTACTTATATATTATGTATATGAGCATAGACATATAGGTTTACTCTAGTCTGTTCAGTTATGAGTCTCTACCTCTAGTTCAACACTTATATTGGAAACCCACCACCTACTATTTGGGATGCATCTTCGGGACACGGCCTTCTCCGTCGTCTAGTTGGTACCCAGAGTCTCCTGTAGGGAGAGCGGACATTGTGGGTATAGATCTATACGGGATTGACACCCCCGCACCCTGACTGCTAGCTACAGTCCACGACCTACCAAGCCAAGGGGTGACAAATGTCACATTTTATAGACGCTTGCAGGGCGTCAGGTACTCTAGTGTCGGTTAGTATGGTTACGAGTATCCCAGGTTACCTTATAATTCATGGCCTTAAGGTAACGGTATTTCACCAGCAATTTACACTGTATGCTGGAAACCCACTCTCGGAGTCACACTGTTTTTAGACCTTGTTAGCTGTATTTTCCATTTGATACTGTCTGCGGTCTGTATTCTCTGTTTTAGACCTTACTAGCTGTATCTTTCATTTGAGACTGTTTGGGGTCTGTATCATATGTTTTTAGACCTTGCTAGCCATACCTTTCATTTGGTACCGTCTGGGGTTTGTGTCTCTCTTTGTTAGACCGAGCCAGGCGTGTCGTTTGTTCGATACTCTCCTGGAGTCTACGATTCCTTTGGCTTAGTCAGCAGTCTTCACTGCTGAGGCATATGTTATTTCCCTGATTTCTCTTGCTTTCTTTAATAATCAAATTCTGTATTTTGATAATGATAGCGATTAAGGGAAAACTACTTTTTACCACATAACTCCGTCCAGTCTTGGTAGAAAACTGCTTTTATTAAAGAAAATATAGGATTTTCTGGAAAAGACACTAATGTAATGGACACTCTAAAACTACCATTTTTATCAAAGTTATTTGGATAAAATGACATTAAATACTTATGAACTCACCAGCATTTGTAAAAATGCTGATACTCGCTTTTCAAATAACTTGTATTCTCAGGTCAACATTAGATAGGTACACTCCCGGAGCTGTTGATGAAGATAGCTTAGTACCAAACTGCACTTATATTATTACCTGCATTACTTTTTTGTATTGTAATGTAAACCATGTAAAACTATTACTATTAATGCAATGGTTGTTGTACTTTGATTACTATAATACATGTGTTGTGATACTTGACATGACGTCATCCACCCCAGAACGTTTCCGCCGTTCCGGTTTTGTGGTGTGACATATGCATTTGTATGCCTATTGTATGAGCTTGTAGACTTGCATGCTAGCACTGATCAGTTAGTGATAGGATGGCATGATTAGGTTATGCTTGGTTCTAGTTACTTGATACCCGAATGCTGCTTGCTTAGTGCTTTTAGGAGTTCTAATTAGCTTCAGCTAACTAGTAATCCAATATGCTAAGTTACATATTATGGGAACTAAATAATTTTATAAGGTTAGGTTTAACTCTATTGTGTAGCTCTTTTTTTAGTCCAACCGTTGTAGTGTGAGACCTCTCATTTGGAGAATTATCTGGTGTTGGTGAAGTGTAATTGTATACGTGAGCTAGTTAGAGGAAGTTAGCGGGAGTTCTTTCTACAGGTGATGGTGGAGAGTGGTGTGGAGTTGCCCTAGGAAAACCTAGGAAGAGATTTATTGCTAGGAGCCTTATCTTGACGAGGTTTAATTGTATGGATATAAAGTGACTTGGCTTATTCAAGGCAATCCTTGAGGAAAGTATGGATAGATGTGGAAGGTAGTATGGGCCCGTACTACTGGAAGCAGAGGATCCATACTCGAGTCAATGAGAGATGCGATGAAACCAGGAAGCTTGTTGAGTATATGATCCCTCAATATATTTTGATGCTTATTCTGGTGTTTTATATGGTCTATTTTTGGTATGGTGACTATACGGGAAAAACCTGTTGGCAGTTTTGGTGCTAGAAAGGGCTCGGGCTCATGTTTTGGAGTCGGGTAGTTGTATGATTAGACTAGGGAGTTCATCTCGTCTGAGATTATGTGTTGCATTCCTGAGTAGACTCTGGTGATCTTTGGTGCGGTCAAGGAGGACATTTTGGAGATTTTGGATGAGCGGTTGAGCTCGTTCCATTCTGAGATGGTGGCCTTGGTAGGAGCATGTTCTTTGACCTTTAGGGAGTTTCGGACATCTGGGGCTCTGGATTATCATGGGGCAAAGGACCTGATAGCAAACAAGAGGTGGTTAGTGGATGTTGTTAATGCCTTCCGCACCAGCAGTTTCCCTGATGGGGGCATAGGTCGTACTTGCTTCTTGTCTTATGACGGACAGGGAACGAGATTTGTGGGAGGAGGTGGGACACACAGTTGGTGACCAGGTGGTTGATATGATGGCATGGGATGATTTTGTGACTAGGTTCAGGGCTGAGTTTGCATCGGTGATTGAGGTGCAACAGTTAGCATGAGAGTTTCAGGATCTCAGTCAAACTACTGAGACGGTGGATAAGATCATTGCGAAGTTTCGGGAGAGGGCACTTTTGGTTCCGTAGTATATGGCGGATGAGGAGATGAAGAGGGTTATGTATCACGAGATGTTAAGGAGCGATAACAAGCAGTTTGTAAGCTGATCCAATTGCAAGACACTGGAGGATATGATAACGAGGGTTAGGAAGTGGGAGAATGATCTCGATATGGAGAGGAGGAGGAAGAAAGATGAGGTTCAGGTATCAGGGGGTTCGGGCAAGAGGCCTAAGGTTTTCGATGTGAGAGGTAAGGGATAGCAGGGTCGGGGCCTATGTGGCAAGTGAGGGAGGATACACGATGGGGCATGGAGGGTGGGTGGTTCGGGCTGCTTCAAGTGTGGTCAGATAAGTCATATTAGCAGGGATTGCACTGCTACTACCACCACCACCCCGATATCTGATCTGATTTTCTTTCATTGCAATTAGAGGGTCCACAAAAAGGCCCATTATCGGTGTTTGGCTGCGTCAGGACCGGTGTCAACACCCGCTCCTACAACTCTTCGGAATACTGACGGTCACCAGGGCTGGGCGGATGCACCTGTGGTAAAGAGAAGGGCTTTTTAGTTGACGTTCGAGGAGGCTCGTGCAACACCAGACGTGGTGACGAGTATGTATCTTCTCCTTATCTACTTATTTATATTGATTTACCTGCTTATATTTATGTGTTTTAATTTAGGACCGTTCCTCATGAACGGTATTTCTACTTTGGTGTTGTTTGCTTTGGGGGCTACCCGATCCTTTGTATCGCTTGCGCTTAGCAAGAGGTTTGCTAGAGCTCCGGGGGAGCTGGATTCTCCATTATATGTCGAGACCGCAGACGATAGATATGTTCAGGTTACGAGGCTTCATCGGGGTTATATTCCTCAATTGTTCAGTGAGGAGTATTCGATTGATTAGGTTCCCATTCCTTTGTGTGGGAAAAGGTTATTGTGGGTATGGATTGGCTGAGCCCCAATGGGCGGTGATCGATTGTGAGCAGCAGTTAGTTTGGGTTCCAACCCCACGTGGGGGAGAGTTAGTGATTCAAGGAGAGAGAACTCAAAGTGATCTGTTACTGTGTTCATCAGCGAGGGTTGGACGCTGCATTGAGCAAGGTTGTTCAGGATTTGTCACCTATGTTATGGATACCTGCGATAAGAGTAAGGCGGCAGTGGATGATGTGCCGATTGTGCGGGATTCTCCTGATGTGTTTCCAGAGGATTTTCCTGGGGTGCCTCTGGATAGGCAGGTTGAGTTTAGGATTGATCTGGTTCCAGGTATGGCTCCGATAGCCAGACGACAAAGAAGACTGTGGCCATTTCGAATAGTATGATGAAGCATTTCCAAGTTCTTAATACAAGGATAAGGTCAACAAAATTAACTTTTAAAACAATGACCTCCTAGTGGATCCAACTATATATGAAGGTCCAGATGAAAAACTCCAATCTCTTGTTTCTCACGAGGGTTATGATTTCTCTGTTGCTGCTTTTGATTATCCTTTTAGGGGTATTCTTTTGCTTGTTATACAATCGTTAAGTTGTTAGGTTGATAATCAGTCAATTGGTTGACATTGCAACAAAATTATTATGACCTGCTAGATTGATGGTAACCGATCAATTTGTTAACATTGTAATAAAATTATAAATATAAGACGTAACTGAGAAAAGAAACATGGTGTCAATATATATATATATATATATATATATATATATATATATATATATATATATATATATATATATATATATATATATATATATATATATATATATATATATATATATATATATATATATATATAAACTTAATGACTTTATTATAATTTGGGCAAATTGGTTACCCAAAAAATAGAGAGAATCTGTTGCAACAAAATTATAAATATAACGATCTAATTAAAAAAAATACAAAAAAATACGCTATCAAAATCAAAATTTTCGATAACAATAACTCTATTGCAATTTGACTGAAAGAAATCATAAATAAGGTGTCATTTTTCATAAGTCTATACATACAATCACAACAAACACAGAATGTGCACAATTGCAGCTATATCTACCTTGTTAATAAACCAACCCGACATTAAAACAAAATGAGGTTTCTGTTTCTGTTTCTTTCTTTAGATTTATGATGATTGCATGAAGTGTCCATTAGCAATGGCTCGATTGGTATCAAAATGAGTCGTCTCGTATACTGGCAATTCTTCTTGATACTTGTGCATCCCGATTGAGTAGAAATTATCAAGCTCGAAGAGATCAGAGCTCGAGTCACTTTTGCCATCATCGGATAGATCTTCATCTTCGACATCTTTCATGTCTACGTTACTTCTTATTGAATCAGATTTACATTCGACCTTCTTTTGGTACTCCTTCAACAAATTCCTTGCAGCTTCTTGAATGTGGCGGTTGTTTTCACTCGAGTTGAGTTTAAGCTCTTTCGGGATTGATTTTTTAGCGAATTGAGTTTCTTCTTTCTGGAGTGATTTGTGTCCACATGGCTGACAATCTTCGTCGACAATCACGCTCACCGGATAAAATCTCACCGACCTTGTCATGCCGTTGCTCAACTTTCCCCTCGACGATGGAGTGTTGCTTAAACATGAACGTGAAAATGAAGATGCTGATGAACAGGTAGACGCGTTGGCCGACTTTGATTTTCTGTCTAAATGACTCCTCGCCGCCTCCGCGTATCCTCCGGAGACGGCGGCGGCGGTGGAGGCAGAGGAAGTCTTTGGTTTTTTCGTGTTTCCTGTAGTTAAGAGTGAATTTAGAAAAGTAGCTAACCGACCTCCCGGAGAAACCGGCTGCTTCACCTTCTTCAGATCACTGTAGATCTTCAATGCTTTTAATTTCGTTTTCGCGAATTTACCTTCGTGTTTAACCTTTTGTTGCGAGTCTTCTTCTTGTTGATAGCCGCTTGTACGGATAGGTTTAGGTTTAAATAGAACTCCGTTCATTGAGTCGACTTCCGACGAAGAAAAAGCTCCACCATAGCTCGAATCACATGAGCTAGAGCTCGAATTAAAGCAAACTGATTCACGTTCACTTCGCATCGAGCTTCTTTCGATATCCGCCGTTGATCTTCTCCCAACCACCGGTTTTTCGCATACTTTATTCGCCATCCAGTTCTGAATCAAACATGCTCGTCGTTCATCATCATGATTTTCAAAACAACTGTTACTTGACTTGCTTCCTCCAAATTTGCTCTGTTTTTTTCGTATGTTTTCTCTAAAAGACGTCGATTCTTCATCGTCTCTTTCGTCGATGGAGCGGTAGATCTCGTCGAGCAAAGAGGAGGAAAACGACGGATTGCATTTGCCTCTGTAGCTTGTGTAAACTGCATCCATAATATCAATCAATCGAAATGAAAATGAGAATGAAATCAAGAAGAAGAAGAAGAGGAATGGAAGCGCATTCTGAAAGTAAAATGGAAGAAAAAGAGGGAATGATTAGGGTTTTGAATGTGTGTAATGAAAGGGTATGGGTCGAAGTGGAAACAGGGAGACTCTGGTTCTCTCTAAGTTACGCTTCCTATATAAAGAGGAGGTTGGGTTGGCCCTCTCATGGAACCAACGAACTACTTGCCATCATGGTAATGCTTTTAAGCATCTTTGGTTTTGTCTTTAAATAACAAAGTTTTTTTAATTTAATAATAATATAGAGATTAATATAAATTTTAACAAAATAAACATTAAAAAATATAATAAAAGAACATAAAAATTATTTTATATAACTATGATACCAACGACGTAAGAAATTAAAGTCACATGAACTTTCCACGTCACTAACAAATTAAGAAACTTATGATTTTTTGTAAAAGGATATTATTTATATGTAATTGAGTCTTATATCTAATGTTTTAAAATTTGGGTTATCCCCACCGGTTGAACCTCTTGGATGTGACCCGGTGAAACTCGACCAATTAGGGCTGAGGCAGTGGTGCTATTGAAACCATAATCCTTTTACTGCCACATCATGTCATTTTTACCATACAAGTGTGGTTTCTTGCCACACCCGTTTGGTGCCATATTTTTATTTTCTTTTTTTCTTTTTGTTTTTTTAACCATTTTAATTTAATAAAACTTCTTTTTTAATAAAAAACATAATTTTAAAAAGATAATATTTTATTAATTAAAAATACAAATACCATACATTGCTTAACTTAAAAAAAACAACCTAAAAATTAGAAAAGCAGATTAGAAACATAAAACCTACAACTTATTAAAAAAAACACACACACACACATGCACACCAAACGATTAAAAACTTAAACAAAAAAAACTAGAAATTAGTTACGATTTGCGTAACGTTTTTTCACTTCCCCCTTCATTGCCAAAACAACTTGAAGCTCGTCCCCGGTCATATACGACGTGTCCAACAATAGTACTCGCATGTCACTGTCCATTTGTTTCCGAAGCTCTCTTTTAGAAGCAATTTGCAAAATCTTGTCCCTTCTATCTTTTATACCCTTCATGTCGGCCCCCATTTCTTTCAACTCATCTGAATCCGACGTTTTGCCTTTGCCTTTGTGTGACAACCCAAAAAAAATTGTTTTATAAAGTCCAACCGAACGACCGAGAGTCAGACTCATTTCTACTATCTTTTAGCAATGTTAAGGATCGCTTTATTAGTTCTAATCCTTGTACACCTAAGGATTGGGTGTAGGGATATGTTATCTTCAGTTCATCAAGTTGTATTCAAGCCATACACACCATCAAGAGGTGTGTACGGCCGTACACTCAAGGTGACCGTACATCCTTGCCCATATATAAGATATTCATTCATTTCTTCTCACTTTTCATACTCCCAAGTCTAGAAAATTGGTTCTCTCTCAAGTATCATCAAGATTCTTCATCCTAATCCTCTAAAATCGTAAGTGATCCTTCTACCCTTCTTGATATATTCCCTAGTTATGTATCATCTCATGATTCATCCATGAAAATCATCTTTTTGGGTAGAACTTCAAGATCTTCATCTTTCATCAAGAACACACACTTGTTCTTGGTGGCCGTGAACCCCCTTCAAGCTTCCAAATCGTAAGTATCCTTTCCATATGCTTAGTATGCGTTAGGAACTCTTGTTTAACACTGTAACATCCGGATTTCCAGGTACATTATTTATTCATTTATTTTGGAGATTTTGAGAGGGACTCGGCGAGTTGATGCTTAGACTCGCCGAGTAGAGTCGCGATTCTCCATCTGAGTTAATGACCGGACTCGGCGAGTCGACTAGTGGACTCGGCGAGTCTGTGCTGTTTAATGAAGCCCTAATTCCCCGGGTCTGAGCCCTATTTAAAGGGCTTTATAGCCTCCATTTGCAACTACCTGCTCAGAGAGTATCCCTTTCGATCTTGAGCGCGTTGTGAGAGAATTAAAGCTCCTTGTTCATTTGTGGTGTGATTTAGCTAAGGAGGAAAGGGTTTCCAGCAAGAAGGGGGCAAGAGGACTTCATTCCAGAGAGCTTTTAGCTTGAATCATCATCTTTGAGGTATAAACTCGAGTCCATTCTCGTATTTTGTTGTTATGATTGAATTTAGGGTCTCTTCATGCTTTATTTAGCTTGGATCTAGAGTAAGAGAGGTCCCATGGTGAAATGATTCATAGACCTGGACCCTAAGAGGTCCAGAGGATCCCTTCCATTCGGCTTTATGCCTTCCTCTTGGGATAATGAGCTAGAGTTTTCATGAAATGAGGGATTACACTCAAATGAGCATAGAGGACCTTGCATGAGGGCCCAAGATTTGACCTTTATGAGATTATGGACTATAGGGAAGCTAGATCTATGGATTGGAGGAGCAGATCTGACCTCAAAATGTCAGATGAATGTTGTCATAGGAGCAACTCGCCGAGTCCATAAGTAGACTTGACGAGTCGAGTAGGGGTTGCCCCGCGATTCGTTGCTAAGTAACTCGACGAGTGAAGAGGGAACTCGTCGTGTCTGAGAGGTTTAAAAGGATTCAGAGAACTCGCATGAACTCGCCGAGTCGGATCAAAGTTTGACTGTTGACTTTTGTTGACTTTTAGGGTTTGGTCAACAATGGGGCCTTTGTGTCAAGAGAGGGGTAAAATGGTCTTTTACCCTTCTGAGGGTGCTAAGAGAGGGTTGAGTCTAGTCTCGAGGATTATATTTATGAGAGTATTTACTTTATGTGATTAGGCGGAGGCTAGACACTATTTCTACCGAGTCAGAGATTTACCGAGATATCCGAGGTGAGTCTTCTCACTATACGTTACCTAGAGTGGTATTATGTGTTGACCAGGGGGTCTTATGTGCTAAGTATGAGATTATGTGCTATGTGATATATGTATGTTGTATGATTTTATAGACCGGACAGGAGGGTCCAACAATACAGACCAGGCCAGAGGGCCTAACGAGCTATGACCGGACCAGAGGGTCCAACGAGCTATGGGACTGGAGGCTCCCGCTGAGACACAACGACCGGAGGGTCGTGCTATAGCCTCGAGTGGCATATGTGTTGTATGCGGTATTTTAGGGAACTCACTAAGCATTTATGCTTACAGTTGTTGTGTTATGTGTTTCAGGTACTAGCGAGGACCGTGAGAAGGCGCTGGCATGAACCGTACACACAGAGTGGATATTTGTTTATGATCTTGGGAATATGTTTTGAGTAATAACAATGGTGAAATAACCATTTGAGAATGTTTTTAAATGTAATTTGGTTGTTGAAAAATGAAAAAAATTTGTTTTGAAAACTACGTTGTTACAAACACCATAGAAACGCCCATTTTACAAGAACAAAAAGAGTGTACGGCCGTACACACCTCAAAACACTCCAAAAGGCCCTCCAAAATGAGAACTTAGTTCATATTCTTGTTGATCAAAAGACCCACAAGCTTACCCATGGTTCAAACACCCTCTTGTTCATGTTTTACCATGAGTGTACGGCCGTACACTCCATGGCCGTACACCCCTAGGCCGTACACTCCATGGTGTGGCCGTATACTCCATTTAGTGAATCACATGTGATTCTAACACTTAGTCCAAGTCCCCAAGGGTGTTTCCTTGCATGTTAGTTGCTTTTAAACACTAAATTCATGCCAATATATGCCATTATATGTCATTTAGGCCTCGTTTGTGTCTCGGGACTTCATTCGTGGGACTTCTCATCCTTACATGAATCTGCAATTAAATCACCCACATAAGGTGAGTTCATACCCTTATAATCAATCTTTTAAACTGTTTTAAATGCTTTTAAGGGGGGAATACAGGTTGAACATAATGATAATTGTGTAAATGTTATTTGTGATAACTATCATATTCAAAGGATTTCTTATACTTATAAGTGATCAAAACCATTTCAAAAACTCTTTTAAAGTTATGTTGCTTTATTATTTATAAAACATCGTTTTTAAAGTACAATCATAACTTAGTAGATAAATGAGTCTTTTATTCAAGTCAATATCAGTCCAAGTAAACACACTAGTAAACTATAATAGATATAGTTTAGGAGTTCAATATACTATAACAAGAAACAGGGAGGAACATACTATACACTAGAACAGAAGGAACATACTATAACAAGAACAAGATAACAATAATGTGAAACCACTACTTCACGACTTAGCAATGTACTTGTTAGGTTGCGTTTTGTAAATAGAGTCTCCTGGAGGGAGAGCATGAATTTGTGTATTGATCTATATGAGATTGACACCCCATACCTTGTTGCTAGCTACAGTGGGAATTACAAATCTACGGGTGACAAATGTCACATCAGTTTCGGCGCCATTAGGTCGTCGTGTTAAACACGTGTCGTATTAGTATGATTACAATCATTTCACATTTTAAACCTTAATTAACAAGCTAGTTTTAAGGTAGTCAGTGATTCAGTAATTACTTATACAATATTACTGAATACTTTCATTTTCCCATTACATTCATATGGTGATCTTCTCCCATAAAAAGTAATGCAAACTATTTTCTAGTAAAGATAGTCTTAACTTGGGAAAACTTACAAAAGACAAACAGTACAGTCGAGTCTTAGTACATTCACTTAGAAAGGGGCCTATAATGCTAACTTTATGATTCCTTAGTGCATACATTAGGGATATATACTTATCGGGTCCGGTAGACAGTAGAGTGTGTGCTTTCTGCTTCATTTCTTGTTCCTTTTTTGGTTGTGGGCTTAGAGCAGATGCACCCAGTCTACTATCTTTCCGATCTTAGTTATATATATATATATATATATATATATATATATATATATTCCGTATACACCAAGTAATCATAAGGAGTACCACGTATAGGTCGGGTCATAATATACAAATTCAATACACCGTTTTCTAGTACAAAAGCATACTTTCCAGATAGAACAGGTAGTAGACTAAACTAGAAACTTATCAGTAAAAGGGTTTAATCCATTTTATTAAACCAGTATAACTTAAAGGACCTTTAGTGGTTAATTCCATAATACCTTAGTTTATACATCAGAGTTATATATACTTAATATCTGATAGGCAGTTGGATGTGTGCTTTCCGCCTTACTTCCTGTTCCTTGTTTGGTTTTGGGCTTAGGGCAGATTCACACAATTAACTATCTGTTCGATATTAGATTATATATAACTAGTATAAACTAAGAGATTATAGAAGGAACTATTGTGGTTACTATTTTTATCTAAAGGAAATAAGGGTTTTTATTAAAGAATGTTTTCATCAAATATAAAGAAACTATTACAGTTAACTCCGTGAGTACCAAGTGAATACACCAGGGTTATATAAAACGAAGACCTAATAAACAATAGGATGTGTGACTTCCGCCTCATTTCTAGTTCCTTGTTTGGTTCTGGGCTTAGGGCAGATACACACAATCTATTGTTTGTTTTCTCTGGGTTTTTATATAACTTGTATCCATTTAGTACTCATAGAAAGGATTGTAGAGCCATTTTTACTTAACTTTCATCATATCAGAAGATATAGGATCTTCTGGAGGAACAGGCGAACTTTTCTAAGAGAACTTTCAACTTACTTTACATCACTAAAATCTTATGAACTCACCAGCTTAAATGTTGATCTACTCTTTCAAAATAACTTGTATTCTCTGGGAACTAGTAGTCAGGTACGCGCGCTGGGATTTAGAAGATGAAGTATAGTAGCTTCATGTCTTCTTTTGTTATTTACTTTTGGATTCAATCTTTTGTGAATCACTACTTGTAAACACTTCAATATTAATACAATGGGTTTTTGTTACTATGATTGCTATGATACATGTGTTGTGATACTAAACATGACGTCCTCCGCCCCTGAACGTTTCCGCCGTTCCGGTTTGGGGGTGTGACAGATTGGTATCAGAGCATTGTTTATAGTGAACTAAGTATATCAACCGATAAAAGATATACAACTATGAATATAATGGGGCATATATTTTAAGAATATAACTATACTTTATAAAAGTGTACATACGTGCTTATATATATATATATATATATATATATATATATATATATATATATATATATATTCTAGAACAAGTATCACAAGAAGAACCAAATAGAAGTATTTAAAGGTTGAACACTGTGGTCAAACCTGGACAGTTATGTAATCATATTTGGGATCAATATAGTCTGATCAACTATATTCATTTGAGATGAACGACATGTGTTTGGGAGTGATGTGGTGTTGCAACAGTCTTAAAACTTACCTAACACTATTCAAGGGATTTTAGGATCAGAACAAAAAATTAGAATACTATGGGAGTATTTTATGATACTATAAGACAACAATAAGTTTAAAACATACCAAGTTCATTACATTAAAATACTATAGGAGTATTTTAGGCACTATAAATAACTTATGTGAGAACATAAAAGACCCTTCTGGTAGGTCTATGATTTCGGAGTGTATACTTCCAAGGTTTTATATAATTGAGATTTTATAGACTCAAAATTTGTGATCTATGCTTCACTACCTGCTCCTTGTTTGGTTGTGGTGTTGGAGTAGGATCACTTATTCGAAGGTCTATTTAATCTTAAATTATATACAACTTGTATACATTGCGCAATTATAGGAGGACCCGATAAGGATCACCCCACAATGTTACCCTTAATCTCATAGATTCTTTAGACGCTTCCATCCTCGCACGACAAAGCTAGATAGGTGTAACCACTCCATCATGGCAATCAGTAGAGGAGACAAGGAGAAACGAGGAGAGATTTCCAAGAAGTGATCAACCAGAGAAACTAAAACGTCTTACATGTCACACTAATAACTAATTACCCTACTTGACTTAGTGAGCTAGTGGATACACTACTGAAACTATGTGTTAGAATTATTTCTTTTCATGCGGCCAGTGTCAGTTATTCAATTCATAGAGATTCATTCGAGGATAGCCACTTCTGATTCATAAAGTTTATTTTATATAAGACTCTTTTATTAATTGTTTCCAGAACCCTATGAAAGTCAAAACCAGATACACTCAGAACTAGGATAATTTAGTCTTTCAGCTTTCGGCTTATATCCACCGCTATAGACTTATTTATGTCTCATCTTTGTATTCTTTTTAGCAAAGATGCCTCCTCGTAGATCGAAAAAACTCACTACTCTGATAACTCCAACTCAAACTCCACTACCTCCTCCTCAATTCGATCCTGCTGCTATCCAAGCAACGATATTAGCCGCAGTAGCAGCTCCTTTAGCTCACACTAGTTAAAGTGGTACCAACGGATCTGGTAGCGGTACCCACTTATCAAACCCCAGAGTTACTCACGGACTCCCAAGGGAGTGTTCGTATAAGGAATTCATGAACTGCAAACCCAAATCCTTTAATGGAAATGGTTCAGTCATTACTCTGATGTGATGGTTTGAGAAAATAGATTTGGTCTTCGCAATCTGTTCGTGCCTAGAAGGGAGCAAAGTTAAGTTTGCTTCCTGCACCTTCTCCGACAGAGCCCTGACATGGTGGAATAGCCATGTTAAGTCACTGACCCTATCAGTGGCTAACTCATTAGGTTGGGAAAACCTAAAAGAGTTGATGTTGGAAGAATATTGCCCAAGGGGCGAAGTTCAAAAGTTGGAATAAGAACTATGGGAGCATACCATAGTCGGCTCAGACATAGTGACCTACACTGACAGGTTTAGCGATCTAGCAGCACTATGCCCTGAGATAGAAAGGTACATTTGGGGTTTATCTACCCCGATTCAAGGAGATATACTGTCTTCTAACCCAACTACATTTGATAGCGCCAAATGCCTGGCCCAGCGACTCATTGACCATGGAGTCCGCCATGGCGTGGTGGTCCCTGTTCCCAAGCCATCGAAGGGAGGAGACCATAAACGAACGTCGGGGAAAAAGAGGAAAGGGCGAACAACCCAGGAAACCCCGCAGGAGCAACAAATGGGTACTATCTACGCCGCCATAACACCTGTTACTCCAGCACCTGCCAGTGGATATGCTGGAACTCTCCCGAAGTGTGATGGTTGTAATTACCACCACATCGGAGTATGTCGGGAAATAAAATGCTTGAATTTCCCCAGGAAGGGGCACACTGCCCGGTTCTGCAGGGCACCAGCACAACTGATCTCCCAAGTCCCCGGGATAGATGTAAACCAGGCCTGCTATGGCTGTGGTGAGACACGACATTACAAGAGGGACTGCTCTATAGTGAGGAACTCAGGCGCGGATGGAAGGATTCTGCTGATCACCGCAGTAGAAGCAACCTCGGAGTCCCCAGCGACCAGCGGTACGTCTTCAAATTAAGAATTGCTTTAAAAATTAATTTATATTTATATAAGATTAAAAGTTGGGGAAAACATTTAAAAGTAATTATATAAACTCACTCATCTGAACAAGTCACAACATTCACAAAGGAACTAAATATCCGTTCAGGGAAGCTATGATGGCTTAGTTTATACATCATGGTTGTGTATAGCTGAGATGTTGCAGACTCAGAGTGAGTGATTCCACCTAAATTCCTATTCCTTGTTTGGTTGTGGGTTTGGGGCAGAGTTACTCAGTCGACCGTCTTATTAATCTTAATTATACATAACTTGTATATGTCATGCGATCATAGTGGTAATGAGGAGGATCATAATATAGATATCAACACTAGTTATCAAACCACTGCACTATTAGTACTCACTTATCGCGGTACGATTTGTGGCAGTGTTAATATTGTAACGACGTAAATTTTGAAAAACAATTTTTCATTTTTTGAATAACATAAATATCATTTGACATTCTCAAATCTCATGTTCAAAAATTGTCATCAAAATAAAACATATCCCAAGATCACAAATAAAATCCTCTGTCTGTGTGTACGGATCATGTCGACGCCTTCCCGCGATCGTCACTAGTACCTGAAACACATAACACATAACACTGTAAGCATAAATGCTTAGTGAGTTCCCCAAAATACCACATACAACACATATTAGCCACTCGAGGCTACAACTCTGTATGACCCTCTGGTCAAAGTGTCTTAGTGGGACTCTCTAGTCCCGTAACTCTATGGACCCTCTGGTCCTAATTCTGTGGACCTTTCGGTCCTAACTCTGTAAACTCTGAATCACACCTAGCACAAAATCACATAGATATCACATAATATAATAGCATACAACATACTCTGTCACATAACTCTAATTACCACTCTAGGTAAAGTATAGTGAGAAGACTCACCTCGGGTAACTCGGTAATACTGGTCTAGCCTTCGGCTAATCACATGGAACAATTACTCTAATCAATACAACTCTCAAAGGCTAGACTAAGCCCTCTCTAAGGTCTCTCAGAAGGGTAAAAGACCATTTTA
This sequence comes from Lactuca serriola, assembly GCF_051521515.1. Lineage (NCBI taxonomy): Eukaryota > Viridiplantae > Streptophyta > Magnoliopsida > Asterales > Asteraceae > Lactuca > Lactuca serriola. The sequence goes on along the minus strand of NC_136408.1, from coordinate 45,835,698 downwards.
CCCCTCTTATGGCTCAAAGATCCAATCATTGACTAAACCCTAAAAGTCAACAAAAGTAAACCCTCTAGATTACCCGGCGACTTCATAGGATCAGGGAACGCGACCCCCTACGCTGCACGTACTGGGATTACGCCCCGCATAACTCCCAGTTTCATACTCCTTTTGATTTTGCGTCTTAAATGGTTAAGACATATACCGAAACTTCAAATCTGACTTCTCTAAGGTCACTTAATCCATAAAGTTGAAACCTTTAAGCCTTTGCATGGTTGTAAAGGTCACTAATCACTCTAACTGCTTTCCTCTTCCCTCATAAAGCCTAGATCTCATGCATGGCTTAATATTCACATCCAAGATTGGATTTTTATGAACCCTCAACTCATAATACTCTGAAATATAGTAGATCGAAGCTTATGGAGACCTTTTGCTCATAAAGTCTCCAACTTTGGACCAAAAACCCTAAATATTGGTCCATGAAGCACAAATCAACAATAAAAAGAAAAGCTTTGAGCTTTTTACCTCCAAGTGAAGCTCCTCCCTCTGTAGAACTCAGATCCAAGCTTGCACTCTAACTTCTAGCCTTCACAAGAACCTCCTCTTCTTCTTCACTAATACACAAAGGCACTTTTAGCTCAAGAACACTCATACACAAGCTTAGAACGAAGGTTGGCTCTCTTTTATGGTTTCACTCTCTCAAATGGTGGCTGAGGATAAGGCCATAACTTTCTTTATATAGGGCTCAAGTCTCATTTAGGGTTTTGAGTATGGACCCGCTACGCCCAGCGTACCGGGTGGAGTCCACGTTCAAAACACGCCCATGAGTATGCGCAGCGTACACTTCAGTACGCCCAACGTACTCATTTTCCATGATCTACTTTTAAGGGCTAAACAAGACAACTTAGAAAGAAGGAAGGGTTAAATAGATATACCTGAATTTCAGGATGTTACAATTCTCCCCCACTAGAACCAGACTTTTCCCTCGAAGTCTCATGCCGCAAACAACTCCGGATGCTGCTCCTGCATCTCTGACTCCGTCTCCCAAGTCAGCTCAGACCCTCTTCGATGTTGCTAATGGACCTGAACTAGGGGCTCGTCCTTGTTCCTCAGAACCTTGATCTTTCAATCCACAATCATGATTGGCCTCTCAACATCATTCAGGCTCGCATCCACCTGAATGTCCTCTAGCGGTACAACTGTCATCTCGTCGGTAATACACTTCCTCAACTGAGACACGTGGAAGGTATCATGAATCTGGCTCAGCTCTGCAGGTAGCTCCAAACGGTATGCTACCCTGCCCACCCTAGTTGTCACCCTGAAAGGACCAATGTACCGGGGTCCCAGCTTGCCCCTCTTCCAGAATCGGATCACTCAATTCCAAGGAGACACCTTCAGGAGTACGAAGTCTCCCACCTAGAACTCAAGCTCGGACCGTCGCCTATCCGCATAACTCTTCTGGCGACTCTGAGCTGTCAACAACCTCTATCTGACCTGCTGTATCTGCTCTATCGTCTGAAGCACTATCTCAGTGCTGCCCTACCTCTCCCCAACAGATGGGAGTCTGACACCTCCTCCCATACAACAACTTGAAGGGAAGCATACCAATACTCGAATGGTGGCTGTTGTTATAGGAAAACTCAGCCAACGGAAAATACGTGTCCCAACTTCCTCCGAAGTCCAACACACATGCTCGAAGCATGTCCTCGATCGTCTGAATCGTCTGATAGCAAGAAAGTGAGCGCTCTTGATCGGCCGGTCGATGATCACCCAAATTGCATCGACACCTCTCGCAGTCCTTGGCAATTTGGTGATAAAATCCATAGGAATATGTTCCCACTTCCACTAGGGAATCTCAAGTGGCTGCAACTTTCCATGCGGACGCCGGTGCTCGGCCTTAACCTTGCGACAGGTCAAGCACCTCTCAACGAACCACGCAACACCCCTCTTGATACAGGGCCACCAGTAGTCTCTTTTCAAATCCAAATACATCTTAGTGGCCCCAGGATGGATAGAGAACCACGATCTATGCGCCTCCTCCATCAGAATGGTGCGTGCCCTGCCCACGAACGGCACCCAAATCCAACCCTAAAAGGTCATAAGCCTCGGCTATCGGTAACGAACTCAGATATCTACCTGATCACCCGCTCTCTCTTGCGGTTCTCCGGTCTCACAGTCTCTTCCTGGGCCCCTCAAATGGTATCCAACACCGGAGTCGTCACCGTCAAGCTCATACAAACGTCTCGTATCGGGGCACTCTCCGCCCTACGGCTCAAGGATCTCACAATCATAATCCTTTACCGCATCCAACCATCTCCTCTGGCGCATATTTAGGTTGGGCTGATCCATCAAATACTTAAAGCTCTTATGGTCCGTGTATATGGTACACCGAACCCCATACAAATAGTGACGCCAGATCTTGAGGGCGAACACCACAACTCCCAACTCCAAATTGTGGGTGGGATATCTCACCCCGTAAGGCTTCAGCTGCCTCGATGCGTACGCTATCACGTGACCTCTCTGCATAAGCACCGCACCCAAACCCGATATCGAAGCATCATAATACACCACAAAATCCTCCATCCCCTCCAGAAGGGCTAACACTGGGCCTTGCATAATCTCTGGCGAAGAGTCTCAAATGAGGCCTGTTGCTCTGGACCCCATCTGAAAGCCACACCCTTCCGTGTCAAACTAGTGAGAGGAACGACAATCTTGGAGAAATCCCTGATAAATCTATGATAATAGCCGGCCAACCGCAGAAAACTCCAGATCTCGGTGGGGATCTCGGCACCTCCCAATTCATCACCGCCTCAATCTTTTCCGGGTCGACCAATATGCCATTTTGATTAACGAGATACCCAAAGAACTGGACCTCTCGTAACCAAAAATCACACTTGGAAAATTTAGCGTAAAGCCTCTCCGATCTCAAAACTCCAAGAATCTCTCTCAAATGCTCCTCATGCTGCTCTCTAAATCTCGAGTACACCAATATATCGTCGATGAACACGATCATCGATCGATCCAACATCGGCCTGCACACTTGGTTCATGAGATCCATGAACGCTGTCTTCTGGATATCCTCATCCCCCACTCTCATCTGATGATATCCAGACCTCAAATCAATCTTGGAGAACCAAGACGCTCCCTGCAACTGATCGAACAGATCATCGATCCTTGATAAGGGGTAACGGTTATTGACCGTCAACTTGTTCAACTCCCGGTAACCAATGCACATCCGGTGTGGACCATCCTTTTTTCTTGACATAAAGGATCGGCGCTTCCCACGGCGAGCTACTAGGTCGAAAAAACCCCTTCCCCAGCAGCTCCTGAAGCTGTGAGGATAACTCCTGCATCTCTAGCGGCGTAAGGTGATAGGGTGCCTTGGCGATAGGCGTCACTCTCGGGACTAAATCGAAACGAAACTCCACCTACCTCTCAGGAGGCACACCCGACAACTCCTCGGGGAAAACGCCTGGGAACTCTCGCACTATCGGTACATCACCAACCAAACTCGACCTCTCCGCGGCCACGCGTATGTCCATCACATAGGCCACAAACCCACTACAGCCCTGCTGTAGACTCTACCTCGCTCTAGCATCCAAACAAAACGTTGACCCTGAATGGGCACTCTCACCGTACGCCATAAGTACTCCCCCACTAGGGTCTCGTATGGTCGCCAGCTGTCGCTCACAGTCGATAACCGCTCCAAACCTGTTCAACCAGTCCATGCCTACTATAACACAGACATCCCCCATCACAATCGGAACCAAATCTATCAAAAACTCAACACCGAATATCTCGAGTACACATCCTCGAATCACCTCAGTGGCATATACCGCTCGCTCGTCAGCTATGGAAACTCGTAGAGGTCAACTCAATGCCTCTTGACAGATACTGATGTGCTGAATAAAGGCTAACGACACAAAAGATCGACTTGCACCCAAGTCAAATAACACCAAAGCAGGTATAGAAATCACAAGAAAATACCTATGCATATCATAAAATAAGCATAATATCTCAAACTCAAAATAAATAGATGAAAGAGTACATACCAGCCACAACATCGGGTGTTGTGCGGACCTCCTCCGCTGTCAACTGGAAGGCACTCCCGCGAGCCTTTGGAGCCTCGGCCTTCACTGGCCGACTCTCCGTAGCTCGTACGACAGTAGGGCAGATCCCTGCGGTGCTCCCTATTCCGACCCCCGCAGCTGTGGACACTCGGCCTTCCGATGGCTAATCTGGTTACAGTGGAAGCACACTGCAAATCCCTTGGGGCAATCCTTATCCATGTGCCGCTCCTTTCCACACTTGTAGCAAGACCCTGCTCGACAAATCCCCTCATGGATCTTGCCGCACTTGCCATAAGTGCGGCCAATCTGGTTCCCTGATCTCGAATCGGCGGGCTTTGCCCGCTTGGATACCGGCTGGGATTGTGTCGGTCGCCGATCTCTCCCCTGAGACTCCGCCTCCTCCCTGGCCTGAGTCTCGAGCTCAATCTCCCTCTTCCGAGCATTTGCCTGAAGCTCGGAAAATGTCCGGTACGTCGAGTTTTCCACGAACTCGCGAATGTCTCTCCTCAATATACTCAGATATCGACTCATGCGTGCCTGCTCCATGGACACATGATCAGGGAAAAACATCGCCCTCTCGTGAAACATCCTGGTCATCGTAGTAACAGACTCAGTACCCTGCTTGAGGGTTAAGAACTCCTGGGTAAATTGTTCCCTTTCCACCGGGGGAACGTACTCATCTCGAAACATAGCGGTGAACCTCTCCCAGGTCACCGCGGAAAGCTCTGCAGAAGTGAAGTGCGATGTCACAAACTCCCACCAGTCCTTCGCTCCCAAGCAAAGCTGGTTCAGCGGGAACCGTACCCTCAGATGCTCCGTACATGAACACGTGTAGAAGCACCCCTCAATGTCAGAGATCCATCTCATCGTAGCTATCGGATCCTGAGTCCCATCAAACTCTGGTGGCTTTGTGTTGCTGAACTCTCGGAACAACAACGAGTCACCCCCTACGGCCTGGCAGCAGCGACGGCTACGGTGGCCGCAGCAACAGCAGCATTAGTAAGAGCAGTGTACCATTCATCAAAACTCTCGATCAGCATGGTCTTGATAGACCCAAACATCTCTGGTATCTCAGCTCGAATGACCACATCCACCTCCTCATGAATCAACCTGCAGATCTCCTCATCACTGACACTGCTGCTCTCAAGCGTGTGGCATGCCCCAACCATGATGCCTCTGAAATATAACATACAAATATCAAAGACTTGCTCAAGTGTACTCACACTCGATAACTCAACCATACTTGCTCCCTAGTACCCTAAGGATTCTTTCTTGGACTACGCATTGATCCGGTGTCTTCAGTAGTACAGGCCCTATACTACCGTCCACACCGCATCAGTATTCACCCCAAGTCCTCCTCCTAGGATCCCAGATCACAAGTACTCTAATCTTGTTATGCACATGCTACTCTCCAACAGACCTCTCGTAATCTCCTCACTGCTACCTACTCACTCTCAGGCATCTCACAGTAGCAGTAATCTCCTAGGCTAAGGCATCACAAATCAGGCCACTCTAGTCCTAATACGAGTACCTAGCCTACTCTAGCATGCGTAACATATCATATCGTATCTCATAACACATAATGTAAGGGTATTTTGGGAAATCACCGTTCGGGTGCTGGCTAACTGTACACACCGCTCTGTTCTGCTCATTTCAACACCTTTTACTCTTTTAGAAAAATTGTTTTATTGTGAAAAAAATTTCAAATCCTCAGTTTGAGTTCAGATACGCCCGAAGGTGCATCCGAATCCTTCAAACCAAGACTCTGATACCAACTTGTAACGACGTAAATTTTCAAAAAACAATTTTTCATTTTTTGAATAACATAAATATCATTTAACATTCTCAAATCTCATGTTCAACAATTGTCATCAAAATAAAACATACCCCAAGATCACAAATAAAATCCTCTGTCTGTGTGTACGGATCATGTCGGCGCCTTCCCGCGATCGTCACTAGTATCTGAAACACATAACACATAACACTGTATGCATAAATGCTTAGTGAGTTCCCCAAAATACCACATACAACACATATTAGCCACTCGAGGCTATAACTCTGTATGAACCTCTGGTCAAAGTGTCTCAGTGGGACCCTCCAGTCCCATAACTCTGTGGACCCTCTGGTCCTAAATATTTGGACCTTTCGGTCCTAACTCTGTAAACTCTGAATCACACATAGCACAGAATCACATAGATATCACATCATATAATTGCATAAAACATACTCTGTCACATAACTCTAATTACCACTCTAGGTAAAGTATAGTGAGAAGACTCACCTCGGGTAACTCGGTAAATCTCGAACTCAGTAATACTGGTCTAGCCTTCGCCTATTCACACGGAACAATTACTCTAATCAATACAACTCTCAAAGGCTAGACTAATCCCTCTCTAAGTTCTCTCAGAAGGGTAAAAGACCATTTTACCCCTCTTATGGCTCAAAGATCCAATCATTGACTAAACCCTAAAAGACAACAAAATTCAACCTCCGGGTTACGCGGCGCGTACCAAATCTGTACGACGGGCATACCCGGTGACTTCACAGGATTAGGGAACGCGACCCCTACGCTGCGCATACTAGGATTACGTCGCACATAACTCCCAGTTTCATACTCCTTTTGATTTTGGGTCTTAAATGGTTAAGACATATACCCAAACTTCAGATCTGACTTCTCTAAGGTCACTTAATCCATAAAGTTGAAACCCTTAAGCCTTTGCATGGCTGTAAAGGTCACTAATCACTCTAACACCTTTCCTCTTCCCTCATAAAGCCTAGATCTCATGCATAGCTTAATATTCACATCCAAGATTGGATTTTTATGAACCCTCAACTCATAATACTCTGAAATATAGTAGGTCTAATCTTATGGAGACCTTTTGCTCATAAAGTCTCCACCTTGGGACCAAAAACCCTAAAAATTGGTCCATGAAGTACAAATCAACAAAAAACAAGGAAAGCTCTGAGCTTTTTACCTCCAAGTGAAGCTCCTCCCTTTGTAGAACTCGGATCCAAGCTTGCACTCTAACTTCTATCCTTCACAAGAACCTTCTCTTCTTCTTCACTAACACACAAAGGCACTTTTAGCTCAAGAACACTCACACACAAGCTTAGAACGAAGGTTGGCTCTCGTTTAGGGTTTCACTCTCTCAAATGGTGGCTGAGGATAAGGCCATAGCTTTCTTTATATAGGGATCAAGTCTCATTTAGGGTTTTGAGTCTGGACCCGCTACGCCCAGCGTACCGGGTGCAGTCCGCGTTCTAAACACGCCCATGAGTATGCGCAACATACTCTTCAGTACGCCCAGCATCCTCATTTGCCATGATCTACTATTAAGGGCTAAACAAGACAACTTAGAAAGAAAGAAGGGTTAAATTGATATACTTGAATTTCAGTATGTTACAAATATCAAGGGAAAATGGAAAGCAATAGAACATTTACACAGAGTACATTGTCGAGCACACTTGGGATACACCGTCATATAACAAATTTTTCTTTCAAATCGGCTTAACTTTTGTTTCGGTAAAGAGTCTATTGTCATCATTCGTCATGGATTGGTGTGGTCCTCACCATACTAAGTTCATATGTTTCCATCGCCTCGACCGTCAAATTCACGAAACTTTCATCATTCATAACGACAGCCTAACCCAGACCTCGGAATTGTCTACCTCGTATTCTAAACCCCGAAGTACTCATGCGAAGAGTACCTTGTCCTCTGAAACCTTACCATCGTATATTTAGCAGACCTTCCCGAACTAACACTCGTCCATCAGATTAAGTTCAAGCACAGAGGCTAAGGACGAATATATCCCGCCTATCACTAATAAGTGTATACGCGAGGGTGGTACATAATTATGATTATGCAGATTTAGAATGTATGTTTCCGCCCTATCTCCTGTTTCTTGTTTGGTTGTGAACCTGAGGCAGAGTCGCACATCCGACCGTCTTACTAATCTTAATTATATACGACTTGTATACACGAGGTAATGATAGATGGACCAGGTATGAATCCTATCGTGGACATTAGGGCAAAGTTGCCCAAGTCTATGAGTGGGTGTTCTGTCAATCAGAGGAGCACAATCCCAATAGTACTACTAGGAAAGCTAATTTCGAGACGAAATTCCATCTAATGGGGGGATGATGTGACAACCCAAAAAATTTTGTTTTATAAAGTCCGGCCGATCAACCGAGAGTCAGACTCGTTTCTGCTATCTTTTAGCATTATTAAGGATCGTTTTATTAGTTCTAAGCCTAGTGCACTTAAGGATTGGGTGTAGGGATATGTTATCTTCAGTTCATCAAGTTGTATTCAAGCCATACACACCATCAAGAGGTGTGTATGGCCGTACACATGGGTGTACGGCCGTACACTCAAGGTGACCATACACCCTTGCCCATATATAAGATATTCCTTCATTTCTTCTCACTTTTCACACTCCCAAGTCTAGAAAATCGGCTCTCTCTCAAGTATCATCAAGATTCTTCATCCTAATCCTCCAAAATCATAAGTGATCCTTCTACCCTTCCTGATATCTTCCCTATATATGTATTATCTCATGATTAATCCATGAAAATCATCTTTTTGGGTAGAACTTCAAAATCTTCATCTTTCACCAAGAACAAACACTTGTTCTTGGTGGCCGTGAACCCCCTTCAAGCATCCAAATCTTAAGTATCCTTTCCATATGCTTAGTATACGTTAGGAACTCATTTTTAACACCTTAGAAATGACCATTTTACAAGAACAAAAGGAGTGTACGGTCGTACACCCTTGCATGGCCGTACACACCTCAAAACACTCCAAAAGGCCCTCCAAAATGAGAACTTAGTTCATATTATTGTTGAGCAAAAGACCCACTAGTTTCCCCATGGTTCAAACACCCTCTTGTTCATGTTTTAACATGAGTGTATGGTCGTACTCCCCTAGGCCGTATACTCCATGGTGTGGCCGTATACTCCATTTAGTGAATCACATGTGATTCTAACACTTAGTCCAATTACCTAAGGGTGTTTCCTTGCATGTTAGTTGCTTTTCAACACTAAATTCATGCCAATATATGCCATTATATGTCATTTAGGACTCGTTTGTGTCTCCGAACTTCATTAATGGGACTTCTCATGCTTACACGAATCTGCAATTGAATCACCCACATAAGGTGAGTTCATACCACTATAATCAATTTTTTAAACTGTTTTAAATGCTTTTAAGGGGGGAATACAAGTTGAACACAATGATAATTGTGTAAATGCTATTTGTGATAACTATCATATTCAAAGGATTTCTTATACTTATAAGTAATCAAAACCATTTCAAAAATTCTTTTAAAGTTATGTTACTTTATTGTTTATAAAACACCATTTTTAAAGTACAATCATAACTCAGTAGATAAATGAGTCTTTTATTCATGTCAGTATCAGTACAAGTAAACACACTAGTAAACTATAATAGGTATAGTTTAGGAGTAGAATATACTATATCGAGAAATAAGGAGGAACATACTATACACTATAACAGAAGGAACATATTATAACAAGAATAAGATAACAATACTGTGAAACCACTACTTCACGACTTAGCAATGTACTTGCTAGGTTGCGTTTTGTAATCAGAGTCTCCTGGAGGGAGAGCATGAATTTGTGTATTGATCTATACAGGATTGACACCCCACATCTTGTTGCTAGCTACAATGGGATATGCAAATCTACGGGTGACAAATGTCACATAAGTTTCGGCGACGTTAGGTCGTCGTGTTAAACACATGTCGTATTAGTATGATTACAATCATTTCACATTTTAAACCTTAATTAACAAGCTAGTTTTAAGGTAGTTAGTGATTCAGTAATTACTTATACAGTATTACTAAATACTTTCATTTTCCCATTACATTCATATGGTGATCTTCTCCCATAAAAAGTAATGCAAACTATTTTCTAGTAAAGATAGACTTAAATTGGGAAAACTTACAAAAGACAAACAGTACAGTCGAGTCTTAGTACATTCACTTAAAAAGGGGCCTATAATGCTAACTTTATGATTCCTTAGTGCATACATTAGGGATATATATTTATCGGGTCCGGTAGACAGTAGAGTGTGTGCTTTCTGCTTCAATTCTTGTTCCTTTCTTGGTTGTGGGCTTAGAGCAGATGCACCCAGTCTACTATCTTTCCGATCTTAGTTATATATATATATATATATATATATATATATATATATATGTATTCCGTATACACCAAGTAATCATAAGGAGTACCAGGTATAGGTCGGGTCATAATATGCAAATTCAATACACTGTTTTCTAGTATAAAAGCATACTTCCCAGATAGAATAGGTAGTAGACTAAACTAGAAACTTATCAGTAAAAGGGTTTAATCCATTTTATTAAACCAATATAACTTAAAGCACCTTTAGTGGTTAATTCCATAATACCTTAGTTTAGACATCAGAGTTATATATACTTAATATCCAATAGGCAGTTGGATGTGTGCTTTCCGCCTTACTTCCTGTTCCTTGTTTGGTTGTGAGCTTAGGGCAGATTCACACAATTAACTATCCGTTTGATATTAGATTATATATAACTAGTATAAACTAAGTGATTATAGAAGGAACTATTGTGGTTACTATTTTTACTAAAGGAAATAAGGGTTTTTCTTAAAGAATGTTTTCATCAAATATAAAGGAACTATTACAGTTAACTTCGTGAGTACCAAGTGAATACACCAGGGTTATATAAAACGAAGACCTAATAAACAATAGGATGTGTGACTTCCGCCTCATTTCCTGTTCCTTGTTTGGCTGTGGGCTTAGGGCAGATACACACAATCGTTTGTTTGTTTTCTCTGGGTTTTTATATAACTTGTATCCATTTAGTACTCATAGAAAGGATTGTAGAGCCATTTTTACTTAACTTTCATCATATCAGAAGATATAGGATCTTCTGGAGGAACAGGCGAACTTTTCTAAAAGAACTTTTGACTTACTTTACATCACTAAAGTCTTATGAACTCACCAGCTTAAATGTTGATCTACTCTTTCAAAATAACTTGTATTGTCAGGGGAACTAATAGTCAGGTACGCGTGCTAGGATTCAGAAGATGAAGTATAGTAGCTTCATGTCTTCTTTTGTTATTTACTTTTGGATTCAGTCTTTTGTGAATCACTACTTGTAAAAACTTCAATATTAATACGATTCTTGTTTGTTACTATGATTGCTACGATACATGTGTTGTGATACTAAACATGACGTCCTCCGCCTCCGAACGTTTCCGCCATTCCGGTTTGGGGTGTGACACTTTGCTTTTTGCTTTGTCTTTTCCCATTGGTCGGGAAGGTGGTGAAACTGGAACAGGTTCATCTTCATTCAGATCAAATTGAACACGAGCATCTGATGTAGTGTGGTCCGACTCAGATGTTCTGCTGCGTTTTGAACCACTGTCGATATGTCCGTCTGATATTTTTCTACTTTGCCATTTCTTGTTATTTTTCACAAAATTCCAAACTTCAAGAAACTTGTAAGCCTTCAGGTTTTCTTTTTGATACACCTTCAGCGCTTTTTACAAAATCACATCATCGTTTTCTCCACTTTTCCATTTACATTTCATGTTGTTATACAAATCATTAAACAACATGATTTCCTTGTTCATCTTCCCCCATTTCGAGTACACTTGATGTTTTGAATGGTATTCTCCACGGTTCATACCTTTATGGAACCTATGTAAAACGTGAATCCAAAAGCGGTCATGTTTTTGGTCTTTTCCAACCGTCACATCTTCTTAAATATCGATCTAAGATTGTGCCAACACTAACACTTTTAGGGGTTCCCAACATTTAGCCTCCACCTTCTCTTTTCTTTTAGTTGCTACTCGAGTGGGCTGAGTTTCTGTAATGCATTCCGGTTCGGAATCAGAAATGACTGTTTGTGGTTGTGTTTGTGTTTGTTGAACAAACTCGGGTTGAGACAAAAAAATCAAATGGATTAAAATATGTGTCGGGTTGTGGTAGTGTTTGTGGTAGTGGTTGTGTTGGTCATTGTGGAAAATACGGAAGCATACCGCCATAGTGGTAATACGGAGGTGAAAAAATCGGTTGATCAAATGAAGATATTGGGGTTGTGGTGTTCCTAACAGGTGTTTTTTCTTTGTTGGGCCTTTTGGGAGAAGACATTTTCAAAATAGTTGGAGGAAAAAAGAGTAAAAGTGTAAGGATTTTGGTTGAATGTTATGTAAAAAATTGTAAGTACATATATAGAGTAAAAATATTAAATAAAATTCATACGCAAGGACCGTTCAACGGTCAAAGATGCAACATCCAGTCACAGCACGCGGTCTTTTCTAGCCACACTGCGGCCAAAACCGCATGAAGCCGCACTCAGGAGGCGATGTTTGCGGTCCAGGTGGCATGAATGCGGTTCCAAACCGCAGTCCACTCCGAGCAGCCTAAGAGCCAAATTTTGTATTTAATTATTTATGACTCATATTAATTTATCTTCTCGGGTTTATCAAAAAACCGACTAACCGGTATTGGCGTTATAAAAAACCGTTTTAATCGATAATTTGAAGTAAATTATAATAATTGTTCTTATGCTTTATATGAAAATTATGAATTGGGCGTATGAAAGATTCTTTTTTTTTTTTGTGCATTTTTGCATTTTTGCATTTTTGATATTATACATTTTGTTTTGAATCAAATCCTTTTCACTAAAATAGTAATTACAATGTTGCCTTTTTTTTATAAAACATATCCGATATTCTTTAATTATTTATGAAAGATTTCGACCAGTAATATTTCTTCTTGAATTTGGTTTACATGATTGAACTAAAATTACAATTACAAAGACTGAAATTAATCCAGATTTACACTACTAAAAATAGATTACTTATGAAGCTTGGGATTTCAAGATCATGTAATGAAAGCAGTGAATTAGGAACTAGTAAGGAGTTTTAAAAATCCATTTTCTTCTTAACCAACATTTAAGTTCAGAAATTTAAAGTTTCAAACTAATTGTGAACAAGTAACTAGAAATATTAAAATTAGGTTGACTCGACGGTTGAACTGATTATATTATGACCCGGTGTTTATTCGAAATCAACTAAAAACCCTTGTTTTAAAACATTGCTTATATATGTTATGTCCATTAAAAAAGTGATAAGTGATCCCAGTGTCATTTCAATCCTCGTTTTCATTTTAAATCACTTTTTATCTTTATTTCACGTCAAGTAGTAAAAATTCTCCATTCAACTACATTTAAAACTGTATAACGATATTTTGTCCCCTATAGTCTCCCTATAATCAACGAATACAATCATTACTGACCCACACAAATGCAATATTTGAGGTCGATGAACTATACATAAAGAAGGGTTTTGGTACAAGTATTAAAAGGTTTTAATATGTTAATAAAATACTTCTATTTATATCAACTTAAAACATTTAAAGTAAAATAATCAGTTTCATGTAATCATATCAATTATATCAATTCAGATCACAGAAACAAATAATCATCAACAGTTATGATCATTTGTATCATTTCATAAATAAATAAAAATTCTAGAAAAGCATGGTATCCTTGGACCAATTCATGTTTGTTCCAACTGAAATGGGAATTCCCACGTTCTATTAGAATGGAAAGTGGAAACACATGGAGATTCCATGCCTTTCATATCATGGACATAGACAACGAATTAACTTTCATGATGGAAAACAAGAACATTAGCAAATCAGTAAATGATTCCATTCATGTCATGCATGATATATATAATGATATACACCATAAAACCAATCAGAAACGGAATCAGAAATTTTAGTATGCAGTAATGGCAAATTTTCAAAAGAGAATTTTAACGTGGCATTTCCTTACTGGTCAAAAAAAAAGATACCTATCACAAGCACTTTCATTTGTACCATCATATCTTGTAAAAAAGTTCAAATTTAAACTACCTTTCAACATTTATGGAGAAATTGAAATATGAAGTTCCTAAAAATGTCATTGGCTTCTGGTTAAGTTATGGAGTATCAATACACGTGAAAGCCCATTCCACATCATCATCATACACCATCACAACCCATTTACTATTTTGTGAGGGTGGTGTTCACTAGTGAACAAGAAAAAAAAAAAGAGAGATAGAAAGGAAAGAAGAGAGAGATAGAAAGAAATGTTTTTGATTGGGTGTGAGAATCTGTAATTGGCTTCAATCCACACCACCATTACTCCCATTGGGACGGTGTTCACTAGCGAACATCTCCTCCACATAGGATTCCTACGCTTGAAGAAAGAACCATACCCCATGGCCTTAGCAGTTGTTGCCCAATTACACGTAGATGAAGATATGTTATTGGTTATGTTCGTGCTAAGGGTAATCGAAGTGGTGGTGATGTGGTAATGGTCCAGCTGGGCTCTAACAAGGATTTTACCATTGGTGCCATCACACACACACACACACACACACACACAGAGAGAGAGAGAGAGAGAGAGAGAGAGAGAGAGAGAGAGAGAGAGAGAGAGAGAGAGAGAGAGAGAGAGAGAGAGAGAGCCTTCCCCTTTCATTTTCTTCGTATGTTGTCCGGTGTGGCATTCCAAAGTTTTTCATCCATGTCACCTAGAAATAACAAGAAAAAAACATCTCCTCCACATAGGATTCATACGCTTGAAGAAAGAACCATACCCCATGGCCTTAGTAGTTGTTTCCCAATTATACGTAGATGAAGATATGTTATGGGTTATGTTCGTGCTAAAGGTAATCGAAGTGGTGGTGATGTTGTAATGGTCCAGTTGGGCTCTAACAAGGATTTTACCATTGAGAGAGAGAGAGAGAGAGAGAGAGAGAGAGACTTCCCCTTTCATTTTCTTCGTATGTTGTCCGGTGTGGCGTTCCAAAGTTTTTCATCCATGTCACCTAAAAATAACAAAAAAAAAACATTTAATTTAATCATATCTTCTTGTTTAACCATCTAACTTTCATTTATCCTAAAAGAAACATCAATTTTTAGATAAAAATTATATCAGGCCATTATGACTTATATATGTCAATCAAACAGATAATGTCAATTATTTTATTCTAAACCCATCTTTTTAAGAAAAATCATCGTGATCACTATTTGTTTTTTGTTTTGTTTTTTTCAATCGAAAAAAAATTAATATATAAAATATTATGATATTTTATCCCTATAAACATACATTTATATTGATATATGTGGATGTCAATCCATGAAATTTGTTTTTTTTGTTGAAAAACAATTCAGTTTTGGTTTTTATAATTTAGTTTTTGTTTTTGGATTGAAAAATCATTTGATTTTTTGTTTCTATGAATTAGTCATGAAACACTTCAGACTAAATTATAAATACCAAATTTTATGGTTTGGTTTCTCAACAAAAAAATGGCCTTTCAACCCAACAAAATGAAACTAAATCATAAAAGCCAATATAAAAAAAAAAAATTCAACAAAAAAAAACAAAAAAAAAAAAAAAAAAAAAACCTGAAACTGAAAATAAATCATAGAAACAATTTAATGGTTTTTCAACAAAAACGAACTTTGCAGTTTTGCATCGAGATATATTGATATAGATGTATGTATATTTATAAATGCATAAGATTATAAATTTTCATATATTAATTTTTTCCATAAAAAATAAGTCCTAAAAACAAAAAATGGATCGTGGTCCCAATGAAGTTCTTAAAAATATAGGTTTTTTTTAGAACAAAAAATGGGGTATTAACATATGGTTACATTTATCCAGGATGATTTTTTTTATCATAAATGAAAATTGGGTGATTAAACCAAAAAAATAACAAAATATATTGCTTGTTATGTTATTAGTCTTAATAAACCTATAATAACAATATACTTATGATTTCAAAATGATAATAGCAATACGAAAGGTTGAAAAAATATTAGTACATTAGTAGTAGTTAACACATGTATATGCAGTGATTTTATGATGAAAAAATAAAGTATATTTTACAATTTTCAGGTTATATTAATTCCTATTATTGGTTTAAAAAATCTAAGTATTACTCTCCACATTTTGAGTTTCTTTTCAACCAACAAAACAGAATAATGTTACTACACGATTACAAAGACTCCAAGATCAAACTGGATTAGTGATTTACTTTGGAATAATTATAATTATGGTTTCATGTTTCAATTACATCAAGTATTGGTCACCATAATAAATTTAATAAGTTCTAAAACTAATATATTTATTTTTCAATAGTAGATTGATCCTCATCTTCTCCATATTCTTCTATGATATGAACTTCATCTGATTCATATTCAACTTCATCTACATCACCATCACCAAGCCATTTTTGTGCCTCGCTTGCATCTCTAGCTAATATATAGCACTTCCATGTTCTTCTTCT
This sequence comes from Lactuca serriola, assembly GCF_051521515.1. Classification (NCBI taxonomy): domain Eukaryota; kingdom Viridiplantae; phylum Streptophyta; class Magnoliopsida; order Asterales; family Asteraceae; genus Lactuca; species Lactuca serriola. Next base: position 45,819,279 of record NC_136408.1, on the reverse strand, counting down.
TCGTTTTTTTCCATTAAATCTGCATTGAGTTGCATAAAAACAAGGTTGTTTAATTTTGTCATCGTTAACCTATTCGTTTTCTTTATATTCACCAGCAAAGTTAAAAGCAACGAAAGATTTAAAAAGTATATGATATATAAATAAATATGAAAGTTTTAATTACTAACCATTTCAAGTGTGATTCGGTTTCATTCACATACCGAAGAACTAGTGGTTAAAGAAGAATTCTCATAGCAATCTTTCTCAATATATCTGTTCTTTGTGACAGATCTCATCAAAGATAATGTTTTGTGGTGTGAATATATAAATAGGTTAATGCTTTTACTGGATCTAAAACTTTCTTAAACATTGATAAATCACTAATACCTTTGTTGAACACGATTGATAAACAAAACAAATGCTTCTTATTATAACTCAAGAAAATAACTCAAAACTTAAGTTACAAACAATGCAAAGGAGCTCTCTTAATCAATCTACACATAGACGATACATAACCCTTATTTATAGTGTAACGTCACAAAAATATGATCCAAAAATTTTATTTTTAATTTAAGTAAAACAATATTTCAACATCATCCATACATTCCAAATAAAACAAGTGTATCAAAAATCATAAAAATCAGAGTGAAATATCAAGTGCGGAATCCATGTGGTGTGTGTGATGCAGTCATCCCGAGCTATTCCACTTGGAATCGGAAGTACCTGAAACATAAACTGAAAACCGTAAGTACAAATCTTAGTGAGTTCCCAAAACTACCACATACCATACATAAAAAAAAAATCACATATTGGGCCCCTGTCCTACATCGGGCCTCGCCCAGCATCGAGCTCCGCCCGACAACGAGCCCCGCTCGGTTTACAGATCTGTAATTCTCAAGCCTTGTCTGTCATTGGGCCTCGCCCGCTATACACATATAATATATATCACATAATCATGCTAACACATATAATGATCATAAACAATAGCATATGTTCCAGTCATCGGGCCTCACCCGACATCAAGTCTTGCCTGGTATACATAGCATCACGTAACACATGCAAGGGTCATGCAGACTCCCAACACCCTAGCATAATCAATAAGGGTCGGCATTGGTGCCTTCGACCCGCTAAACTCAAGGAGGAAACTCACCTCAAATGTTGAAACTCACTAAAGATCCCTAGTTGATGTCATAAGGACTCCCCTAGCTATCAGTACAAAATAACACCCACTTAACACTTGGGTTCCATTCTATATTCAATAATCCATACATGGGGTAAAATGAACATTTTACCCCTAGCCTAGCTTGATACAAGACTAGGGCCCAAATCCACAATCTAAAAGGCCCAATACCAAATAATCCTTCAAGGCCCACTTATGGCCCAATTTTCCAAATTGGGCCCAAACCCCCTATATGGGACTTACCCTAAAGCCCAATAAATTTCCTTAGTTCAAAAGCTTAATTTTAGATGGCCCATTAAGGCCCAAAGCAGCAAGGTCCAAACAAGTAGCCCATCCGAGGCCCAAAAGATGTGAAGCCCAACAAGCCGATTACTCGGGGCATACTCAGATGTACGCTAAGCGTACACGCTGTATGGCTTGTACACCCAATGTACTCATCCATTAAGCCAACTTTTCCATTAAGCTCTAAATGCTTAAGTCCAAAGGTCCTAACCACATATCTGAGTCCTAAGAAGTGTCTAGAACCATAAAGTCACTAACTTGGTGACTTTGCATGCCCCAAAAGGTCCCAACTTCGAAATTATAACATTCTACTTCCATAAAATGGCCATAACTCATGCATGAAGGATTCTAAGCTCTAAAGATGACAACTTTATGAATCTAGAACCATAAAAACACCAAGAGTGGCAACTCAAAGCTCCTGGAGTGGTATCAACCACTAGATCTCATCAATGGGACCAAAAAGGGTCCAAAACTCAAACGAAGAATATCTAAGTTTCTAAAGAACAAGATCAAAGCTTTATACCTTAAATAAGCAATAAATAGAGGAGATAATCCAGATCCACAAGCTCTTCCTTGATCCACCACCTTGCACCAACCTTCTCATTCTTGAAAATGGATCAAAATACACCAAAATGGACACTACAAGCTCAAAATGCAAGAGAGAGGCTTAGGGTTTCGAATATGATGCTTAAGGGTCTAAGGAGGCTGAGAAATGAGGGTTTCTTAGGTCATAAAGATGAATATATATTATCCAACCCCAAAATAAGGGTTTTCAAGAATCATTACGTACGCCCCACATACACCTCTATACACTTGGCGTACGCCTCCGGAACCCCGACCAAGCCTTCGCATAAGTACGCTAAGAGTACCACTTGGTACGCCCCACATACTTGCTTTACAGCTTGTACGCTAAGCGTACATTGTGGTACGCCCCACGTACAACTCAAGGGCTTAAATGAAAAAATTAAATAATGCAAGGGAAAAAGAGAAACGTACCAGGATTCAAGTGTTACAATTCTCCCCCAATTGAATCAAACTTTGTCCTCGAAGTCTGCTTCTCCGAACAACTCCGGATAGTGCTTCCTCATCTCATCCTCGAGCTCCCAAGTCTACTTCGATCCCTTATGGTGTTGCCACTACACTTTCACCAGCTCGACTACCTTGATCCTCAAAGTCTTCGTCTACCAATCCAGGATTGTCACCGGTCTCTCAATATAGTTCAGGTGGTCATCTACCTAAATATCCTCCAATGGCACCACTATGTAATCATCCACTAAACACTTCCGCACCTAAGAGACGTGGAACGTACTATGAATCTGATTGAGCTCATCTGGAAGATCCAAGCAATAAGCAACCCGGCCCACCTAAGCTAAAACCATGAAAGGACCAATATGCCTGGGGCTCAGCTCGCCCCGCTTCCTGAACCGGATGACACCTTTCCAAGGTGACACCTTCAGGAGAACCATATCTCCCACCTGGAACTCTAAGTCTGACCGATGCCTGTCAGCAAAACTCTTATGCCTACTCTGAGCTGCCTCGAGCCTGCTCCGAACCTGTTGAATCAACTCGGTGGTCTTGAACACCACCTTGGTACTCCCCATAACCCGCTGACCGACCTCGCCCCAACAAATCAGGGTCCTGCATTTCCTTCCATGGAGCATCTCAAAAGGAGATCAATCAATGTTGGCATGATAACTGTTGTTATATGAAAATTCCACTAACAGATGATATATATGTATCCCAAGTCCCACCAAAATCCAACACACACGTATGTAGCATATCCTCAAGGGTCTGGATAGTCTACTCGCTTTATCCATTGGTCTGCGGATGAAATGTTGTACTGAAATGGAGATGAGTGCCCAACTCGTCATGGAACCTCTTCCAAAATCTGGAAGTGAAACGAACATCCCTTCCAGAAACCACTGATACTGGCACCCCATGACGTACCACCACCTCCCTGATATATACCTCACCCAACTTCTCTACAGAAATACACTCCTAGACTAGAATGAAATGCATGCTCTTGGTTAAATGATCCACGATGACCCATATCGAATTCACTATGTGTGCAGTCCTCGGCAGCTTTGTGATGAAATCCATGGTGATGTCTTCCTATTTCCATAATATAATCTCCAACGGTTGCATCTTGCCATGAGGTCGCTGATGCTCGGCCTTGACTTTCCTGTAAGTCAAGCACCGTTCCACATACCATGCCACATCCCGCTTCATGCAGGGCCACCAATAATCGGGACGAGGATCCCTATACATCTTTGTCGCCCCTATATGAATGGAGAACCTCGATTTGTGAGCCTCCTCCATCAGAATCTGGCGCACCCTTCCCCGGTACGGAACCCAGACTCGCCGATGAAAGAGTCAACAACCCACGACTATCATAATCAAAGGAAATCATCTGACCCAAAATACACTTGCTTTTTCGGTTCTCTTCCTTCATAGCCTCAATTTGTACCTTCCGAGCCCGCTCCAATAATGGAGTAATCATGGTCATCCTCAAACATATGTCTCTGATCGGAGTCATTACTGCCTTGTGGCTGAGAGCATCGGCCACCACATTAGCCTTCCTTGGGTGATAAAGGATCTCACAATCATAGTGCTTCACCACATCCAACCATCAACGTTGCCTCATGTTTAGATTCGGATGATCCATCAAATACCTTAGGCTCTTGTGATTCGTGTAAAAAGAACAACGAACCCCATACAGGTAATGCCAACAAATCTTGAGGGCGAAAACAACGGCCCCCAACTCCAAATCATGTGTCGTATAGTTCACCTCATGAGGCTTCATCTGCCTCGAAGCGTAAGCGATCACGCGACCCATTACTTCAATATTGCCCCCAAACCAAAGATCGAAGCATCACAATAAACCACAAAATCATCAACATCCTTTGGCAGGGTCAGAATCGGCGCCTCACACAACCACTGTCTAAGAGTCTCAAAAGTTGCCTACTACTCAGGCCCCCAGTGAAATGTCACCATCTTCTTGGTCAGTCGGATCAAAGTGTTGGGTTTTGAGCATTCTAACACTCCTAAGTGTACATGCAACCCTAAATACCTTGGATCTATGTTTTCTCTATTATACATGCAAATATGAACATCCAAGGTATTATCCTAATCTAGCATATAAAATAATGAATATAACAAGATAAAATACATACCTCTTTCATGTAGAAAGTCTTCATGAAGCTTGAGTGCCAAGTGCCCCAAGTGTGACACCTCAAATGGTTCACACAACACCAAATACACTTGGAATAACTTGAGAGAAATCTACACTTCATGAAATCGGCTAGCCCTTATTTTTTCACACTCTAGTGTGATCATAGTGGCCGATTTTGTCAAGAATAAGATCTTTATATAGTGTTACAATTAGGGTAAACCCTAATTGTCATGACTTTCCATTTCCTTGGATCCATGGGTTCAAATACACCATGGACCATCCATGGACCATCCTATGGGTTTTAGCCCAACTTGATTATCCATGGAGCGTTATCCCACTATACATGTATGGATGATTTACAACATCAACCCATATATTTAATTAGTCTTCTTTTGGTCACTTAATTAATCCTAGATTAATTCTTGATCAATACTAATTAAATAACCTTATTATTCTTATTATTAATATACTAGAACTTATAATATATTAATAACCATAAGTGTCTTATTTCTCTCATTATAGTCTATCCAAGTGCATGATGCCATGCAACCCAAATGGACCATGCCGGGTCGGGTCAAGTCTTACCAATTATAGTTATGGACTTAGACATTAATCCAGCAGTCTCCCACTTGGATAAGTCTAAAACTATTATTGCATATGACATCAGGAACCAACTGGAAATCGTAGCTCTCAAAAGCTTCTGTCGAACTCTGACCTTGTTGATGAACTCTGACCTTTGTCAATGACTTGTCCACTAGATAAGGGATCATATATTCCTCCATTCTAGATATCATATGGACTGAGACATGGATTATAATCATTCTCTCTGTCCATTTGTTGTTTCCCGATTTCCAATTTATGACGATTGACTAATTGAACAAATCAAATCAGTCCTGGCCCGGCCGAGCACTTCCATTTGTCATCATCAAATCATCGAGGGGCCCACAGATATCGCTTTTATCCTCTTGTAATGATTATGCACAAAGTCAGAAAGACTTGACAACAAACATTACAGAGCATTCCAAAGGAGATCAGCTCCTTGGAAACATCCTTCTTGCATTAAGTTTCCTAATCTTACACAGATTGAATAATTTCTAACCTTGAATCATTTCCATATTCCATTTTGACTATCACTTCTGAACAAGAGTTGCCTCCTTACAGATTATGTCAATATGGTCCTTCCAGAATTATCACTATACTTCCAACTGTCCTTGAGCAACCAATCTTTGGTAAACCTTAGATTGTCCTCGACAATTGTTTAATCCTTTTAGTCATATCCAGTTCTAAACCTTTTCCCTTCTTAATGCCCCAGGCATTTGAAAAAAGTTTAGAAAGGATGAATATAGCACATGTAATCGATCCTATATCCGAAGCATATGGGACATATTTCATGATGTTTCACATAAAGACAAAACCAGTCTTTTGCTATAATATTCCAATTTCTATTTGCCAAGTTCTCATATTTCACATTATGAAAAGGGATGCCGTAATCATAATCGAATTTTAGAACGCAAATAATGGACTCATATACAGAATTTCCTTATGTTGAGCCATTCCAACATGAAATTCATATATATATATATATATATATATATATATATATATATATATATATATATATATATATATATATATCCTTGACTAAATGATTAAAGCCTCATGATCTAAGCTTATAGATTTGAGATGAAGTATAATTTACTCTCCCTTAATTATAGCAAACAACCTTTTCCCAATTGAAACCTTTTGTTTTCTACAATTAACATTGCTAACTTGCAATATTTATCATAATTATCATGCTCCCACTAACATGATGATTATTAGCATAACACTTATGCTCCCACTAGCTTTGACATGTACTCAGAAATCAGCTGACTTTCTTACCAAAGTTTAGATTTCTGATACTAGATTGTTTTGATAAGACTTTATCAAAATCATACACCTTCCCTTAGATAGCACACTTGTGTGTCTAAACAATTATGAAGAGGGATGCCGTAATCATAATGGTTAGACCTTTTTGCCACTTCTCACAAGTCCAGGTTAGTGTGCCGGTAAACCACACACGCTCCACTAACGACTTTGAGAATGCAAATATCACAATTACTACCTAGCTAAAATCTACTTAGTGAAAGTGTTTCCTCACCATCATTTTCATGAATCGGAGAGAAACCTTATGACACTTAGATTTAATGGTGTATGTGTTCTTATCCATGTGAATTGTCAAAACCATAGTCACAAGACAAGGATAATGACAAATCCAAACTCATATGGACTGAACTCAATCTTAATTTCTTGCCACCTGGCAGCTCAAGGGCCTGCCATTGCTTCCAAGTTATTGTGCAACAAATTGAGAACTCTAAGAACTCATATGCAAAGCCAACTTTAACTGGAATGGGCACATAATATGTCAACACGATAGGTTATAAACCTCAAGTCGTGTGCTAGTGAAGAACTTCAGGTTTTATTCTTGATTAGTTCTTGAGACTTTCAAGACCTTTAAGACTCCCACTGTCCTCTTGACCTACAAGACTCCCTTGTAAAACATCCAAGAGATAGTGTGGATTCTAACCAAGACAAACACTTCACATAATTGGCCTAAGTTGGTCTTTGTTTTATCCAAAACATCACAACTTACCAATTTCAAATGTACAAGAGTAGAAAACTTTTACTCTTACATTTGACAAGTGTTTTAAACCTTCTTTGAGACATGTCACTCAAGTTACTATCTTGGAGTATGACTCTAAGATTTGTATTGGAACGAAGTATGACTCATCTTCTTGATTTAACCATTTCAACAATTCAAGTTCCTCTTCTTAGCTAGGCTCTTAGAGGATGACTTGTGATAAGGTCTCTAAATCATTAAGATGATCACAAAACTGATACTAAAGTACTCTCCCATCTTTTCAGATTTGAGAAACTTTTATCCTTCTTCCTAATTTGATTCTTCTTATTCGCTCTGCCATACATTGGAACCTTTTCCAATGTCTCAGAGTTACACTTAAGCTTGTAAGTATAATCATATTTACTGAGCTTTAGTAAACTATGACGAATAGTCTTATCAATCTTTTGTGGTGGACTTAATCAGTGCACAAGAATGTGTACTCGATCCCTTAGTCCTTTACTTGAATCACACATCCATGTGGCCGAGTAATTAGTCTTTATTTTTCCAATACTTGAAAGTTCTCATTCATCATGCTATACAACTTGCATGATTCCAAGTTCCGGTCCAATTGAAACTTGGGTGATGAGAATCTTTCCTTATTTGGTAAATTTAGACATTACCACAAATGAAAGAATAAATTTCATATTTCCACTCTTGCTATTAATGGAATCATATAAGCAACAATTCTTCCTCAAATGCCATTGTAAGGATATTTTAAAATAAATAAAATCAAAATTTTCCTTTTATTTTAAACTTTGCGGAAAACTTGTCCTTACAATCCATATGAAAACTTGTTGTCATCTATTCCTAAGTAATATCTCATAACTCCTAAGAAGTAGCTCAAGAATCCGATCTTCAAACTACGCGATAGAAATCCATCTATGCGATCAGATTCAGCATATTCTTTCTTTAAGTTTCTTCACTTTTCTTTGATTCTTAAAACATCACCATGTGACCCAGTCACATCATGTATCAAGAATCTCATAATAGAAACTTAACAGAGTTAGATAGTAGACTTTACCTGAAGTAGAGTCAAACTTATTGACTTTAACATCCTTAGGCAAATTTGGCAGCTTCACAACCAATGCCCCTTTCTTTGGCAATATAAACATATGGACCCTTTGATAATGGTACACGGGACTATCACAGACTTAGCTTTTCTCTTCACCATTTGGTCAACCAAGTTGACTATGGCTGATCCCTTTCCATTGGGAAGAGAATGCTTTCCTGGATTTCATGTGTCACTATTGTCAATGTCCATCAAGTTTTAAGGAAGTTGATCTTAACAAATAGATAAGATCATTAAGGGTCTTGTCATAGTCTGTTTCATAGGTGTCCCAAAGGAACTCACTATGTGACTTAGAGAGTGATTGAACCACCAACTTTCTCAAGACTTTGACACCCAACTCTCCCGGCTTGTCAATATGTGACTACATCTCCAAGATGTGACCACACTTAGACCTTGCCTTGCCAATAGGGTTTGAGTGACCTTAAACTTTTCAAGAACTTGTGGGTTAGGGAGAATAATTTGAAGAGGTGAAGAAGTATGATATCCATGGGACATCATCTTCATTAGGAAAGCTTGCTTCAAGAGATTTGGGGAGATCATAAATGTCTAAACCAGACATCTTTTGGGAGATATTCAAGATAGTTGATCTTAAGTCCTTAATATAACACCCAATATGAAATATTAAGGCTAGGACCCAACAAACTATTTTATAACTTAGAAGAGATATGCCGTAATCCAAGCTATAAAATACTTGAAGGTAGGTGAATGACGATTCACCAATTTCCACCAAGATAAATGAAATGTATTATTAGGTTTTAATTGGTTTTGAAACTCCTAGATCTTTGAGATTCATTGAACTGTTCAATGACATGTTTCAATCTCGAGTGTGCCCTTCAGGTTTTGTGACTGGGATGCTGAGGATCACAAAACAAGGTGTGAAGTAACCATGCAAATTACTTGGTACCCTTAAGTGTTTACCCCTCAATCGATGTGCCGGTTAACCACACACGCTCCATCGATACTATGATAAACATCAAGTTACCCTCTGCCTACCTTGTTAAATGCGAGTTAGTGTGCCGGTTAACCACACACGCTCCATCGATACTATGATAAACATCAAGTTATCCTCTGCCTACCTTGTTAAATACGAGTTAGTGTGCCGGTTAACCACACACGCTCCACTAACCGACTTAAACAAAGTGCAAAGTGTAATTTCATGGATTAGCACCTTATTCACATTTTCCTAAGTAACTAAGATTGGGTATTACTAAGAGTTTAGTTACTTAGTATTTATCATTAATACTTTTAATGAAGGGAGAATTATAGTCCTGTCAAACCCGTTCGGCTAACGACCCTCCACCAGTTAAGCAAGCGGTGGGTGAGAGTGGACACCCATTAAGTTGCCATTTTATAGGCAACAACCTTATACCCACCTTATAGACCGGCTTCGTGAATGAGGCATACTAGCGGTAAGACTGACTTTACTCTTATATATATATATATATATATATATATATATATATATATATATATATATATATATATATATATATATTATTAACTTATAATATTATAAAGTATAAGGGTTGAATTTTAACTTTTAAAATTCTAAGGGCTAACTTGGAATTAAAGTATTCATAAGAGAAAACTTTACAAATTCCAAAACTTGAGGGCAAGTTTTAAAACTATTCAAAACTAATTAATTCCATAACTTATGTGTTTAAAGTAGTTTTAATCCAAAAACTCTTCAAGTTCCATAACTTGAGGACAAGTTATGGAAGACTTTAAACTAATAAAAGAATTAACTTTTCTTTATTTTATAACTTATGGAATTAATTAAGGTTACACTTTTTTATTTATTTATTATTTAATGAAGAGACTCTTGGTCCTCCATAACTTGAGGACAAGTTATGGAGTCATAAAACCATTTAATTAGAACTAGACTCTTCATTTTGTAACCTTTGCCAACTTTTATGAGTTTTATGAAACTTAAGTGTGCCTTTTCATATAACTTGAGGACAAGTTACAAAAACACATTTTTGAATCAACTCTTAGATTAATTTGGATTGAAAACAACTATTTCACTAAACTTTTCTATTAATCTAAGCAACTCATAAGAACAAGATAATTCAAATCAAACTTTTTCATGTAATTAGTCTAAACCTTAAACTAATACAAAACATGAATCTATTGACAATTATCTTTGAAATTGGATTAGCATGAACATTACCACATTAAAAACAAGTTTATAAGTTCAAAAACATCTTAGGGTAATGTTCCTAGTCCAATTCCAGCCAAAAAAGTCGAATTTATGTTGTCTGGGGGTCCAACTCATCGAGTGCACGAACCAACTCGGCGAGTTGGATGCTTTTTGCCTTGGACTCGGTGAGTCCATTCATGGACTCGACGAGTCTGCTGGGCAGACAGCATCAAAACTCGATTTTCCAGCTTCTTTTGCAAGTATAACAAGAAAACAAGCCTAGGCTCTGATACCACTGTTGGGTTTTGAGCATGTGACATCCCCAAAATCACGGCCAGAAAAGACCGGTTTGTTTATGCTTTGTTTAAAAATCAGAGTTACATTTTAAATGAAAGTGTTGCGGAATTTGTCCCAAAACAAAAATATGATAAAGATTTATCAAAAGCATTTCCATAGAAATGTATTTCATTAAAAGACTCGGGATGTCATGTTCGTACAGATCAAAAGCATAAACAGTACAATATAAGCCTTACTACCTTATTTCATATCTACAGGCCTATATCCGTAATCCCTCGTCCAAAACATCACACCTATGCTCATGCGCCACTACCTGTAATACATAAAACTGAGTGGGTCAGGCTTGGGAGCCTGGTGAGCACATAGGGTTTTCAACCCACAATAAATAAGTTTATTAATTTCATCGATCAACAATAACCCGATTACCCGTTCCCGTTATCCTCACTTTACGTCCCTAAACACCTATCATAAGGGACCTAGCCTAAGGATCATCATCGGGACGGACACTACTGCTAAGGGGATTCCTCAGCAATAAATGTCCTAAAGGCAACCATGTGGGGGATGGAGTACACCGGTGAACATATCGTTCACAAACACCTACAGGTTGCAAGCATGCTAGTGTTCCACTGGACTGTCTAGAAGAGTCTGTGGTCGTCATCCATACTCCGCTAGATGACAGAATCAACAACATCAACATCGAGGCCTCTCATCATTTTATCACACATCACCTATTGCATCTACCCATGTTTTACCCCAACATTTTCATAGATATAAAATACATATACAGTTTAAATCATTGAAAACATGTATAACAACGTTCATCTAGCATAGATAGCAAGTATTCAGATAATATGCACACATAGCACGTAATTTATATAAAATACTTCATATCTATGTGTAAGTTCAAAGTAACTATGCACTCACTTGTTAAGGTGATGATTCCAAAATCGGGCAGCGCTTGCTTCTAACAATTCTATTTTCCTTCGACGAAACCTAGCATTATTATCGCTAAATTTTAGTCTAATATTTACCATGACCAACTATTAGTCTTAGTATTATTATTATTATATAAGCGTTAAACAATATTTTCCAACCACTATGTACAGACAGGGGCCAGACATAAAACACCGGAGGGCAGGACCATTTTGGCATATAGCACTTCTGAAATCCAATAACCCTATGCGGCCCTTTAAACCAGATTCCCCGTACCGCGAGTAGTTAAAAAAAATATTATAACGACACTTATATAAGTTATAATAATAGCTCAAATATTTATTATAAGTTCATAATAACAATACTAATTTTAAATATAAGCTATATTAAAATAAGGTAAGCATAACTTACTTACAAGGGGGTTTTAGCTAGGAGTCGGGCTCTGCAGGGGCAGAACTTCGTCGCTGAATCTTTCTAAGAAAGATTCGTGCAGCGCTTCAGCGCTCACCTTACTATACTAAGCTACAGAAAGAGAACTCGAATCACGAGGGACCGAAATGCTCGAGGGATAAGCAGAGAAATACTCTTGAATCAAGAGAATGGTGCAAGAAATATGAGAGCCCAAGGCTCTTATTTATACTAATTGAATTTTCAAAAACTACCCTCCATAATTACTTAATGACCTTTTAGTTATATAAACAACTAAACACCCCTCTATAATACTATTATAAATGGATTTAATGATATTTGTACTAAACTAATGTCGAAAGAACTCAACATTAGTCTTATAATGACCGCATCGTCGATACCTTTCTAATGATATATACATATGTATATATATGTGTACGTATACATGATTTATACTTTATTTTAATACGTAAATATGCTATTATAATTTGTAACTCGTTCATACGAACTCTGTTTTTGACGTTCTTTATATCCACGCGTAGGTAAAGACGTACTCTACAACTTTCGTTTAGACTCCGTAGGCTAATTTTGACTTTATTTTTAAAGTTATATTTTTAACAAGCCGGGACAGGATTGGTCTGTTTAAAATCTCATAACTTCTTCATACGAAGTCAGATTTGGGCGTTCTTTTTATCGATGTTCTTAGTTTAACATATTCTACGACTTTCGTTTAGATCACTAAGGCTAAATATCGCTCTATCGTAAATTCACTATTCACGCTTCCCGGTATCGTGCCGGTTCTGTCGTGAAACTTCGACGGGTCATAACTTCTTCGTTATAACTCGGATTTCGGCGTTCCTTATATGCACGGAAACCTTGAGACATATTCTACAACTTTATGTAGAGATATCGGGATTATCTCACACTTTAATTTTGACGCTCATTTTTATTCTTTATTAATTATACATTTATAATTAAATAATAAACACATATAATTCACATAATACTCAAATATTTCATCTTTATTACTTCAAAAAGAGTTACAAGAGTTGACCTAGACTATTACATTGACAAAAATGCTTAGCCCTGAAACCCGGGCGTTACAGAGCATTCTAACACTCCTAAGTGTACATGCAACCCTAAATACCTTGGATCTATGTTTTCTCTATTATACATGCAAATATGAACATCCAAGGTATTATCCTAATCTAGCATATAAAATAATGAATATAACAAGATAGAATACATACCTCTTTCATGTAGAAAGTCTTCATGAAGCTTGAGTGCCAAGTGCCCCAAGTGTGACACCTCAAATGGTTCACACAACACCAAATACACTTGGAATAACTTGAGAGAAATCTACACTTCATGAAATAGGCTAGCCCTTATTTTTTCACACTCTATTGTGATCATAGTGGCCGATTTTGTCAAGAATAAGATCTTTATATAGTGTTACAATTAGGGTAAACCCTAATTGTCATGACTTTCCATTTCCTTGGATCCATGGGTTTAAATACACCATGGAGCATCCATGGACCATCCTATGGGTTTTAGCCCAACTTGATTATCCATGGAGCATTATCCCACTATACATGTGTGGATGATTTACACAATCAACCCATATATTTAATTAGTCTTCTTTTGATCACTTAATTAATCCTAGATTAATTCTTGATCAATACTAATTAAATAATCTTATTATTCTTATTATTAATATACTAGAACTTATAATATATTAATAACCATAAGTGTCTTATTTCTCTCATTATAGTCTATCCAAGTGCATGATGCCATGCATCCCAAATGGACCATGCCGGGTCGGGTCAAGTCTTACCAATTATAGTTATGGACTTAGACATTAATCCAACACAAAGGAACAACGATCTTTGAGAAATAATGGATGAATCTCCGATAATAGCCAGCCAAAGCAAGGAAACTTAGAATCTCAAATGGAGACTTTAAAACCTCCTACTTCATCACGACCTCGACCTTGGCCGGATCGACCAGAATACCCTTCTGGTTGACAAGGTGCCCCAAAAACTGCACCTCATGCAACCAAAACTCACACTTAGAGATCTTTAGGAAAAGTCTCTCCCTCCTCAATGTCTCCAACACTTCCCTTAAGTACTCCTCACCTTGCTCCTGAGTCTTCGAATAAACCAAGATATCATCAATAAATACTATCACAAAACGATCCAGCATCAGCATGCACACGTGATTCATGAGATCCATGAACGCGGCTGGATCATTGGTGAGACCAAAAGGCATCACCACGAACTCATAATGACCATATCCAGTCCGAAAAGTTGTCTTCTGCACGCCCTCATCCCTGACCCACATCTGATGATAACTTGATCGCAGACCAATCTTGGAGAACCAAGATGCACCCTGAAGTTGTTCAAAAATATCATAAATCCTCAGGAGTGGATAACGGTTCTTCACCGTTACCTTATTCAGCTCCCTGTTATCTGTGTAAATACGGTGAGACCCATCGTTCTTCTTGACAAATAGAATTGATGCTCCAGAGGGCGAACTACTCGGCCGAATGAATCCCTTGTCCAACAGCTCCTGCAGTTGTGTAGATAACTCTTGCATCTCGAGGGGAGCCAACCAATACGATACTTTGGCTATCGGATCCGTACATGGAACCAAATCGATCCTGAACTCAACCTGCCTCTCCAGAGGCAGCCCAAAAACATCCTCTGGGAATACATCCGGTTAATCCCGCACAATCGGTACATCATCCACGGTCGCCTTACCCTTATCCTGGGTATCCATGACATAGGTGACATAACCCAAGCAACCCTACTAAAGAATACGTCTGGCCCTCGCTGCAGAACATAAAATTGGCCGACGATGCAGTCTCTCACCATGAATCATAAACTCTCCCCCACTTGGGGCCCAAACATGAACTAACTGCTGCTCACAGTCGATCACTACCCCATTAGGGCTCAACCAATCCACAGCCACGATAATAGTGTCCCCACGAAGAGGGATGGGAACCAAATCAACCGGATATTTCTTGCTGAATAATTGAAGGGTACATGTAACATCCATAAAATTCATGAAAATTTTAAACTTTTCAAACATTTCAAAACCATCCATTGTTTATAAATTGTTTTCAAAATAATCCAATATAAGAGTTTTCCCAGAAATCACAACATGAAAAACGAGGAGGTGCACAATCAAGCCTTCGCCTTCCCACGATCATCTGAAGTACCTGAAACAAAATCCACAACTGTAAGCATGAAGCTTAGTGAGTTTCCCCTAAAATACTCACAAAACAACAACACACATATAATAATAGCATACAATGGGCCCAATCAACCATCAGGTTGGAATGCCAACATACTATGGGTCCAATCATCCTTGGGATGGTATACCCTCGGCCCTCAACCATCGGGTTGGAATGCCCACATATTATGAGTCCAATCATCCTCGGGATGGAATACTCTCGGCCCACAACCATCAGGTTGGAATGCCCACATACTATGAGTCCAATCATCCTCGGGATGGAATATTCTCGGCCCACAATCATCGGGTTGGAATTCACACATACTATGAGTCTAATCATCCTCGGTATGGAATACTCTCGGCCCACAACCATTGGGTTGGAATGCCCCAGTCTGTTGGCTCATGCACAAAGCAGAAAAGCCTCAACCACAAGTCAAACATATGCACATATATCAGATAATCACATAACAGTCTACAGACAGTCAAATCGATCTACAGATCACTAAGTATAGCAACATCCTATCTACCAGGATATCGATCTAACAAATCATAACCACATAGAAACATCCTATCTACCAGGATACCGATCTAACATAACACAAAAGTAAAAAAAGCAGGATAACAATCCACAGGGTTGGCCTTGGTGCCTTCAACCCTTTAGTATAGTGAGGAAAACTCACCTCACAAGTAGTGTTAAATCAAGAAGATCAAACCCCAACTCTCAGCTCCGATCTCGACTGCCTACAACCACCATGTGACTCACTTCATTAAAATCCTGAATTACCAAAATACCCTTAAAGTCAAACATGGTCAAATTCAACAATCAAGGTCAACAATCCATGTTGACCCAACTCGTCGAGTGCATCTAGCAACTCTTCAAGTTCCTTCGGTGTTCAGAGAATCGTGAAAAGCTAGAGACAACTCGCCGAGTTACCAGGGCAACTCGTCAAGTTCTTCAACATCCAGAAAGCAGGAAAACCCTAATCAACTCATCGAGTTGGCAAAGCAACTCGTCGAGTTTTTCCTAGCCTTAATGCATTCAGACACTTCCAAGCGAAACCAAAGCCCCAAACTATAGATATGGTCCCCTAGGACTAAGATACCACGTAAAGTTGCTAACTTTACGTCCATGCATGGCATCAAAGGCGCTAAAACACTCAAATAAGGCTTATCGAGGGATTTAGGGCATGAAGAAGGGCCAATACTTGATAAAGCATGGAACTTTAGGCTTAAAGAGCCACAACACATCCAGATCTGAATTGGCAACGTCAAACAATGCATCATTCAAAGAATGACTCCAATATGGATCAAGAATAACAATATCTTTTCATAAAAGTAGATCTAGGCGATAAGAGGCCAAGGTATCGACTTTATACCTCAAAACGGTTGCCACAACAGAGTAAACACCAGATCTACAACCTCTCCCTTCATCCAACTTCTTCAAGCTTCTTGTTCCTTCCAAAAGAGCACTAAAATCACTCTTTAAGCTCACACACACACACACAATAAGAGCAAAAGCATGAACTAGGGTTTTTCTCTGGACTAGGAGGCAATGAAGGAGGCCAACAATGAGAGTTAAGGCCTTTAAATAGTATGCAAAGCCTAAAAATTAGGTTTTTCATGTCCAATCTTCAACTCGTCAAGTTGGGGTTTTCCAACTCGTCGAGTAGACATTGAAATATACGCGGGCATTCAATACTCTACACAAAGAGTTGGATCCTTCCAAGTCGTCGGGTTGCTCTGAAAATAACATATATAAGCTTTTAAATTCATAACATAAAATTGGGATGTTACAGTACAACCCTGATGAACCCTCGCAACCCGAATTGTCCTATCATTAGCAATCTCAACATCATGAGGACAATCCAGCTCCCCCGGAGCTCCAGCAAATCTCTGTTGGATTTGGTGTCTAAGCACATAACTATAACTGGTATGTACTGTACCCGACAGTAGCATGCTCCTTTTGGGTTGCCTTCACCAGTGCAATTTGATAGGATGGTTTTTTGAGAATAATGTTATTTACGATTTATTAGTATATTATAAGTATAATATATTAATATGGCTATTTAATTAGTATTGTCCAAGAATTAATTTGGAATTAATTTTGTGGTCAAAAGAGACTAATTAGATATGGAGGGATTGATTATGTAAACCAATAAGATAACCCATGGATAGTCCATGGAGGTTAAACCCATGGAGCATAGGAATGTGGAAAGTCATCGATCACTAGGGTTTACAAAGTGTAACCCTAGCACTTGCCACAACTATAAATAGAACCCTCCATCCACCAAAATCGGTTGCACTTACATTTGAGATAAGTAACTTATTCTCTTAGAGCCACCTTTTGCATATTGGTGTGTGTGAACCATTAGAGGCATCACACTTGAGGTGCTCAAGCTTTCAAAGGTCAAGAACTTTACCCTACTTAAGAGGTAAGCATCCAAACTATGTTTTATTATATAGCTTCAATTTTATGCTAGCTAGGTTGAATGCTTTGGAAAAAGAAAATTGAATGTATAATTTGAGAAAACATAGATCCAAAGCATTTCGGGTTGCTTGTGCACTTAGGAAGTGTTATAGTGCTCAAAACCCAACAGTGGTATTAGAGCCTAGGATTGTTTTCTATTATATTTGATGCTTGCTTGTTTTTCAAAGTTGAAAAATCGAGTTTTTTGCATTTTGCCTGATGAACTCGCTGAGTCCACTGGGGAACTCGGCGAGTCCATGCAAAAATGAAGCTACTCGACAAGTCCAGTTCATGGACTCGCCGAGTTGGCTGATCAGAGTGTAGAATTTTGTGTTTTTGGCCAAAATTGGATATGATCATTACCACAAACTGTTTTGAATCATAAAATATGTTTTTTAAGATATGATAGTGATCATGTTCATCCAATTGAAAGATAATTTTCAAAGTTTCATGTTTTGTATTAGTTTATATGATTAGGCCAATTACATGAAATTTGTTTGATATGAATTATTTTGTTCTTATGAGTTTGAATAGATCATGTATGGATTATTTGATTATTGTGTTGGTTAAATTAATGATCTAAATGCTTTTAAATGTGCTCCATAACTTATCCTCAAGTTATGGAAAATGAAAAGTCACTTCTTTAAAAGACATTAAAACTCATAAGTTATGGACTTGAAGAGTTTTCACATGTTTCAAAACTTGCCCTCAAGTTTTGGAATGTGCAAAGTCTCATTAAATGAAACTTTAATTCCAAACCCTAGAGTTCTAAAAGTTAAAATTCAACCCTTATACTTTATAATATTATAAGTTTAATAATATATATATATATATATATATATATATATATATATATATATAAGACAAGTCAGTCTTACCATCAGTATGCCTCATTCACGAAGCCGATTTATAAGGGTATAAGGTTACTGCCTATAAAATGGTGATTTAATGGGTGTCCACTCTCACCCACCGCTTCCTTGACTGGTGGAGAGTCGTTAGTCGAACGGGTAGGATAGGACACCAATTCTCCCTCAATAAAAGTATAATGATAAATATAAAGTAACTAAACTTTTATTTAATTCCCAATCTTATTACTTTAGGAAAAATGTGAAAAATGGTGTTAATCCATGAAATTGCACTTTGCACCTTGTTAATTCGTTAGTGGAGCGTGTGTGGTTAACCGGCACACTAATATGGGACTGAAAATGTGTGGCAAAGGGTAGCTTGATGTTAATCATAGATCAATAGAGCGCGTGTAGTTAACTGACACATTGATTAGGTGATTTGTAACATTGGGTGTACCATGTTAATTTGCATGGTTATTCACACCTTGTTTGTGATCCTCGGCATCCCAGTCACAAACTTGAAGAGCACAATCGAGATTTAAACATGCCTTTGAAAAGTTCAATGAATCTCAAAGATCTAGGAATTTCAATCCAGTTAAAACTTAATAACCTATTTCGTTTTTCATGGTGGAAAATTGTAAATCGTCATTTACCTACCTTCAAATATTTTACAATTGGATTACAACATCCCTCTTCGCAATTGTACAATATTGTGTTGGTTCCTAGCCTTAATATTTCATTTGGGTGTAATATTAAGGATTCTCATCTAATCTAAACTTTGTTCTTCTTCTTTTTCAGATGTCTACCCCAAACAATACTTCAACACTAATTCCTTCAGGCTCTTTCTCCCTCATGAACCTATGTGGGAGGGTTATTTTTGATGGCTCAAACTTCAATGACTGGATTCGTAACATCAGAATGGCTATTCGTTATGAGGACAAAGAATATGTCCTTGAAAAAGAGCTTAAGGAGATTGATGTCACCATTACTACTCCTAAACAAATCGTTGAACACACTACTCGTGAGAGGGATGTGACAAAGGTGTCCTGTTTTATGATTGCAACCATGACTGCAGAGCTACAGAAGTCCTATGAGGACTACTATCCCTATGAAATGTATCATGACTTGATGGAAAGATGCCATCAAAGTGCTCGGCAGGAGAGGTATGAGATCATTGCCTCCATGATCACAACCAAAATAAAGGATGGTGAACCCATCACGGCCCACTTGTAGAAGATGCAGAGATATGTGGACCTCTTACTAAAATTGAATGTCAATTTTGATGAAGAATTGGCCATAGATATAATTCTACACTCTTTACCTTCTTGTTATGATCAGTTTCGTATGACTATCATATGAACAAGGAGGAGGTCACTCTTAGTAAGCTTCAAGGACATTTAAGGACTGCGGAAAGCAGCCTTAAAGGCAAGTCGGTTGTGTCTACTCCTACTACTACTACTTATGCCCCTGTTCTGGCAGTAGGACATGGAAAGGGAAAGAAGAGGAAGGCTCACTCCAAGAGCCGCAAGGGAAAGTCTGTTGATGGATCCTCTTCTAGTGGGACCAAAGTTGGTACTGTTAATCCGTCTTCCAATCCGAAGGATGCTGACTGCTTCCATTGTCATGAAAAAGGGCACTGGAAACGAAGCTGCCCCAAGTACTTGGAGGACATAAAGGATAGGAAGATCAAACCCTCATTTGTAGGTATTTAAACTATTCAATCTAATAACTCATCACATGCTAATTCTTGGGTCCTTGATACAAGTTGTGGATTTCACATTTGTTCTTATTTGCAGGGACTAAAAAGAAGTAAGGATGTGGAGTACGGGAAGATAAACTTAATCATGGGAAATAGGAAAATGTCGCATGTAACCAACATTGGAGTTTATTATTTATTGCTTAGAAATGGTTAATTTAAATTTAGATTTGAATAATTGTTGTTACTCGGCTGATATGGTGAGAAATATTATTTCCTTTCATAGTTTGTACAAACAAGGTTTTACTTTTTTGTTTAATAATGAAGTTGGTGCTATTTATGCTTATTATAATGGTGTATTTTATTTTGAAGCATTACCTTGCAATGGTGTATATGAAACTATGAATGTTGTAGATAACCTAGGAAATAATGTGTTGAATATTGATTCGTCCAACATTTTGGACAAGGCATGCTTGTGGCATTGTCGTCTTGGACATGTCAACAAGAAGTGCATAGCCCAACTCCAAAAGGATGGAGTCTTGGAGTCATTCGACTTAAAGTCAGATGACACTTGTGAGTATTTTTTACTTGGAAAGATGATTAAGTCACCCTTCACTGGTACTTGTGAAAAGGGTGAAGGTTTGTTGGACCTCATACACATCGATGTGTGTGGACCATTCAGAACTGCCACAAGGGATGCTAACTGCTTATATGTGACTTTACTGATGATTATAGTAGGTATGGCTATATCTACTTAATCAAGCATAAGTCAAAAACTTTTAAAAGGTTCAAAGATTTTAAGCAAGAAGTGGAGAATCAATTGGACAGGAAGATAAAGATGCTACGATCCGATCGTGGAGGAGAGTATCTTAGTATCGAGTTCCTTGACTATCTTAAGGAATGTGGAATTGTTTCACAATTGACGCCACCTAGGACACCACATCTTAATGGTGTGGCTGAAAGGCGCAATAGGACCTTGCTAGACATGGTTCATTCCATGATAAGTCAAGCTTCATTACCAATCTCATTCTGGGGGTATACCTTAGAGACTGCCACCCATATCTTTAATCTTGTCCCTACAAAAAAGGTTTCCAAAACATCTTACGAGATGTGGACAGGGAAGGCTCCCTCGTTAGGCCACATCAAAGTTTAGGGTTGTGACGCTTTTGTGAGAAAAGAAACTCACGAAAAGCTCAAAGCTCGGAGTGAGCAATGTATTTTCATCGGCTACCCGCACAAGTCCTTTAGATATCTCTTCTATAGACCGAGTGACAATGTTGTCTTCGTTGTGAGGAGAGGAGTCTTTCGAGAGAGAGAAAGAGAGAGAGACAGAGAGAGAGAGAGAGAGAGAACTCATATGCCAAGAAGAAAGTGGGAGACAAATTGACCTTGAAGAGCTTCAAGAGTTAAGCAATGAAGGAACCTCAAACACTAGCACTCAACCCGAGGAGGAAACTCTGGTTGAACCAATTGACAAATTTGTACCTCCGAGGCGTTCCAATGTAGTTAGTGTTCCACCTGTGTTAAATGGTTTTCATATATAGGTGATACATTTATCAGTGATAGCACACTGATAAATTTGGATGAACCTAACAACTACAAGGAAGCCATGGCAGGCCCCGAGTCTGCTAAATGGAAAGAGGCTATGGACAGTGAGATTCAGTCCATGTATGACAATCAAGTTTAGAACTTGGTTGATAATGTTCCAGGCCGTAAGAAAGTCGAGTGCAAATGGATCTTCAAAAAGAAGACCGACATGGATGGGAATGTACACACATATAAGGCGCGAGTGGTTGCAAAGGGCTTTACTCAAACTCCGGGAGTTGACTATGATGAGACCTTCTCACCAGTAGCGAAGATTAAATCTATAAGGGTTATGCTAGCCATTTTTGCATTTCATGACTATGAAATATGGCAAATGGATGTCAAAACCACTTTTCTTAATGGAAAGTTGGCTGAAGATGTTTACATGAGTCAGACAGAGGGTTTTGTCAATGCAAAGTATCCTAATAGAGTGTGTAAGCTTGAGAAATCCATATATGGATTTAAACAAGCATCTCACAGGTGTAATCTTTGTTTTGATGAGAAAGTCAAAGAGTTCAGATTTTCAAGAAGCGAGGATGAGTCATGTATGTATGTCAAAGCTAGTTGGAGCATAGTCAGTTTTTTGGCGTTGTATGTGGATGACATACTACTCATAGGAAATGACATCCCAACCTTGTAGGAGGTCAAGTCCTAGCTTGGGGAGTATTTCGCTATGAAGGACCTCGGAGAAGCTGCCTATATCTTGGGGATAAGGATATTTAGAAACATAAGTAAAATACTAATAGGACTAAGTCAAAGTACCTACTTGGACAAGGTGTTAAAACGTTTCAGCATGGAGAACTCCAAGAAAGGTGACTTACCTATCCAAGGCAATACCAATGTAACACCATGAAAATTTAAAACAATTTTTCATTTCTCAAACAACATAAAACTCATATAATGTTCTCAAATCTCATGTTCATCAAATTTCATCATAATAAAATATATCCCAAGATCACAAAATACAATCCTCTGTCGGTGTGTACAGATCATGTTGGTGCCTTCCCGCGATCCTCGCTAGTACCTGAAACAAATAACACATAACACTGTAAGCATAAATGCTTAGTGAGTTCCCCAAAATACCACATACAACACATATTATCCACTCGAGGTTATAACTCTGTATGACCCTATGGTCAATGTGTCTCAATGGGACCCTCCAGTTCCATATCTCTGTGTACCCTCTGGTCCTAACTCTATGGACCTTTCGGTCCTAACTCTATAAACTCTGAATCATACATAACACAAATCACATAGAAATCACATCAATCAAAAAGCATACAAGATACTATGTCACATAACTCTAATTACCACTCTTTGGTAAAGTATAGTGAGAAGACTCACCTCGGGTAACTCGGATGATCTCAAACTCGAAATACTGATCTAGCCTCCGCCTAATCACATAAAATAAATTCTCCTAATCAATACAGCTCTCAAAGGCTGGACTAGTCCCTCTCTAAATTCCCTCAGAAGGGTAAAAGACCATTTTACCCCTCAATTGGCTCAAAAGTCCAAATATTGACCAAACCCTAAAAGTCAACAGAGGGCAGTACGCGGTGCGTACCAACTCTTGTACACGGGGCGTACTCTGGCGATCCAGAATCGGGGTCTCAAACCCTTACGCGGTGCGTTCTGAGATTTACGCCCAGCGTAAGTCTCAGTTTCATGTTGTTATTGATTTTTGGTCTTAAACTATTTAGACATAAGCTCAAATTCTGACTATTCTAAGGACACTTAATCCATAAAGTCGAAACCTTTAAGCCTTTGCATGGCTATAAAGGCTTCCAATCAATCTAAACACCTTTCCTCTTTCCTCATTAAGCCTATATCTCATGCATGACTTAATAGTCACGTCCAAGATTGGATTTTTATGGACCTACAACACATATTACACTGGAATAGGGAAAATCTAAGCTTATGGAGACTCTTTGCTCATAAAGTCTCCACCTTAGAACCAAAAACCCTAAAAATGGGTCCATAAAGCGCAAATCAAAGATGACAAGGAAAGCTTTGATCTTTTTACCTCCAAGTGAAACTCCAACCTCTGTAGAGCTCAGATCTAAGCTTGTCCTCCAACATCTAGCTTCCACAATGGCCTCCTCTTCTCCTTCACCACCACAAAATGGAACTTTCAAGCTTAAGCACACACACACAAGCTTATAACAGGTTTTTTCTCTCTTAGGGTTTCACTCTCTGCAATATGGTGGTTGGGGTAAGGGCCTTATCATTCCTTTTATAGCCCTCAAGTCTCATTTAGGGTTTTGCATCGGAGCCAATTACGCCCGACGTAACTTTGGTACACCCAGCGTACCTATTAGAGTCCGCGTCCAAATTAAGCGCATGAGTACGCCCAGCATACTCATTTGCAACATTTTCCACTCAAGGGCTAAACTTGACAACTTGGCACATAAGAAGGGTTAAATAGATGTACCTGAATTTCGGGATGTTACAACCAAACTGAGTAAGACTTCGAGTCCGAGTACAGAGGCTGAGATAGCAAAACTGAGTCACATACCATATGCTTCTGCAGTTTGTTCGATCATGTATGCTATGAATTGTACTCGCTCTGATGTGGCCTTTGCTTTGAGCATGGTCAGCAGATATCAAGGGAACCTTGGTAAAGCTCATTGGACTGCAGTTAAGAACATTCTTAAGTACCTACGGAGGACTAAGGATTGGGTCCTTACCCTCGGTGGGAGCGATGACTTGATAGTAATAGGGTACAACGATGCGAGCTTTCAGACCAAGAGAGATAGCTTCCGCTCTCAGTCGAGCTGGATATTTACCCTGAATGGAGGAGCAGTGACATGGAAAAGTTCCAAGCAGGAGACTGTCATTGATTCAACTTGGGAATCAGAGTATATATCAGCAATCGAAGTAGTGAAGGAGGCAATATGGTTGAAAAACTTCATCGGAGACCTTGGAGTCATTCCATCCATAAAGGAGCCTGTGGAAATTTTCTGCGATAATGAAGGGTCGGTTGCCTTAACCAAGGAACCAAGAGATCATGGAAGAACCAGACATAGCGATAGAAAGTACCACTTCATAAGACATCAAGTAGAAGAAGGGCACCTCATGGTGAAGAGGATATCGTCAGAGGACAACCCAGCAGATCCCCTCACAAAGGGACTGACTAGGGTTAAGCACTTGCAGCATGCGAGGGGCATTTGGCTAAAGGACGATATTACTTTTATTGATTAGATAAACCGAAACTTGTAATAGCTAAATTGTAATTGACATTTGATGATGAATAAAAGGAGTTTTATTTATAAGTAAAGTTACTGTCTTGTGTCAGTTATTTACTATTGTTTCATTTTTCATGTTTTGACTTCCAGAATAATAAGATTTGTTCAAACTATCCACAGTCAATCATACTTTGGAAGTAGGTATGAAAGAAGACTGTCATGAGTTGGCTTGTAGGATTGTCTAAGGAGTTAGGCATAGCAACAGGTTTGCTACACCATTCATAATTACTTCTGACATAAGATTTGAGTATTGGATCAACCCGCGCTCACTTGAATCACTTCATGGAATTTATCACGAGTGATTGTGAGACGATAATATCATATATATGTCTTCAAACCTAGATATATGAGTTGTTGACTATGATTTAGTCATGCATTGATGGCACAAAAACGCATCAGTAACTTGATGTTATAAAAACGTGTCATTGTGCATGATTTAATGAGTAGTTAGTAGAAACATATAATGTCGAAGTTTATCTGTTCCTTTTATCCTAAGAGGATTAAAAGAGATATCTTGGCCCCCTCGATGATTCTGTTTTGACTTATGTGTTGGTCCCGATCAGAACTAAATTGATGTGTTTAGTTATGTTCTATGTCAGACAAATCGGAAATCGGGAAACAAACTGCTAGATAATAAGTATGACATTGATCCATGTATTTGTCCAGCTGATATCTTGAGAACAGAGGAGTATATGATCACTTATCTAAAGGATGCGTCACTGACTGGGTCAGAGTCAACAATGGCTTTTGGAAGCTTACGATTGCTAATTCGGATCCTGAAGTCACATAGGTAGCTATACTTATTAGACTTATCCAAGTGGGAGACTGTTGGATTTGGTGTCTAAGCCCATAACTATAACTGGTATGTACTTGACCAGATAGTAGCATGGTCCTTTTGGGTTGCCTTCACCAGTGCTTGATAGGATGGTTTTTTTAGAATAATGTTATTTTCGGTTTATTTAATTAGTATTGTCCAAGAATTAATTTGGAATTAATTTAGTGGTCAAAAGAGAGTAATTAAATATGGAGGGATTGATTATGTAAATCAGTGATTATTATAGTATGGGCTAGTGATCCATGATTATGTAGATGGGCTAAACCAATAAGATAACCCATGGATAGTCCATGGAGGTTAAACCTATGGAGCATAGGAATGTGGAAAGTCATGGATCATTAGGGTTTACAAAGTGTAACCCTAGCACTGTTGGGTTTTGAGCATTCTAACACTCCTATGGTGTACATGCAACCCTATAAACCTTGGATCTATGTTTTCTCTATAATACATGCAAATAAGAACTTTCCAAGGCTTTAATCCTAACTAGCATATTATGAAGTTCTTATACTACAAAGTACTAGCTAGATGACATACCTTTTGATGTAGCTTGATGTCTTCAAGCTTTAAGAGCTTAGACCCAATAGTTTGGAAGCCTCAAATGGAATCACAAATCACCAAAACACCTTGGAAGACTTTAGAGAATATAGATACTTGGTTCTCTCTAGTGAAATTGGCTAGCACTTCTTAGTGTACCACACTAGTGCCAATTTCACCAACCAAGGACATCTTTATATAGTGTGGAGGATTAGGGTTAAACCCTAATACCCATGACCTTTCATTTCCTAGGATACATGGGTTAAACACTCCATGGACTATCCATGAAAGCTTAGCCCAACCTAAATGAACTTGGCCCATTCCATATATATAAGAGTCCATATTTAATTAGTTCCTTTTGATCACTTAATTAATTATAAATTAATTCTTGATCAATACTAATTAAATAATATGATTCCATATTAATATATTAGAACTTATAATATATTAATATTAATCATAAACATACTGTTCTCAAAACATTATCCATATAAATTGTGTCGGTGAAGTGCAACCCAAATGGACCATGCCGGGTCGGGTCAAGTATATACCAAATATAGTTATGGACTTAGACATTAATCCAACAGTCTCTCACTTGGATAAGTCTAAAACTATTATTGCATATGACTTCAAACCTAACTGGCAATCGTAGCTCTTAAAGCCGCTGTCGAACTCTGATCTTGTCAACGACTTATCCATTAGATAAGGGATCATATATTCCTCCATTCTAGATATCATATGAACTGAGACATGGATTATAATCATTCTCTCTGTCCAATTGTTGTTTCCCGATTTCTGATTTATGACGACTGACTAATTGAACAAATCAAATTAGTCTTGGCCCGGCCGAGCACTTCCATTTGTCATCATCAAATCATCGAGGGGCCCACATATATCGCTTTTATCCCAAAGGTAAAAGGAATGGATAAACTTCGAATCATATGGCTTGTTCTACTACTTGTTGAATCATACACAAAGACACGTTTTATAGCACCGAGTTACCAAATGCGTTTTCGTGCAATCAATGTACTATCAACTCATAGTAACAACCCATATCTCTAGGTTTGAAGAATATAAGATATTATCATCTCATGATCACTCGTGATAAAAATCCATGAAGTGATTCCAATGAGCACGGGTTGAATCCAATACTCAGAACTTATGAGCACTCATGAGTGTTGTAGCCCTTTGTCCAACACCTTAGACCTCTACAAGCCAACCCATGACAGTCTTAATTCATATCTACTTCCAACATATGACCGACTGTGGATGGTTTGAATAACTTAGTCATTCCGGAAGAATAACCCAGTTTATTCGGGAAGTCAAAACATGCAAAGTGAAACACAATAATAATTGAATCCAATATGGTATCAAAACCTATGAACATAAATAAAACACCTTTTACTTATCAACAATATGAGATCAACTCCTTGGAAACATCCTTCTTGCATTAAGTTTCCTAATCTTAAACAGATTGAAAATTCTAACTTTGAAACATTTCCAGATTCCATTTTGACTATCACTTCTGAACAAGAGTTGCCTCCTTACTGACTATGTCAATATGGTCCTTCCAGAATTATCACTATACTTCCAACTGTCCTTGAGCACCCAATCTTTGGTAAACCTTAGATTGTCCTCGACAATTATTTAATCATTTTAGTCATATCCAGTTCTAAACCTTTTCCCTTCTTAATGCCCCAGGCATTTGGAAAATTTTAGAAAGGATGAATATAGCACATGTAATCGATCCTATATCCAAAGAATATGGGACACGATTCATGATGTCTCACATAAAGACTAAACCAGTCTTTTGCTATAATATTTCCATTTCTATTTGCCAAGTTCTCATAATTCAGATTATGAAAAGGGATGTCGTAATCATAATAGAATTTTACAACGCATATAATGGACCCATATACAGAATTTTCTTATGTTGAGCCATTCCAACACGAAAT
Organism: Lactuca serriola; assembly: GCF_051521515.1. Taxonomy (NCBI): domain Eukaryota; kingdom Viridiplantae; phylum Streptophyta; class Magnoliopsida; order Asterales; family Asteraceae; genus Lactuca; species Lactuca serriola. The sequence continues at coordinate 45,790,765 of NC_136408.1, read as the reverse complement.
TCATATATATATATATATATATATATATATATATATATATATATATATATATATATATATATCCTTGACTAAATGATTAAAACCTCACGATCTAAGCTTATAGATTTGAGATGAAGTATAATTTACTCTCCCTTAATTATAGCAAACAACCTTTTCCCAATTGAAACCTTTTGTTTTCTATAATTAACATTGCTAACTTGCAATACTTATCATAATTATCATGCTTCCACTAACATGATGATTAATAGCATAACACTTATGCTCCCACTAGCTTTGACATGTACTCAGAAATCAGCTAACTTTCTTACCAAAGTTCAGATTTCTGATACTAGATTGTTTTGATAAAACTTTATCAAAATCATGCACCTTCCCTTAGATAGCACATTTGTGTGTCTAAACAATTATGAAGAGGGATGTCGTAATCATAATGGTTAGACCTTTTTGCCACTTCTCACAAGTCCAGGTTAGTGTGCCGGTAAACCACACACGCTCCACTAACGACTTTGAGAATGCAAATATCACAATTGTTATCTAGCTAAAATCTACTTAGTGAAAGTGTTTCCTCACCATCATTTTCATGAATCGGAGAGAAACCTTATGACACTTAGATTTAATGGTGTATGTTTTCTTATCCATGTGAATTGTCAAAACCATAGTCACAAGACAAGGATAATGACAAATCCAAACTCATATGGAATGAACTCAATCTTAATTTCTTGCCACCTGGCAGCTCAAGGGCCTGCTAATGCTTCCAAGTTGATGTGCAACAAATTGAGAACTCTAAGAACTCATATGCAAAGCCAACTTTAACTGGAATGGGCGCAGAATATGTCAACACGATAGGTTATAAATCTCAAGTCGTGTGCTAGTGAAGAACTTCAGGTTTTATTCTTGATTAGTTCTTGAGACTTTCAAGACCTTTAAGACTCCCACTGTCCTCTTGACCTATAAGACTCCCTTGTCAAACATCCAAGGGATAGTATGGATTCTAACCAAGACAAACACTTCACACAATTGGCCTAAGTTGGTCTTTGTTTTATCCAAAACATCACAACTTACCAATTTCAAATGTACAAGAGCAGAAAACTTTTATTCTTACATTTGACAAGTGTTTTAAACCTTCTTTGAGACATGTCACTCAAGTTACAATCTTGGAGTATGACTCTAAGACTTGCATTGGAACGAAGTATGACTCATCTTCTTGATTTAACCATTTCAACAATTCAAGATCCCTATTCTTAGTCATAAGAATGCACTAAGATTTCCTTAGAGAACTAATTGTTCTATGGTTTCTTAATCATTAAGATGATCACAAAACATATACTCAAGTACTCTCCCATCTTTTCAGATTTGAGAAACTTTTATCCTTCTGCCTAATTTGATTCTTCTTATTCGCTCTGCCATACATTGGAACCTTTTCCAATGTCTCAGAGTTACACTTAAGCTTGTAAGTATAATCATGTTTACTGAGCTTTAGTAAACTATAACGAATTTTGTGGTGGACTTAATCAGTGCACAAGAATGTGTACTCGATCCCTTAGTCCTTCACTTGACTCACACATCCATGTGAACAAGTAATTAGTCTTAATTTTCCAATACTTGAAACTTCTCATTCATCATGCTATACAACTTGCATGATTCCAAGTTCCGGTCCAATTGAAACTTGGGTGATGGGAATCTTTCCTTATTTGGTAAATTTAGACATTACCACAAGTGAAAGAATAAATTTCATATTTCCACTCTTGCTATTAATGGAATCATATAAGCAACAATTTTTCCTCAAATGCCATTGTAAGGATATTTTAAAATAAATAAAATCAAAAATTTTCTTTTATTTTAAAACTTTGCGGAAAAACTTATCCTTACAATCCATATGAAAACTTGTTGTTATCTATTCCTAAGCAATATCCCATAACTCCTAAGAAGTAGCTCAAGAATCCGATCTTCAAACTATGCGATAGAAATCCATCTATGCGATCAGATTCAACATATTCTTTCTTTAAGTTTCTTCACTTTTCTTTGATTCTTAAAACATCACCATGTGACCCAGTCACATCATGTATCAAGAATCTCATAATATAAACTTAACAGAGTTAGATAGTGGACTTTACCTGAAGTAGAGTCAAACTTATTGACTTTAACATCCTTAGGTAAATTTGGCAGCTTCGCAACCAATGCCCTTTTCTTTGGCAATATAAACATATGGACCCTTTGATAATGGTACACGGTACTATCATAGACTTAGAATTTCTCTTTATCATTTGGTCAACCGAGTTGACTATGGCCGATCCCTTTCCATTGGGAAGAGAATGCTTTTCTGGATTTCCTGTGTCACTATTGTCAATGTCCATCAAGTTTTTAGGAAGTTGATCTTAACAAATAGATAAGATCATTAAGGGTCTTGTCATAGTCTGTTTCATAGGTGTCCCAAAGGAATTAACTATGTGACTTAGAAAGTGATTGAACCACCAACTTTCTCAAGACTTTGACACCCAACTCTCCCGGCTTGTCAATATGTGACTACATCTCCAAGATGTGATCACACCTAGACCTTGCCTTGCCAATAGGGCTTGAGTGACCTTGAACTTGTGGGTTAGGGAGAATAATTGGAGGAGGTGAAAGAAGTATGATTTCCAAGGAGCATCATCTTCATTTAGGAAAGCTTGTTTCAAGAGATTTGGGAAGATCATAACTGTCTAAACCAGACATCTTTTGGGAGATATTCAAGATAGTTGATCTTAAGTCCTTAATATGACACCCAATATGAAATATTAAGGCTAGGACCCAACAAACTATTTTATAACTTAGAAGAGGTATGTCGTGATCCAAGCTATAAAATATTTGAAGGTAGGTGAATGACGATTCACCAATTTCCACCAAGATAAACAAAATGTATTATTAGGTTTTAATTGGTTTTGAAACTCCTAGATCTTTTGAGATTAATAGAACTGTTCAATGGCATGTTTCAATCTCGAGTGTGCCCTTCAGGTTTTGTGACTGGGATGCCGAGGATCACAAAACAAGGTGTGAAGTAACCATGCAAATTACTTGGTACCCTTAAGTGTTTACCCCTCAATCGATGTGCCGGTTAACCACACATGCTCCATCGATACTATGATAAACATTAAGTTACCCTCTGCCTACCTTGTTAAATACGAGTTAGTGTGCCGGTTAACCACACACGCTCCACTAACCGACTTAAACAAAGTGCAAAGTGTAATTTCATGGATTAGCACCTTATTCACATTTTCCTAAGTAACTAAGATTGGGTATTATTAAGAGTTTCATTACTTATTATTTGTCATTAATACTTGTAATTAAGGGAGAATTCTAGTCCTGTCAAACCCGTTCGGCTAACGACCCTCCACCAGTCAAGCAAGCGGTGGGTGAGAGTGGACACCCATTAAGTCGCCATTTTATAGGCAACAACCTTATATCCACCTTATAGACCGGCTTCGTGAATGAGGCGTACTAGCGGTAAGACTGACTTTACTCTTATACATATATATATTATTAATTTATAATATTATAAAGTATAAGGGTTGAATTTTGACTCTTTAAAATTCTAAGGGCCAACTTGGAATTAAAGTATTCATGGGAGAAAATTTTAAATAATTCCAAAACTTGAGGGCAAGTTTTGAAACTATTCAAAACTAATTAATTCCATAACTTATGTGTTTAAAGTAGTTTTAATCCAAAAACTCTTCAAGTTATGGAAGACTTTAAACTAATAAAAGAATTAACTTTTCTTTATTTTATAACTTATGGAATTAATTAAGGTTACACTTTTTTATTTATTTATTTAATGAAGAGACTCTTGGTCCTCCATAACTTGAGGACAAGTTATGGAGTCATAAAACCATTGTCAACCTTTTACGAGTTTTATGAAACTTAAATGTGACTTTTCATATAACTTGAGAACAAGTTACAAAAACACATTTTAAAATCAACTCTTAGATTAATTTGGATTGAAAACAACTATTTCACTCAACGTTTCTATTAATCTAAGCAACTCATAAGAACAAGATAATTCAAATCAAACATTTTCATGTAATTAGTCTAAACCTTAAACTAATACAAAACATGAATCTATTGACAATTATCTTTGAAATTGGATTAGCATGAACATTACCACATCAAAAACAACTTTATAAGTTCAAAAACATCTTAGGGTAATGTTCCTAGTCCAATTCCAGCCAAAAAAGTCGAATTTATGCTGTCTGGGGGTCCAACTCGTCGAGTGCATGAACCAACTCGGCGAGTTGGATCGATTTGATCACTTTTTAGGCATGGACTCGTCGAGTCTCCTGATGGACTCGCCGAGACTAATGATCAGACAGCAACAATTTCGATTTTTTAAGCAGTTTTGCAAGTATAACAAGAAAACAAGCCTAGGCTCTGATACCACTGTTGGGTTTTGAGCATTCTAACACTCCTATGGTGTACATGCAACCCTATAAACCTTGGATCTATGTTTTCTCTATAATACATGCAAATAAGAACTTTCCAAGGCTTTAATCCTAACTAGCATATTATGAAGTTCTTATACTACAAAGTACTAGTTAGATGACATACCTTTTGATGTAGCTTGATGTCTTCAAGCTTTAAGAGCTTAGCCCCAATAGTGTGGAAGCCTCAAATGGAATCACAAATCACCAAAACACCTTGGAAGACTTTAGAGAATATAGATACTTGGTTCTCTTTAGTGAAATTGGCTAGCCCTTCTTAGTGTACCACACTAGTGCCAATTTCACTAACCAAGGACATCTTTATATAGTGTGGAGGATTAGGGTTAAACCCTAATACCCATGACCTTTCATTTCCTAGGATCCATGGGTTAAACACTCCATGGACTATCCATGAAAGCTTAGCCCAACCTAAATGAACTTGGCCCATTCAATATATATAAGAGTCCATATTTAATTAGTTCCTTTTGATCACTTAATTAATTATAAATTAATTCTTGATCAATACTAATTAAATAATATGATTCCATATTAATATATTAGAAATTATAATATATTAATATTAATCATAAACATACTATTCTCAAAAGATTATCCATATAAATTGTGTCGGTGAAGTGCAACCCAAATGGACCATGTCGGGTCGGGTCAAGTACATACCAAATATAGTTATGGACTTAGACATTAATCCAACAAGCACTTGTCACATCTATAAATAGAACCCTCCACACACCAAAATCGGTTGCAGCTACATTTGAGATAAGTAACTTATTCTCTTAGAGCCACCTTTTTCATATTGGTGTTTGTGAACCATTAGAGGCATCACACATGAGGTGCTCAAGCTTCCAAAGGTCAATAACTCTACCCTACTTAAGAGGTAAGCATCCAAACTATGTTTTATTATATAGCTTCAATTGTATGCTAGCTAGGGTGAACGCTTTGGAAAAAAGAAAAATGCATGTATAATTAGAGAAAACATAGATCCCAATCATTTAGGGTTGCATGTTCACTTAGGAAGTGTTATAGTGCTCAAAACCCAACAATCTCTTGCTAAGCGCAAGCGATACAAAGGAACAGGTAGCCCCTGAATCGAATAACACTAATGTAGAAAAATCGTTCACGAGGAACGATCCTAAAATTAAAACGTATAAACATAAGAAAACAATTCAATATAAATAAAGAGATAAGGAGAAGATACATACCCGTTACTAATCAGGAGCTGCACGCTCTCCTCCGACATCAGCTGGAAATCCCTGCTCTTTCTCCCCAGACGCATCTGCCAGGCCCTAGCGGCCATTAGTAATCCGAAGAGTCGCAGGAGCGGGTGCTGACATCGGTCCTGTTGCAGCCAAACTCGGACAATGGGCCTTCTTGTGACCCCTCTGATTGAAATGAAATCAAATCAGATCAGATCCTTATGTGGTGGTAACAGTACAATCCCTGCTATAGTGGACCATCAGGTCGTACCAGAACCACTACCACTCAATCACGGTCTCTTGTGCGTCCTGCCGCACTTGCCACAGTGACTATGACCCTGATGGCCCCTCGATCTGGAATCCGATACCTTGGGCCTCTTGCCCGAACCCCCTGATGTATGAACCTCATATGGCTTCCTCTTCCTCATCATCTCCATGTCAATCTCCCTCTCCCTAGTCCGAACTATCATATCCTCCAGCGTCTTGTAGCTGGATCGGCTCACAAACTGCTGAATGTCACTCTTTAACATCTCATGATATCGGGCCTTCTTCATCTCCTCGTCCGCCACATATTGGGGAACCAGAAGCGCCCTCTCCCTGAACATAGCGGTGATCTTAGCCACCGTCCTAGTAGTTTGGCGGAAATCCTGAAACTCTCGCGCCAGCTGCTGCACATCAATCATCGGTGCAAACTCAGCTCAGAACCTAGTTGAGATATAATCCTAGGTCATCCCATCAACCACATTATCACCCACCATACGTCCTACCTCCTCACACCAATCCCACGCCCTGTCTTTCAAAAGGCAGGAAACTAGTATGACCTTGTCCCCGTCGGGACAACGACTAGTGTCGAAGGCGTTAGCAATATCTACTAACCACCGCCCACTCGCTAAGAGGTCCTTCTCCACATGATATTCTGGAGCTTCACATGCACGGAACTCCCTGAATGTCAAAGAACGTGCTCCCGTTAACACCATCATCTCCGAAAGGAACGATCTCAATCGCTCATCCAAAACCTCCATGATACCCTCCTTGACTGAGCCGAAGATCACAAGAGTCTGATCAAGAATTCAATGAGTAATATCAAACGAGAGGAAATCCCTAATATGTTCATCGAGCCGCCCAACTCCAAATCCTAAGCCTGAACCCTCACCGACACTGAAACTGCCAATAGGCCTGCCCCGTAATACATCCATACTGAAAATAAACCATCAAAACACACACATCGATATATATATATATATATATATATATATATATATATATATATATATATATATATATATGGGAATCACACACTCCTCAAGCTCCCTGGTCTCATCGCAACCCTCCTTGAATCGAGTACGGATCCTCTCCTTCCAATAGTAAGGGCCCATACTACCTTCCACATCTATCCTTACTTTCCTCAAGAAGTGCCTTGACTCAACCAAGTTACTTATATCCATACAACTTTCCCTCATAGATAAGGCTCCCACCACTAGATCTCATCCTAGGTTTTCCTAGGACAAACTCCACACTACTCTCCGCCATCAGCTGCAGAAGGAACTCCCACTAAGGTCCTCTAACTAGTTCACGAATATAATTACATATCACTAAAACTGGATAATTCTTTGAATGAAAGGTCTCACACTACAATGGTTGGACTCAAACAAGAGTTGTGCGATAGTTTTAAAACCTAACCTTCTAAAATTAATTAGTTCCTAAAGAATGTAACCTAACATATTCGCTTACCAGTTAGCTGAAGTTAGTAAGAAGTCCTAAAAGCATAAAGCTAGCAGCATTCGACCATCAAGTAACCAGAAGTCCAGAACCAAGCATAATCTAATCAGGCAATCATATCACTGACGGATCAGTACTAGCATGCAAGTCTGCAAGCTCATACAACCGGAATACAAAGGCATCTCTCCTAGCATTCTACCATGCAAAATTGAGCGGATCGTTGGCCCTAACTAGCATACGATTCACAGTTCATAACATATCAGATAAAATTTATGGGTACTTTGAGAAACTTACTTGAGCTCGGCTGATTGCATGCACCACACCCTTCCTTATTTTAGGAAACTCTTTTCTAAAAATTTATATTACTTTTTTAAAAATCTTTCCAAATCCTCAGTTTGAGTTCAGACACACCCGGGAGTGTGCCCAAATCCCTCAAACCAAGGCTCTAATACTAACTTGTAACGTCCCAAAAATATGATCCAAAATTTTCATTTTTAATTTAAGTAAAACAATATTCCAACATCATCCATACATTGCAAATAAAACAAGTGTATCAAATATCATAAAAATCAAAGTATATCAAGTGTTGAATCCATGTGGTGTGTGTGATGCAGTCATCCCGAGGTCTTCCTCTTGGAACTAGAAGTACCTTAAACATAAACTGAAAACCGAAAACACAATGCTTAGTGAGTTCCCCAAACTACCCCGTACCATACATAACAAAATCATATATTGTGCCCCCGCCCTACATAGGGTTTCGCCCGGTATTGGGCCCCGCCCGACAATGAGCCCAACTCGATTTACAAATTTTTTATTCTCAGGCCTCACCTGTCATTGGGCCTCGCCCGCTATAGTCATATAATATATATTACATAATCATGCTAACACATATAATGATCATAAACAATAGCATATGTTCCAATCATCGGGCCTCGCCCGACATCGAGCCTCGCCTGGTATACATAGCAACATGTAACACATGTAAGGGTCACACAAACTCCCAACACCTTAGCATAATCAATAAGGGTCAACATTGGTGCCTTAGACCCACTAAACCCAGTAAGGAAACTCACCTCAAATGTTGAAACTTAGTGAAGATCCTTAGTTGATGTCCTAACAACTCCCCAAGCTCTCAGTACAAAATAACACCCAATTAACACTTGGGTTCCATTCTATATTCAATAATCCATACTTAGGGTAAAATGACCATTTTACCCCTGGCCTAGCTTGATCCATGACTAGGGACCAAATCCACAATCTAAAAGACCCAATACCAAATAATCCTTCAAAGCCCACATATGGCCTAATTTTCCAATTTGGGCCCAAACCCCCTATATGGGCCTTACCCTAAATCCCAAAAATTTCCTCAGTCCAAAAGCTTGATTTCAGATGGCCCATTAATTCCCAAAGCAGCAAGGTCCAAAGAAGTAGCCATCCAATGCCCAAAAGATATGAAGCCCAATAAACCGAGTACCCGGGGTGTACTCAACTATACGCTAAGCGTACATGTTGTATGGCTTGTACGTTGCGCGTACAGACTTGTACGCCCAACGTACTCATCCATTAAGCCAAATTTTCCATTAAGCTCTAAATGCTTAAGTCCAAAGGTCCTAACCACAGATCTGAGTCCCAAAAAGTGTCTAGAACCATAAAGTCACTGACTTGGTGACTTTACATGCCCAAAAGGTCCCAACTTTGAAATTATAACATTCTAATTCCATAAAATGGCCATGCCTCATGCATGAAGGATTCTAAGCCCTAAAGATGACAAATTTATGAATCTAGAACCATAAAAACACCAAGAGTGGCAACTCTAAGCTCCTGGAGTGGTATCAACCTCTAGATCTCATCAATGGGACCAAAAAGGGTCCAAAACTCAAGAAAAGAAGATCTAAGCTTCTAAAGAACAAGATCAAAGCTTTATACCTTAAACAAGCAAGAAATGGAGTAGATAATCCAGATCCACAAGCTCTTCCTTGATCCACCACCTTGCACCAACCTTCTCCTTGAAAATGGATCAAAATACACCAAAATAGACACTACAAGCTCAAAGTGAAAGAGAGAGGCTTAGGGTTTGGAATATGATGCTTGAGGGTCTAAGGAGGCTGAGAAATGAGGGTTTCTTAAGCCATAATGAAGAATGCATAGTGTCCAACCCCGAAATTAGGGTTTTCAAGAATCATTACGTATGCCCCGTGTACGCCTGCAGAACCCCAACCAAGCCTTCGCATAAGTACGCTAAGTGTACCACTTGGTACCCACCGTGTACTCGCTTTACAGCTTGTATACTAAGCGTACCTTGTGGTACCCCCAGCATACAACTCAAGTGCTTAAATGAACAAATTAAATAATGCAAGGGCAAAAGAGAAACTTAACAGGATTCAAGTGTTACATATAGATCCTAATCCTTGCTCACCAAGGAAACTTGACCCTTACTATATTCTTGTTGTCCTACTCGAACTAGGATTCCTAATTGACCCTTATACACCGACTTACGCATAAAGGTAAATTCGGAAATTACATAATATTTTGCCCCCTAATTTCTGAATAGAAATTGAGAGGTCTTCCAATCCTAAAAACTTGCTCATATCAATAAACTTAATCTTTGCAAGTGCTTTTGTTAGAATGTTAGCTCGTTGATCCTTCCCATTGATATACTCCACCATGATTTCATCTACCCTCTTACGTATGCAGTGGAACTATGACTTGATGTGTTTGTTATGACCATGAAAAACTAGATTCTTAACTAACACTATTGCAGAAGTGTTGCCGATTCATAATACCACCTCTAGTATCTTCTCCCAAGTTATTTCCATAACAAGGTCACAAAGCCATACAACTTGACAGCTTGTTGCACTAGCAGCCATGTACTCATCTTCACATGAAGAGAGTGCAATGGTTTCTTGTTTTTGTGAACACCGAGTAATTGGTGACTTATTCAGATCAAAAAATATGACCAGTTGTACTCTTTCCATTATCTTCATCAATGTTGTGACTGCTATCACTATAACCAACAATGTTGATGGACCCTCCTTGCGTGTACTGTATCCCGTATACAAGAGTCCCTTTTACATACCTTAGGATCTATTTGATAGCCACCATGTGTGACTTTTTTGGTTCTTGCATATACTGACTTGTAATGCCAACTGCAACGAGAGGTTTGGCCTGGTTTAAAGCAAATATCTTAGTCTTCCTATTAAGCTTCGATATTCGGTGGCATCTACTTCTTCTTCACCTTATCCTTTGGAAAACTACACATTTGAGTCCATTGATATTTGAGTAGGGTTACAATCAAACATCCCTGCGTCTTTAAGTACTTTTTTCGCATATCCCTCTTGTTTGATTGTAATATCCTTCTCTATTTGGTGTACTTCAATTCCAAGGTAATAAGTAAGCAAGCCTAAATCATTCATATCAAATCTCATAGCCAATGCTTACTTGAATTTTGATATGATTCTGGCGTTTGATCTTGTAATAACAAGATCATCATCGGACACTCCAACGATGATTAAGTTTGTCTCTATTTGTCTCGTGTATATTGCATGTTCTTGTACACGCCTTCGAAATTTCATGTCTTTTAAGATTTTATCAAGTTTCGTATTCCATATTCGAGGTGTTTGCTTTAAGCCATATAACGTCTTCCCGAGCATATAAACCAAGTTTTCTTACCCCAATTTTGCAAACCGTTTTGGCTGATGAACATACACTTCTTCTTGTAGCTCACCATGTAAAAATGCAGATGTGATATCAAGATGATGTAACTCCCATCCTTTAAGTTTTGCGAGAGATATAAGTACTCGAATTGTCTCTATCTGAGCTACTGGAGCAAATACTTCTTCAAATTCAACCCCTTTTTTTGTAGGTAACCTTTTGCTACAATCCTTGCTTTGTACTTGCTGACGGACCCATTTATATCTCGTTTGACCTTAACGACCAATTTTAAACCAATTATGGTTGTGTTACTTGGTCTTGGGAATAGTTTCCAAACTCCATTCTTTTTAATTGTATCCATTTCTTCCTCCATAGCATTTACCCATCATGGATTGTCTTTGGCTTCATGATAAGTTGATGGCTCGTCTTCTGATATTTGTATATTTAACTATGTATTTAATGCATATTTCTAATACTTTTAGCTAAAATTATGTTTATTTTGGAACAAAAGATACATATTATGTTTGAAATATGTTTTGTAGCAGTGAATACTTTCTTGGGATGAAAAGGAAGCATACGAGGAGCTGGAAGCAAGAAAACGGGAGCTAAGCAAAAAAAAAGGACAAAATAAGACTTGAAATCAAAAGACCACTACATAGTGATCTTCACCATGACGTGGTGAATGGAAGGTTCAAAACCATCAAAGTTGACTTGGAGAATACTAGATTTACTCGAGGACCACGTCGTCGTGGCGATTAACCACAACGTGGTGATCAGAATTCAGTAACTATAAAATCCTAAACATCAGGTCGAATCTGGAGGCTTTCAACTAGTTTTCTAAGGAGAGTTATGATTGAAAACTCTTGGAAACTCAGAAGAAGATCGAGAATCAAGAGGAGCTCAAGAACTAAATAAGATCAGAATATTTCTACATATATACATTTGGTTTGCTAATCATTACTTAGTTCTAGCTTAATTTACATGGATTATGTGTTTTTCTGTTACAATGAGAGGCTAAAATCCATTTTATATTTGATTATTGGTAGGCTTGTATTTGATTTTACTTGTGTTTGATATATAAACCCTAGCATGTTTTAGTTCTAGTTTATATTGCTTATTAATCAGATTCTGTATGTTAGTTGATCATTCTAATTGCATGAATTTGTCTCCTAATTGTTTATGATCATTAAATAATTAGAGCTAGGATTAATCACATCTTAGATTAACTAACTAAATCTAGTAACTTTACTATATTAGAGAGCATAATTAATCTTAATTTGTGCTTGGTTGCTTAACTTGATCATAGGAAAGTAACTAATATCATTTATAGTCCAATATGTGCTTATTATTGATTTGGTATTTAACTTGTGCATAATCATTGCTTGGTAATTCATAAATTGGTAAGCCTAGATTTTTTATCATAATAACTAGTTAAAAAATTGGTAATCAATATAATACATCCATTAGAAATCAACCATATGAGAAGGTGAAATCGGATCTAAGCAGAAGTATTCTTTTAATTCTTGAAGTTAATTTGTTTTCTTTGCTTTCTTAATTGTTAGTTGATAGTCTAAGTTCTTATGATCTTGAAAAATCAGTAAAAACCCCTAATCATAGTTTGTTTCTTAGTTTAACTGGAAGTAGTTATTTTATTTAATTGAATTTTGTTCCCTATGTTCGACATCCGACTTACTTGAACTATTCTATAATTTGATTAGTTATGTTGCCTATAAGTGCACAGTTAGTAAATTTTTTTTAGGTTATAAATTTAAGACTGATAGACATATTTGTGTACATCAAGTTTTTGGCGTCGTTCCCAAAGATCGAACCCGAGTCACCCGCGTGACAGGCGGGAATACTACAACGACATGCATTATAGTGAACCCAAAACATTCCGGGTTTAAGCATGAGATTGTCTTTTTTGTCCACTTCCAGCTGGATTGTTCATCAAAGACAACGCCTGTTGATACTATAATATTCTGTTTTTCTGGATTATCGACGATCATCAAGTTTCTTCACATGTGGACCTACAATCTTCGAATAAGCTAAACAACCAAATACTCATAGATACGGCATTTTTGGCCTTTGTTTGTAGTAAGATTCATATGGAGTTATCATCTTTACCTCCTTGGAAGTCTGTTTATAATGTAGGTTGCATGAAGTATAGGTTCACCAAAAATTTTGTTAGGAACTTGCTTTGCTTTCAATATACTTCTAGTCATCTCAAAAGGGTATGATTTCTTATTTCCACCACACCATTTTGCTATGGTTTGTAAGTTTTTGTGAGGTGACTTATCATTCATGGTCTTCACACAGGTTGTTAAATTCATGAGAAGTGAACTTTCCGCCTCTATCTGTTCGAAGTACTAGTATCGTGTTTACACTTTCAGTCTCTGCCCTTACTTTGAATATTTTGAAATATTGAATTGAATCGCTATTTTCCTTCATCAAAAAAAAATCACATGTGCCTTGAGTAATCGTCAATTAGTATGAAAATATATCGGTTTCCATTGGGGGTTGGCGGTGATATGGGTCTACACGAATCACCATGAACAAGTTCTAGTTGTTATCTTGCTTGAAATGTGATTTCTTATGGAATGCATTGTGAGTTTGTTTTCCAACTAGGCATGAATCACATATGTAATGTCCCAAAACAGACATAAAATTTTTCATTTTTAATTCATCAAATCACATAATATTTGTTCAAAAACTCATCATAGTAACAAATGTATCATAATCATCATAGTACAATAACAATCATCAATGCATAAAAATCATCAGGGGGCAATGATGTGCAGTCAAGTCGGGGACTTCCTTTTAGAACTAGAAGTACCTAAAAATATTCAAACCACAAAACCGTAAGCACAAAGCTTAGTGAGTTCCCCAAAATACCACATACCATACAAATGGGCCCAGCCTAACATACATACAAATAGACCCAACCCAACCCAACATGTAAATGGGTCTACCCCAACATATATCAAAATGGGCCCAACCAAATATACAAATAAGCCCAACCCACAATACATGGAAATGGGCTCAGCCCAATATAAAAATTTAAAAGTCACAAAAACAACTACTATCATACATAGTATAGTGAGATGACTCACCTATCTCACGAAATCAGCTAAGAACACAGCTCGCTGCCACGCGAACGATTATATGACCCACCTATCGAATCAAAGAAGGTTTCACCTTAGTCTAACTTCTAAAATAAACCATTTAACCAAAAGTCAAACCAGTTAAACAAGTCAATGGTCAAGGTCAAGTCAACGGTCGACTCTTCCATTAGTTAACCCTCATGTTGTGACCAACTCATGGTCACGTCCTAGGAAACGGACTCGAACTGGTCCCAACTCAGTCACGATTCCAGCCGATCTCGGCTCAACTCAATTCCTATTTAAACCATCATCACGTCATGTGTAACATCCCAATTTTCAAGACCAAAAATTTCATTTTTGATATAACGATTTAGAAAAACATTCATAGGAAAACATCATCGAGTTACATCATTTCATAAAAACCATAGTCACATGTTTCAACCATATCATGAAAATAGTAATAATGTCATAGTACAATCCCAAGAGTCTCATAATGCAGAAATCCTATGTGTGTGCGTGATGCGCTGCTACCGTGCCGGCTCCTTCCCCTTCGGCGAAGAGGTACCTGAAAACAAAATTTTAAACTGTAAGCACAAAGCTTAGCGAGTTCCCCCATCATACCACATAACACATAACTAACATACTACCGGGCAATTCTAGGGTACCCAACCTACCCTATCCGGCAATTCTGTGGTGCCGACCTACCCTATCTGGCATTTCTGGGGTGCCAACCTAACCCTGTCTAGCAATTTTGGGGTGCCGACCTGCCCTTTCGTCCATATGACTGTAACATGGGGACTATTCCCCTTACTACTTACTATCACATAACATCATATCAGGCTAGCACGCAATCATAACAGATAACAAGATACCAGATAATTACCATGAAGACAATTTTCTACACTATAACTCTTACTAGTGGGTCGGACTTGGTGCCTTCGACCCACTTCTACTGGAAGGTAACTCACCTCAATGACATGAAGTGTTTGAACTATCCTTGGCACTAGGGTCAACTCCTCTCAAACTCCTACACATAATAACCTCCCTTAATTACCATTTCATACTCCTAACCCTTTCAAGGGTCAACTCAGGTCAAAATCAAAGTCAAGGTCAACACCCTGGTCAAAGTCAGTGTCTGGTAGACTCAACTCGCCGAGTTGGTCCACCAACTCATCGAGTTCCATAACCCACAAAATCCTGGAACTTCGATCCTACTCGTCAAGTCTTTCAAGAACTCCTCGAGTTCTCCTTCCTATAGAATCGGGACCCTTTGCTTATCACTCGTCGAGCTCACCCTTGAACTCGTCGAGTCCTGCTTCATATAAGTTGAAGTGTTTAGTCCTTGACTCACTGATTTCTTCCTTAAACTCGTCGAGTTCTTCTTCATTTAGTTAGGACTTTGTCTTGAACTCGTCGAGTCGTATGAGCGACTCGTTGAGTCCCTCAATGACCAAAACCATACAACCAATTTCAGTCGGTCTTAGCACATCTAAAATGTAAATCTGGCCTCCTAGGGTCCATATTACATGTAAAGTTACAAACTTTACGTGCATGCAAGGTGTTATGAGCCAAAAACACCATTTCCAAGTCTAAAATGAAGTCTAGGCAAAAGGGAAGGGTTAAAGCATAACAAATTCATGAACTTTATGGCTATAGGGGCTGAAAGGGATCTGGATCTAAAGTTACAACTTCACATCACACTTCATACTCAAAAAGGTTCACAAATTTGCTTAAAGATGGTCCTAAATCAAACATGGAGAGATCTATCAATAGGAAAGTCAAGGAAGCAACTTTATACCTTTAAGGGACTGGAAATGTAGCTTGAACCTCGGATCTACTGCTTCCTTGAACCTCCTAGCTCTTTCTTCTTCTTCCTCTAGCTTCAAAATCACACAAACACTCTTACAAATGACTCACACACCTAACAAAGCTCAAGGGACACAAGTTAGGGCGTTCTAGACTAAGAGAGATGATGGGGGCTGGATGGGAAGCGAGTTAGTGTGTTTAAATAGGGTGCAAACCCTAAAATTTAGGGTTTCATCGGACAGGTCTACTCGTCGAGTCGAGGCTTCCGACTTGGCAAGTAGGCTCTTCCATCCGCGCCCAAACTCCACCCCTACTCGACGAGTTGAGCCTCCAACTCGTCGAGTCTCAGTATAAAATGCAAACATTCTTTATTTAAAATACGTACCAGGAACCGGGTGCTACAAATCTCCCCTGCTTATTTTAGACTTCGTCCTCGAAGTCTGCTGCTGCATCTGGAAAAAGCTTGGGGTAGTGCTCCCTCATCTCGTCCTCTGGCTCCCAAGTCCATTCTGAGCCCTTGCGGTGCTGCCATTCCACTTTCACCAACTCGACCCTTTTGTTCCTCAAATCCTTCGACTTCCGGTCGAGGATAGTTACTGTTCGCTCGATGTAGTTCAGGCTGTCATCCACCTGAATATCCTCTAGAGGCACTACTACAAAATCATCTACCAGGCACTTCCGTAGCTGGGAGACGTGAAAGGTGTTGTGAATCTAGAAAAGCTCGGTTGACAGATCCAGCCTATAAGCCACCTTTCCCACCCAGGCTGCAACCCTGAAAGGTCCAATGTACCTGGGGCCCAACCTGCCTCGCTTCCTGAACCGGATGACACCTTTCCAAGGTGAGAACTTCAAGAGGACCATATCCCCGACCTGGAACTCCAAGTCCGAACGGCGCTTGTCGGCATAACTTTTCTGCCGACTCTGAGCATTCTGAAGCCTACTCGGTACCTGCTGGATCCTCTCTATCGTCTTGAGTACCACTTCGGTACTCCCCATGACCCTCTGTCCAACCTCACCCCAGCATATCGGGGTCCTACACTTCCTCCTGTATAACATCTCGAAGGGAGGACGGTCAATACTCGCGTGGTAGCTATTATTGTAGAAAAACTCTGCCAATGGAAGGTAGGTATCCCGGCTACTACCGAAGTCCAAAACGCATGCCCGCAACATATCCTCCAAATTCTGGATGGTCCGCTCGCTCTGACCCTCCATCTGCGGGTGAAAAGTGGTGTTAAAGTGCAGATGAGTACCCAACTCGTCATGAAATTTCTTCCAAATTCTGGAAGTAAACCGTACGTCTCTGTTGGAAATCACGGAGACTGGCACTCCGTGTCGTGCTACTACCTCTCGAATGTAGATGTCGGCCAGCTTCTCACCCGAGATGCTCTCCTAGATCGGTATGAAATGGGCACTCGTGGTCAACCGATCCACGATGACCCAAATCGAATCCACTCCCCATGCGGTCCTGGGAAGCTTCGTAATGGAATCCATAGTAAAATCTTCTCATTTCCACATAGGGATATCCAATGGCTGAGTCTTGCCGTGAGGCCTCTGGTTCTCGACCTTGACATTCCAGTAGGTCAGGCATCTCTCGACGTACCAGGCTACATCCCGCTTCATGCAAGGCCACCAGTAATCAGGACAAAGATCTTTGTACATCTTCGTTGCCCTAGGATGGATAGAAAACCTGGATTTATGGACCTCATCCATCAAAATATGTCGTACTCCACCCCAGTATGGAACCTAGACCCTCCCATACAGGGTTAGCAACCCGCGGATGTCATAGTCAAACGAGGTCACCTGGCATATCATCCACTCGCACTTCTAGTGCACCTCCTTCATACCCTCAACTTGTGCCTTTCAGATCCACTCAAAAAGTGGAGTCACCACTGTCATCCTCAAGCAAATATCTTTGATCGAGGATGCTTTGCGACTAAGCGCATCGGCCACAACGTTGGCCTTCCCCGGGTGGTAAAGGATCTGATAATCGTAATCCTTTACCACATCTAGCCACCAACGTTGCCTCATGTTCAGATTTGGATGATCCATGAGGTACCTCAAACTCTTTTGGTCCATGTAAATGGTACATTAGACCCCATAGAGGTAGTGTCGCCAAATCTTGAGGGAGAAGACAACCACCCCCAACTCCAAATCATGCGAAGGGTTGTTCACCTCGTGAGGCTTCAGCTACCTCGAGGTGTAGGCGATAACATGCCCTCTCCACATCAATACTGCGCCCAAAACTGAAATGGATGCATCGCAGCACACTACAAAATCCTCCTTGCCCATTGGCAGGGCTAGGATCGGCGCCTCGCACAGTCTCTGTCTCAAAGTCTCAAATGTTGCTTGTTGCACAGGCCCCCAGCGAAAGACCACAGCTTTCTTTGTCAACCGAGTCAAGAGTACCGCTATCTTGGAGAAGTCCTTAATGAATCTCCGGTAATAGCCTGCCAATCCCAGGAAACTCTGAATCTTAGATGGAGACTTCGGAACCTCCCATCTCATCACGGCCTCCACTTTGTCCAGGTCGACCAAAATATCGTTCTAGTTGACAAGGTGCCCAAGAAACTGCAACTCGCGTAACCAGAACTTGCGCAACCAGAACTCAGCGTAAAAGCTCTCCCTCCTCAGGGTATCCAAAACCTCTCGCAAGTGCTCCTCATGCTGCTCCTGCGTCTTAGAGTAAATCAAGATATCATCAATGGGGACAATCACAGACGGATCCAACATCGGTTTGCATACGCGGTTCATGAAGTCCATGAACACGGCAGGAGCATTGGTGAGCCCGAAGGGCATCACCACGAACTCATAGTGGCCATAGCGAGTTCGAGAAGCAGTCTTTTGTACATCATTGTCTCTGACTGTCATCTGATGGTAACCTGAACGCAAGTCAATCTTGGAAAACCAAGATGCCCCCTTGCAGCTGGTCAAAGAGATCATCAATCCTCGGGAGTGGGTAACAGTTCTTCACCATGACCTTGTTCAGCTCCCAGTAATCTATACACATCATATGCGACCCGTCATTCTTCTTCACAAACAGGATCGGGGCTCCCAAGGCGAACTGCTCAGTCTAATGAATCCCTTGTCTAACAGCTACTGCAACTGTGTAGACAACTCCTGCATCTCTGGAGGAGCCAACCGATATGGTGCCTTGGCTATCTGAGCCGCACCAAGGACTAGGTCGATCCTGAACTCTACCTATCTCTCCGGAGGTATCCTAGGAAGCTCATTTGGGAATACGTCTGAGTACTCTCGCACCACTGGTACATCACTCACAGTCGCCTTACCCGCCTCCTGGGTATCCATAACGTAGGCGGCATACCCTGCACAACCATGTTAAAGGTAGCGCCTAGCCCTCGTTGCTGAGCGTAAAGTTGGTCCATGTTGTGGCCTCTCGCCCTGTATCACTAGCTCTCCCCCACTTGAGGTCCTGAACTGTACCAAATGTTGCGCACAATCGATCACTGCCCCATTAGGGCTCAACCAGTCCACGCCTATGATAACCTTGTTCCCACACAACGGAATGGGAACCAAGTCTATTAGGTAACGCTCCTCATACAGTCTCAAAAGTCAAAACACAACCTCTGAAAAGCTCTGATGCCCGTACTGATCGGTCATCAGCAATCTCGACCTCTAAAGGGTAATCCAACATACCCGAAGACTCAAGGAACCTCTTGCTAAGTGCAAGAGAGACAAATGATCGGGTAACTCCTGAATCAAATAACACTTGGACTGGGATACCGTTCACATGGAACGATCCTAAACAACACATAAAACATATACATAAATAACATAAATGACATATAACAAGAGTTAGGGAGAAGAAAACATACCCGTCACCACATTGGGTGCGGTCAACTGGAAGGCTCAACTCCTCACCATCGGAGCCTCTGTCTTGCCCTGTCGGCCATCTGTAATCTGCAGGGTCACTGTAGCTGGTGCTGCCACTGGCTCTACTGTTGTTGTTGTCAATCTCTGGAAGTCGGCATTTTTATGGCCCTTCTGATTGCAATGGAAGCAAATCAGGTCTGAAGTCTGTAATGTGGGGGTAGGGGCAGTATAATCCTTGCTAAAGTGCCCCGTCTTGTCACACTTGTAGCAGCCCGATGATCCCAATCTACAAACCCCATCATGCGGCCTGATGCATTTCCTGCAGCGGCTCTAGCCCAGCTGGCCCTTCGACCTAGTGTTGGATCCCTTAGGTTTCTTCCCCGAAACCCCAGTAACATGCCCATCCCCTGCCTTCCTCTTCCTGAGGTGCTCGATATCAATCTCCCTATCCCTCTCCCTCGCAATCATGTCCTCCAATGTGGGGCATGGCGAGTAGCTAACATGCTTCTGAATGTCAGCTCTCAACATGTCATGATAGCGGGTCTTCCACATCTCCTCATCCCCTGCAAACTTTATCTCTTCAAATCATACCAACCACATTAAACGGACCAAATCATGACATAAAACCTAGATCTAAATAGGAAGGCGTTAAAAAGATGGAAACTTAAGGACTTACAAAGATTCCAAAATATGCACACAAGTGAGGGAAAGGTTGCTTTGCTAAAACCAAGCACCGGCTCTTCTTCTATTTCCTTCAAAACCACCAAAAGCTTGAAAAATGAGCACACAAGCTTCAAAGTACTATGGTTTGGCCAAAGGGTCGTTAAGAGGTGATGGAGGTTGGGTGAAGGAAACCCTAGCCCTTTCAAAGGACTTTGACGAGTGGTAAACCAGTGACTAACTCCTTTTTTCATAATTGAAATTTATCAAAGTGAGCATTCACAAGTCTTGCATGCCACAACCAATCCCTATTTTTAAGTTGACTGTGTAAACATATAGGATTACCAATTGCAATTTTGTTTTTGTGAAGTCTGTTTAGCGATCGTTTTACTTTGAAAAGAATAGTGTTTCGGCTATCAAATAATAGCAGGTAGTCTCCTTTCATTTAGACTTCACATCCTATCTCCGTTGCTTTTCCCAAACTAATGATGTTTGCCTTGACAATTGGGATGTAAAACATGTTAGTTAGTAGTTTTTGTTTGCCACTAACTCCTTCAAAAAGTATAGACCCCTTACCCATAATCTCGACACATGAATCATCTCCAAATCTTACTCATCCTCTTATTCTCTTGTTAATCTCAGTAAAGAATGAGAGATTACATGTCATATGATTGCTTGCACTATTATCTAAATACCATATGTTCTTATCATCATCTCTTAACTCATAACGACTTGGGATTATACCTCTTTTATTCAAAATCACTGTTTCATATACGATTTTGGTCATGAACAAGTGTGGGTCATGATCATCTAACTCGGAAAGATTAGCTTATTTTTTTGTTTAGGGAATTGAGAAGAAAAGTATCCAAATTTGTCACATCTGTAACATTGAACTTTAGATAGATCCTTGGGCTTACCCTTCGATTTATCGGATGATTCCTCGTTACTTGAAGAATTGTTCTTTTGTTGCTGCTGGTATGAGGTGTTGTGACGTCCTCATTCACCTCTACAACCTCATCTTCCTCCTCTGTTCGAATCTGCATTGCAACAGGATGGTCCGGCCTTGTTAAACATGAGTGTACTTTGTTCACTGATTGTTTATGTTTCCCTAATTCGTTCTTCGTATGTATTTAATTGTCCCACCACGTCCTCAAATCCAACAGTCTTGAGATCAAGGACTTGTTCAATCGATGCTACAATGTATATGAATCACCTTGGTAGTATTGTGAGAAACTTATTAACAAGTTTAGTTTCACTTATTGTTTCTCTAAGAGAAGCTTATTTTGATGATATATTAGACAACTGGCTTGCAAAATCATTTATGGTACTGGTTTCTTTCATCTTCATATTATCAAAATCATTCATTAGAGTTTGGAGTCAAGCTTCTTTCACCCTGTCTGCCCTAACGTGTCATGTTTTGATCACTTCCCATATTTCCTTCGCTGTTTCCATCGCACCAACTTGTAATATGAGATCTTCAGGAATTGCTTGAAACAATACTGCTATTATGATATTGTTCTTCTTAGGCTTCGTCGCACCTAGATCAATGACATCCCAGACTTGGTGTACATTTAGGATCACTCTCATGTGTATCTCCTATACTGTGTAGTTCGTTGAGTTGAGCATGAAAACTTGGAACGATATAGATGAACCCTCCTTGGTTGTCACCTCGCTTTTTCCCTTTTTGTCATCTCTACTTGAGTTATTGTCCTCTCCAGCCATCTATCATTGTCGCTTTGATACCAATTGTTGAACACGGTTGATAAAGAAATCAAATGTTTCTTATTATAACTCAAGAAAATAACTCAAAACTTGGTTTACAAACAATGCAAATGATCTCTCTTAATCAATCTACACGAATACCATAATAGCCCTTATTTATAGATCCTAATCCTTGCTCAGTGAGGAAACTCGACCCTTACTATAATTCCTAATAACCTACTTGAACTAGCATTCCTAATTGCCCCTTATACACCAACTTGTGCATAAGGGTAAATTCAAATTTTATATAATAACCTTCAAGCATAAGATTAATGGTATGAGTCGCACATGTTGTCCAAAAGATTGTTGCTCTTTTCTCCTTTAATAACTTTGCAGCTCCCACTTTATTAGAGTCGTTATTAGTTATAATTTGAACAAAATTTATTGGGCCAACTTCTTGAATGCAACATTACACATACTCATATATGTGTTGGTTGTGTGTATTACATCAAAAGATTCTTTTGAAGATTAAAAAAAATAAAAATAAAAAAATACTAAACCTTGGATTAACACACAAATTCATAAGACAAAATTGCAAATTTAGTCCCTTTGGTATGTCAAAAATTGGGACTTTTGTCCAAAATGTTCTGGAGTTACACCACCAGTCCAAAAAGTTTATTTTGTTGCAAGTTTAGTCAAAAAAATTTAAAACATTTTATAATGATGGATTTGCCCTTCGTATTTCGCTTTTTCCACTTTTTAAATTATTTTAGCATTTTTCTAATTAAAAAAAAGACAAAAAGAAAAACTCCACATATACCCCCACATACTCACCCCTTATCTAACACCATATACTCCCTTCCACTTTATCTCTTCACATCACTAGCAAACGACCACCAGAGTAAGTCGCTGGAAATTTGGAGTTCTACAATGTCGGCTTCGTCTTGTTCCTTTTCCGACGATGCTCATCGTAGACCTCTTTCTTTCTCTTCTTCTCTTCAGAGTTGTCACCACCTTTCTCTCTCTTTTGCCCGTCGGAGTCGTCACCCTCTTTCTCAGTTCGTCTTCTCCGGTATGATTAGTTTCATATCTAGATCTGGAATCCCTTAATCGAGTAGCCCTACGTACTCGACTTACAACCTTGTCTCCAGAAAACCCTAATCCACTCGTTGCAGCCATGAAACCCTAATATACCAGACGAATATCAGAGTTAGAAACTCGACCACAGACGACAAAGACCAGTTGGTCATTGTCGGATCTTCAAACCCAAACACCTCTACAAACCCTATCTTTGATCTACAAACCCTCATCAGGTGGTGGCGTTGAAACCTCGACGAAGACGTTGGAAACTCGACCACAGACTTCGGCGGCGCTACAACGACCCTAACTAAACCCTTATCGCCGATGACGAACAACTCCAACTGCACATGCAAAGTCACTGTCTTCTTTGATTTTCATATCTACGTTGTTGTCAGTGGCGGACGCAGACTATTTTAGTAGGGGTGTCTCTCATACTTCAAGCGGGTGCACCTAATAGAAAAAATTAAAAAAAAAAAAAAATTACACTACGAGCCGGAAATTGAGTAGTGGCCCGAGACCCCCAATTCTCCACATAGGTCCGCCACTGGTTGTTGTCGTTGGTTTTCGGATATACGTTGTGGTGTTGAACTATGGTGGTAGGTATTCTGGCATGTGGTGGTGGTATACACCGGCGATGGTGGCGGTAGCGATCATAAGTTCCAACTAGTGGTGACGTTAGCCTTCGTTGGAGCCGGAGGTCTGGCGATGACGAATATTTGTGTTTGCAGGTATGGGTTTGAGTGTATGTAATGTGGGTAGGATTTTGTTTTTATTTTTCTTATAAATATAGAAATGAAAAAGAAAAAAAAAAGTAATGTCATAATTGTTCTTTTAAAAAAATCAAAATAAATTAGAGCAATTTTACAACAAATCAAACATTTTGGACTAGTGATGCAACTCCAAAATATTTGTTCAAATTTTTTACAAACCACAACAACCAAATTTATAATTTTGTCGATTCATAATGGTCATTGTATTTCTATCAAACCATGAATTTATCATAATCGAGCATCCATATTTTTTCCGCGCATTTTCTTGTGTTTTCAATAAATTTTTGGTTCTATCAACTTCTTTTGTTAAATATGTTTTACTCATCTCATATCTAGTAGGAGGTTGAGATCTGGGCCCAATTTGGCTACATGACTCCAAAAACAATTTGAAATTTTCGTTTTCAAAAGCATGAAAAGGAATCCCACATTCGTATGCGCATCTTCAAATTTCTTCTTTTACATCTCTTTCCCACGAAAGAACATTGCAAAAATGTTGATCTTGTTTCGAAAGATTCTCTGCACTACCAGTTGTTTCCATCAATGAGGAACTTGGCGATTCTGCAGTTAAAGAATCAAAGAGTTGCAACAAAATCTCAGTTTTTGGTATACAGGAAACAAGCATCAAATCATCAAGGAAGATTAAAAGCAATAGAGAACTAAAAAAGATTTGAAAACACCCATCAAATCATGGAATATTATCAGGTGAAATGAAAACTTATTATTCAGATAAATGTAAATTGCTTAACTATCCGTAACTTTAAAAGTTGATTAGTTGAATCATAAGATTGTATAATTCTAATTCTTCAAACACCGCCTTGTTCTTACTTCTAATCCCCCACCATATAAATTACTCAGGTTCCAACATTAACAATAAATTCGAAACCAAAACACTACACAAAACCATCTGAACAGCTATAACATTACTTGGGAGATAGATTAAATTCGAAAGGTAAATAAAACTCACAAAAAACAGAAAGGGGTTTCGTGATTAGACCTTGATCCAAAAATTCCTGAGCAGTCGCGTTAGGATCCATGTTGCTGTCTTCACTCTTCAAGAAGCATGTAAAATATCAGTAACGATTACCAACGATTCCTTTAAGGGATTGAATCGGATTTAGGAACACCAGCATTTAGTTTTCGAAGCATAGGCGACATGTATCGTGTAAATTATGAACAAGTACAGGTGAACCGTGAACTTGGAGTAGAAACCTTGAGGGAAATAAGAAAACTAGTATTGGGTTGGGTTGGCCGTTGGCAAGAGGGTTTAGCCACTGGTCTGGGCTCAGTAAATTGTAACTCTTTGGTCTTTTTAATCACAAGGAAAAGGAATCGTAAGTTGGGCTTTCCATTTTATTTACTTATTTAGGCTTATATAGGTCAGTTTTTTATTATAGGGATTAAATTTTAAAATTTTAACTGTCTCAATATTAGCCAGGGGCACCGTAAGATGACACTTTAGGCTGGAATGAGTGATGTTACAAAAGTTGCACCCCCTTCACTTCGACCTAAGCGACACGTCAGCGACTACCACAAAAGTGTGGTTTCATGCCATAGTCTAGGGGTGGCAAATCGTGCTATCGTTTCGTGTTTCTGTCTGACACGACACGACACGACAAAGTTTTATGTAACATGAACACGACACGACATGATGTCGTGTTTTTTTTAACTAACACGAAAACGAACGAATTAAAAAACGACAAACACGACACGACATGACAAATATAACATATACTAGATACTAGTTTATTTTAATGAATACTTTATCAATATAACACGACGAACACGATAAAGAACTGCTAAATCGTGTCAAATTCGTGTCAAATTCTGAACACGAAAACGACACGACACGACATCGTGTTTTTTACAGTTAACACAAACACAACACGAACACGAATTCAAATTTCAGTTTCGTCCCAATTTCGTTTCGGGTCGTTTATTTTTGTCGTGTCGTGTCATAAATTGTCAACCTTATGCCACACCCAAGGAGTAGTGTCGCACTCCTTTAATTATTTTTATTTTTAAATAAATAAATTTTTTAGTTTTAATTAAAAACAAAAGATTTCATTAATTAAAAATAAAAACCATTACATTATTTTAAAAAACATAACATTAAAAAAATCCTAGGAATTAGAAAATAAAAAACTTGAAAGCTTAAACCTACAACTTAAAAAAATAAAAATTATATATATATATATATATATATATATATATATATATATATATATATATCAAATAATTAAAAACTTGAACTAGGTTCAAGTATTCTAACTAATTATTGTGCGGATATCGTATGCTACGAGAATTACTAAGAAACTAAGTTATTTAGCAATGCGAATACGTTCAACCTTACAAAAATATCGTCATTTTCATTTATTCTCGCTAATTATTATTTATTTTTGTTCTCACACATCGTTTTTCACTCATTTTCATTCTGACAGAATACGACCCAATAAACATTCTGACAAAAATGAGAATAATAATAAGTGTATAATAACCTTCTAGACGATTTAATTAGTAAGAATGTGTGTTAATGACAATAGTTATGTAAGATTGAACGTATTCATATTGCTAAACAACTTATTCTCTTAATAATTCTCATAGCATACGATATCCGCACAATAATTAGTTAGAATAGAATAACCTAAGCCTATATATATATATATATATATATATATATATATATATATATATATATATATATATATATATATATCAAATGATTAAAAACTTGGAAAACAACTAGAAATTAACCACGATTAGCGTAACGTTTTTTCACATCTTCCTTCATTACCAAAACAAATTGAAGTGTATCCCCAATCATATTTGATGTGTCCATCGCTAGCACTCTCAGGTCGTTGTCCCTTTGTTTCCGACTCTCTCTATCCGAAGAAAGTTGCAAAATTTATCCATTCTATCTTTTATGCCTTGCACATTCTCGCCAATTTCTTTCAAGTCATCTGATTTTGAAGTTTTGCCCTTGCCTTCGTTTTTTGTTTTGTCCCTTCCCATTGGTCGGGGGGTGGTGACACTTAAACGGGCTCATCCTTGTTGAGGTCGAAACCAACACGAGCATCCGATGAAGTGTGTTCAGATTCGAAAGTTCTTGACCGTTTTGATCCACTATCAAATTTCCCATCGCTTGTTTTTAGATTTTGCCATTTTTTGTTGCCTTTGAGTAGATTCCAAACTTCAAAAAACTTGAAAGTCTTCGCCTGCTTTTTTTGATAAATGTTAAAAACTTTCTCCAAAATCATATCGTCACTTTCGTCGTTTTTCCATTGTCGTTTCATGTTTTTATATAAATCGTTAAATAACATGACGTCTTTGTTCATCTTTCCCCATTTTGAGTACACTTGATGTTTAGTACGATATGGTTGTAGGTTCATTCCTTTATGGAATCTAGCTCTAACGCGCATCCAAAAAATGATCATGTTTTTTGGTCCCCTCCCGTTTTTGCGTCCTCTAAAGCATCAATCAATGATTGTGCTAATACTAACACTTCTTGAGGTTCCCACATTTTAGATTACGCCTTCTTTTTTCTTTTATTTCCTAGTTGAAAGGGTTGAGTTTGTGGAATAAATTCTGGTTCGGATTCAGAAATGTGTGTTTGTGGTTGTGATTTTGTTTGTGGAACAAACTCTGGTTGA
Organism: Lactuca serriola; assembly: GCF_051521515.1. Lineage (NCBI taxonomy): Eukaryota > Viridiplantae > Streptophyta > Magnoliopsida > Asterales > Asteraceae > Lactuca > Lactuca serriola. The sequence continues at coordinate 45,763,137 of NC_136408.1, read as the reverse complement.
GAATCAAAATCAAAATGATCAAAATTCGGGTCAAATTGTGGTTGTGTTTATGGAAATGGTTGTGTAGGGCATTGTTGTTGTTGGATATGTTGCGGAAAATAGTGAAGCATACCCCGATAGTGATAGAAAGGATGCGAAAAAAAAACGTTTGATCGAGTGAAGGTATTGGAGTTGCAGTTTTTCTAGTGAGTGTTTTTTGGTTGGTGAGATTTTTGGAGGATGACATTTTTATGGGTTTTAAAATAAAGAAGATGGTAAAAATATGAAATATTTGTGAGTTTTTTGGGTTAAAAGGGTGTTATTTATAGTGTTGATATAAAAAATTAAAATTTTGAAGAATTGACGGTTTGCCAATGGTTCAAAAGTTCCAGCCAATCAAATCTCTCCATGGACCGCTCCTTTCCACAGCCGCACTGCAGCCTCAGTCGCACCTATACTGCACCACTCCATCTGGTCTTAGAAAGCCAGTTAGTTGTTACGATTCGTTAAAGTCATATTTGTATTAGATAACTGACCAAAGATTTTTTTTTAAGTATTTAATTCTTTATTTGGCATATTATTTGGAAAAAGAAATAGTTTTTAGCTTATAAACTAGCTTTTAATAAGGTATTTTAAACATTTTTTATCGAAAAACTATTTTTTAAACCATTTTAATAATTTTATCAAATATTAAATTTCCATAAGCTCAAAAATATAACATTAAATTTCAACAAACTCAAAAAAATAATAATTTGTGGTTTTAGCTTTATCTTTTTTTTTTTTAATCCAGTTTCGTTTAATGCAATTCTCATTTCACCTTTTTTAACATGATTTAAAATTAAAACTTTTATTAATTTTTACTACTTAATTTAATATATACAAAATTACTTTAAAAAGAATATATGTCAGAGATAATATTGGTCATATCAACCACCATAAGTACTTTTCTTAACATTTGTGTCTTTAGAACTTCTCTCATACATTACCATTGATTAGATGTAAAAAATGTTTCATGGTGACTGCCGAGGAAGTTTACATGAAACGATCATAAAGGTATGTTCATCCAAACTTCGAGAATAAATATATCACCTATGAAAATCTCTGTATGGACTCAACAGAGCTCTCATGCTTTGTATATTGGTGTCAATGGTTTGATGTATATATCACATCCATAGACTTTTACAACAATCACTCCTATAGTTCTTTATTCACCAATCATCATGCCTAACAATCTTTTTCTTATGTCGATGACATAATGTTCGCTACTTCTTCCCCATCCCTAATCACTAAGGTTACAGCTTGTCTTTCTTTCGAGTTCTCTATGACCAACTTAAGTCTTTTCTTCTTTTTCCTCGGCATTGTTGCTACTCGATTTGTTAATGGGATTTGCATGTCTTAATCCTTGTTTTCCTAAGAGATACTTAATTGAGATGATATTGCAAACTACAACCCCTGAAGGTGACCCACAGACACAAAGCCTAAACTTTACTTTGAATGAAAGCTTGTAGCTGTCCCAACCTTGTTTAAGAGACTTGATGGAGCCATGTGGTATCTGACTTTCACCCCTCCAAATATATCTTACACAATTCAATAGATTTGTCTCACTCGTGGTCTCCATCTTCGTCCATCTTTTGTTGATCTTTTGGTCTCTTATTAAGATGCAGATTGGGTTGGTTGTACCGAAATACAACAGTCTACCTATGGGATTTTACTGGTATCTTTGAGACAATCTTATCTCTTGGTATTCCAAATGCTAACATGTGGTCTCTCACTCCGACATTAAAGTCGATTACTGGATATGCAGATTGGGTTGGTTGTACCGAAATACAACAGTCTACCTATGGACTTTTACTGGTATCTTTGAGACAATCTTATCTCTTGGTATTCCAAATGCTAACATGTGGTCTCTCACTCCGACATTAAAGTCGATTACTGGAGTAGCCAATGCTGTAACTGAAGTTGTATGGCTTCAAAATCTCCTACTCGAGTTATCTCCTCCTCTCACTCGTACCATGGTTGTTTTTTTTGACAATGTCAATGTCATGTATTTAACTTCTAACCCTAGTTCAACATCGAAAAACCAAACGTATGAAAATATATTTACATTTTGTTAAGGCCCATGTTGCGATTGGACATATATGAATCTTACATGTTCATCAGCTCATCAGTTTCATATATATATATATATATATATATATATATATATATATATATATATATATATATATATATATATATAAGGTTTTTCTAAATAATTATCTCTAGATTTTAGAAACAGTTTGAACGTTCGACAAACTTCCGCTCAAACTAAGAGGCATAAGTATAATGCATAATTTAGTTTTCTAATAATATTTTTGTACATTTATCATAATTTTAAATAGATAGGAATGTGAATATAAAAGAAAAATTAGAGGTTATATAATTTTCTATGAAGAAAGCATTCCATTCCATGCATCTTAGATGACCAAATGAGTTGGTTGTAAGACTTTTCATTTGTCAATGAAGTGGGTTTTGATCCTGATTCGTTTCAAACCCGTAAGAATTTTATGGGTTTGGATTTTAATTTTCGATGTGTTTACCCATTTACGACCCATACCCATTTACCATTTTATTAAACGGGTTGGGTATGTATCATTGTCGATTCGCACCATTTATAATCTGTCTCATATATATATATATATATATATATATATATATATATATATATATCACCAAAGTTTTTAACTATATGTCTAAGTAAAATGTAATTCTTATTGTATTTGATTTTGAGTATTAGGTAATGTATATATTGTTTAAGTAGACATTTTTTTTTTTTATAATATTACTTTGTAGCACACATCAAATTGTGAATTTGTAATATTGAAAAGTGGTCGGGCTAATAGGCCGAGTATTCTTTGATTCGGTAGATACACATATGGATTTGATTATTCAAAACTCTGAGGGTTATTGGAACGGGATGGGTCCTGTTTTTAAATTTTTAAAGAGTTTGGGTGTAACGTCCCATTTTCACAACCAAAATTTTCATTTTTTTTAAGTAAAGCTTCCCAATTATAAATTCATTATTAATAAAACTATTTATTCTAAAATACATCTATTGAAAAATCAGAGTAATATAAGAAACACGGAATCCTCAATGTTATTGATGAGTGTGTACAGTCTCGCATTCGTTTTCCCACGATCACTGATAAAACCTGAAGAACATAAACAATTGTGTAAGCACAAACATTAGTAAGTTTCCCCCAAAATACCTCATATGATAAACATACAAGCATGCATAACGAACCATAATCATTGGATTGGAATGCCCAGGCCCAATCAATCCTTGGATTGGAATGCCAACATCCAACGGGTCCAATCAGCCATCGGGCTGGAATACCCAGGTTTTGTTAGCCTACCGCCTCAACCCAACCATTCTTCCCGAGCCTTCGTGCCTATGGCTTACATCCGGCCCGCACCAGGTATCTTGGCATACAGCACAAAGCAGGACCGCCTCAACCCACTACCACCATATGTCGACATATAAACAATCAAGGATCAAGTAGACACATAAAACAGGAAAATATCAATCATACAACTCACTACCGCCTACTAGTCCTCACACAGCACACTGTCCGGCTACCAGCTATCCTCCATGAAATGTGTAACCATAAGTAACCAGAGGTGAGATAGCCACCCAAACAGGTGATCCTACTCTAGAGCCACAACCAAAGAAGGAAACGGCAAAAAAAACCTAGATCAAGATTTCTCAGGTTATGCTACATGACTACATACAACCCCTAGGGCACTCCATGTAACGCCCGTAGATCCGGGCTAGTCAATTTATAGAGGTTAAGCGTCAAAAATGACTTTATGATAAAAGATTATTTAGAATGAATAATCTTAACTAAGTTTTAATATATGTTACAAGGATTCTGTACATATAAAGAACGCTGAAATCCGAGTTATAACGAAGAAGTTATGACCTATCAAATTTTGCGAAAGAAGCGGCACGACGTTGAATGACGTAAAAAGTGAATTTACGTTAGAGCAATATTTAGCCTTGGTGATCTAAAAGAAAGTCATAGAGTTCGATAAACCGAGAGTGTGCATAAAAAGAATGCCCAAATCTGACTTCGTATGAGGAAGTTATGATTTTAATAAGTTTCAGCTTAGCAGTATGCAGCCCGAAACTCGAATTCGAGATCGAGTGATTTCTAGCGAAACAATCTAAATGAGAATCGAAGATCTCGTTGATACTAGTCCAACAGTAAAAAGACAGACGAAAACGGACGTCAGATGAAGAAGTTATGAATTTATAACGGAGTTTTCCTGTCCCGGCCTACTAAAAATAAATTCAAAATTAGCCGACAGAGTCTAAATGAAAGTTGTAGAGCGTAGTCTCACCTGCGTGTGGATATAAAGAACGTCGAAAACGGAGTTAGTATGAGGAAGATATGTATTTTTGAAGTTTATTAAATAATTAAAATATTAAATTTAAATATAAATATCCTATAATATCCGAAGGGGGGAGTCACCAGACTTATTCGGGTTATGCCTAGCATAAATGGGGAACTATGCCCATCGTAGTGCGTAGGTTCAGCCCCTATAAAAGGTATGCGAGGGCAGCCGAGTTCCTTGCTCAATTCCTCTTCTCTCTCTCTCCCGTTTTATCTCGTTTTTCGTGCAAGAAATATCCCGAAGCCCCAGTATTCCCGAGCCCCGAAGCAAGCCCCGAAGATCCCGAGAAGTACAATTCCCGAGCCGAAGCTCTGCCTGCTAGAAGCCAATTTTTGTGAAGATCTACCGAAGAAATACTAGTTCTATAAGCCGTAGTGTTGTCCGATCATCTTCTGATCAAGTGAGTGTATAGTTACTTTCTTCTAACACATAAGTATGAAGTCTTTGCTACGAAATACGTGCTATGTGTTTATATATTGTTGTTTATTTGAGATGTTGGTGGAATGGATGAACTATATAGGTTTTAATGAGTTAAACTGTATATGTATTTTGTAACTACAAATATGTTGGGTAGGACATCGGTAGATGAGATCCATGAGTATGGATCAGATCAAGAGGTTAGTTTTAGATCCGTGAGTAGGGATCAGATCAAGAGTCTAGTTTTAGATCCGTGAGTATGGATTAGACAAAGCGGTTAGTTTTAGATCCGGGATTATGGATCAGGTAAAGAGATAAAACTTGTTATTAGTCTGGGAGTATGGATTAAGACTAAGTTAATTGTCCCTAGTCCGAGAGTATGGATTGGGCACAGTTATTGATCCGGAAGTATGGATCAAATCAGGATTAAGGTATAGTTAATTGTCCCTATTCCGGGAGTATGGATTGGGTATAATTATTGATCCAGGAGTATGGATCAGATCAGGAGGTTAGTTTTAGATCCGTGAGTATGGATCAGGGGAAAAGGTTAGTTTTAGATTCGTGAGTATGGATCAGGTGAAAATGTTAGTTTTAGATCCGTGAGTATGGGTCGGGTGAAGAGGATAGTTTTAGATCCGTGAGTAGGGATTAGGTAAAGAGGAAAATTTTAGATACGAGAATTTAGATCGTGTCGTTGTGAGGGTCGATGGGGTGGGATAAGAGTTGCCTTTATATGGTGAAATTGTACAAGTTTGAATGTTCTATATATATAAATATATGATATAACATTGTGGGATGAAAACCATATATGCTCACCAGGCTCCCAAGCCTGACCCACTCAGTTTTCTTTGTATCACAGGTATCAATACGAAGACATATTTCACTGAGAGATTAAAGGAGATGTAAATCACTAGTGTGAATAAAATGTATGTTCTGTTTATGCTTATTTGTCTGTATCGGAACATGACACCCGAGATTTTGTTATATAATGAAAATACATTTCTTTAAGAAATGATTTGATAAATTCTTATCATATTTTGTTTTGGGAATAAATTCCACAACTGTTTTCTTTAAAATATTACTCTGATTTTAAAAACAAAGCATAAACAAATCGGTCTTTTCTGGCTGTGAAATTGGGGATGTCACAGTTGGTATCAGAGCATTAGTTTAAGCGAACTAGGAATTTGTAGGATTTCTAGACTTAAACTTAGAATGCTAAGTGGAGATTGTGAGATGTGTGTCTATCATGGTTCGCATCAGTTCCTGAACTTCTGCCATTATGATAGGTTCAGGTGCAGGCACAACGACCGATGCATGACCCGTCACATTCTTAGGCTCAAGTTGTCATCTTCCTCGGATATTTCCTAGTCTGTCTTCACCATGATGTTTTGTACACCGAAACAGACGTTCGGTGTACCGAGGCGAGAATTTTAAGATATGAAAGATTTTATTTACGATAGACGTATAGATTTCCTTGTCACACCGAAAAGTTATATGCCAGTTCTAATACTGTAATCAAACGTTTAGAAATCTGAACACATAAAATTTCTAGATCCGGTCGGCAACAGACCATAGATCCGAACAAATAATAGCATATAAGGCATCTTTATAGCTATAACATAAAACATTTAGCACATAAAACATTTTAGGCATCTTTCCTAAAATAAACTAGTGCTCACACCTCACAATCATCGCTTAGCATTCTAAGTTTAAGTCTAGAAATCCTACAAATTCTTAGTTCGCTTAAACTAATGCTCTGATACCAACTGTGACATCCCCATTTTCACGACCAGAAAAGACCGATTTTGTTTATGTTTTATAAAAATCACAGTATCTCTTTTAATAAAAATGTTGCGGAATTTGTTCCCATAAAAACATGATAATCACGTTATCAAATCATTTCTAAAGAAATATACTTTTATTCACTTTTAAAACATTTGGGATGTCATCGTCAATATAGAAACATAAGCATAAACAGAACTTACATTCATTTACACTAGTGATCTACATCTCTTTTAAATCTCTCAATGTAATGTGACTTCATATCAACACATGTGATATAAATAAACTGAGTGGTCAGGTTGGGAAACCTGGTGAGTACATAGGGTTTTCAACCCATAATAATATAATTATTATGTTTAAACAATCAAACAATCAACCCAATTACCCATCCCCATTATCTTATTTATTCTTAAGGATCTACCCTAAGAATCAGCTATTTCTCATTCATTCATTACTAAGGATCATCCTAAGGAAACAACATGAAGTCCATTGTTGTCAATGACACATTGGTCAAGCGCAGCTGCTAATATTATCACTTAGGCGCAGCTGCCAGAATCGAGACATTTTCTATGAGGCGCTTCTGCCGGTATTGACCTTTAAACGCTACTGCCATGGTCATATGGCTCCTTATTAAGCGCAGCTGCCGATACTGTCCTTATAGCGCAACTGCTAGGACGTTTACCGTAGATCTAAATCATCTACGGGTTGTGGCGCAGCTGCCAGTGCTCATCTATAGGGTACTAGGTCCATTGTTGCCAATTTATACCTATAGGGCACTGGTCCGCACTACTAATGTTCCTTTATTTCAGCTTTTATCCCTCATCATTCATCTACCCATGTTTTACCCAACATATTTTCTAGATATAAAATACTTTATACAGCTTACATTATTTAAAACATGTATAAAAATCTTTCATCAGCATAGACAACAAGTATTCAGACAATATGCACACATAGCACGTAATTTATATTAAAATACTTCATATCTATGTGTAAGATGAAAGGGACTATGCACTCACCTGGTAAGGTGGTGAGTCGACACTCGGACAGCACTTCGTTACTCTTAAAACAATTATCCCTTGACGAAACCTAGTATCATTACCACTAGAGTTTAGTCTAACGTTTGACGAGATTAATTTAATACTCTAGCTATTATTACTATTATATAAGCATTAAACAATACTTATATAACCCATAATAATAGCCCAAATACTCCTTATAAGCTCCTAATAACATTACTATATTGAAACATAAGCTATACTAAAGATATGGTAGGCATAGCTCACTTACAGCTGGTTTTTCGCAAAACCCGGGCTTCGCTGGAGCAGTGTTCCCGAGCCGAAAGGCTCTTTTCTCAGGAATCTGGGAGCCTCGGGGCTTCCTTCGGGTGCTAGGGGGTTTACCTAGGCTTTTAGGGGGGTTAGGGGCTAGAGAAAGAGTCTAGAGAGAGAAAGAATAGTTTGGGAAGGTGTGAAGAATGAGGGAACCCGGCACCTCTATTTATAGGGGTGCTGACTGATGGACTCGCTGTGTAGGAGGACCTACTCGATGATTTGGGGCATGTGGCAGCCTTCTGGTGGTGCCATGTGTCCAATTCAGGTGGTGCCACGTCACCCCCTATCGCATATCAGCCTTCAAACTTAGAAAAATCATAACTCTCGCATACGAGCTCCATTTTTGACGTTCTTTTTTTCAAAACGTAGGTAAAATAAAGATCTACAACTTTCATTTAGACTCCGTCGGCTAATTGTCGACCGATCTCAAATTTAATAGTAGGAGGCGTTTAGACTGTTAAATGACCGCGAAGAATTCGTAACTCCTTCATACGGACTCCGTTTTCGTCTATCTTTTTACCGTTGAGTTCCTATTAATGAGATCTTCAACTCTCATTTAGGTCGCGTAAGCCAAAAACCGCTCGAACTAAAAATCGAGTTTCGGGTCGTGCACTGCTAAGCCAAATCTTAGAAAATTCATAACTTCCTCATACGAAGTCGGATTTGGGCGTTCGTTTTTTGTATGTTCTCGGTTTAATATATAATACAACTTTTGTTTAGATTTATAAGGCTAAAACTTGCTCCATCGTAAATTTACTATTTACGCTTCCCGATGTTGTGTCGGTTTTGCCGTAAAACTTCGACGGGCCATAACTTCTTCGTTATAACTCGGATTTCGGCGTTCTTTATATGTACGGAAACCTTGAGACATATTCTAAAAATTGTTTAAGACTATTTATTATAAATAATCTTTTGCTGAAAAGTCATTTTCGACACTTATTGCCTCAAAATTGACTAGTCCGGATCTACGAGCGTTACAAATGAAAACACGAATAAACAACCTCAACCACCAGTGATTGAGCAAGCACCTGTTGTAGTAGCAGCACCAGAACCAATGAAAATGGCTGGGGTGCAAGAGATGATGCAGATGATGTTGGATCGCCAAATGGAGGAGAGAAGGCGATTACTCCAACAAAATCGTGAGGAAGTGTCACTTCAAGTGGAAGAGCCCGAAGTGAATGGAGGGCATTCAGAGGGAGGTAACTATAGTGGGACTGTTGGACATGCGGAACCCCCAGTGGCAAAAAGGAATGACCCGGAAAGGAAAATAAACAGGGATGGGCGTATGTATAAGAATTTCTTATGCGCCAAACCGCCAAGTCTTTCTGGGAGCCCAAAGCCTGTAGAGATTATGGATTGGATCTCCAAAATGGAGATGGTGTTTGATAGTTGCAACTATAGCAACAAACAGAAGACTGTCTTTGCAGTTAGACAACTGATGGTTGGAGTCTTGAGCTGGTGGAAGTTACTGGTAGATACGATGCCCCGAAGGGAAGCACTAAGGATGTCTTAGGAATCATTCCTAGAGCAATTAAAGATTCAGTACTGCTCAGAGATAGATCTGATTGATCTGAACAATGAATTCCAGAACCTGAAGAAAGGTAAATTGAGCATTCATGATTATGCTACTGCATTTACCGAAAAGATGAAGTTATTTCCATACTTAGTGCCAACTGAACTCTCAAAAATTGAGATGTTCGCAAATGGACTGTCTGCCGACTTTGTTCCAACGGTAAAGATGGCAACTACTTTGAAGACAGCAGTCCAAGAAGCTAAAAATGTGGAGACCCAGTTAAAGGAAAGGGGTCTAGAGAGAATCAAGGTGAACGAGAAAAGAAAGATTGAAGGATCCTCAAGGTCCGATGAGAAGAGAAAATTTTCGAAGTCTGATTCGAAGAAGCTCGAAGAAGGAGCACAATGGTGTGACAAGTGCAAAAGGAAGCACATTGGGGAATGCTCTAAAGAAATGACTTGCTTCAAATGCGGGAAGACTGGTCATTACGCCGGCAAATGCCCAACTAAAAGAGAAGCCTGCTTTAAGTGTGGCTAAGAAGGGCACTTCAAGAAAAACTGCCCAAGAAGAGAAGAGGCTACAAGGCTAAATGTACCACCAAAGCCAATGGCATTTAACATGATCCTCGATGAAGCAGAAAACAACGCGAGGATTCAAGGATGAAGACTTTATATATGTATAAAGTCTGTATCAGGAAGTGTAGCCTACTAGAGGCGTAGTATAGGATGAACTTGAACCTTTGTGTAATCGTTTCAAGGAATAATATAGACCCTAGTTTTGCTAACTGATGTGTTGAATGATTGTGTGATTTTCTTTTATGGTGACTTGATCGACTGCGGGACAATACTTGGGACGAGTATGAGTAGGTGTGAAAGGTAGTAGATGCATATACTACCGTAAGCACAGGACTCGCACTTGGATCGAAGAAAGTCACAAGGTTACCAAGAAGCTAGTGATTGATTCCGTTTTATTCCGGTATATCATTACCATTGTTTCGGTAATGACTAGGTTGTTATTCCGACCCTAGTTGTCATATCCAAATTGAGTCCAACTACAATGAGTTGTTACGTGATTTCGAGAACTGAGTTCGATGTAGCATTTGATTGAAGTCAGAAGATTGAAAACAATGTGATCACTGGTATCGCGCTCGTTGTTCATAAAGTTTGTAGCTAGAAATGCTACATACTGAAATGTGATTATATCACATTAGAATATGAAGAAAGGTATATTCCATTCTGGAATTTAACTCTAAAAGACCTGAGTCTAAGAATTGCATCATGCGATGAGAGGTCATAGAGCACGACCCATCGGTCTGCTACAATAGATAAAGGAAAGTATTTATCCTAAGAGGAAGAAGGATTCAACAATAAGGAATTATTTGGTAACTCGAAGGTTACGATTGAAAGTACAACATAGTACGATAAGCAGATGCAAGATTAAGCATCGTCTACAGTCAATAAGCCCTAGAATTAAATACTCTTTCGAAGAAACATAGAAGTTACACTACCTAGGATGAAGAGGTAACATATGGAATCATGATACAAGCTCTATTTCGTTGATGATTCCGGGACGTAATCATCCTAAGGGGGAGATAACTGTAACGCTCGTAGATCCGGGCTAGTAAATTTAGAGAGGTTAAGCATCAAAAATGACTTTTTGATAGAAGATTATTTAGAATGAATAATATTAACTAAGTTTTAATATATGTTACAAGGATTTCGTACATATAAAGAATGCTTAAATCCGAGTTATAACGAAGAAGTTATGACCTGTCAAAGTTTCGCGAAAGAAGCGGCACGACGTTGAATGACGTAAAAAGTGAATTTACGTTAGAGCAATATTTAGCCTTAGTGATCTAAAAGAAATTCATAGATTTCGTTAAACCGAGGGCGTGCATAAAAAGAATGCCCAAATCTGACTTCGTATGAGGAAGTTATGATTTTTCTAAGTTTCAGCTTAGTAGTATGCAGCCCGAAACTCGAATTCGAGATCGAGTGATTTCTAGCCGAAACAATCTAAACGAGAATCGAAGATCTCGTTGATAGTAGTCCAACGGTAAAAAGACAGACGAAAACGGACGTCAGATGAAGAAGTTATGAATTTATAACGGAGTTTTCCTGTCCCGGCCTACTAAAAATAAATAATAAAAATAAATTCAAAATTAGCCGACGGAATCTAAACGAAAGTTTTAGAGTGTAGTCTCACCTACGCGTGGAAATAAAGAACGCCGAAAACGGAGTTCGTATGAGGAAGATATGAATTTTTGAAATTTATTAAATAATTAAAATATTAAATTTAAATATAAATATCCGATATTATCCGAAGGGGGGAGTCACCGGACTTATTCGGGTTACGCCCAGCGTAACTGGGGAACTACACCTAGCATAGTGCGTAGGTTCATCCCCTATAAAAGGGATGCGATGGCAGCCGAGTTCCTTGCTCAATTCTTCTTATCTCTCTCCCGTTTTACCTCGTTTTTCATGCAAGAAATATCTCGAAGCCACGGTATCATTCCCGAGCCCCGAAGCAAGCCCCGAAGATCCCGAGAAGTACAATTCCCGAGCTGAAGCTCTGCCCGCGAGAAGTCAATTTTTGTGAAGATCTTCCAGATCTACCGAAGAAATACTACTTATACAAGCCGTAGTGCTTGTAGCACCTGGTTCCTGGTACGTAAATTTCATTTGAGTATTTTCATTTTAGCCTTGGACTCGGCGAGTTGTAGGTCCGACTCGCCGAGTAGGGACGGGACCCGGGACATGTTTTAAGTTGGCGACTCGGCGAGTCCGTATCCTGGACTCGGCGAGTCACCGCTGTTTGATGAAACCCTAAGTTTCAGGGGTTTGCACCCTATTTAATCCCTCATTCCGCCCCAAACTCGCCCCCATTCACCCTCAGAGCCCCCAACATTGTCCTTGCCCTTTTTCCTTGAGAGATTGAAATATTTGGGTGTGTTTTTGAAGTTGTTGAGGAGCAAGGAGAGAAGATCAAGAATAGGAGAAGGAGGCCAAGCATCTCTGTGTCATCCCAACGTTTTCCCTGAGGTATAGCTCATTTCCCCTCTGTTTTGAGCTTGTAGTCCCTAATAGCTTCATGAAGGTCCTTCTTGAGCCATTTCCCAAGCTTGTTTGTGCTTTGTGGGTCGTATTAAGTTGTTAGCCTTTAGATCTAGGCACTATTCAGTCCCTGGAGCTTGGATCTACTGTCTTTATGGAGTCATGTTGCACACAAGTCCTAGATCTACCCCTTTTGGTGCACTTTGAGCCTTAAAACCTTCATTGGTGATGATCTACACATAAAGTTGGAAACTTTACGTGTAAACCAAGCCCTAGGAGCCCAGATCTATGAATGACATGGACTGGATTCAAGCAAATTCGCGTATATGGCTTTTGCATGAAGCAGACTCGGCGAGTCGCTCATCTGACTTGACGAGTCGAATCGCGAGTCTTCGAGTTTGTCCCCTTTCGTTGTGTCGAGTAGAGTAGTGAGTCCTGGGTGGACTCGGTGAGTTGGAAGCCGAACTCACCCATGAAGGAACTCGGCGAGTCAATGCCCTAACTCGGCGAGTTCAAGGCAATCTTCTTAGATCAAGAACAGACTCGGCGAGTTGTTCATACAACTCGGCGAGTCACAGCATAAAGTGTTCATCGGATGAAGATGAATTTGGCGAGTTGTTCATACAACTCGGCGAGTAGGATGAAGGACTTGAACATTAGTTTAGAAGGAGAACTCGTCGAGTCAACGCCCAACTCGACGAGTAGAGACGGGTTGCAGGACAATCGATTGGATAGGGACTCGGCGAGTTGGAGAGCCAACTCGGCGAGTCGGGTCAACTGAAAGTTGACTCTGGCTTTGACTTTTGACTTGATCAAGGGTAAAATGGTCATTTTACCCAAGGGTCAGTTAGCGGTGTTTGATTGAGTGTTTTGTGGGAATTATAGCCAGAGGATTTCCGGAGCAGCAGCAGCAGCAGCAGACAGTCAATTCCCACACAGGCCAGCAGCTATTTCGAGGTGAGTTTCCTTCCAGTAGGAACGGGTCTAAGGCACCAAGGCCTGCCCGTATAGACGAAATGTTAGTATTATAGTGTGGGCCGAGCCCGTATCTCTTGGTTGAGCTGATTATGATATGTGCCAGTATGATAGAGTTGTCTATACTTGTTGTCTGTGTGATACTTGTATATTATGGGTTAGCGGTTGAGTGTGGGCAAGGCCCGTATCTCTCCTAGAGTGGAGTGTGGGCTAGGCCCGTATCTCCCAGATAGTAGAGTGTGGGCGAGGCCCGTAACTCCTAGCTTCATGTTGTATGTTGTATGCTTGTATGGTATGAGGTATTATGGGGGAGCTCACTAAGCTTCGTGCTTACAGTTTTCAGTTTTGATTTTAGGTACCTCTTCAGCTAAGGGAAAGGAGCCGGCGCGGTAGCGACATATCACACACACTCTTGTTTTCCACACTATGGATCTCTGGGATGTACTCTGAATTATTACTATGACATTACCGGTTTTCAGACATGAATTATTATTATGAATGTTTTGTAATGATGTTTTTATGTTTTGACCTAAATTAAAAATGAAATTTTTAACCGGTATTTTTGGGGTGTTACAGTGCTGTCCGATCATCTTCTGATCAAGTGAGTGTATAGTTACTTTCTTCTAACACATAAGTATGAAGTATTTGCTACGAAATACGTGCTATGTGTTTATATATTGTTGTTTATTTGAGATGTTGGTGGAATGGATGAACTATATAGGTTTTAATGAGTTAAACTGTATATTTATTTTGTAACTACAAATATGTTAGGTAGGACATCGGTAGATGAGATCCGTGAGTATGGATCAGATCAAGAGGTTAGTTTTAGATCTGTGAGTAGGGATCAGATCAGGAGGCTAGTTTTAGATCTGTGAGTATGGATTAGACCAAGAGGTTAGTTTTAGATCCGAGATTATGGATCAGGTAAAGAGATAAAACTTGTTATTAGTTCGGGACTATGGATTAAGACTAAGTTAATTGTCCCTAGTCCGAGAGTATGGATTGGGCACAGTTATTGATCCGGGAGTATGGATCAAATCAGGATTAAGGTATAGTTAATTGTCCCTATTCCAAGAGTATGGATTGGGTATAATTATTGATCCGGGAGTATGCATCAGATCAGGAGGTTAGTTTTAGATCCGTGAGTATGGATCAGGTAGTTTTAGATCCCTGAGTATGGATCAGGGGAAAAGGTTAGTTTTAGATCCATGAGTATGGATCAGGTGAAAATGTTAGTTTTAGATCCGTGAGTATGGGTCGGGTGAAGAGGATAGTTTTAGATCTGTGAGTAGGGATCAGGTAAAGAGGAAAATTTTAGATACGAGAGTTTAGATCGTATCGTTGTGAGGATCGATGGGGTGGGATAAGAGTTGCCTTTATATGGTGAATTGTACAAGTTTGAATGTTCTATATACATAAATATATGATATAACATTGTGGGATGAAAACCCTATATGCTCACCAGGCTCCCAAGCCTGACCCACTCAGTTTTCTTGGTCAAAAAGTCAACGGTCAACAAAAGTCAATGAAAGTCAAAGTCCAAGGTTGTTGAGTACGCCCAGCGTATGCAGCCTGTTCTCACTCCTCCATTAAGCACATGATCCATTAAGGTCTTTTGTCTACAGCTTAGATCTAGACTCAAAACATCGACTTAAGTCATATAGTTTTCACATTTATGACTTTCCATGGCTAGAAAAGATCCAAAATCTAAAACCCTAACTTATTAATCCATTAAGACATCATAGCTCTTGCATGGAAGGGATAGAAGGACCAAGATAACATTTTTATGGTTCCTAATAGCTCCATAATGGATAAAGTTTCCAACTTTATCCATTAGGATGGTCCAAACAACCAAGATCTAGTCTTTAAATCTCAAAGGGACCAAAATAGCATCTTTCTCAACTTAATCCATTAAGTCCAAGTCTCTAACCTTCATATCTGAATCAATATGATGATTGGACGGATAAAATTTCCAACTTTATTCATAACAAGGTCACAAACTTCCAGTGTACACTCGGTACGCCCAACGTACTAGGCTAAACCCAAAACCTTTGTAACTTCTAACGGTCATAACTTCTTCGTTCCAACTCCTTTTTCGACGATCTTTATATCCACTGAAAGGCATTGAAGAGACCCACAACATTATCTAGATATCTTGTACTAAAAATTTCTCGAACAAAAAACAATATTTCATGCAAGACCCTGACCTATGACTTTCCCTTTTCTACCCTTCGACCCAAAACATAATTCAAAGGTTAAGATCTCACAACCATCATTGCCTCCTTCCAAAAGGTCTAAACATTACATCCTTAATGCCCAAAGCCTTTGAAATTAGGGTTAAAGAGGATGGAGGTTGAAGGTAATAAGGGTCTGGAATGAGTTAAGGTCTTTAAATAAGGCCCAAAACCAAAATATTAGGGTTTGCATTAGGCTTGCGTACACCCAACGTACTAGGTTGAATCTTTGCGATCATCCATGCCTAGTACGCCTAGTGTACACCCGGTACGCCCAACGTACTAGGTTAAACGCAAAACCTTCCTAACTTCTAACGATCATAACTTCCTCGTTCTAACTCCGTTTTCGACGATCTTTATATCCACGTAAAGGTATTGAAGAGACCCACAATATTATCTAGATATCTTATATTAAAAATTTCTCAAACAAAAATCAATATTTCATACAAGACCCCGACATATGACTTTCCCTTTTCTACCCTTCGACCCAAAACATAATTCATAGGTTAAGATCTCGCAACCATGATTGCCTCCTTCCAAAAGGTCTAAACATTACATCCTTAAGGCCCAGATCCTTTACACAATTGACTTCCGGCCCATGACCATGAAATAAGAAATGACAGGAAATAGGATGTTACATTGGATTAAGGGCGATTCGCTCCAAACTCACCGCGTTGAGAAGTCTATTTGTTTGGTACCAAGAGATCAATGGTGTTGGTTGTGTGTCTTAATAAATAGTACCAGAGGGGTATGTGACAACTTTAAAATGTCATACATAGGAGTTAGTATCCAATCAAATTAAATGGAACCAAAAATTTACAATTCTTAGAATATTGAAAATTAAATTGGTTCAATTTCTGAATACAAGGTTAAAAAAATTAAAATTTAATAATTAAATGTTAAATGCATTAGCTATTACTTTCATGATGCACATCTACCTTCGATTTGTGTGGCTTTGTATATGTTTAAATATAGATATTATAAATATTTACAAAATGTAACTTTCCATTTGTGAGTGTAAACATTGTAGCTAAAAGTACAACTTCTTACTCACAATATACAGGTATGTTAATGCATGAAGTTGAAGTTTAATCCATCAGTCCTCAACTTTATATGATTAGTCATTTATAACCCTTCTATTTTGTAAAATGATATTTTTCATACATTTACTTTTAAAATCTTCTTACTTTTAAAATCTTCAAATTCGTATGATTCATCACTTGTAACCATTCTATTTTGTTCATACCTTTACTCTTCAAAATACCATCTTGACCTCCTCCACTTTTAACTTTGTAAAATATCATTTTTATCAATTTATTTTCTAAATTTTTGTATTTATCTCTTTCAACTTTGTAAAATATAACTTCCATCCATTTATTTTCTAAATTTTTGTAAATTTTTGTGTATTTTCTAAATTTTTGTAAATTTTTGTGTTTATTCTATGTTATGGTGGTTTATATATAATATGATTTTCTCTCTTCTACTTTATAAAATATATTTTTCACCCTTTTTTAAATGTTACTTTAATTCCCCTCAATTTGAACTTTGTATAATATTATTTTCATCAATTTATTTTCTTAACTTTTGTGTTTATTATATATATATATATATATATATATATATATATATATATATATATATATATATATATATATATATATATATAATTTTTCCTCTTCTACTTTATAAAAATGTACACTTTCTATCTCTATTTTTTAAATGTTACTTTGATCCCCATCAACTTTATAAAATATCATTTTTACAACTTCCATTTTTTAAACTTTCATGTTTATCCCTTATAATACACAAAAAAAACATGTAAAAACACATGCCAAAACACGAGCTTAATTAGTACTATAAATATATATTGTAACATTTAAAAAATTATTTTGATGAATACACTAGTTTTAAAAAAATGCTTGTAGATAACAACCAAGATAAATGAGCCAAATAGAAAATATTGCTAAATTTTAGAGTTGTTTTTTATAGGTCTTTTTATGTAATTATCCATTTAATCTGACCCTAATTCATCCATTTTGTTAAGTCATTTATAAAAAAAACTATCTTCAATAAAACAAATTCGATTCGAAGTTTCGAACTCAACCGAGAATTATAAGGAATACAAAAGACTTCTCAATAAGAATTCAAGTCTAGCATGTTATATGAATAAACTTGAACTCACATGTTATAGTAAGCTTCAAATTGCTTGAGCTCGAACACAAACCGCTCGATGGCTCATATACATTTCTATATATGACAACCCTTCCCTACTCAATTACCTTTTAGAAATAAAAAAGATAGAATAAAATATGAAGCTTATATAGACATACAAAGGTCTTCATATTCAACTGCAAAATGGCCTTCTGGCCTTTCACCACTTTTGCATAACAAAATAGATAGATATATAGAAACTATTCCCAACATTCAAACTCACAGATACTGTTGTTGTATCCTTGCTCTATTCTTTTCCCACCACATTCTCGCATGTACTTCCCCAAACCGTTCACGACTGTTATACATCAAAATGTAATTAATAATAATTTACAAATTTGAAAGAAAAAAAATGCTGATTCCTACCTGAATCGAACCCGCCTAAGCTCCCGGGTCCCACTTGGAAGTGTTCTAATTGTAATATAAACACCCGGCTCATCTTGCTCAACCCATTCAGTTTCCAAATCGCTCACATTGCTCAAAGAAATCTCTTCAGATTGATCCACGTCTCGTGTTGAACTAGTTTTAGCAGAAACATCCACTGACGATGTCTCGGTTTTTGAGCCGTGAAACAGGTTTCGAGGTGGATGCTCCTTGCTAAGTGGCGGCGTAACCGGACTGTTCTCAATAGACTCGGTTCTTGAACTCTGAAAACATCAAATTCAGGCTTGCGCTGATACCATGTCAGATAATATTATATACTAACAAAAATAATAAGAAAGGTAATTAACCTCGTCTTCAGATCTTGGGGGAGACGGTAGTGGTACTCCTTGTTGATTAAAGCGCTGTACATTGTACAACTCCATAATTTTCTCACAGTTTTCGGACCACCATCTTTGTGCTTGCCATTTGTTGAACATTTCACGACTAATAATAACAATAATACACAATAAAATACGATTGATAGTGACGTTGGAAAATGGTAATTATAATAGAGCATTAAAAATTATATTTATACTCTTTATGTATAATAAAGCAAAGGGCATAACATGTGATGCAGAAAGGAAAACAACATACAATATATTTTTGGGTGGAATGAAATCATGTGGACCATTAGTTTATGGGTAATAAGTATAAGTAAAGAATCAATCAAGAACATTGAAATGGTGGATCGAATTTCAAATACCCGGACCCCATTCAAGAGCTTCTTGGCAATGATCCATTTAATAGATTAGTTGAGAGATATAATATAATTCAATTTGATTCCAAAAATTTGCGGTTATTTATGAGCATATCGGACCCACAAGTCCACAAAGCATCTGGAAATATGTCATTGACTATTTTTAGATTTTTATACAATCTATTTGTTAGCAACTACTCACTGTGTCCCATGAAAATCGCAAGGAAGTAGGAATTTAACTTTTTGTGTTATGTGAAATTTGGTAAAATAAAGCACAACAATTTGCATAAATCGGTAAATCGGATTAAAATTTAGAATGCAAACCTGAAGCGAATACGTTTCAGATCGTTGCCACCATGAGGCAAGGAAACGAAAGTGATGAGAACACCTGGTTCCACCTGAGCAACCCATTCTTTAACCTCATCTTCCTCCATAAACACAACCGACTCAGTCCGGCCACTCACCGACGCCGGAGTACTCGAACCACTCGAAAGCCCCTTTAATCTCGCTTCCATTTCCTTTCCCCAAACCTTGGGTGTCGAATTGCCGGTACCGGTGCCGGTTCTTTGGTACCCGCAAAAAAACCTACCGGACGATAAACCGGCTTCGGAGTCCGCATAACCCCGACGAGTCGGGTTGTTGTTAGATGATCCGGAGCAAGGCTTGCAGTTTTTGTATGCTCCTGAAGCCTTTAACGCAATATCCTTGATCTGTAATCGATGTGTTTCATTTTATGATCAGAACTACTTGCATTAAACGATCGAATGACAGCATTTGTCAGGAAATGAGAAACAGAACAATCGTAATTCTTACTTGAGATGTGAGGGTTTTAACGGCTTGCTTGGTTCTAGGTGTAGAAACGGAGTCTCCTTCTTCCTGTTCGTGTAGAGATCCACCATTTAGCTGCTTCGTACAAGCAATACACGTCAACATTTTCAAATGTGTGTTCACGATCACAGATTTTTCCTATAAAATTGGGTACTTAAACGACTCCAATTCACTGTAGAATAGCTCAATTTCGATTCACTAGACGAGCTAGAAACGCGAAATGAACACGAAAACAGAGTTACAAGCGTTTTCATATAAATACCGAAGTGAGTTTCGTGCGTAAAGAGGAAAAATAAACACTCGTTACACGACCATTAATGGCGTGATTCTAGGGCATATATATGTGTACAAATAGTTTCAGACAGAGAATCTGTTGTTGTAAACAAAAGCAAACACAGACGGCGAAACGCACGTTTGCCGCCGACTAATATGCGTGAATATGAACACACAGTAGCACGCACAGTCGGCAGAAATTTTGGGGAGATGGTGTGACAGGTTATTATGAAAAAGGGTTGTGATCAGTAATGATACGCATTAATCTGTAAGAGAGAGAGAGAGAGAGAGAGAGAGAGAGAGAGAGAGAGGTGATGAAATGGAAGAGAAGAAACGTGTGCCCCTGTTATAAAGGTGATGGGTCCGATGCGTCGCCGGCGAGTAGTACCGGCAGCGGTGGATTGATCGATGGAAAGTGGCAAAAGGAAGTCTAGTGAGTAGTGAGTAGCCACCTCTTTTGCATCGGTACTACAAACAACCCCCTTCGAATGTCACTTTGTAGCTTCTCTTGCAATTTGCCAAATTAATTAAATACTCACCTATTGGGTTCATGTCTAATTTGGGTTCATGTCTAATATTTTAGAATATAGTATGTAATAAAACTAAAACAAAATTGCAAAAATGTCCCTATGTACGTATTTTTTTTTTTTTTTGGGTTTTAACCGAATGCTTACTTTTATGGTTGTGGTCCTTGGGCCCAACTTATTCCGGACTTCGGTCTGATGCCGGGCGGGGCCCAAGTTATTCCGGACTTTGGTTTGATGCGGGGCGGGGCGGGGCCCGATGTAGTGGGCGGGCCCAAGTTATTCCGGACTTCGGTCTAATGTCGGGCGGGGTCCAATATGTGTTATCTATAGGGAAAATGACTCTTGAGGATAATTAACTTTTGCGTTTGTACTCATTTGGTCCTTCTTTTTTGTATTCAATATACCATCGAACTTGTTGTTGGTGTTTACCATAGCCCTTTTGACCGGCTTTTGACATGTGATAGCCGGTCAAAGGGTTATGGTGAACACAAACAACAAGTTCGATGGTATATTGAGTACAAAAAAAAGGAAAGGGACCAAATGAGAACAAACGCAACAGGTGGTTACCCTCCTGATTCATTTTCCCTTTACTCATTTACAACAAATCTCACATAATCTCCTACTGATATTAATGACTTTATGAGATTCATTCTTGCTTCTCTTCAAAACATAACTCACGAAATGACATTATTCATGCATGTACAACTTTGTAATGCACTTGAATATTTATTAGGGGAATCTTGACTAAGCAGGCGCATTTCATGGCTACATTTACATTTCCAATCAAATGATTTATCGTATCATGGATTCTAGACAAGTCTACAAACGAGTGGAATCACAAGTGATGTGATTTTTTAGTTTACTTAGCTTTAAGATCGAACTCATGGGATAAGATACAACATCAATACGTGCAATATCATGCTGGTTTTGTAGACACATCACCATAATATTGTACATATTGATGTTGTATCTTATCCCATGAGTTCGATCTTAAAGCTAAGTAAACTCAAAAATCACAACACTTGTGATTCCACTCGTTTGTAGACTTGTCTAGAATCCATGATACCATAAATCATTTGATTGGAAATGTAAATGTAGTCATGAAATGCGCCTGCTTAGTGAAGATTCCCCTAATAAATATTCAAGTGCATTACAAAGTTGTACATGCATGAATAATGTCCTTTCGTGAGTTATGTTTTGAAGAGAATCAAGAATGAATCTCATAAAGTCATTAATATCAGTAGGAGATGATGTGGGATTTGTTGTAAATGAGTAAAGGGAAAATGAATCAGGAGGGTAACCAACTGTTGCGTTTGTTCTCATTTGGTCTCTTTCCTTTTTTTGTACTCAATATACCATCGAACTTGTTGTTTGTGTTCACCATAACCCTTTGACCGGCTATCACAAGTCAAAAGTCGGTCAAAAGGGCTATGGTAAACACCAACAACAAGTTCGATGGTATATTGAATACAAAAAAAGAAAAGGGACCAAATGAGTACAAACGCAAAAGTTAATTACCCTCAAGAGTCATTTTCCCTTATCTATATTATGGTATGATATGTGGTAGTTTTGGGAGCCCACTAAGCTTCGTGCTTACAGTTTCAATTTTTGGTTTCAGGTACTTCCGCTAGTAAGGGGAAGAGCTCGGGAAGATAGCATCGCACACACCATAGCTTCAATTTTTCTTATCCTGAGAGTTTTCATTAGAAATTGTGATATGTTTTGATACAGTTGTTGTGTTACATTTGTTATGATCTTTTGGGATACTTGTTCCACATTTTTTTTGTTGGTATGCTATCGATGATGTGATTTTTTGTATTATTAAAACAAAATTTTTTTGGGTCTTATATGTAGTTTCATTGCGTATTTGTTACCTTGGTAAACTGAAATGACTTTAATATCATTAGGTATTTATTTTTTATTTCTAAATTCATTTTTTTAAGTTTTAATAATTATTTATTCATTTTAATAATTAAAAAATGAAAGGGCTCTCTCTCTCTCTCTCATTGTTGGTATATAGAATCGATTAGCTGCCAAGAATTGATTGAACCGTCATCATCTTCTTCAATACCTTCATATTCTTCAAAAATCAAAACCCAACTCATCCATTACCCATTAGGTCCTCACCATCGTCCCTCCTCCTGCTCCATCTCCCCCTCTCTTTCTCTCTCACACACATGCTTCTGCATTCACAGTCGATCCGGTCATAGATTTACTGATCCAACCACACAACCCTAGCCGAACCCAACACCAAAATACTGAACCATGTTCATTAGCTTTCATGAACTTCTTCAACAGAAGAATAACAGTAGCAATAATAAGGGCTAGGGTTTAACTCCCCCATGCTCTTCTCCTAGATCAATTTCTGATTGCTTAATCTGATTTTGTTCAACCCTCGATGGTGAAAATAACAGTCGTAACTTTGCTAACGTGGACACGTTCTTAGGCGGTGACATCGTCTTCTTCTTCGCGATGACCGTTTTGGGTTTGGTCAGAGATACAGAAAGTTGTTAACTGTGAATCTTTACTTGAAACTTAGCCACGACGGTGACATCGCCTTCTTCTTCGGTGGCGCCCTATTTGCCGGAAACTGACCCTTTTCATTCTCGATTCTTTTTTGGGTGGTGAATCGGAGACTCTGAAATTAATTCGTGATTTTGCTCTTTCAAGTAAAGGAGAATATAGATCTGATCGGACTATCCGTTTCTCTCTCTTTCTCCATGACCGGAGCTCGGTGGTTTCAAGGTTTAACCTCGAATTCCATCTGGAATCAGTCATCGATTTTCAACAAAAATTTGATTTTCAAAAATCAATATCAATTACAATAGATTATGTTTACTTAGCAATTCAATCGATTGTAATGAATCAGCAATTTTCAGGAATCAATCGATTCTCACATGGAATCGGTTCAATTTGGGTATAGAAATGAATACGATTTGTAAGATAATCATAATAAAATGAACCCTTCTTTTCCCCTTTTCTCTCCTGCGGTATGGGTCAATCTCGGTTTCTTTTTCTATCATGTTTTCTTAAACTGCATATTACAAGGATTTAATATTAGGATTATCAAGAACTGCAAGTGTGTGAGAGAGAGAGAGAGAGAGAAAGAGGTATTCTATTATATTTTAATTGTTAAAATAAATAAATAAATATTAAAATTTAAAAATAATGAAAGTTAAATGAAAAATTAATACCCCAAGGGTATTATAGTCATTTCAATTTTCGAATGGACTATTTTCACATACAAACTAGTCCAAAAGGACCACGAAGCCAAAAAAAGTCGTGGTTTAGACTAAAACCCCCAAAAAAATGCATACCACATGGACCATTTTTGCAGTTTTGTCTAAAATTAAACAAGTTTAGAATAATTTGTTTACAAATTACAACAATTGTTTTCAATAAAAATGTGCAGTATAGATTAACCCAATATCTTCCTAATTCCTAACAAAATATCGCTTTATCATCTATGCATATAAAAATAAATAATACTAGTAGAAAATATATATAAAAATATTAATTATATACAAAATTATCTCTTTAAATAATGTCTAACAAAATCGATCTCTTTTTTGTAGGTGATATCCAGTCCCCTTTGGTGTAAGCGTGCAAGCTTCCTTTCTATTTATCTTGGGTTTCCCATTGGAGCTAATATGAAACTTGCTCCAAGTTGGAAACTAATGGTTGATAAATTTAATTTGAAGTTATCAAGTTGGATGGCAAACACCTTGTTATTTGGGGGAAGACATACTCTTGTCAAGACTGTACTTGGTAGTCTCTCTTTTTTTTTACTTTTCACTGTATTCGAAAGACTCGGTGGGTTACTTAGAGTGCCTTAGTACGTCCTAAACGTAAATGCAGACTTGGTATTGGTTGCCTTAAAATGATGAATGTTGCTCTTTTTACTAAATGATTATGACGTCTAAAATGTGAATCTAATGGTCTTTTGACTTCGTGTATTACCGCTTTACATCACATATGGAAGTGATTGCAATCCATTGGAAAAATAAGGTTTCCTTGTTATCAATTGTTAAAACTGGTTTAGAGTTAGATGATTGGAACATTTCTATTAATAACATTTTTGAAAAGAAAACTATGAGCATGTGATAAAACTCATATTTTGAAGGATGTGTAGTTCGATAATATGGTATTAGGTTTCAAAACATTGCAAAATTACTAATAGAATTAATGCTTCTTGCTTTATTGGAACATGGTGCTGGAAGAAAGAACCACGAAATGGTGAGGAGTCAAGACATTTAACAGCCTTAAATAGCTTGGTGGCTTATGTACAGCTTTTGAAAGTTTATGATTCTTGGATATGGAAGGTTGACAATAATAGTGATTCCAATGTGAGATCGTTGTGTGCATTAATGTATAGCTAGATAACAAGTGATGATCGGTTACAGTTTCATTAGATTGCATAGGTCTCCATCAAAGGCAAATTGCTTCATGTGGCGTATGTTACTAAACAAAATTTCAGTTATCATGAACCTCATGCTGAAAGGGGTAAATTTGTTATATTTTTCTTGTCCTTTATGTTTGAATATAATTGAGGACACATATCATTTTTTTTTAATTGCTATTCTCTCTGGAAGTTTGGAGTTGGTTCTACAGTTGGTCGAGTTTCTTACCATCTGTGCTTATGAATACTTATGATATGTTATTAACATAGAAGTTATGTTGCAATGGGCTTAGCAAGAATCTTAAAAATATGAAATTGAGGCTGATATATTCTACCATTTGGATAATTTTGAAGACTCGTAAGTCGTAATGCCCTTATCTTCGATAAGAAAATATATTTTTCTATAAGGACAACAGATTAAATTCAATTTATCTCCTTCAATTGTTCAAGCATCATGCCAATCTTAATAGTCTTAATTGGAATATTTGGTATTGTTGTCTTCTTAGTGCTTGTAATGCTTGTACTAATATTTTATAATTTGCTCTAACACACTGCTAGTTGCATAATTTTTGTTTTTAATAATATTCGTCGTTATTAAAAAAAATAACTCTAAAACTCTGACCAATTGGGAATGAAAGAATTGGATTATTAAATAGATCATTGAATAGAATTATCTTCAAACAAAAATAAATACTTAATAAGACATTAAAGGTGATGAAACACATAGTTTTTCGATGACATCATCAACTGTTGGTGATTTTATATCACAAATGTTATTTAAGTGTAATGAGTTTGATTTGTTGATCAATGTCTGTGACATCCCCAAAATCTCGGCCAGAAAAGACCGATTTCATTTATGCTTTTTAAAACATTTTCAGAGTAAATCCGTTTGATTTTTAAAAGAGATGCGGAATTTGTTCCCAAAAACAAAACATGATAAAATAGATATTTATCAAAACATTTCATATAGAAATATGATTTCATTTCATAATAAAAAGTCGGGATGTCATGTTCCGATATAGATCATAAAGCATAAACGATTACATTACAAGTCATTCAACAAATATATACATATGCAGACTTGTAAAAAAACAACTTGATGATTTGCCCATCTTAAGCTCTTGCGCCACTTCCTGTAATACAATTAAACTGAGTGGGTCAGGCTTGGGAGCCTGGTGAGCATATAGGGTTTTCAAACCTACAATAATTATATTTAATTACAACAATCAACAATAAACCCGATTACCCATTCCCATTATCCTCACCTTACGTTCCTAAAAATAACGTCTATTATAAGGAACTTATTTTAGGATTTTCATCGGGACGGACATTGCTGCAGAGGGGCTTCCTCAACAATAAGTGTCCTAAAGGCAACCATATGGGGGATAGAGTACACCGGTGAACACGTCGTTCACAACACTTACAGGTAATGAGCCTGCTAGTGTTCCACAGGACAGTCTAGAGTAGTACGTGGTCGTCATCCATACTCTGCTGAATGACTAGAATAACACCAATAACACCGAGGCCTCTCATCTGTTTATTTCACACCAATTATCTACCCATGTTCTACCCAACATATTAGTAGATAAAAATATACATTTTTATACATTGTTTAAAAACCTGTATAGCATGCTTTAATCAAAACATATTCCACATAACAGATGAGGCACACACACATAACACGTATTTCATAGAGAATATACATTCACATATATAACCACAAAATATATACACGTAGCACATATTTTATATTAAATACTTCATAATATTGCGTTGGAAAGAAAATAACTACACACTCACTTGATCAGAAGATGATCCGACAGCGCTACGGCTTATAGAAGTAGCGTCTCTCCGTAGATCTGGAAGATCTTCACAAAAACCGGCTCCTCGCGGGCAGGGCTTCGGCTCGGGAATAACGCTCTACGGGATTCTCGGGGCTTCGGATCTCGCTTCGGGGCTCGAGAATAATACCGGGGCTTCGGGGTACAAACGGCACGCAAAACGAGGAAAAGGACTAGAGAGAAGGAAGAAATTGTGAATGAGAAAAGAGCTGCCTTCGGATCCCCTTTTATAGTGCTGAACCCTCGCACGTACGCGGGGCGTACGCCTCGGGGGTCGTCAGCGCTTACGTCATCGGCCCTCATACGTCAGTGCACACGACTTCGGAGTACTCGAGTGCCCTTCGCTGTACGCGGGGCGTACAGCAGTACGCGGTGCGTACTTCGGATAGACCGCCTAACCCTTCTTCGGATAATATCGGAGTTGTAATAAAAAAATAAATATTAAATATTTATTAAACTTCAAAAATTCATATCTCCTTCATACGAACTCCGTTTTCGACGTTCTTTATATCCACGCGAAGGTGAGACTACGCTCTACAACTTTCGTTTAGACTCTGTCGGCTCATTTTGACTTTTATTTTTATTAATTATTTTTAGAAGGCCCGGACAGGGAAACTTCGTTATAAAATCATAACTCCTTCGTCCGACGTCCGTTCTCGCCTATCTTTTCATCGTTTCGCTACTAACAACGAGATCTTCGATTCTCATTTAGATTGTTTCGGCTAAAAACCGCTCGATCTCAAATCGAGTATTCGGGCTGCATACTGCCACATCAAAACTTTAGAAAATCATAACTTCCTCATACGAAGTCAGATTTGGGCGTTCCTTTTATGTACGCTCTCGGTTTAACGAAATCTACGACTTTCGTTTAGATCGCTAAGGCTAAATATCGCTCTAACTTAAATTCATATTTTACGTAACTCGGCGTCGTGCCGGTTCTGTCGCGAAACTTCGACAGCTCATAACTTCTTCGTTATAACTCGGATTTTGGCATTCCTTATATCTCCAGAATCCTTGTTTCAACCACTACAACTTTATGCAAAGATATCGGGCATATCTAATACTTTAATTTTGATGCTTATTTTATTCTTAATTTAATTATATCACATAATTAAGCAAATAAACACATTACTCACATAATTCACAAATTCACAAATAATACATTTTATTATTTCAAATTGGGGTTACAAAGGTTAACCTAGACTATTACATTGCTAAAAATGGCAAGCCCAGAAACACGGGCGTTACAATTCTCCCCACCTTAGAATGATTCCGTCCCCGGAATCACACATCAGCAAACAAATGCGGATAGCGACTCATCATGTCACTCTCCGTCTCCCAGGTGAGATTCGGCCCATTCGCGTGTTTCCATCGGACAAGCACTAACTCAACCATCTTACGTCACAATTTCTTAGTCTTTCGGTCAACGATTGTCTCCGGTTCCTCAATCAACCTTTTGTTCTCATCGATCCTCAACTCCGAAAGTGGAATTATGTCGGGAACTTCTCCCGTGAACTTCCTCAAGTAACACACATGGAAAGTGTTATGAATTCCATTCAGTTCTTCTGGTAGTTCGAGCTTGTAAGCTTGGTTCCCAATCCTCTGAAGAACTTTAAACGGTCCAATAAACCTTGGACTTAACTTTCTCTTTTTACCAAATCTTATAAGTTCCTTCCACGACGAGACTTTAAGCAAAACCGAATCTCCAACTTCAAAAGTCATCGGTCTTTGCTTTTTGTCAGCATAGCTCTTTTGACGGTCCTGAGCTGCTAACATTCTTTCCCTAATTATTCTCAACTTTTCAGCCGTTTGATGGACTATCTGCGGTCCCATAAACTGCTTTTCCCCAGCCTCAAGCCAACAAGACGGCGTACGACACTTCTGTCCATACAATGCTTGATAAGGTGCCATCTTTATGCTCGAGTGAAAACTATTATTATAGGAAAATTCTACCAAAGGTAAATGTTCATCCCAATTACCTAGGAATTCCAAGGTACACGCTCTCAACATATCTTCAAGTGTTTGTATCGTTCTTTCGCTCTGACCATCAGTCTGCGGATGGTAAGCTGTACTTAAACACAACTTGGTACCCAATTCCTCTTGTAGACTTTTCCAAAATCGTGAGGTGAAACGACTATCACGATCCGACACAATCGTTAGCGGAACACCGTGAAGCCTCACAATTTCCTTCACGTAAGAATTCGAAAGCTTTTCCATAGACCATTTCTCGCTGGCTGCTATGAAATGCGCACTCTTAGTGAATCGATCAACGACCACCCAAATCATGTCGTGACCACTTTTTGTTCTGGGTAGTTTAGTGGCAAAATCCATAGCAATGTCTTCCCACTTACCTATAGGCACAGGTAATGGTTCTAGACTCCCGTATAGTTTCTGATGTTGTGCCTTGACTCTTGCACAAGTCACACACTCGGCCACATACTTCGCGATGTCGAGCTTCATCGTCGGCCACCAATAATAGGGTTTCAGGTCCCTATACATTTTTGTGCTACCGGGATGAATCGAGTACATGGTTTTGTGAGCTTCTTCCATCAGAAGATCTCTGACTCCTCCTGTCTTAGGTATCCAAATCCGATCTTGGAACACCCTCAGTTCGTGACTGTTTACACCGAACACCAACGTTTTGCCCAAATGTTCCTCCTTCCGGTCATTCTTCTCAGAAGCTTCGCTTTGAGCTTTCTTTATACTTTCCAAAATAGTCGAGACAAATTCAATTCTCAACGCTCTTGGCCTTTTCTTTTCAAGATTGACCTTCCGACTGAGAGCATTAGCAACAACATTGTGTAACAGCCCGGAATTCCAGGTATCTTTATTGTTTTGATTCTTTTGTGTTTTGAGAGGGGACTCGGCGAGTTGGAGCTCAGACTCACCGAGTAGGGTCGCGATTCTGGACGCGGGATTCGTCTGGACTCGGCGAGTCCAGGATATGGACTTGGCGAGTCCGCGCTGTTTAATGAAACCCTAATTTCTCGGGTTTGGGACCTATTTAAAGGGCCTTATGGCCGTCATTTGCACCCATCAGTCCATAGAGAGAAACCCTAGAGTGCTTTAGCGATTTGAGAGAGAAGGGAGGCATTTCTTGACCTTTGTGTGTTGTTTAGCAAAGAAGAAGGAGGTTCTAGCCAAGAGGAGGCAAAGGAGATTGCTATTATGTGGATTTGAAGCTTAGATCTTCGATCTAGAGGTATGATTTCGGCTCATCTTCTGTTTTGGTGAAGTATAATTGATTTTAGGGTTTCTTGTGACCTTGTTGAGTTGATTGGATGGCCAAATTGTCCCTTGCTAGTGATGAGGCTTTGGATCTGGATCCATAGAGGTCCAGAGAGCCTCATTCATCAAGCTTTATAGAGAACCATGGAGGTTATGACCTTGAGTAGTGATAATTGTTGATAATTCTTCACATATGGTCATATAGAGGTTGTTTATGCACCAAGTCTGGGGCTTTACGTGGTGAATCAGTATAGGAAGGCCAGATCTATGAATTGTTGGAATAGATCTGACCTTAGAAGCAAGTTTGAGTGATTGCATGGCATGGACTCGCCGAGTCCGATGAGCAGACTCGGCGAGTAGTTTGAAGATTGCCTTGGACCGGCCAGTGAGTGGTCCAGTCGAGTCATGGGTTGACTCAGTGAGTCAGGGCGAGTTAGAGAAGGTTGTCAAGTGGACCGAGTCGAGCTGGGACTCGCCGAGTCGTTCTTGAGACTCGGCGAGTTGAGTCGGGGTGGCCCCGCGATTCTGCCAGGAGAAACTCGTCGAGTCAGGCGGAGTACTCGACGTGTAGAAAGGGAATCCTAGAGAGTTGGCGGAGAACGTCTAGACTCGCCGAGTTGCCTTGTGCACTCGCCGAGTCCGGTCAAAGTTGACCGTTGACCGTTGACCTGTGTTGACTTCTTAGGGATAGTCAACCTTAGAGATATAAAGTGTTAATTAGAGTCATGTGATGTTATAGGAGGATTAGAGCTCGGAGGATCGAGCACGAGGGATTTCCAGGATTCGTGAGATACCGAGATACGCGAGGTGAGTCTTCTCACTATACTTTACCTTGAGTAGGTAATCAGAGCTGTGTGTTAGTGTATGTATGTTATGTGTATGCTATGTGTAGTGCTGCATTATTTCTATGTGATTTATGCTGTGCATGTTTACAGAGTTGGAACCGAAAGGTTCCTAGAGTTAGAACCTGAGGGTTCACAGAGCTTGGGTGCACGGACCCATAGAGTTATAGCCTCGAGTGGCTAATATGTGTTTATGTGTGGTATTTTGGGGAACTCACTAAGCTTCGTGCTTACAGTGTTAGTGTTGTTGTTTCAGGTACTAGCGAGGACCGTGGGAAGACGCCGGCTTGATCTGTACACACGTAGGGGACTTTTGATATTTTTGTGTGATCTTGGGATTTGTATGATGCAGATTGGAATTTTAAACTTAATATTTTTATGAAGTTAAATGAGAAATGTTTTTATATTTGCGAAAAATTATTTTGAAAATTCACGGTGTTACAAGTTGGTATCAGAGCCTTGGTTTGAGGGATTCGAGTACACCTTCGGGCGTATTTGAACTCAAACTGAGGATTTGAGATGTATTTTCAAAAAGAGTAAAAGATTTTTGAAAAACGCAGAGCAAGAGATGTGTGTACGATCAGTCAGCGCCCGAACGGTGATTTCCCAAAATACCTTTATATTATGTGATATTGATATTGATATGATGTATCCGCATGCTAGAGTAGGCTAGGTATTGCTATTAGGACTAGAGTGGCCTGATTTGTGATGCCTTAGCCTAGGGAGAGGTGAGCTGCTATGAGATGCTTGAGAGTGAGTAGGTAGCAGCGAGGGGCTTATGAGAGATCTATTAGAGAGTGGTCTACGCATGATAGAGTACTTGAGACTTAGGATCCGAAGAGGAGGACTTGGAGTGTATTCTGGTGCGGTGCGGACAGTAGTATTGGGCCCGTACTACTGAAAGCACCGGAGCGGTGTGCAGCCCAAGTAAGAATCGTTGGAATGCCAAGAACCAAGGAGGAAAGAGTTGACGAGTGTGAGCATACTCGTGTGGATTCTAATTTATCGTATGTTGTATTTCAGAGGTAGATCATGGTGAGGACACATTTGATGCCCGAGAGCAGTGGTACCAGTGAGGAGGAGATCCGTCGGATCATTCAGGAGGAGGTGGCTGTGGCCATCAGGGCAGAGATACCGGAGATGTTTGGGTCTATAAAGACCACGTTGATTGAGACATTTGATGAGCATTATGCCGCTCTTTCTGAGGCTGCTGTTGCAGCGGCTACCGCAGCGATTGCTGCTGCAAGGCCGCAGGGTGGGGATGCGTTGCTGTTCCGTGAGTTCAGCAACACAAAACCACCAGAGTTTGATGGTACTCAGGATCCGGTGGCAGCTATGAGGTGGATATCTGATATTGAGGGGTGTTTCTTCACTTGCTCGTCTCCTGAGCATTTGAAGGTCCGGTTCGCGTTGAACCAGCTTCGCTTGGGAGCGAAGGACTGGTGGAAGTTTGTGACGGCGCATTATACGCCTGCTGAGCTTTCTGCGGTGACCTGGGAGAGGTTCACCACCATGTTTCGGGATGAGTACGTTCCCCAGGTGGAGAGAGAGCGTTTAGCACATGAGTTTCTGACCCTCAAGCAGGGTACTGAGTCTGTTACAGCGATCACGAGGATGTTCCATGAGAGGGCGATGTTCTGCCCTGAGCACGTGTCCACTGAGCAGGCACGTATGAGCCGTTACTTGAGCATCTTGAGGCGGGATATTCGGGAGTTCGCTGCGAACTCCTCGTACCGGACATTTGTCGAGCTTCAGGCAAATGCCCGGAAGAGGGAGATTGAGCTTGAGACTCAGGCCAGGGAGGAGGCGGAGTCTCAGGGGAGGGATCGACGACCGGTACAGTCGCAGTCGGCCGCCAAGCGGGCCAAGCCTGCTGATCCCAGACCAGGGAGCCAGAAGGGCCGTACTTGCGGAAAGTGCGGCAAGGGTCATGACGGAGTTTGTTGAGCGGGGTCTTGCTACAAATGTGGCAAGGAGGGGCACATGGCCAAGGACTGCCCCAAGGGGTTTGCAGTGTGTTTTCACTGCAACCAGACCAGACACCGGAAGGCCGAGTGTCCGCAGTTGCGCGGAGCATCTCAGGGGTCTGCTCCTGCCGCCATCAGAGCTACAGAGAGTCGGCCTGTGAAGGCCGAGGCGCTGAGAGCTCGAGGGAGAGCTTTCCAGCTGACTGCGGAGGAGGTCCGCGCTGCGCCCGATGTTGTGGCTGGTATGTTTCCTTTCATGTATTTATTTTGATGTTGAGATATTATGCTTATATTATCTTATGCGTAGGTACCTTTCTTGTGAACTCTGTACCTGCTTTAGTGTTATTTGACTCGGGTGCGAGTCGGTCTTTTGTGTCTTCGGCCTTTAGTCAGCATATCAGTGTTAGTCGTGAGGCTTTGAGTCGGCCTCTGAGGGTTTCCATAGCTGATGATAGAGTGATTTGTGCCACGGAGGTTTTCCGGGGATGTGTGTCAGAGATTTTCGGGGTTGAGTTTCCGATTGATCTGATTCCTATTGCGATGGGTGATGTCTGTGTCATTGTGGGCATGGACTGGTTGAGCCGATTCGGCGCGGTTATCGACTGTGAGTGTCAGCTGGTGACCATACGAGACCCTAGTGGGGGAGTTCTTTCGGTGTACGGCGAGGGTACACGTTCAGGATCAGCTTTTTGTTCGGCCGCTAGGGCGAGACAGTGTCTACAGCAGGGCTGTAAGGGTTTTGTGGCGTATGTGATGGATACACGAGCGACTTCCGAGAGACCGAGTTCAGTTGAGGAGGTACCGGTGGTGCGTGAGTTTCCAGATGTTTTTCCCGAGGAGTTACCGGGTGTACCTCCTGTGAGACAAGTGGAGTTTGGCATTGATTTGGTTCCGGGGACCGCGCCAATCGCTAAGGTGCCTTATCGTCTTGCACCTCCAGAGATGCAAGAGTTATCCTCGCAGCTTTAGGAGTTGCTGGGGAAGGGATTTATTCGGCCGAGCAGCTCGCCGTGGGGAGCACCTATTCAGTTCGTCAAGAAGAAGGATGGTTCACACCGGATGTGCATTGACTACCGGGAGTTGAACAAGCTGACGGTCAAGAACCGTTACCCCTTGCCGAGGATCGACGATTTATTTGATCAGTTGCAGGGAGCATCTTGGTTCTCCAAGATCGATTTGAGGTCGGGATACCATCAGGTGAGAGTGCGGGATGAGGATGTCCAGAAGACAGCCTTCAGGACGCGATATGGGCATTATGAGTTTGTGGTGATGCCTTTTGGGCTCACCAATGCCCCGGCTGTGTTCATGGATCTCATGAACAGGGTATGCAGGCCGATGTTGGATCGGTCGGTGATTGTATTTATCGATGATATTCTGGTATATTCGAGATCTAGAGAGCAGCATGAGGAGCATTTGAGGGAGGTCCTTGGGGTTTTGAGATCGGAGAAGCTTTATGCAAAGTTCTCCAAGTGCGATTTCTGGTTGCGGGAGGTCCAGTTCCTTGGACATCTCGTTAATCAGGAAGGGATATTGGTCGATCCGGCCAAGGTTGAGGCGGTGACGAGTTGGGAGGTGCCAAAGTCACCCTCTGAGATTAGGAGTTTCCTTGGATTAGCAGGGTATTATCGGAGATTTATCAAGGATTTCTCCAAGATCGCAGTGCCACTCACCAGATTGACCCGTAAGGGTGTTGCATTATCATGGGGTCCCGAGCAGCAGACCTCCTTTGAGACACTTCGCCAAAGGTTGTGCGAAGCCCCGGTATTAGCTCTCCCGTAAGGGATGGAGGATTTTGTAGTATATTGTGATGCATTGATTTTGGGGCTGGGTGCGGTGTTGATGCAGAGGGGACATGTGATAGCATATGCATCAAGGCAGCTGAAGCCTCATGAGATGAGATATCCCACGCATGATCTAGAGTTGGGGGCAGTAGTGTTCGCCCTCAAGATTTGGCGTCACTACTTATATGGGGTTCGGTGTACGATATACACGGACCATAAGAGTTTGAAGTACTTGATGGATCAGCCCAACCTAAATATGCGTCAGAGGAGGTGGTTAGATGTGGTCAAGGATTATGATTGTGAGATCCTGTACCACCCGGGCAAGGCCAATGTGGTGGCCGATGCGTTGAGCCGCAGGGCGGAGAGCACTCCATTGCGAGATGTATGTTTGAGATTGACCATGATAGCTTCGGTATTGGATGCCATTCGTGGGGCACAGGCCGAGGCTGTGCAGCCGGAGATGCAAAAGAGGGAACGGGTCGTTGGTTTGGTTTCAGAGTTCGTTACGGATGGACGAGGGCTTATGACTTTTCAGGGTCGGATTTGGGTACCGTTTGTGGGTGGTACGCGCACTTCTTTGATGGAAGAGGCTCATCGGTCAAAATTTTCGATCCATCCGGGGGCTACGAAGATGTATTTGGATTTGAGGAAAGCGTATTGGTGGCCCTGTATGAAGAGGGACGTCGCCTGGTTTGTTGAGAGGTGCTTGACCTGCCGCAGGGTTAAGGCCGAGCACCAGAGACCGCATGGCAAGTTGCAGCCATTGGAGGTTCCCGAGTGGAAGTGGGAACAGATCACTATGGATTTCATCACCAAATTGCCGAGGACTGCCAGAGGAGTTGATGCAATTTGGGTGATTGTGGATAGGTTGACGAAGAGCGCTCACTTCCTTGCCATCAGTGAGAGTTCTTCAGCGGAGAAGTTGGCGGAGTTATATGTGAGAGAAGTGGTATCTCGGCATGGGGTGCCGATCTCGATTGTTTCGGACCGTGATGTGCGTTTCACTTCCAGATTCTGGAAGAAATTTCATGAGGAGTTGGGTACTAGATTGCATTTTAGTACCGCATATCATCCCCAGACAGACGGTCAGAGTGAGCGGACGATTCAGACGCTTGAGGACATGCTTCGAGCATGTGTGTTGGATTTCGGGGGTAGCTGGGATGCGTATTTACCCTTGGCAAAGTTTTCCTACAACAACAGCCATCATTCGAGCATTGGTATGCCACCCTTTGAGCTATTGTATGGTAGGAGGTGTCGGACCCCCATTTGCTGGGGAGAGGTTGGGCAGAGAGTGATGGGCAGTACAGAGATCGTGCTTCAGACGACAGAGCAGATTCAGCAGGTCAGACAGAGGTTATTGACCGCCCATAGCCGACAGAAGAGTTATGCAGACAGACGCAGGTCCGAGCTTGAGTTTCAGGTCGGCGACTTCGTTCTCCTGAAGGTCTCCCCTTGGAAAGGAGTGATTCGATTCAGGAAGAGGGGCAAGTTGGGGCCCCGGTATATTGGGCCATTCCGTGTGATTGCGAGGGTAGGCCGGGTAGCCTATCGTTTGGAATTGCCAGCAGAGTTGGGGCAAATCCATGACACTTTTCATGTGTCGCAATTGAGGAAGTGTATAGCCGATGAGTCGGCAGTAGTTCCATTAGAGGATATTCAGGTGGATGCGAGCCTGAATTATGCCGAGAGACCAGTAGCCATCAGAGATCGGAAGATCAAGGTTCTGAGGAACAAGGAGGTACCTCTGGTGTTGGTTCAGTGGCAACACCGGAAGGGATCGGAGATGACCTGGGAGCCGGAGCGCGAGATGCGGGAGCAGCATCCGGAGCTATTTTCAGAGCGAGACTTCGAGGGCGAAGTCTAGTTCTAGTGGGGGAGAATTGTAACAGCCTGGAATTCCAGGTATCTTTATTGTTTTGATTCTTTTGTGTTTTGAGAGGGGACTCGGCAAGTTGGAGCTCAGACTCGCCGAGTAGGGTCGCGATTCTGGACGCGGGATTCGTCTGGACTCAACGAGTCCAGGATATGGACTCGGCGAGTCCGCGCTGTTTAATGAAACCCTAATTTCTCGGGTTTGGGACCTATTTAAAGGGCCTTATGGCCGTCATTTGCACCCATCAGTCCATAGAGAGAAACCCTAGAGTGCTTTAGCGATTTGAGAGAGAAGGGAGGCATTTCTTGACCTTTGTGTGTTGTTTAGCAAAGAAGAAGGAGGTTCTAGCCAAGAGGAGGCAAAGGAGATTGCTATTATGTGGATTTGAAGCTTAGATCTTCGATCTAGAGGTATGATTTCGGCTCATCTTCTGTTTTGGTGAAGTATAATTGATTTTAGGGTTTCTTGTGACCTTGTTGAGTTGATTGGATGGCCAAATTGTCCCTTGCTAGTGATGAGGCTTTGGATCTGGATCCATAGAGGTCCAGAGAGCCTCATTCATCAAGCTTTATAGAGAACCATGGAGGTTATGACCTTGAGTAGTGATAATTGTTGATAATTCTTCACATATGGTCATATAGAGGTTGTTTATGCACCAAGTCTGGGGCTTTACGTGGTGAATCAGTATAGGAAGGCCAGATCTATGAATTGTTGGAATAGATCTGACCTTAGAAGCAAGTTTGAGTGATTGCATGGCATGGACTCGCCGAGTCCGATGAGCAGACTCGGCGAGTAGTTTGAAGATTGCCTTGGACCGGCCAGTGAGTGGTCCAGTCGAGTCATGGGTTGACTCAGTGAGTCAGGGCGAGTTAGAGAAGGTTGTCAAGTGGACCGAGTCGAGCTGGGACTCGCCGAGTCGTTCTTGAGACTCGGCGAGTTGAGTCGGGGTGGCCCCGCGATTCTGCCAGGAGAAACTCGTCGAGTCAGGCGGAGTACTCGACGTGTAGAAAGGGAATCCTAGAGAGTTGGCGGAGAACGTCTAGACTCGCCGAGTTGCCTTGTGCACTCGCCGAGTCCGGTCAAAGTTGACCGTTGACCATTGACCTGTGTTGACTTCTTAGGGATAGTCAACCTTAGAGATATAAAGTGTTAATTAGAGTCATGTGATGTTATAGGAGGATTAGAGCTCGGAGGATCGAGCACGAGGGATTTCCAGGATTCGTGAGATACCGAGATACGCGAGGTGAGTCTTCTCACTATACTTTACCTTGAGTAGGTAATCAGAGCTGTGTGTTAGTGTATGTATGTTATGTGTATGCTATGTGTAGTGCTGCATTATTTCTATGTGATTTATGCTGTGCATGTTTACAGAGTTGGAACCGAAAGGTTCCTAGAGTTAGAACCTGAGGGTTCACAGAGCTTGGGTGCACGGACCCATAGAGTTATAGCCTCGAGTGGCTAATATGTGTTTATGTGTGGTATTTTGGGGAACTCACTAAGCTTCGTGCTTACAGTGTTAGTGTTGTTGTTTCAGGTACTAGCGAGGACCGTGGGAAGGCGCCGGCTTGATCTGTACACACGCAGGGGACTTTTGATATTTTTGTGTGATCTTGGGATTTGTATGATGTAGATTGGAATTTTAAACTTAATATTTTTATGAAGTTAAATGAGAAATGTTTTTATATTTGCGAAAAATTATTTTGAAAATTCACGGTGTTACACAATGGCTTTACCGGGGTGGTAAAGTATCTCACAGTCGTAGTCTTTAAGTAATTCCAGCCAGCGTCGTTGCCTCATATTTAATTCTTTCTAACCAAAGATATATTGGAGACTCTTATGATCAGTGAAAAGTTTGCACTTCGTGCCATAGAGGTTATGCCTCCATATTTTCAGTGCGAAAACTACCGCTGCCAACTCCAAATCATGAGTCGGGTAGTTCTTTTCATGCTCTTTCAGCTGTCGAGACGCATATGCGATCACCTTATCCCTTCGGGTCAAAACGCAACCCAATCCAACTCCAGACGCATCGCTATAAACAACGAATTCTTCAACCCCATCGGGTAGAGAAAGTATCGGTGCCTCGCATAGTTTCTTCTTTAGCTTCTCGAATGCTTCTTTATGCTTATCACTCCAAGCATAAGTAGCTCCTTTGTGGGTCAAAGCTGTTAATGGACTAGCGATCGAAGAAAAGTCTTGGATAAACCTTCGGTAATATCCGTCTAATCCCAAAAAGCTTCGGATCTCCGTGGGACTTTTCGGTTGTTCCCACTTCATCAGAGCTTCGATCTTCGCTGGATCAACCATTATCCCTTCTTGGTTGACCACGTGACCCAAAAATTGGACTTCACGAATCCAGAAATCACATTTGGAGAACTTTGCATACAGCTTCTCCTTCTTCAAGACTTCCAACACTTCCCACAAGTGTCTGCCATGCTCCTCTTGGCTTTTCGAATAAATCAGAATGTCATCTATGAACACTATCACAGATTTATCAAGGAACGGATTACAAACTCTGTTCATTAAATCCATGAATGCTGCTGGAGCATTGGTCAGTCCAAACGACATAACCAATAACTCATAGTGTCCATATCGCGTTCTGAATGCAGTCTTCTCTATATCCTGCTCTCTTACTTTTAGCTGATGATATCTTGACCGTAGGTCGATCTTTGAAAAATAACTTGAACCTTGTAGTGGATCGAATAGGTCATCAATCCTTGGCAACAGATATCTATTCTTTATTGTTGCCTTATTCAACTCTCGGTAATCAATGCACATCCTCATGCTTCCATCTTTCTTTTTTTTATGAATAACATCGGAGCTCCCCAGGGTGATGAACTAGGTTTAATGAAACCTTTGTCCAATAACTCCTGAAGTTGCATCATCAGCTCCTTCATCTCCGTTGGTGCTAATCGATAAGGTGCTTTTGCAATTGGCGTTGTTCCGGGCAACAAGTCGATACGAAATTCTACTTGTCGATCGGGCGGTAATCCAGGAAGATCTTCGGGAAATACTTCCGGATAATCACACACAACAGGAATATTTTGCATCACCTTCTTTTCCTTTTTAGCATCGATCACGAATGCTAAGTATGATGTACACCCCTTGGTCAAACATTTTCTGGCTTTCATTAGAGAAATGATTCCAGAGTTTACTCTGCGTTTATCTCCGTACACCATAAACGATTCATTTCCAGGCGGGTTCACTTTCACTATTTTCTTCTTGCATAAAATTTCGGCATCATTGGCGCTAAGCCAATCCATTCCCAAAACGATGTCGAAACCGTTAAGTTCGATAGGCAATAATTCCTCGTGGAACTTATTCCCATTCAAGTCAATTAAGATGTTTTTCATCCGATGGCTAACAGGTACAAACTTGCCACTAGCAACTTCGACTAATAAGGCATTATCTAGTCTATCAACAGGCAAAGCTAGTTTTCTACCAAATTCATGCGATATAAAGGAGTAGTTGGCTCCAGAATCAAATAAAATTTGGGCAGGCAATTTGTTAACGAGAAAGGTACCTGAAACGACATCAGCTTCATCTTTAGCAGCTTCCAGTGTCATCTGGAATGCTCTCGCCTTTGGCTTTGGCGGAATGTTGGGTCTTGCTGCTTCCTTCTTTTTCGGACAATCCCTTGAGATGTGCCCCTCCTCACCACAACCATAACAAACATTCTTGGTGAAGGTGCAGTCATTGGCATAATGCCTTAGCTTTCCACATTTGAAGCATGTGGTTTCCCTGCCACACTTCCCATGATGCTTCTTTTTGCACTTGTCGCACCATTTTGCCTCTACCTTTCCTCCACTTCCTCTCGAACCAGATTTTGAGAATTTACTTTTCTTGCTGGACCCTGAAAATCCATCGATTTTCCTCTTTTCACCAACCTCTGACCTTTCCAGACCTTTTTCCCTGATCTGGGTCTCAACATTTCTAGCAGCCCAGATGGCGGCTTTCAATGTGGTTGCTTGCTTAACCATTGGACCATAGTCCGCTGGTAGTCCAAGGGCAAACTTGTTAACCTTAGAGAGTTCTGTAGGCACCAAATATGGGATAAACTTCATCTTTTATGTGAAACTTGTAGCATATTCAGTAACGCTCAATTTCCCTTTCTTCAGATTCTGAAACTCATTACTGATTTCTAGAAGGTCCTGCTCGGAGCAGCATTGCAGTTTTAGTTGTTCCACAAAGTTTTCCCAAGACATTTTGCTTGCTTCTCCCTTGGGCATAGAGTCAGCTAACAGCTTCCACCAACTCAACACACCAGATTTTAGCAGAGGGACCGCAAGATCGGTTTTCTGCCTGTTGCTGCATTCGCAACTTTCAAATATAGTCTCCATTTCGGAGACCCAGTCCATAACTTGCACCGGCGTCGGGCTTCCGGATAGACATGGTGGTTTGGATGCCATGAAATCCTTATACTTGCACCCACGACCATCATTTCCTCCATACTGGTTATTGCGTCTAACCACCGGTTGTTCGTCTTGACCAATAATCCCACTAAAGTTTTCTCCTCCAGACTGCCCTCCATTCTCCTCGGGCTCTTCCGCTTGAATTGACGGTTCTTCACGATTCTGCCTAAGCAGGCGTCTTGTTTCTTCCATCTGACGATCCAACATCATTTGAATCATCATTTGTACACCAGCCATTGTTATCGGCTCAGGTGCATCAGCTACGACAGGTACTTGTTGAATTACAGGCGGTTGATTCCTGTTTTCATCAGCATTTCCAACTCCGCTTCTTGTTCTCACCATTTTTGATCTACACACCGAATAATTTCACCTTATTACTCCAAACGATTACATGCTAGTTCTAATATCGTATACATACGCTTAGAATCCTAAACACATAAACCTTCAGATCCGGTTGGCAACAAACCGTAGATCCGAACAAACAATATCATATATGGCAACATATAACATTTAGCACATAAAAGCATTTTAGGCAACTTTCCTAAAATAAACTAGTGCTCGTGTCTAAAATTTATCAGACACACTTCTCACAATCTCCACTTAGCATACTAAGTTTAAGTCTAGAAATCCAACAAATTCCTAGTTCGCTTAAACTAATGCTCTGATACCAACTGTGACATCCCCAAAATCTCGGCCAGAAAAGACCGATTTCATTTATGCTTTTTAAAACATTTTCAGAGTAAATCCGTTTGATTTTTAAAAGAGATGCGAAATTTGTTCCCAAAAACAAAACATGATAAAATAGATATTTATCAAAACATTTCATATAGAAATATGATTTCATTTCATAATCAAAAGTCGGGATGTCATGTTCCGATATAGATCATAAAGCATAAACGATTACATTACAAGTCATTCAACAAATATATACATATGCAGACTTGTAAAAAAAACAACTTGATGATTCGCCCATCTTAAGCTCTTGCGCCACTTCCTGTAATACAATTAAACTGAGTGGGTCAGGCTTGGGAGCCTGGTGAGCATATAGGGTTTTCAAACCTACAATAATTATATTTAATTACAACAATCAACAATAAACCCGATTACCCATTCCCATTATCCTCACCTTACGTTCCTAAAAATAACGTCTATTATAAGGAACTTATTTTATGATTTTCATCGGGACGGACATTGCTGCAGAGGGGCTTCCTCAACAATAAGTGTCCTAAAGGCAACCATATGGGGGATAGAGTACACCGGTGAACACGTCGTTCACAACACTTACAGGTAATGAGCCTGCTAGTGTTCCACAGGACAGTCTAGAGTAGTCCGTGGTCGTCATCCATACTCTGCTGAATGACTAGAATAACACCAATAACACCGAGGCCTCTCATATGTTTATTTCACACCAATTATCTACCCATGTTCTACCCAACATATTAGTAGATAAAAATATACATTTTTATACATTGTTTAAAAACCTGTATAGCATGCTTTAATCAAAACATATTCCACATAACAGATGAGGCACACACACATAACACGTATTTCATAGAGAATATACATTCACATATATAACCACAAAATATATACACGTAGCACATATTTTATATTAAATACTTCATAATATTGCGTTGGAAAGAAAATAACTACACACTCACTTGATCAGAAGATGATCCGACAGCGCTACGGCTTATAGAAGTAGCGTCTCTCCGTAGATCTGGAAGATCTTCACAAAAACCGGCTCCTCGCGGGCAGGGCTTCGGCTCGGGAATAACGCTCTACGGGATTCTCGGGGCTTCGGATCTCGCTTCGGGGCTCGGGAATAATACCGGGGCTTCGGGGTACAAACGGCACGCAAAACGAGGCAAAGGACTAGAGAGAAGGAAGAAATTGTGAATGAGAAAAGAGCTGCCTTCGGATCCCCTTTTATAGTGCTGAACCCTCGCACGTACGCGGGGCGTACGAGGCTACGCGGGGCGTACGCCTCGGGGGTCGTCAGCGCTTACGTCATCGACCATCATACGTCATTGCACACGACTTCGGAGTACTCGAGTTCCCTTCGTTGTACGCGGGGCGTACAGCAGTACGCGGTGCGTACTTCGGATAGACCACCTAACCCTTCTTCGGATAATATCGGAGTTGTAATAAAAAAATAAATATTAAATATTTATTAAACTTCAAAAATTCATATCTCCTTCATACGAACTCCGTTTTCGACGTTCTTTATATCCACGCGAAGGTGAGACTACGCTCTACAACTTTCGTTTAGACTCCGTCGGCTCATTTTGACTTTTATTTTTTATTAATTATTTTTAGAAGGCCCGGACAGGGAAACTTCGTTATAAAATCATAATTCCTTCGTCCGACGTCCGTTCTCGCCTATCTTTTCATCGTTTCGCTACTAACAACGAGATCTTCGATTCTCCTTTAGATTGTTTCGGCTAAAAACCGCTCAATCTCAAATCGAGTATTCGGGCTGCATACTACCACGTCGAAACTTCAGAAAATCATAACTTCCTCATACGAAGTCAGATTTGGGCGTTCCTTTTACGCACGCTCTCGGTTTAACGAAATCTACGACTTTCGTTTAGATCGCTAAGGCTAAATATCGCTCTAACTTAAATTCATATTTTACGTCACTCGGCGTCGTGCCGGTTCTGTCGCGAAACTTCGACAGGTCATAACTTCTTCATTATAACTCGGATTTTGGCATTCCTTATATCTCCGGAATCCCTGTTTCAACCACTACAACTTTATGCAAAGATATCGGACATATCTAATACTTTAATTTTGACGCTTATTTTATTCTTAATTTAATTATATCACATAATTAAGCAAATAAACACATAACTCACATAATTCACAAATTCACAAATAATACATTTTATTATTTCAAATTGGGGTTACAAAGGTTAACCTAGACTATTACATTGCTAAAAATGGCAAGCCCAGAAACACGGGCGTTACAATGTCACTTTGACAATTATTGAACAAATCGGTATGGTGTGGAGTGCACATTTGTTTAATTTTGTCTTTGTTGAAAGTATACTGCTATTTAGGGGCGAAACCCCTAAACCGACGGGGGTCCGGGGGCAGCACCCCTGGGAGGGAGGTCCAAGGGGCGGCAGCCCCTGACGGGGTCCAAGGGGCAGAGCCCCTGGCTGAGATAGATTATGTTACTATATTAAAATTGCATCAGAAATCCTGATTTTTGATAAATGTACCCGGTTTTGTGATCCATATTCTAAACCCGAATTTAAGGTTGTTTATGACCGTTTGTGGATAGTTTTAGGACATAAAACTATCATGTGACAGTTTTAAGACATGAAGTTTTATGTTATATGATCATATCCGAATCTGTGGTTGGTACACTTCTTCTTCATAAATCAAAAC
This sequence comes from Lactuca serriola, assembly GCF_051521515.1. Taxonomy (NCBI): domain Eukaryota; kingdom Viridiplantae; phylum Streptophyta; class Magnoliopsida; order Asterales; family Asteraceae; genus Lactuca; species Lactuca serriola. The sequence goes on along the minus strand of NC_136408.1, from coordinate 45,718,718 downwards.
ATTATCTCTTCTGTTTTCTCTCAATTCTTAGTCTTATCCGATTAAAGATTGGGAGTACCACTCAAATACTTTAATCTGAAAGTGAAAGCCACAATTCTCAGAATTTCCAAGTTTTTTCTATACCCCAATTCTAACATCAACAATAATAAAAAGAGGTATAGAATCAATGATGTAACGATTAAAAGTAGTTGGGTTCTATATCCTAACTTAATTATAGGAATTTTAACACTTGTCCTCAAAATGCAACAAAAAAAGTTTTGATAGCCCTAAATTGTTTATTTACCGTCCTAAAAGAATTTTAGAGGTTGATCGAGAGTTTTTTAAAGATGACTTCTTACTTTCATTTTTTTAATTTATTTTAATTTATTTTATTTTAAATATACTCTTGTCTAGCATCTTGCTAATGCTTTGTTATAAAATCTATGGTTGTTAAAAAAAATTTCTATTTTAAATATTAAATTAATGGACTCATTATAATACCACATACATTAATTGTTAAAGTTGAAGGGGGCCGTGCACACCCAAATACCAAACCTCCTAACTTTGCTACTATGTCGCATAGTTTTTTCTTTTATTAACTCTAAGTATTATATATTGATTCTCATATGTCAAATATAATATATCATTAATCGAAAATAACCATGCTATTGAAAATGGATTTATGAAATAATTACAAAGTGGGACTAACCTCCTTGAAGACTTAGGAGGTCGTGGGTTCACGTAATGGAAATTTATATGGGGTTAACACCCCATTTATATTTGTTTACCGTTAAAAAAAATGAAATAATTAATTTTACAAATAGCATTGATTAGTGCACATGTGAGTAGGGTTGGAGATTGATGATGTTGACTGGACCCATAGCCATCAAGGTCCCGATCTGTTTCATGTATGCGGACCGGTTGCCTTGGTGCACCCAAACCCACGCCTTATCATGTTTTTTTTAGCATAACCATGGCTGTGGAGTGGGGCTTCATGTCAATGATGTCATCGAACCCATATCATATGTATGGTCTGCTTATGTGATTACAAAATCATTCTTTTCCTAATTTTTAAAAATCAATAACTTACATTAATATACAAAACACATGGGAATTTCTTTTACCAAATAGATGTGTTTGAAAGAAAAATAGATATGTTTGAAAAAAAAATATTTATCAAATAGATGTATTTTAAACATATTTACTAAAAGAATATTGTAGTCAAAATATTTACTAAAACAATATTTTTAACTTTTAAAAAAAATCAGCTATTGTTTTAATATTCACCAAAACAACATTTATTTTTAACCTTTTTAATATTTTCAACTATTGTTTTAATTTTTATTGTTTTTTAAATATTACTCTTTGTCTTTTTTAACTCTTTTCTATCCTCACAAGAAATTGATTAAACAATAATGCTAGAAATCTTAAATTAAAATCAACATCATACAATCTTTTTAGGTACAAATCCAACAATAATTTCTTACAAAAGCATAAAAGGAAAAAGAAACATTTATATCGCTTGAGCATTAGCTTTAACGTTTTTACATTTATCTTGGTTTAGATAAAAATTTTGTTGAATTAGGTGTTTAAGCCCATAATTATAAATGGTATAATCTTGAAATGATGGTAGCACATTCATTTTGAGTTGTTCTCAAACTTAGAAATTGGATATGATTATTTTCGAGAGAGAGAGAGAGAGAGAGAGAGAGAGAGAGAGAGAGAGAGAGAGAGAGAGAGAGAGAGAGAGAGAATGATTTATTATTTGATTAATAAATTGGTATATATAATTTATTAATATATTAAGAGAATAATATATTAATTAGAATTATGATATTTAATTAATAAGAGTAAATTACACGAATGATCCATATGGTTTGGGGTAATTTGCACGTTTGGTCTCTAACTTATTTTTTTAACTAAGAAGGTCGCTATTATTTGTTTTTGTTACGTGCTTGGTCCCTACTATTTGTTTTTATTACGCATTTGGTCCATGTCATACCTAAAAAGACTATTATTTAAATAGAAAAAAATAGTGGCGTGGGTAAGGTAAGGTGAGGGGGTGGGGTTGGGGGTATGTTTATTTAAATAAATTAAAAAATCAAAGGAAAATAGTCTTTTTACGTAAGATAGGGACTAAGTGCGTAACAAAAACAAATAATAAGGACCTTGAGTTAAAAAATAAGTCAATGACCAAACACGCAAATTACTATAAACCATAAGGACCATTCGTGTAATTTACTCAATTAAGAATTAATTAGAAATTAATTAGAATTAATTTTGGGATTAATTAGATTAATTTAAAGTGCATGTGTTGTTTGACTATTTATTGATAGTTGAGGAAAAATGCTCTAGAACCGTCACTCTGAGATTATCCGGTTTGACTCAGATGAGAGTTGCGCAATATGGTCAAATCCGTCATTCTGAGATTATCCGGCCTGTGCCCCATGTGACTTGGCATATTCACTTAGTAGCTAACTCACATTGACAAGAATCCCATAAAGCACAAAGCAAGCAACATTCAGACATTGGAAAAATCTAACCAACATAATACAATCAAACCACTGTGTCCTCTAATCAGGAATCTGTACTAGCATGAAATTCAAAGACTCATTCAATCAGGCATAACCTAAACATGCTATCCTACCACTGGCTGATCAATTCTAACATACAAATCTACAAACTCATAAAATCATACACATATAATAGACATATAAGGTATCCTTCCTAGATCCTTAGCCCTAATCTAACATGCAGTTCTCAAAAACATATCATAACATAACTTGTATGGGTAATTTGGGAGTACTTACATGAGCTCGACTGATTGCATGCACCACACCCTTTTCTCCTTTCAAAATTCTTTTCTCTTTTCAAAATTCTTTTCCCCTTTTCAAAGTTCTTTTTATATAAAAAATGGTTTTCTTTTGAAAATTTTCATACCAAGTCCTCAGTTTGAGTTCAGACACACCCGAGAGTATGCCCTGATGAGTTCAAAACTCTTAGATCGTTTAGATCTTTCACAAGTACGACAAAAGAATTCTAACAGTTTAAGAACAAATTAAGAACTAACACAGAACAGAATCAAATAAGAGCTTATGATTCAAAACTGAGTCACGCCTCAGTAGAGCTCGATGAAGAACTTCAGCTGTGGAGGCGAGCTCGGGTTTGCAAAACAGTGAATACTAAAACAATGAAAGTGCTACCATCTAAGTCTGCATGCATGCAGCTTATATACGAAACCCTAATACAAAAATAATGCACGGCTGGACAGGCCCAATACCGACGACTAAACTAGGCTATGGACCGAGCCCATGACTCAATCCTCTAGACTCAACAATCTCCCCCTTTGTGTCAAATGAGGCGAGAGATTATTTCTTCTGAGCAGGTCTCACCGTCTTTATTACTTTGAATAGTTTAGGAATAATGGCAAGAAGAGTCTGTCAGAATAGAATGTACCACCTCAGCATGTCGACGAACAACTTTTTATCAGCAGCAGTGTTCTGATCGCACCTTTGTATAATCTCCAATATATGCTCGAGACAGGACGTCGAGAAAAGGTGTTTGTCAAAAAGAGCGAACATGCACTTTTGACCTTCGCCCCTGAGAAACATTATTGTGTGATACTTGGAATCAATCTTCCCCTTGATCATGGAATTAACATTGCCAGCTCTGCCCATCGGTTTGATCGTTGGTCGCTTGTGTATGGCAGATGCAATTTCCTGGTCCATCTTTGCTACCTCATGTATGTAGAAAACAAGCATACGCTTGACATGATCAATAATTGGCTGATACTCCTCCGGATTTGACAAAAGGATGTTGTTGAGGAGAATCCAGTCATGGGGGTTGAGGTTCGGTAGATCAGCAAGGGAAAAGTGGTGAACAGTGCCTTCGGTTCCTCTAGTCACCCTGAACTTGACATTTATGAATTTCCCTGCTGAATATGGTTTCATCACCTTGACGGTGGTTATCTTCTTTGAACTCCATGTCTGATATTGTGGCTGAGCAAACTCCAAATAAAACTCTAACAGATCCCTATCTACCTTCTGGTCTGGAGATGGAATGTCAACAGTGGAGTTGAAACAATGAAAGACGAATGCCTTTCTAGTGATTGACATATCGAATTGAGCATCCCTGGAGTTGTCAAGGCTGAATGACATTATCGGTTCGAGCCATAGAGCAGCTGGCTCGTCAATCGCACACCTTAGAAGCGATTCTTTAGTCCATTCCGGGAACATGGCCTTTTTCTTTTCAAGGAGCTCTGCCTCCTTTCTCTTCTAATCTAGCTCAACCTTTTCCTTCATGGACATTTCCCCAGTTCGTTTATCTGAAGAATCAACCTTTGGAACAGGCTTCCTGGGAATTTCAACGTAGACATCATCTTCTTCATTGTCGGTATCATCTTCACCGATTTTCTTCTTTTTCTTTTCCTTATTACTGACCGAAGCTTCATTACCCTTCGGTTCAGCAGTTGGCTTAGAGGTAGAAGGAGGAGGTTGATTTGTTTCTTGCTTTTCTTGCTTTAACTCTTTCTCTCCCCATTGTTGCGGTTGGACAACAGTCACCAGAACACCCTCGATATGACTGAGGACGTCTAGTGCCGGTCGGAGCTTTTTTGCCAAATGCCTTCGGGTGGTGATAGTGACAAGGGGATCATGACCTTCAATAAGATGAAGGAGGATGGAGTGAATGTCTGCAGCGGAACTCCTTATTACCTCCCTCTCTGACTTGAGGTCATCAACCTCAGCATGAGCATATCGCAGCTTTTGAGTTTGCAATTTGAGCTGATTTGTGCGTCTAGCAAGCTCATCCATAACACCATTTTCCATAGCTAAGTCCGCTTGAAGTTGAGATAAACGTTCGTTGACATTAGCATGAAACGCTTCATTTTCCTGTTGAATAGCAAGGCGCGCTGCTTCAACCTTCGAGCATTCAGACTGAAGAGTCTGTCGAAGAGTTTCTACAGAAGAAGTAACTGTAGCAGCATTCTTGGCAGCAACAGCCTGCAAAGAGTCTAAAAAGATGTGAGCCTAGGAAGCTAGTTTATCGACTTTTGCGGTCGCATCCTTGCACTCCTTTGTAGAGGCATCAATAGCACGAGAGGCCTGTTGACACTGAGAAGTGGAGGCTTCAATAGCCTTGGCTGCAGCAGTTAAGGAGGCTGAATGTTCTGCAACAACTGATGAGAATAGAGCCTTTAATGCTGCATCTGAATAAGCCCCGGAGGAAGAGGAGGAAAGCAGTTGATCTAGCTTGTCGTTTACTGCTTTGAGATGACATTTGGTGATAGGTTCATCATCATCATCCTCACTCTGGACTCGATAAGGACTGAAGTATGTAGAGTCGAAATCCAAGTCCTCACCGTCCAAAATTGGTGTTGTTTCTGTAGAAGGTGTAGGAGATAAGGGTTTAGAAGAAGGTGGAGGTTTGGTTGTTACAAGAGTTTCGGTTGTTAAAGGAGGTTCGGTTGTAAAGATAGGTTTGGTTACTGGTGGTTTGGGAATGGTGAAGGTAGGTTTTGTAGTGGTGGTAGAGGTTGTATCTGTGAAGATAGGAGTGGGAATAGGTATTGAAGTGAAGGGTTGAGAAGTGGTTGTTTGAGAGATAGGAGGGATAGAAGCAGGAATTGTAACAGGTGGAGGTGAAGGAGGCAAAGAACGAACCAGAATTTCTGGAGTAGGGGAGCGAGGTGGAGTATCCCCTCGACCCAAAGCCTCCTCTTCATCAAAACTGTCGTTCTCAGAGTCTGAAGATGGAACGTTCTTCTGCCTAGGAGGAACATATTCTAAATCCGAACTGCTTGAGGATTGAAGAATAAGTTTCCTAGCAGGCTTCTTCTGCTTTTTAGGTTGAGGTTGAGAAGGAGCAGCTTTATCAGATTTCCTCTTCTTGGGGGTTTTCCCCTTGGATGGTTTTGTTACAGGACCCTCCTTCTGTGATTCAGGTTTCTTGCCCCTTTTAGCTGGTTTATCAGCGTCTCCAATTGAGCGCAACATCGCCGGCGTAAGTTCACGTGAACCAACAGCTTTACGTTTCCTGTACTGCTGAAGTACGTTACTGGCTGCAGAGATACAACCAAACATGGTTTCTGGAATGGAGCCGATGTACGAAAACTTTGTGGGGTTAGTGACGATGATCTTCGTCGTATGAAAGGTGGCGATGGAGGAAAGCAAGGAATCCACCATAATGGGGACACGATTGCGATCCATTGCCCACTTGGTGATAATGGTCCAGAAAAGCCCACATGAAATTTCTGAGTGCTTTGATGAAGAAAGCAGACTTTGAACTAGATGTTGCCAAATTATAGTCCCATAGTCAAGATTGAGCCCGCTGTACAACCCATATAGCACCGTCATAAAGGCTTTGCTAGCACCGTCAGAACCAGCACTCCGCTCAGATAAACCCTTGAATAGAAGAGTGAACAGTCCATTCCATTGAGGAGGAAGGCAAGACTTCTTGAACTTCGTGACGGTAGTTAGGGTTTCAGTACACCCCATCCAATAGAACATAGTAAACAGTTGACCAATAGTAATGGAGTCAGGGTTTACCAGAGACGGATCTTGTGAGAGACCGATTAGGGCACATAATCGACTCTTGGAGATGGAGACTTTCTCATCGTGAAGCTCAAAGTGAACTCGTTCATTGGCCTTGTCGTAGAACGCCGTAGAGTAGACATGGGATAGGAATGACATTGGCACAATTTCAACCTTTGTTAGTGTATCGACAAGTGGAGAGTATTTGAGACACTCAACCACATACAACATGTATGGCTCATAAACGAAGGGAGTGAGCTCTATGATTAGGTTTTGTTGGGGTTTTATTGTGAGTAGGGGTTGACGAACTGAGGTATCATGAACAGATGAAGAATCTGCCATTGTAGGAGCTTGAGAGTGATGATGAACAGTTGCAGAAAATAGGTGGGTTTCTTGGAGAGGATTTTGAAAGTGATAAAGGTTGATAAAGTCCCGTTCCAATTCCTTTTATACGTACAAGGAAGAGAGAGAAGAATCCGGCTGAAATCTTGGATTATCTCTAAAATCGCGCCTGAATTAATGTGTGAACAGTTGTCATGCCGAAGATGACGCAGGAGAGAGAAAAACGTTTCCCCTTTTTCACGCCTTTTCATAAAATCACCTTTTTCAAATCGCCAAATTGTTTGAATTTCTGCTGAGTCAGCTACCTTTTCATCCTTATCGTTTCACCTGACGACGCTTGAGTTTTTGTGCCTTGATAATCTGTGTAAAACTTAGAGCTTTGGAAAATTAAAAATTTTCGTGCAAAGGGTGTAAAAGATAAAGAAATAAAACAAATATTTTGGGATTATCTGTGATGTCGTTTTTAGACAAACCAATTGATTCTGGGCAAAAATCACTTCCTTCAATCGTCAATAGAGACATTGAAGTGCTTGCTTGGTTTCCCATGAAATAACGATCAAAAACTTGTTGAGAATTTTTGAAAGGCATCTTTTAAAGGTTAAAGAGGGTGGCTTTTGCTTCAATTCATAATTTTGATACTTAACATAAGATCAAAAAGAGAATGAAGTACTTGTGAGATCGATGAGATCTGTTGAACAAGTAGGTGAGAAATAATTTTATAGTGACGAGAGAGTTTAAGAAATCTCAAAAAAAAAATAAACTGGATCTTTTAGGGTTAGAGAAAGCTTGGTGAAAAGCAATCTCATAAAGATCACTTAATAAGAAAAAGAGATTCCATTTGGTAACAAGTAAGATCTTGAATTTTTGAATTCACCGTCAATACATTAGTGGTGTTGCATTTTGGGTTTCACTTAGTACATAGTGGCATGAAACTAAGATCATGAACACAGATTTTGTATAACCATAAACCTCAGTGGTTAAAACTGAGAGTCTTAGGGGTTGTGGTGATGAAACAAAATAGAATGGAGAAAGATGATGGAGATGGTATAAGAAGCGAATGTACCTCTACTTATTAAATAAAAGATGGTCGAAGCAGACAACTCTAAACTCAGTGTGAGTACAGTAAGGTAGCTCATGATTAGAGTGAACTTGATAGCCTGGTTTGGGAAAACATGATTGGTGTAGATCATGTTATTAAGGCTTCACTCAGAATCAGTTAAGGCTTGAGTCAACATACATCAGCATGCTTCTAGGGACACCTAACTAAGGAAAAAGGATTTACCTGCCGGAGATGCGTCATCGAGAATCACACTTAAAAAAAACGTTAGAGATATGGAAAATAGTAAAAACACAGAAAATATTTTTGGATTTTATTGTGAAGAAAAAAAATGAACGAAAGAAAAAAATAATTTTGGGATTTTAGAAATAGAAAGGAAGTAAAAAAAATACATTTGAAACGCCTTAAAAAAATAAGGAAGGTCAGAAGAACCGAACCCGAAATAGACCGAACGCTCGGTTCATTTCGGTTCATGGACCAACTTCACCCGAAATAGACCGAACCCAAAATGGACCGAACCCGAAATAGACCGAACGCTCAGTTCATTTCGGTTCATATAGGTTCACTCTATTTCGCTTGTTACCTTTATGGGAGCGAAGGCAATTTCGGTACGGACTCGGCTTGCATCATTCCTAGGCCTTGTAAGATCTTATTGAAGCTTGCTTCAGGTAAAGCCTCTGTGAATATGTCTGCCAGTTGATCAGTTGTTCTAACGAATTGAATTTCGACGTTGCCATCTTCGACGTGATCCATGATGAAATGATATCTCAGTGCGATATGCTTAGTCTTCAAGTGTTGCACTGGATTGTGGCAAATTCTGATTGCGCTTTCAGAGTCACAGTACAAGGGGATTTTCTTCATGTTTAAGCCATAATCCCGGAGTTGACTCTGTATCCATACGACTTGAGATGTACAAGATGTTGCAGCAATGTATTTGGCTTCCGCAGTGGATAGCGACACACAAGTTTGTTTCTTGGATTGCCAACTTACTAATTTTCCATCCAGAAATTGACATCCTCCTGTGGTGCTTTTACGATCTAATCCACAACCACCTAGATCAGCATCTGAAAAGGCTTGCACAAAAAATCCTGAATTGGCTGGATACCATAGATCGAGAGAGGAGGTTCGCTTCAGATAGTGAAAGATGTTCTTTACTGCTTGAAGATGAGGTTCTCGAGGGTTGGCTTGAAATCTAGCACAATAATAAACTGAGAACATTATATCAGGTCTACTTGCTGTAAGATACATTAAAGACCCGATCATCTGTTGATAAAGCATTGTATCAGCTGCTGGTTTCTCCAATGAAGGTGTAAGTTTCGTCCCAAAAGCCATCGATACTTTTACCCTGGAGTCTCCCGGCATTCCAAACTTGGTGAGCAAAGTCTTGGTATATGCTTCCTGATTAATAAAAATGCTTTCGGGTCCCTGTCTAATGTTCAATCCAAGAAAGAAATTAGTAGGACCCATTGAGCTCATCTCAAACTTAGTTTCCATCAACTTTCGGAATTCAGCTGTTAAGCTAGGATTCATGGAGCCTAAGATGATGTCATCAACGTAAATTTGGACAATCATAAGGTGGTTACCTTCTCGCTTACGAAAGAAGGTTGGGTCAACCGAACCTTGTTTGAATTTAGACATCTTTAAGAAACGAGTAAGAGTTTCATACCATGCTCTAGGAGCTTGTTTCAGGCCATAGACAGCTTTGTCAAGGATATAGCAGTGATCTGGATACTTCTCGTTTACAAATCCCGGCGATTGCTCAACATACACGGTTTCTTCAAGTTCACCATTAAGGAAGGCACATTTGACGTCCATTTGATAGACTTCAAAGTTCTTGTGAGCTGCGTACGCTAGACAGATTCGAACAGACTCCAATCTAGCCACTGGTGCGAAGGTTTCTTCATAATCGATTCCCTCTTCTTGACAATATCCTTTGACCACCAGCCCTGCTTTATTACGAATGACATTTCCTTCTTTGTCCATCTTGTTTCGGAATACCCATTTGAGACCTAGAACCGAAGCATACTTTGGTGTTGGAATAAGACGCCATACCTTGTTTCTTTCAAACTCATTTAACTCATCCTGCATGGCTTGAACCCAATCTGAATGATCAAGAGCCGAATTAACAGTCTTTGGCTCGATTTTGGACACGAAAGAATTGAACATGCAGAACTCAACTTTTGAAAATAGAGCAGCTTTCTTAGCTTTAATTTGAGATCGTGTCAACACCTTTTTAGAAGATTCCCCAATGATTTGAGTCTGGGATGATCTTTGGTCCATTTCACAAGAGGAGGAAATTTTGGATCATAGTTGGGATCCAATTCAGCATTGATTTCTTTATCGAATTCAGATAAGTTGTCATCTTCACTAACTGTTTTCTCCCCCTCGAAGAATGATTCCTGTTCAGGACCAGCATTTGTACCTCCTTCATTTGTTGGAGTTTCAGTGAAGGTGGATGTGTTTGTTGAAGAATCCTCCCCCTGGAAAGAAAAACTGTGATCATGACGAGGAGAAGAACCCTCCCCCTCGACAGTAGAATGGTCATCAGAATGTTGGCTTCCAGCTGTATCTTCGGTTCCTTTGGATTGTTCATCAGCCATTTTCTTGGCAGCATCATTTATAACTTGTTTCATATTGTCAACTTTGTTGTCTTTAGCAGTTGACTCTGAGTCGAGTGCTTTCTGTGGTTCATCAAACATGAGCATAAATTGGTCAAAAAGATTTGAGATAGAGACAGTAACCTGACCGCTCATTGGAAATATGTCTTGTGATGCATCTTCGGTTGCCCTTAACTTCTTAACATAACTATCATCAAAAGTGACATAGTATGTTTCTTCAATTTTCTTCGAGCGTTTATTTAGAACTCTATATGCCTTGGAGTTCAGGGAGTAGCCTAAGAAAATTCCTTCATCCGCCTTAGCATCGAACTTGTTGCAATTCTCTTTGGAGTTGAAAATGAAGCACCTGGAACCGAACACATGAAAGAATTTCACGTTTGGTTTTCGGTGGTTCAGAATCTCGTAAGGAGTAATGGAGAATCGTTTATTCAAGTAAGATCGATTCTGAGTATAGCATGCAGCCGCAATAGCATCAGCCCAGAAGTATAATGGCAGGGATGCGAAGCATAACATGGTGCGAGCTGCTTCACACAAGGAACGATTTCTCCTTTCAACAATGCCATTTTGTTGTGGAGTATAGGGGGCTGAGAAATTGTGAGTTATCCCCTTTTCAGCAAGAAAACTTTCAAAATCTTTGTTTTTGAAATCCAAGCCATTATCGCTTCTTATATTACGAACAATCTTCCTGAGTTGTGTTTCTATCTGTTTGATGAATAGCTTGAGATTTGTTACAGCTTCTGATTTTTGCTTAAGAAAGAAAGTCCACGTGAATCTTGAGAAATCGTCTACAATAACCAGAACATATTTGTTCCCACCAATACTTTCGATGGACGATGGACCACATAAATCAATATGTAGTAATTCCAATGGTTCTATTACCTTAGTGTTGATAATAGAGGGATGGCTCTGCCGACTCTGCTTTCCCATTTCACATGCTGCACAAAGATGTTCTTTATCAAATTTCAGAACTGGCAGCCCTCGAACATGATCACCCAAAACTAATTTGTTGATGTCCTTGAAGTTCAAGTGAGATAGCCTCCTGTGCCATAGCCAACTTTCATCGGAGTGAGCCTTTGTGAGCAAACAGATTGCTGGTTTTCCCTTTATCGGATTGAGGTTCAGTGGATACATTTCTCCTTTTCGCTTGGATCTTAAAAGAACGTTGCTCGACTTCTTCTCAACAATTTCTGAGCCTTCGTCGTCAAAAGATACTTTCAACGCGGTACCAACTACCAGCTGTGAGACACTTATGAGATTGTGTTGGAGCCCTTCAACGTATGTGTTGGGTCATAATTATGGGTTTATACTTTGCTTTTCTAGGAAAATATATTTTTATGTAATGTTGTATGTGTTTGCGGTTTGTGTGTACGGCCGTACACGTGTGTACGACCGCACACCCTGTGTACGGCCGTACATAGGGTGTGTGGCTGTACACATGTGTATTGCTGGAGGTCCATATAAATAGAGGAGTGCATGTGAGTGTACGGTTGAAAAAAAAATAGAAGGCTAGAGAAGAGAGAGAAACTAGAGAAGAAGTGTGTGTGAGAGAATCTATTGTAAGGATCATAATTTATATCATCAATACATCATTAGATTCAAGTTATTCTTCTTCTCCTTCTCTTCTATATTGATTTGACATCATCCAATTGATTGGGATTCCGCACCATCAATTGGATCTGATTGATACACAAGCAATTTTTGGGACTTACTATTGGTATCAGAGCTTGGTTGTATCAATCAATTTTGTCAGATCTGGAGCTTACTTGATCTGATTTTGAAAAGAGAATGACATTTTTGGATAGATCTCGCAAAAATAAGGGGGGTTACTTCTTTGCATTTTTCATAAAAACGAGTTTTTGATTAAGTTTTAGAGCAAAAAAGGGTGAAAAACGTCGTTTTTTCGCGAATCTGTTGAAGGAGTGCGGCCACTTGAAGGTGTGCGGCTCAGCAGCCTCGGTGTGCGGCTCGGTGTGTGCGCCTCGGTGTGCGGCTCCGTGTGCGGCCTCGGTATACGGCTCGGTCTCGCCTCTGGTTCACGGCTCAGCAGCATGTTCGGCTCGCATTTGGCTCTCCTCGCTTCGCAGCTCTAGTCCTCGCACAGCAGCCTTGTATTAAAATAATAGAAACGGAAATTGAAGATGCCAGGATTCGAACCCAGGTCTTTCCGCCTACACAACCGACGCCTTACCATCTCGACCAACTTGGTTGATGTTATTCTCCTCCGAAGTTTAAAACATAACTTCTCCTTCTCGGTTATTATTTTCGAAAATTGGCACTTTTAACCCTAAAAATCAATTTTTTTTATTTCTAAGTTCTATTTTCAACCCAAATTTTTTTGTTTTTAATTTTTTATTTTATTTTTATCTTTGACCTTAAAATTTTGACTTTGACTTTTAAAAGTTGACATTTGACTTTAAATTTTGACTTTCTCGTTTGACTTTTAATTTTTCAAATTTAGCTTTTCGGTTTGACTTTTAAGTTTGACTTTTTAAGTTTGCCTTTTCAAGTTTGACTTTTGAGTTTGACTTTTTAAATTTGACTTTTAAGGTTGACTTTCTTGGTCTTTAAGTCAAAGGGCAATTAAAAAATATAAAAAAAATTTAAAAAATTAAAAAATATATAAAAAATAAAAAATAAAAAATGAGTTCCACATCAATTCCGGTAAATGAAGTTTCATGTACTCCATCTTGTAAAGCTACGATTAAATTTCTTCGCGAACAAATTGATTTGCTAAAAAGAGAAAATGAGGACCTCAAATATGAAGGCTATACTCTAAGGAAATGTCAGAAACCTTTAAAAGCTCAATTAGAGGCCAAGACTAAGGACTTTAGGAAATTACAAAAAGAGTACAGCAACAAGTGTGAAAATTATGATCACATTAAACGCAAACTTGCTGCTGTGACTGAAGAACTTGATGCTTTGAAAATAAAGTATGGAAAAACAGATGTTAGTTTCAAAAATTATACTGCATCAAGTAAGACAGTCGAGTCCTTAGTAGAAAATCAATTGAGTTTTAAAGGTAATCAAACCAAGGGTCTAGGGTATCACAGTGTGCCACCTCCTTTTAATCATAATTATAACCCACCCTTTGAGACCAATGAGGAAGAAATGCCTGCTCAGTATGGCCAAACCCCTGCTCCAGATTCAGTTAAGACTGAACAATCAGGGCCAACTGAGGGTGCTGAGCTGAACGATACTAATGATTCTACTTATTGTACAGGTAAAGTAATAGAGGATGAGAACAAGGAGAAAACTATTGAACACACCAATGACTCCTTGAACTCTGAATCTGTTGCTTCGAACTCAGTTGATTCTGATCAACCTGCTGTTGAGAAGTACAGGCCACCAAGTCAAGTGAAACAGCCGACCTGTTGCAACTGTGCGTGTGGGAACAATCAGAAACGAGGCAAGGACACGCCACCAGGGGCAGGAAGAAACAATTTCCCAATGAAGAAAAAGACTTGTTTTCACTGTGGAATACCTGGTCATATTGCCGGAAATTGTCCAAATCGCGCATACGTTCCTTATTATGCACAAGGTTGGCAGAACGCGCCAAGAGGGAGATACTCCAAAAGAAACCCCTCAAGGTCACGTTCAGACCATGGTGACTGGAATGCCACGAAGGGCAAGAGTCAACTCCCAAGGCCAAGAAATCAAATCCCAAGGGCAAGAAGGGAATGACGGCCAAGAAGCCCAATCCAAGAGATGCTCCCGTGAAGCCAAAATCAAAATCATCTCAACGGACGACATCAAGTTCAAAAGCAAGTACTGAGCCACCCATCGGATCGAAGAAGAAATGGGTTAAACCCAACTACAAATGGGTTCCAAAGGCTCAATCTCCCAAATCAACTAACGATTCTAATATTTCTATGTCTTCTGTTTGTGATAAACTGGACATGTCATGGGAGAAAGTATCGTGTGTCGATGACAAAGGTCGACCCAGTTTCAAAATGGACTGGGTTCCAAAGACCAACTAATCCCGCTCTATGTCGGAGCAGCTATGGAGGCATATCATCAGACTTCGGTTTGTTGGTAGTAGCTGTTCCACGCACATGATTGGAGGCATCTCTCAACTGTACAACATTCAGACATTATTTGAGAGTATGTGTCCTTGGCGGGAAAGGAAGAAAGGAAGAGATCACAAACGGGGTTTGTGCTTAACGACATGAAGAATTTTTGGATCTGTTATGAGTTTACGTATGCTGTTCTCAGACCTTTTGGATGCAAATTCAATCGGTGACTTACGGTTTGCGTTTTCTTCTCTATACTCCTGAGTTTTTCTTAACCTGATTCGCTTTAATGACTAATTTTTGTTTTAGGATAGTTTAAATTTGCGCATTTACTTTCGTTTCTCTGTTATGCACAAATTTAGGGGGAGAAATAAAAACAAAACAAAAATTAGAAAATTTTAAAAATCCAAAAACATTAGAAAATCAGATATTCAAAAAAAAATTTGTTGGTTATGAAATGTGCTGCTTGAGGGAGATGTTCTGGGAAGTGATATGATTATGTGATAACAGGCAACCTGAGTCTGCGTAACGTACCCAAAGTTGAAGGGTCTATGCTCTGGTTTGATGCGTTGGTAGGCACGAAAGATTATAAATGGACTTGACTAGGGAGACTTGAACTTAGGAAATTTATAGACTTGACAAATCTTGACCTAGTTAGATCCGTTCAGCCTGACAATACGATGCTCGGATAGGTTGAGCAGGGAGATATATATGGGAATCTACTCGTCACAATAATTGAAACCGTACTTGGAACCGTGGCTTAACTTTTCCTCGATGTGCGGATTCTGTCCTTAATTCCGGTTGGATGGGGCGATTGGTAAATTTCGATAAATTAGGTCTGTAGAATATCATTTTCTTTCTTTCCGTCTGTTAGTCATATGTTGTCTCCTTTGCGTGACTTCCAATCCGACCTGGTACACAACGTATGCAACTCTATTTCTCTGCAGGTTATATATGTGAAAGGCTTCTTATCTGTTAGCCATATGCTGTCTCCTCTGCGCGACTTCTAATCCGACCTGGTACACAGCATATGCAACCTTCTACTTCTCAACCCCTCTGAAGTAATAAGTAATAAGTAATAGAATTCTGAATCTATCTTCTCTCTGAATGGTTGTCTGCTCACCCGGTGTAAGGAGTACTCTGGAAGTTCTTGATGGCTGGGGCATATCAGGAAGCGGGAAACACGTTCTAGTACACTTAAAATTGAGCACATACAGATTGTCTATAGATCTCGCTGCTCAATTTAGGCGGATAACAATATCCCTGGTCCTCGTCATATGAATGGTCCTTAAGATATAGTATCTAAGAAATTAGGATCATATATAATTTTTAGGAACTTAAGTTCACCTGTCTTGTAACAAATAGTATGTCCTAAATTTGTCACAATTTTTCGTGTTTAAGTGGACAACAATACCGAAGATCGACCAGACAAAGATGTGAATATGAAAGGTACCGATAAGTGGATAAAGGCTGTCTAAAAACTTTGATCCCAAATCTCTTTTAAAGTTAGATATCATTTTTATTTTTGTTAAATTTGTCACAGTTTCTTCTAATTTAAATATTAGGGGAGAATTAAAAATTAAAAAAAAAATTAGAAAAATTCAAAAATAAAAAAAATCAAAGAAAAAACAGAAAAATTTCAAAATCCAAAAATAGTGTTATTTCTGTTTTATTTCTTGTTCAGAAAAATCAAAAATCCAAAAATATTTTTTGTTTTTGTTTTTCATTTGTGTGCTAAGTTTTCTTTTAGTTTTGTTTTGTCTTGAAAAGTGATTTCAGGTATAGATAAGACTCATAGAGTTTGTGTTGAAGATTTCTGAGCCAAAGCCTCGTCCGTGAGCATCGAAGAATTCACATTCGAAGGAGCAAGAAATGAAGATTATTCTTTCGACATTCAATCTGTCAACCCCATAAGCATGGTGAAGCCGTTCTTGAAGATTATGTGACAGATTACATTGAAGCCTCCTCAATCAATTTGCTGCTATCTATGAACCTGCTGAAGTGATCCAGAAGTTTATTTCTCTCCGTTGTTCTCTCTGAAGATTCTCAAGCTGAAAGTGCTATCTTTCAAGAATCTTTTCATCAAGCCTCCTCACCCAATGTGCGTTCAGAGTCAAATCTTGAAGAAAAGCCCAACCGCTCGAGATGAAGTCATTCATGAAGATTCATCAAGTTCATCTTGAAGCTGTGAAGAAATCAAAGATTAAAGCTGAAGCCAAAGCTGTGACATCCCCAATTTCACGGCCAGAAAATACCGATTTCGTTTATGCTTTTTAAAATAAAATCAGAGTATTTCATTAAAAGTGTTGCGGAATTTGTTCCCAAAGTCAAACATGATAAAAAATTTATCAAAACCTTGCTTTAAGAAATATATATTTTTATTTCATAACAAAACCTCGGGATGTCATGTTCCGATACAGATCAAAAGCATAAACAAGACATTATAAGCCTTACAACAGTTATTTATAACTAATGGCCTATAATCCAAAATCACTCATCATCATCATCCGACTATGCTCGGGGTCCACTACCTGTAATCATAAAAAGCTGAGTGGGTCAGGCTTGGAAGCCTGGTGAGCATATAGGGTTTTCAACCCACAATACATAAATTTATTATGTTTAAACATCAATCAGTCAACCAAATTACCCCAATTACCCATTCCCATTATCCTCACGTTACGTCCCTAAAACAACTATCACAAGGAACCTAGCCTAAGGATTTTCATTAGGGGTGACAACATTGCTTTCTCAGCAATTTATGTCAAATAAAACAAACACCGGGGTGACAACATTGTTTTCCTTCAACAATTTATGTCAAATAGGCACGAAGTCACATTGTCGCCAAGATTTATCTAATCGGCACGACGTCACATCGTCACCAAGATTTACTCAACAGGAACTAACAACATCGATCCCTACATACTAACTTTATACAGTGATCTTACTAGATCTAACCTAAAGAATCGATATGAACAACTAACTAACTAAACTGCTTCAGAAATCCTCTAGCAGTAAACAAGGATCGATAAAGATATTGAATGAATGGACTAAGTTTAACTACGAACCTTTGTTCGTAAAAGAAAGAACCACAAGACAATTAAGTCAGGGGTAGTTATCAATGCCTAGGCTGTGGTCTGAATATCGTGAGGTATATAACCCCCAGACGCACCCTATCCAGCATCGAACTTTGCCTAGGCTGTGGTCTGAATATCGTGAGGTATATAACCCCCAGACTCACCCCTATCCGGCATCGGAAATGAAAACACTAACTAATGCCTAGGCTGTGGTCTGAACCCCCAGACTCACCCCTATCCGGCATCGGAAAGGAAAACACTGACTCATGAAGCTCGTCCGATCACTTCACAAAAGAAACGAAGACTCCAAATCTCTTCAAAATAAAAGCATAGGGAAAATACTAATAAAGTACTCCCGTACGCTCCCGTACCCCGACACGTAATAGTGTCAAAAAGAAGAATTAACGGATGAACACATAGTTCAAAAACACCTAAGGAACATATAGTTCAAGAACACTTTATGAACATATAGTTCAAACATATGTACCGATTACGAGTCTACTAACGTTCCACTAGACTATATAAAATAGTCTGTGGCCGTTGTCTATACTCTGTTAGATGACTAGATCATCTTAAACATCGATACCTCTCATCACTTTATTTTATCACACACCAACTAACTACCCATGTTCTACCCAACATATTTGTAGATAAAAATATATATACAGTTTAAAACTTGTATAGAATATCAACACAACAGTCACCTCAAATAAACAATTAACATATTTACACGTAACACGTATTTTAAGGTAAATACTTCATATCTATGTGTAAATTGAAAGTGAATATACACTCACTTGATTTGATGATAATCGGGCAGCAATTCGTTTCCTAAAACGATCGTTTTTAATAAAACCGGGAGTTTTATTAAGAAACCGGGCTCTGCGAAAGGTCGGGCTTCGAAACCGAAAAGATAAATTTTCCGGGCTTCTCGGGCACTTCGTGGAGTATTCCGGGCTTTACAATCGATACCGGGGCTTTACGGGATGTTAAGGTGAAGAAAATATGAAGAAAGGGGTGAAAAATGGCAAATTTCCAAAGTTACCCGAGAAGGCTCGCAGCCTTCTATTTATAGGGAAGACCTTCTGATCGGACGGTCAGGAGTCTTCTGATCCGATGGCTGAGAGGGCTCGCAGAGGGGGAGGCTCGCATGAGGGTTGCGCGTGCGAAGGAGCTGCTGGCGGCCTGTGATTGGACCGAAGTTCGGATCCGATGAGGGAAGCACGTGGCTTCTGCGAGGGCTCGGACACGAGGGAGAAGGCACGCGTCGGATCTTCACTGGACCACTTCGGATAGGGACATGTGCTCGGATGACTCAGCAGCTTCGTGACTCAGCAGCTTCAGTGACTCAGCAGGACACGTGTCACATGCGAGGCGAGGGTGACGTGGCAAAGTGTGACTATGCGAAATTTCTCGGTTTTCGCGCTAAAACTTCTAAAATCCATAACTTTCGCATACGAGCTCCGTTTTTGACGTTCTTTATATGCACGCGTAGCTAAAATTACGATCTACAACTTCCGTTTAGACTTCGTCGGCTAGTTTTGACTTTAAACTTTATATTATTATTTTTAACAGACCGGGACAGGAAATCCGTTAAAAATTCATAACTTCTTCATCCGACGTCCGTTTTCGTCAGACTTTTTACCGTTGTGCTCCTAATGACGAGACCTTCAATTCTCGTTTAGGTTGTGTCGGCTAAAAATCGCTCGATCTAAAATTCGAGTTTTTAGCTGTCTACTGCTACGCTGAAACTTCGAAAAATCATAACTTCCTCATATGAAGTCAGATTTGGGCGTTCTTTTTATCGAACTTCTCGGTTTAACGAATACTACGACTTTCGTTTAGATTACTAAGGCTAAAAAGTAGTTTATCAAAAACTCACTTTTTACGACATTCAGCACCGTGCCGGTTTTGTCGCGAAACTTCGACAGGTCATAACTTCTTCGTTATAACTCGGATTTCGACATTCCTTATATCCCCGAAATCCTTGTTTCGACCACTACAACTTTATGTAAAGATATCGGGCTTATCTCACACTTTAATTTTGACGCTTATTTTTATTTTTAATTAATTAAACCCTAATAATTAAGCATAAAACACATAATTCACATAAAATTCACATAATTCCTTTTCATTTCTTCTAAATGAGTTACAAAGGTTAACCTAGACCATTATGTCAATATTAACGCCTAGCCTAGAAACACGGGCGTTACAACTCTCTCCCCCTTAGGATGATTCCGTCCTCGGAATCACACAACGACAAACAACTACGGGTAGCGACTCACTATGTCACTCTCCGTTTCCCAGGTGGGATTTGGCCCATTTATAAGTTTCCAACGTACAGGCACTAAATCGACTATCTTACGTTACAACTTCTTAGTCTTACGGTTAACGATTGCGTTAGGTTCTCCAATTAACCTCTTATTCTCATCCAACCTTAATTTAGAAATGGGAATTATGTCGGGCACACCTCCCGTGAACTTTTTTCAAATAACACACATGAAAGGTGTTATGAATACTCTCTAGTTCTTCCGGTAATTCTAGCTTGTAAGCTTGATTCCGGATTCTCTGAAGAACTTTAAATGGTCCAATAAACCTTGGATTCAACTTTCCCCTTCTACCAAATCTTATAAGTCCCTTCCACGACGAGACTTTAAGTGAAACCGAATCTCCAACTTCGAATGATATCGGTTGTCTTTTCTTGTCAGCATAGCTCTTTTGAGCAGCTAATATCTTTTTTTTTTCCTAATCACTTACAACTTTTCAGCAATCTAATGGACTATTTCAAGTCCCATAAACTGCTTTTCCTCTTATAGACTCCTCCAAAACATTGAGGTAAAACGGCTGTCACGATCGGATACAATCGTTAACAAAACACTGTGAAGCCTCACCCTTCCTTCACATAAGAATTCACGAGTTTATCCATAGACCATTTCTCGATGGCTGCTATGAAATGCGCACTCTTAGTGAAGCGATCAACGACTACCCAAATCATGTCGTGACCGTTCCTTGTTCTGGGCAGTTTAGTCACAAAATCTATGGTGACGTCCTCCCATTTACCCATGGGTACGGGTAAAGGTTCTAAACTCCCATACGGTTCCTGATGTTGTGCCTTAACCCTAGCACAAGTTACACACTCGGCCACATACCTAGCAACATCGAGCTTCATCGTCAGCCACCAATAATAGGGTTTTAAATCCCTATACATTTTTCTACTGCTGGGATGAATCGAGTACATGGTCTTGTGAGCTTCTTCCATCAGAAGATCTCTTACTCCGCCCGTCTTAGGTACCCAAATCCTATCTTGGAATACCTTCAACTCTTGGTTGTTTGTACCGAATACTAACGTTTTGCCCAAACGTGCTTCCTTTCGGTCATTTTTCTCTAAAGCTTCCTCTTGAGCTTTCTTTATACTTTCCACAATTGTCGAGACAACTTCAATTCTCAACGCTCTTGGCCTTTACTTTTCAAGGTTTACCTTCCGACTGAGAGCATCAGCAACCACATTTGCTTTACCAGGGTGGTAAAGTATCTCGCAGTCGTAATCCTTGAGTAACTCTGGCCAGCATTGTTGCCTCATGTTCAATTCCTTCTGATTAAAGAGATATTGAAGACTCTTATGATCAGTGAAAAGTTTACACTTTGTGCCATAAAGATAATGCCTCCATATCTTTAGGGCAAATACTACCGCTGCCAACTCCAAATCGTGAGTGGGGTAGTTCTTTTCATGCTCTTTCAATTGCCTCGATGAATATGCTATCACCTTATCCATTTGGGTCAGAACACATCCTAACCCAACTCCAGAGGCATCACTATAAACTGTGAAGTCATCAACTCCTTTGGGTAATGAAAGAATCGGTGCTTCACACAACTTCTTCTTTGACTTCTCAAAGCTTCCAATGCTTCTCATTCCAAGTATAGATAACTCCTTTGTGGGTCAAAGCTGTCAATGGAGTCGCGATCGAAGAAAAGCCTTGGATAAATCAGCGATAATATCCAGCTAATCCTAAAAAGCTTCAGATCTCCATAGGACTTTCAATTGTACCCTTTGAGTTACAAAATAAATCCTTATTGAGGACTCCTCCTTCTTCTTGGAATAAGTATGTATTGTAACAGACCGATGGGTCATGTTCTAATGATCTCTCATTGTATACTGCACTACTTAGACTCAGATCTCCTAGGGACAATTTCAGAACAAATTATACCTTCCTTCATGTTCTAATGCGATACAATCACCATTCAAAATGTATCATTTCTAACTACCAACTTCTTTAACAATGAGTGCGATACTTCTATTGATCGCTTTGATCATCTTTCATTTCAATCTTCTGGCTTAAGTCAAATGTTACATCGAACTTGGTTCTCTGAACCACATAATAAACTCATCGTAGTCGGACTCAATTTGATATGACCTCTAAGGTCGGAATAACAATGATCTTCTTAGTCATTACCGAAACGATGGTAACGACAGACTAGAACAAGACGGAATCAAATAATAGCTTCTTGGTAACCTTGTGACTTTCCCTGATCCAAGTGTGAGTCCTGTGCTTCCAGTAGTATAGATCTCTACTACTATTCACACCTACTCATACTCGTCCCAAGTACTGTCTCGCAGTCCCCAAGTCCTAAAATCACAAAACAATTTAACACATGAAAATGTGTCCAATTAATCATAAAATTTTCCTAGACTCTACTAGGACTTCTTTCATCTGTTCACCTAACATCGTACGTATCATTGCCTGCACTCCAGTCATCGTGATTAGCTCAGGATGTGGATTATCACTTTCGAACCCACTTTGAGTACTCGGCATTTCGATCTATACACCAATCCTAGGTGAATTTAGATCCTCATTTTTGTTAGATGTTAAGTCTTCGAAACGTTTATATGTTAGTTCCAATACCGTAGTCATACGTTTAGAATCCTACACACATAAGGTTTCCAGATCCGGTCGGCAACAGACCATAGATCCGTACAAATAATGGCACACATGGCAAACACATAACATTTAGCACATAAGGGCATTTTAGGCATCTTCCCTAAAATAAACTAGTGCTCGTGTCTAAAATATGGTAGACACTCATCTCACAATCATCACTTAGCATTCTAAGTTTAAGTCTAGAAATTCTACAATTTCTTAGTTCGCTTAAACTAATGCTCTGATACCAACTGTGACATCCCCAATTTCACGGCCAGAAAAGACCGATTTCGTTTATGCTTTTTAAAATAAAATCAGAGTATTTCATTAAAAGTGTTGCGGAATTTGTTCCCAAAGTCAAACATGATAAAAAATTTATCAAAACCTTGCTTTAAGAAATATATATTTTTATTTCATAACAAAACCTCGGGATGTCATGTTCCGATACAGATCAAAAGCATAAACAAGACATTATAAGCCTTACAACAGTTATTTATAACTAATGGCCTATAATCCAAAATCACTCATCATCATCATCCGACTATGCTCGGGGTCCACTACCTGTAATCATAAAAAGCTGAGTGGGTCAGGCTTGGAAGCCTGGTGAGCATATAGGGTTTTCAACCCACAATACATAAATTTATTATGTTTAAACATCAATCAGTCAACCAAATTACCCCAATTACCCATTCCCATTATCCTCACGTTACGTCCCTAAAACAACTATCACAAGGAACCTAGCCTAAGGATTTTCATTAGGGGTGACAACATTGCTTTCTCAGCAATTTATGTCAAATAAAACAAACACCGGGGTGACAACATTGTTTTCCTTCAACAATTTATGTCAAATAGGCACGAAGTCACATTGTCGCCAAGATTTATCTAATCGGCACGACGTCACATCGTCACCAAGATTTACTCAACAGGAACTAACAACATCGATCCCTACATACTAACTTTATACAGTGATCTTACTAGATCTAACCTAAAGAATCGATATGAACAACTAACTAACTAAACTGCTTCAGAAATCCTCTAGCAGTAAACAAGGATCGATAAAGATATTGAATGAATGGACTAAGTTTAACTACGAACCTTTGTTCGTAAAAGAAAGAACCACAAGACAATTAAGTCAGGGGTAGTTATCAATGCCTAGGCTGTGGTCTGAATATCGTGAGGTATATAACCCCCAGACGCACCCTATCCAGCATCGAACTTTGCCTAGGCTGTGGTCTGAATATCGTGAGGTATATAACCCCCAGACTCACCCCTATCCGGCATCGGAAATGAAAACACTAACTAATGCCTAGGCTGTGGTCTGAACCCCCAGACTCACCCCTATCCGGCATCGGAAAGGAAAACACTGACTCATGAAGCTCGTCCGATCACTTCACAAAAGAAACGAAGACTCCAAATCTCTTCAAAATAAAAGCATAGGGAAAATACTAATAAAGTACTCCCGTACGCTCCCGTACCCCGACACGTAATAGTGTCAAAAAGAAGAATTAACGGATGAACACATAGTTCAAAAACACCTAAGGAACATATAGTTCAAGAACACTTTATGAACATATAGTTCAAACATATGTACCGATTACGAGTCTACTAACGTTCCACTAGACTATATAAAATAGTCTGTGGCCGTTGTCTATACTCTGTTAGATGACTAGATCATCTTAAACATCGATACCTCTCATCACTTTATTTTATCACACACCAACTAACTACCCATGTTCTACCCAACATATTTGTAGATAAAAATATATATACAGTTTAAAACTTGTATAGAATATCAACACAACAGTCACCTCAAATAAACAATTAACATATTTACACGTAACACGTATTTTAAGGTAAATACTTCATATCTATGTGTAAATTGAAAGTGAATATACACTCACTTGATTTGATGATAATCGGGCAGCAATTCGTTTCCTAAAACGATCGTTTTTAATAAAACCGGGAGTTTTATTAAGAAACCGGGCTCTGCGAAAGGTCGGGCTTCGAAACCGAAAAGATAAATTTTCCGGGCTTCTCGGGCACTTCGTGGAGTATTCCGGGCTTTACAATCGATACCGGGGCTTTACGGGATGTTAAGGTGAAGAAAATATGAAGAAAGGGGTGAAAAATGGCAAATTTCCAAAGTTACCCGAGAAGGCTCGCAGCCTTCTATTTATAGGGAAGACCTTCTGATCGGACGGTCAGGAGTCTTCTGATCCGATGGCTGAGAGGGCTCGCAGAGGGGGAGGCTCGCATGAGGGTTGCGCGTGCGAAGGAGCTGCTGGCGGCCTGTGATTGGACCGAAGTTCGGATCCGATGAGGGAAGCACGTGGCTTCTGCGAGGGCTCAGACACGAGGGAGAAGGCACGCGTCGGATCTTCACTGGACCACTTCGGATAGGGACATGTGCTCGGATGACTCAGCAGCTTCGTGACTCAGCAGCTTCAGTGACTCAGCAGGACACGTGTCACATGCGAGGCGAGGGTGACGTGGCAAAGTGTGACTATGCGAAATTTCTCGGTTTTCGCGCCAAAACTTCTAAAATCCATAACTTTCGCATACGAGCTCCGTTTTTGACGTTCTTTATATGCATGCGTAGCTAAAATTACGATCTACAACTTCCGTTTAGACTTCGTCGGCTAATTTTGACTTTAAATTTTATATTATTATTTTTAACAGACCGGGACAGGAAATCCGTTAAAAATTCATAACTTCTTCATCCGACGTCCGTTTTCGTCAGAATTTTTACCGTTGTGCTCCTAATGACGAGACCTTCAATTCTCGTTTAGGTTGTGTCGGCTAAAAATCGCTCGATCTAAAATTCGAGTTTTTAGCTGTCTACTGCTACGCTGAAACTTCGAAAAATCATAACTTCCTCATATGAAGTCAGATTTGGGCGTTCTTTTTATCGAACTTCTCGGTTTAACGAATACTACGACTTTCGTTTAGATTACTAAGGCTAAAAAGTATTTTATCAAAAACTCACTTTTTACGACATTCAGCACCGTGCCGGTTTTGTCGCGAAACTTCGACAGGTCATAACTTCTTCGTTATAACTCGGATTTCGACATTCCTTATATCCCCGAAATCCTTGTTTCGACCACTACAACTTTATGTAAAGATATCGGGCTTATCTCACACTTTAATTTTGACGCTTATTTTTATTTTTAATTAATTAAACCCTAATAATTAAGCATAAAACACATAATTCACATAAAATTCACATAATTCCTTTTCATTTCTTCTAAATGAGTTACAAAGGTTAACCTAGACCATTATGTCAATATTAACGCCTAGCCTAGAAACACGGGCGTTACAAAAGCTCCCATTGAAGATTGACAAGAAAAGCCAGCTACTTTTTAGGGGGAGCTTGTTGGGTCATTTAGAAAAGAAAGCTATAAACCAAGGGGGAGATTGTTGGGTCATAATTATTGGTTTATACTTTGCTTTTCTAGGAAAATATATTTTTATGTAATGTTGTATGTGTTTGCGGTTTGTGTGTACGGCCGTACACGTGTGTACGACCGCACACCCTGTGTACGGCCGTACATAGGGTGTGTGGCTGTACACATGTGTATTGCTGGAGGTCTATATAAATAGAGGAGTGCATGTGAGTGTACGGTTGAAAAAAAAAGAGAAGGCTAGAGAGGAGAGAGAAACTAGAGAAGAAGTGTGTGTGAGAGAGAATCTATTGTAAGGAACATAATTTATATCATCAATACATCATTAGATTCAAGTTATTCTTCTTCTCCTTCTCTTCTATTTGATCTGACATCATCCAATTGATTGGGATTCCGCACCATCAATTGGATTTGATTGATACACAAGGACTTACTATTGGTATCAGAGCTTGGTTGTATCAATCAATTTTGTTAGATCTGGAGCTTACTTGATCTGATTTTGAAAAGAGAATGACATTTTTGGATAGATCTCGCAAAAATAAGGGGGGTTACTTCTTTGCATTTTTCATAAAAACGAGTTTTTGATCGAGTTTTAGAGCAAAAAAGGGTGAAAAACGTCGTTTTTTTCGCGAATCTGTTGAAGGTGTGCGGCCCGGTTGAAGGTGTGCTGCTGGTTGAAGGAGTGCGGCTCAGAGTATACGGCTCGGTGTGTGCGGCTCGGAGTGTGTGCCTCGGTGTGCGGCTAGGGTCTCGGTGTGCGGCTCAGTGTGTGCGACTCGGACGTGTGCGGTCCTGAGTACTGTCCAGCTTCTTCCCCTCGGTCTCGCATCTGGTTCACGGCTCAGCAGAATCGGTCTCGGCTTCGTCCTCGCTTCGCAGCTCTAGTCCTCGCAAGCAGCAACCTCGCACAACAGCCCTTTCATAAAAAAGAGGAAATTGAAGTTGAGGTGCCAGGAATCAAACCCTGGACCTCCCGGTCATTAACAAGCGCGGCTTAACCAACTCGTCTAGGAGGATCTTTGTTTCATTCTTCCGAAATTTGAAATATAACTCGTGCTTTGCGAACCTAATTTCGCATTTTGGACAAAATCAACCCAAAAATCAATTTTCTTTATTTTTAAAATCCTTTTTCAACCCAAAAATTTTAGTTTTTAAATTTTAACTTTTATTTTTGACTTTTTAGTTAAAATTTTAACTTTGACTTTTAAAAGTTGACCTTTGACTTTAAATTTTGACTTTCTCGTTTGACTTTTAATTTTTCAAATTTGGCTTTTCAGTTTGACTTTTAAGTTTGACTTTTCAAGTTTGACTGTTTAAATTTGACTTTTAAGGTTGACTTTCTCGGTTTTTAAGTCAAAGGACAATTAAAAATATAAAAATATATAAAAAAAATTAAAAAAAGAAAAAGAAAAAAGAAGAGAGATGGCTAGAGAAGAGAGAGAAACTAGAGAAGAAGTGTGTGTGAGAGAGAATCTATTGTAAGGAGCATAATTTATATCATCAATACATCATTAGATTCAAGTTATTCTTCTTCTCCTTCTCTTATATTTGATCTGACATCATCCAATTGATTGGGATTCCGCACCATCAATTGGATCTGATCGATACACAAGCAATTTTTGGGACTTACAGTATGCTACCTTCCTTATGGAAAATTCGCCATTCTTGATCATTCCGTAGCCTTTAATGGTTCCAAACGAGTTGTTACCTTACTTTACAATACCGCCATCTTTTAGAGAGCGAAACTCCCTCTGTTCCTCCTTCCTTCCTGTCATGTGACGCGAGCAGCCACTGTCAATGTACCATTCTTCGTCAAACTGCTCGTCACATATAACCTGCAAAAAAATAAGCAGATTTAGGAACCCAAAGTTTCTTGGGTCCTTGTGAGCCTTTTACAGGACATGGAATAGTCAGAGAAATGTCAACCATATATGTACGTGTAACTAAAGTTGTTTCATCTTTTCTTTTAATGGTGAAAACTTTAATTTTTGTTTACTTAGAAGGACTAGGCTTTTTGACAGACGGACTAGGATTTTGAGATTTAGAATTAGGAGAGACGTTAGGTTTTTGGTTTTTGAGATCCGATTTGTAGGCTTGAGGACCAAAAATTTTCTTTCGGTTGGAGTTGGATGAGGGACCGAAACTTCCCTTTCGGTTGTTTAGGGATGAGGGACCGAAACTTCCCTTTCGGTTGTATTCACATGAGGGACCGAAACTCTCCTTTCGTTTGTAATTGGAAGATGAACCGAAATCACCCTTTCGGTTGTTGATGGGTGATGGACCGAAACCGCTCTTTCGGTAGTATTTATTTGAGGGACCGAAACTACCCTTTCGGTTCCAATCTGTTGATGGACTGAAACCTTCTTTTCGGTTCCTATCGTAACTGTGCTTCTGGTTCTTTGAGTTTTCCTCTAATTTGGATTTCCTTTCAATCCTTACAAAATCAGGATTCTGAGAGTTCCAAAATCGTTTTCTTTCAGAGAGATTCTTCTTGTATCTTACGTTCTGTTGATGCTTTCGTTCGGCGACCTGTTTGGGATTTCTATGAATGTTGGCCTTTCTTTTAGAAGCATGTGCACAACATTCACTCTTTATTGAAGAGGTATCACTCGTGGTTTGTGTCGGTTCATTTACATAAGGTTTGGTTCCACTTGTGCTCGGCATATCGTACTTTGTGGGGTCATTAAGTGGTTCAAGTATATATCTACCTTTCACTCGCCATGAGGTTTTCTGAGAGAGTCCCTTAGTCTCATCAGCGTTGTCGATTAGGGCTGACCAAAAGTACTTATCACATCCACCAGCATTGTCTTCTTCGACCATCGTTGTTAACTCTGCAGTTTGTTGTGGTGTGACCCCCGGCACAGTGTAAACTTGATTTGGGGTAGTTTAAGCTTTTTGGTACACAGCAACTTTAGCTTTGAGAGAGTTGGTCTTGTCAGTAGTGGAGCGAGCATACTCAACGGAGTTTTCAGAAATGAGGTTCTTATTGGACTTTGGTTCATTCTTGGCTAATTCCGAACAGCCTACCAAATCTTCTACATAAATTTCACTCATATCATCGTCCTCATTAAGTTCAGATGTATTTTCAACATCAATTTTTATTATCTGAACTCAAGTTGGCATTCAATGAGTCAAACTTTTGTATAGTTTCGGCTCTCAGTTTCAATCTATCATTTTCATCAAGAAGATTTTTGAGCATGTCCTTGTGGTCCTTGGACTTTATGTAAGATTCAATTTTGTCAGACCTATCTTATATGCAGGGGACACTTCATCAAAGGACACGACACTTTCATAATTGTATGCTTCTGCATCGATTTCATCCTCCTTTAATTCAAGGAAAGGTAAAATCATACGATGAATTTTCTTCCCTATTTCACAATCAAGATGCAACTGAGTAATGTTAAAATAAAGCCTCTTAGCAATTAAACAAAAAACGTTTCTTTGTTTGAGAAGTTTAAGATTGTCTCTTCGCAAATAAATCGAATCATCTTTTGATCTAATTAATTCCTTTTCCTTTTGCTCGATCCACATTCTTCGTTCCTCACTCTTTGATGAAATCCTGCTGATTTGATCGGTTAGGTTAGAATTCGTGACACGGGTTTGGGTGAGACTGCTACTTATGCTAGAGAATTTTGACTTCAAATTATTTAATTCCTTTTCACAATTATTAGCAGGTAATTTTAGAGAAGCTAGAATATCTTGTACCTTTTTGATCAACTCATCGCATTCGTTGATCTGAGCACTAACAGGCTTGGCAATGAAACATTTGTCCTCTCGCTCTCTTTCTTCTTCAATTCCCCCATCAGTTGTGTATCCTCTCATTTGGGAGACACCTTCGGTCACTGCAAAACATCTTCCCATTGACTGCTCTGCTTTCGCTATCACAGCCTTTCCGTGAGTAGGCTTCCTGACTTCATCATCTTCCGAATTTGTGGACCAGACTTCCACACCTCCAAACTCATCACTGTTGGTTGAACCCTGCACAATTAAAGCATTCATAGTAGAGTTATTAACAACAAATTTTCTTTTCTTTATCTCCTCCAATCTTCTCAGGAGGCTCGCTTCCTCATCCACTTCGCCTGTCTTCTCTCCCTTCTTTCTCAGCATGTAGTCTTTGGCAAAATGATTTTTGCCTCCACAGTAATGACAATCAAAACCTGAGTCTCCTCCAGTTTTAGTCTCCTTCTTTGACTCTTCGGACCTTGATCCCATCTTCGGTTCCTCCTTGACCCGTTCGGCGCTATAACTTCCTTGCCAATTTAGGTTTTTGTTGGCATGGAATTTCTTCTTGATGAATTTTCTGGGGTTTGACACCATCATTGCATATTCCTCGCCGGTTAGATCAAAATTTGCAAGATCTAATTCTTCTTCTTCTTTGATCGAACTCTTTCCTTTTGAGACAAGAGCTAGAGAACCAAGACCCGAAACAACATTCGTTTCCTTTAATAAGGCATTCTCATGGGATTTTAAAATTCCCACAAGCTTTGCCAAAGAGTATGACTTGAACTGTTCATGAGCTTTGACAGTTGATACAACGGCCATCCATTCAGATCTGAGACCATTCATGAAAGTGACCTTTTGTTCAATCACCATTCTTTCAATACCATGCTTTATCATCTTGCTTAAGAGATGATTGAAACGATCAAATGTTTGGAGAAGCTTTTCTTTAGGCTTTTGCTTAAAATCACCAAACTCTGACAACAGGAGGGTTTGGATAGAGTGTTCCAGATCTTCATCCGTGGAGTATAATTCCTTCAATCTATCCCAGATCTCCTTGGCTGTAGCACAGGAACTAACCAAACGAAATGTATCTGATTGCAGCGCAAACCTTATCATCCTTAGAGCTTTAATGTTGCACTGGAACTTCTCCTTTTCATCTTAAGGAATGTCTTTGACGTCATTAATAAGATGATTTTATTCCTTCTGCATTTTAACAATCTTTGACGTGCTAGAATGAGCGAATGGGCATGAAATTATTGCTTCCCAGATTAGATACCCATTATCCTCCGACCCAATCACATAGTCTTCAAAGTGATGCGTCCAGACTTCATAGTCTTGTGTATACAAGATCGGTATTCTAGTTGTAGACCCTATGCTGTTGGAGATATTGATCGGATTGGTTTGGGAATCGTCCATACACATCGTGAATACTAATGATCGAAAACCTGTAAAAGATCAGACTTGTAAATTTTCAATTAGGGTTGGATTAACAATTAATGAGATACGTCAATAAAGAGTGACGACTCAATAAATATCAATCAATGTGGAATAAAAACCCTACAAACTTCTTTGACAGAAGAGGTGTGTATGGATTACACAGTCTCCTGCTCTGATACCAATTGATGAGTTCGAAACTCTTAGATCGTTTAGATCTTTCACAAGTACGACAAAAGAATTCCAATAGTTTAAGAACAAATTAAGAACTAACACAGAACAAAATCAAATACGAGCTTATGATTCAAAACTGAGTCACGCCTCAGCAGAGCTCGATGAAGAACTTCCGCTGTAGAGGCGAGCTAGGGTTTACAAAACAGTGAATACTAAAACAATGAAAGCGCTACCGTTTAAGTCTGCATGCATGCAACTTATATACGAAACCCTAATACAAAAATAATGCACGGCTGGATAGGCCCAATACCGACAACTAAACTAGGCTATGGACCGAGCCCATGACGCAATCCTCTAGACTCAACATGCCCAAATCCCTCAAACCAATGCTCTGTTACCAACTTGAAACATCCCAAAAATACGGTCCTAAAATTTTGTTTTAATTTATAAATAAAGCCATAGTAATCCAAACCATCTCATAAAAACATAAGTGAAAATATCTCAAAACATCATATCAAACACTGTATCAAAATCATATATCCAAATATTAGAGTAGATCATCCCAGGCTAAACGTTGTGGTGTGTGCGATGCATTCATCCCGAGCTCTTCCCCTTACTAGCGGAAGTACCTGAAACCAAAACTGAAAACTATAAGAACGGAACTTAGTGAGTCTCCCCAAGCTACCACATACCATACACATAATCACATAGATTGGGCCCCCGCCCCTTCCTTGGGCCTCGCTCGACATTGGACAGTGGCCGGCATCAGGCCCTGACTGGCATCGAGCCCCGCTCGGTATATAAATTTGTTTCTACCAGGCCCTGCCTGTCTCTAGGCCCCACTCGCTATAAACATACAAACAATAACATATAATCATGCTAGTACATAAGTAATCATACACAACGCTGTATATTCTAGTCTTAAGAACTCGCCTGCATGGGCCCCCTTACTCTGCTAATGGTGAGATATGGAACCCCGTCCACTCTTAGCTAGTGATGAGATATGGGACCCCGTCCACCCTCACCTCCTACCAGGCACACACAAGTATCACAAAGACAACACGTATAACTAAACATGCATTCCTTCCTCGGGTACCACCCATCATCTAACCGTAGCTCGGAGACAAACATGTTAACATTCCTCGGGCCCTGACCGATGTCGGACCGAAATCCGGAAGCATACAAACACTCCTCGTGCTTTCCCCGGCATCAGACCAAAGTCTGGAAACATACTACATACATAAACAGGCCGACATTGGTGCCTTCGACCCGTTCCTACAGGAGAAAACTCACCTCACAAAGCTGAAGCTCATGGATAATCCTCTAGTTGCTAGCCGACAATTCCCCGAACTGTTAATCCCTCAGCCCCCCGAGCTGCTAGTCATCATATAAACTAGTTAGTTCTGGATTCTCATAACTTAGCTATAAGTCCGCACTGGGGAAAAAGACAATTCTACCCCTCATATTTACTTGTCTAAATATGGACTCTACTCATCCCTTTTGAACCCTTTCCATACTTCATAACCCTTCATGGTCAACCTTGGTCAAAGTCAACGCTTCGAGTTGACTCAACTCGTCGAGTCATCCCCCTGACTCGCTGAGTTCCCTCACTACTTATAGCCATGATAAAACGAATCAACTCGTCCAGTTCTGCCCTTTACAGAGTCGGGACAAATCGATCTAACTCGTCGAGTCCATCCTTAACTCGTCGAGTTTTTTTTCCTTCTACGGGGTCAAGGCATTTCGAACCAAATCGTCGAGTTACTCTATGGAATCGACGAGTTCTTTAGTATGTTAAGCCATCTTGATGGGTTAAGCCCCTATTCTTCAGATCTGAGCTTCCCACTTCACATATACTCTGGAAATGTCCTTTTAAGGGTAAAGTTTCCAACTTTAGCCATTATCATCCTTACATGATGGGTTTAGCTCAAACCCTAATTCTTTAAGACCTAGATCTTGGTCCCAACACCATATACACTCTAAACCAAGGCATATAAACTGAGATATGAACTTTAGACACTACAAAACACGTAAAGCTTCCACCTTTTTCCTTCATGCATGGACGTTTGGAGCTTAAAAGGCCAAAATAACATCCCAAAGATTGCATGGGGCTTCAATGGCCATAAAGTTTGCACCTTTATACCATGAGAGCCCTTCTAGGTTCTAGATCTGAAGGATACTCACTTGGGACGTCCATTTCTGAAGGAACATGCTACTTGGACCAGAAACCCAATAAAAAATTTTGAAGAAGAGATTTAAGATGTTATTAAGAAAGTTTGAGACTTGCTTACCATAAAATGATGAGGATGGAACGAAGTTGATGGATCTATAATCTCCTCCTTGAGTCCTTCAGCGTCTCCTTCTTCCACAAGCTTCAACACACAAGATTTCTCTAAAAAATGGCTCATAAGCATTAGGGTTTCGAGATCTAGGGTTTGGACAATGGAGGCTGGAAATAAGGCCAAAACCTAAGTCATAAAGTGTTTAAATAGGGTGCAAAATATTGGATCTAGGGTTTCCTTAACGTCGTCCAACTCGTCGAGTTGGTCCCCTCCAACTCATCGAGTCGGTTCTTCCAAATACATGCGTGAGAAAGTTCCTACTCGTCCAGTTCTCACCCTTGAACTCGATGAGTTGCCTTTTTAATTGAAGGTTTTTCTTTCCTTAATTGGCCTTCTTGTTTACGGTTGTTACACTGTGATGATAAAACAAAAGCGTAGTAGTTAGGAGATCAGTATTTGACCTGATTAATTGTTTTGTGATTAATATGATTGATTTTCTAAATGTTTAAATAATTAATTTGGATATTAATGGAACTTAATAATTAATGTCAAATAATATTAGGTTTATCTTAAATTAAAATTAATTTAATTTTGAAATTGATTATAAACCCTTGTATTTTGAAAAGTTTGAAATACACCCTTATAATATATGTAACATTAAAAGTCTAATATTACTATATGTATAAGACTAAGTCAGTCGAACCGCTTGTAGGCCTCATTCACAAAACCGTACTATAAGGGGAGTTTAAGGAAGCGGCCTATAAAATGACCGTCATTGGGTATCCACTCTTACCCACCACTCCCTTGTATGGTGGAGGGTCGTTAGCCGAACGAGTTTGATAGGATAATTAATTCTCATTAATAAGTATAAGGTGATTAAAAGTAACATTTTTATTTTTTAAATCCCAATCTTATTTAGGAAAATATGAATTTATATGCTAACCCATGAAATTGCACATTGCACTTTATAAGTCGTTAGTGGAGCATGCGTGGTTAACCGACACACTAATAGGGACTAATAAAGAATGTCAATGGGTGTCTCGAAAATTATCATTGATTAATGGAGCGTGTGTGGTTAACCGACACATCAAAATGAGATGATAAATGATATCGAGTGTACCAAGCTAATTTGCGTGGTTATTCACATCTTGTTTGTGATCCTCGGTATCCCAGTCACAAATGGAAGAGCATAATCGAGATTAAACATGCCATTGAAGAGTTTTAATGGATCTCAAAAGATCAAGGAATTTCATTAAAAACCTAATTCATTCAGATTTCGTTTTTCTTGTGGTGAAATTGGTAAATCGTCATTTACCTACCTTTATATAATTTTCAATTAGAGTACGACATCCCTTTTCTAAGTTGTGAATTATTTAGTTGGATCCTAGCCTCGATATTTCATTTTGGGTGTTATATTGAGGATTATTCTTGTCTAACTAAAAACTATCCTTATTTTATAGATGTGTACTCCAATTGATGCTTTTGGTTCCTCCTCCTCCAACAACAACAACTTCTCTTTGTTGAACATTTGCTCCAAGGTGCAATTGGATGGCACCAACTACAACGATTGGATGCGCAACATAAAAGTAGCCCTTCGTTTCGAGGACAAGGAGTATGTCCTTGAGAAACCATTAGATTAGACCGACAAAGAAAAGGTCAATCCTGAAGAAATGATCAAAAACAAGAATCACTACAATGATGTGTAACGACCGAAAAATTTCAAACAATTTAAACTTTTCAAAAACAACCCGATTTCATTAAATTATCACAAAAAGGTTTTCAATACAATTAAATTAAAGTATTCCCAGAATCACGTCACATCATAAACACAAGGAGCGGTATGATCACGCCTTCGCCTTGCCACGGTCACCTGAAGAACCTGAAAAACATAAAACCACAACTGTAAGCCCGAAAGCTTAGTGAGATATCCCCAAAATACCAACCACATATACCATACACACATAACATGCCATATCATATCCGTTCACAGAACAACCATGCACTTCGGGTCTACTGTGTGACTGGTCCGCCGCACCGGCCAACAGTCCACCTGGTTCACCCTCCGAGTCTAGCCATATACAACGAGTCCGCAGAGTGATTGGTCTGCCCGCACCGGGCCTTCAATCCACCCGGTCCACTCTCTGAGTCTACAGTATGACTGGTCCGCCCGCACTGGGCCTTCAGTCGGCCTGGTCCACTCTCCGAGCCTCGGCACGTCTGGTCCGCCCTCTTGGGGCCTACAGCCTATCCGGACCGCTCGCTGGGCCTTCGGGACAACCGGTTCGCCCTGGGTATCTTGGCCTACAGCACAAAGCAGGACCCGCCTCAACCCAAATCCAGTCCAAACAACCATGCACACATAAACATACAATCATATAACAATTCACAGTCAACAAACTGATCAAACAGATCACATAACATATCATCATCCTAACCAAGATACCGACCTAACCGGTCACTAGCATAGCCTCACCCTACATCTCGGGATACCGACCTCAACAGGTCTCTAACATATACCATCCTAGCTACCAGGATGCAACATATCAAAGCAATAACATAACAACAAATACCCGGATCTCAATCCGATAAAGGGCCGGCCTTGGTGCCGTAGACTCGATTGATATAGTGAGGATAACTCACCTCGAAACTGTCGACTGAACAGATAACCCAAGCTGCTCCGATCACTGATACGATCTCCACCATTGACCAACCACCAAAATACTGAACTCAAACAATATCCAACAATTACCAAAATGCCCCTGGACGTCAACTGGTCAAACCTTGGTCAAAGTCAAAGTCAACCCCTGACTGACTCTACTCGCCGAGTCAACCCGATGACTCGCCGAGTCTCCATGCTCAGAACTTTCCTCAATCCATGACTCAACTTGCCGAGTCACCCCGAGACTCGCCGAGTCCAACAACTCTGAGTCCTTCCTCACTCGACTCACCGAGTCACAGCTCAACCAGAAGAAACTTGGACCTCACGACCAGACTCGCCGAGTCCAAGAACAGACTCGCCGAGTCTAAGACTATCTTCAACCTACTCGCCGAGTTGTTCTTCCAACTCGCCGAGTTCCAGTCCATCTTCAAGCAACTCGCCGAGTACACCTTTGTGACTCACCGAGTGCCTCTAGATCTCATTCCAAACAGAACCTTCCAGGCCATGCAATTGATCCAAAACATAGATCTAGCCTCCTACAACCCATCCATCACGTAAAGTGGCGAACTTTACGTGGATCCAAAGAGATCTAGGCATTTTACACTTTAGGGTTTGGTTTTGGGACAAGATAGCTTCACCAATCACTAATCACTTATCAACAGGGACTTTATGCGATTTTGGATCACCACTACTCCAGATCTGAGGTAGCATCCTCAGATCCATCTTCCAATCCCGAAATGACTCATGAAATCCTCCAAAAACCCCAAAACAACCACCATGGATGACAATAAGGGAAAAAGGGTTCAAGACAGAGGATTCTTACCCCAAAGATGAGCCTAAACTGATGTAGACTTCAGATCCACAATCCCTCTTGGTGCTATCCTCGAATTCCTCCAACTTCTCTTCACAAATTCCCTCTTCCAAGCTTCAATCCTCTCAATGTCACACCCCGAAAACCATAGGCGGAAACATTTCCGGGGTTGACTCCACGTTGAGTATCAAATCCAATATACATAGTAATCACAGTAAACAACCATTACATTACATATATTTGAAAGTTTACATTTGTTTCAAAAGTAAATTATACAAGTGTTATACATATATCATATGAACAAAAGTTGAGACGAGTCTTCTGAGCACTCCGTCTTCTCCAAAAGATATCGCCGGGTACCTGTCTAATGTGGACCTGAGAATACAAGCAGTTTGAAAATCAGCATAAAGCTGGTGAGTTCATAAGCGGTTTTGTTTTATGAAAATGTATCAGTTTCCTTTAGTTTTCCGAAAAGGTTTGTTATCCAAGAAAATCCCATATTTTCTTATGTAAAGTTAGTTTGGTTATCTTTCGTTAAAGTTCAATTACGTGATATATGTTAACCCCAGGAAAATCCCATATTTTCCTAAATGCAAGATTGATTGAATAACACAGAATATAGTTTAACACATAAAACTATATATTGAGAAGCATGGGATTTCTATCCCAAATTAGATATGAAATACTATAATAAACACGAATTGTAGATAGAAAGTAGTTTGAAAACCTTGGGACTATCATCCCGAATTAGTTACAAGATAGTTTGATAAAACCATGGGATCACTATCCCGAACTAGATATAAGATAATTGGATAAAGTCATAGGATTACCATCCCGTACTAGATATAGTTTGAAATCATGGGACTATCATCCCGCACTAGATACAAGTTCGATAGACTGAAAACCATGGGACTACCATCCCAAACTAGATATAAATTCTAAAATCGAAGCTGCGAATAAACTTATATTAATACATATTGTGAGTCGGGTAACCATGCTGATACGACAACGAGACCTCCTTGACATTTGTCAGACGTCGGACGATATCCAAAATTTGTCACCCCAGGCGTGCCCGCCTAACTGTAGCTAGCAGTTAAGGTGTGGGATTGTCAGTCCCGAATAGATCTATTCACAAATTCCTCGCTCTCCCTCCAGGAGACTCTGGTTACACTTCCGGTGAGGATTTACTGATCATCCATAAAGGGTAGTGACAAACTCACAAGCTAGTACTAAACTATTCACAGGGTTCTCATATGATATCAAACATACAAAAGATTATGAAACATGATACATTGAATATAGATACATACAATGAAACTATCTGGCAATACAATCAA
This sequence comes from Lactuca serriola, assembly GCF_051521515.1. Lineage (NCBI taxonomy): Eukaryota > Viridiplantae > Streptophyta > Magnoliopsida > Asterales > Asteraceae > Lactuca > Lactuca serriola. Next base: position 45,680,374 of record NC_136408.1, on the reverse strand, counting down.
AAGATATGGAGATAAACTGAATCAGACATAGTTTATCTAATAACTTTATACACATATCAGTACATGATAAAATGAACGCTAAAGACCCCAAATTATTCCCATAATAATTTGATTAGTTTGGTTATTTTCTTAACTAAAATCCATTTAGTTGTAATTGATAAATCATCCCTTATGCTCAGCATAATACATAAGGAGTAAAAGAGTTTATAAGTTTGTCAGATATTATTTGAAACATATCAATGTTATGATTTGAAAACAGTTATAGTTTGCTTGTATCCCCCCCTGAAAACATTGAAAAACACGTAAAAAGCGTAGGGGTATGAACTCACCGAACGAGAAACGTGACGATTTCGGATGTTAAACGTTGGTCCGGGGCTTGCAAACGCACGAGGTTCCTAAGTATAATGTAAAGATACACATTTGTATCTAATTAGGACTTAGATTGATTATTTGTTAGGGACAATTACTTCTAATTGCGAAAACACCCCGATACTAATGTTTGGAGGGACCCGGGTGGCATTTGGGGACACATTTAGCTAGGATAATGACTTGGGACCTCAAGAGTAAACTCCTTAGGGAGTTTACGGCCCTAATGACCCCCTCCCCATGAGTTTACGGCCGTAAACTCATGGTGGGGTAGGTTATGGTGCAATTTGGCTTCAAACACTTAGGGAATAATTTCTAGGTTTGGTTTAAGGGCTTGGAATAATTGTTAAACACCAAATGGACATATTTAAGGGAGTTTACGGCCTAGAATAGGACTCATGGCCGTAAACTCCTATAAACCCATGAAAAATTGTGTAAATGACTTCAAACAAATCACATGTTATTGCTAAAATTATTTCAAGGCCTTACATGAATTTCTATGGGACATTTGAGGTGTTTTTGGAGTTTACGGCCAATGAGACCCCCTTCATGGCCGTAAACTCTCCTAGAGAGGGATTTATTATGTTTTAAGGCCAAAAACTTGTTTGTAAACACTTCTAAAAATTATTCTAAGGCTTTAGGGGTGTTAAAGTGGCTTTCTAACACCTTTAATTGAGTTTACACCCAAGGTTGAGGAGTTTACGGCCCAAGCACATGCCTTGGCCGTAAACTCATATAAATCCCCCAAAATTTATGTTTAAAGTGTTCCAAGGCTAAAGCAATTATTCTAGAAGTCATATCCATGTCTTGTTGAGGTTTAGGAAGGGTTTAAGGGCTTAAAAACCCTATAATTATGAGTTTACGGCCTAAACACCATCCTTGGCCGTAAACTCCTATACAAGTCTCCAAATTATAGTTTAAGGCATTCTAGGTCCATTCCATAAAGCCATCTAGCCATATCTAAGTCCCAAAATTGTTTAGGAGGGGTTTAAAGGCATAAAAACCCACTAATTATGTGTTTACGGCCCAAGCTCCTTCCAGGTCCGTAAAATCATCTACAAGGTCTTAATTCATGTTTTAATCTCGAATTTGAAGGCCAAATATGCTATACAATGAGTTTAGAAAGGTACCTTAGAGATTTGAGGCCTTAAAATTGAGTTTTGGACCCTTAAACTTGGATTTAGGAGAGAGGTTAGAGAGAGAGTAGAGAGAGGAAGAAAAAGCTTCAAATGAATGTTTAAACACGTTTATATAGGTCCTAAAACTTGGACACGGTGGAATTCTACCCGATACCGGCTTTAAACGAGGATTTAGGTCGCACCCGATTAAGTTTCCGTCACCCGGCGGGGACGTTTCTAACTTTTTGAAATAAACATTTTTGGGCTAGATTCATGAGTTTCTAAAGGATTTGGACACTCATTGGATTTATAATAACATATAAATTTTAATTATTCAACCCAAAACGAAAACGGAACGATTGACAAACGACGAATCTTTACGGGTAGAACGGGTTATCGGTGATGAATAACTTCGGGTTGTTACACTCAATAATGGAGTTTCTCACAATTAGAGTTTTCTCTGGAACTCTCAGGGTAAATAGAGGCTGAAGAGAAGGCATAACATCCTTTAAATAGGGGGCAAACCCCGAAGATTGGGGTTTTTCTCGCCCATCACCAACTCGCCGAGTCCAGCCGCCGACTCGCCGAGTTGGCCACTTAACACGCGACCAAAGTCGCGACTCTACTCGCCGAGTCCACCCACGGACTCGCCGAGTTGCCCTTATACATTTTCACTTTGAACCTTGAACTTTCACTCCTGAACTCGGGATGTTACAATTCTCCCCCACTTAAATTAGGCTTCGTCCTCGAAGCCTGCGATAACTCAACTCCAGAAATACTCCCACAACGCACCACCTGGCATTAACCAAACCAGGTTCCTCAAAGCACAACCATAGAAACTCGAAACTCACTTTTCCTTCCCGCGGTGTTCCGACCACTGCTTCAAGCCGGCCACCGGCTTCGACCTCTGATAACCACACTTATCTACTGAGTACTACCCATAATGCAACACTGCTCCAAATCACAACAATCACTCGGCCCATATGAGCTAGAAATAACCATGAACCACTGGAATCCCGATTTGATTCCATCTCTAACCACTCCAGGTTGACAGAAGGAGACATCCTTCAGTCTCAAAGCAACTCCCATGAGTTCTCTTCTTGCAATCACACGCACATGCTGAACTGGCCCTAACACTCTTGGGTTGGGAAAACCCGACACACTGAGGACACCTCCAAACATCCCCCCTGGATGAACCACCATTACATACACAACTCCTTGATCAGAATCAAGCTGGGAGTCCAAGACTCCATCCCTGCATCCCTTCCGAGTCTCTTGGCTCTACACTCGCGGAATCCCTTCCGCAACCTCAACAGACATCCCATCCGGATGTGATTCCATGCCACTGCCGCAATCATGCTGCTCAAAGACCATAATTGGATCACTCTAATCATAACTCTGCTCTGCCGCTTTCACTTCCGTGAATTTGCACTCCCTCTTGGAGTTACACTCCTCTCTCTTTCCTTTACGAAGGAAATCCACTTGTCTGCCTTGTCACTATGACAAGTGCTACGGTGCTCGCTCAACGCTACATCACTCCTTTTAAGCATAACCGCTATCCATGCGATACACCTACTCTGAATCTGCTCGCAAGGACCCTTGAGTCCATGCACCACCTCCACTAATCAAGATCAATACCCGGGGCCAGACCTTCTAATGCTACACATCGCAACATACTCAATCCATTTCCTCGAACCGGCCTAACGATACCTGCAGAGTCTTCAGCATGGCTGGACCGCCTTACCAGGCCTTCAGTCGATCTGGACCACTCTCAGAACCTTCAACCAATCTGGACCGCCCTCCAGTGCCTTCAGTCTGGCTGGACCATTCTCCGAGCCTTCGGCCTGACTGGTACGCCTACCGGCCTTCAGTCTCTCCGGACCGCTCAACTATCATTCATCATTCCGAGTTTTCTCTCCGAGAAATCTTCCCATGCATACTATTCTAGCCCTCTAGGGGTTCCGAACTCTATTTCCATCATACATACTCAATCCTGGCCTGATCCCAGGCCCTCTACAATCAAATTCCCTAGGTCTGTATCCCGCCCCGCATGCCTGCCACTTACTCATACCAGCCTACGATCTGGGCTGACAGAACACTGCTAAATCCCAAACAGCTAAGCAACCTCACGTGCTCATCGATCTTCCGGAGAATTTTCCAATTCTCCCCCACTTATAGCATTGATTATCAACCATCGCTCGCTATCACCGACCTCCCAAAACAACCTTGCACAAAACCAACACTTACACGCGGACTGATTCCCACTAGCACTAACAACCTTCACAAAAATCACATTTCCACACTGATCATTACGCTCGAAAGAAACTCAATCTGAAGCAAACCACTCCTCAGAAAGCAGATGCTACCCGGCCTTCAGACCAATGCCAGATTTCCACTAACAACCCTCATGAATGATAACCAACGAAATTCCCATCACTAACCCATAACCATACCATAACTCTCAAAGAACAACGAATACCATACCGAAAACCACACAATGAGAGCAGCAGATAAACAATACTTCACAATAATCACAAGATAATCAAGACATCAAGAAAGAAACATACCCGCGGCTGCATCCGAAACTGCTCTGACCTCCTCTGCTGTAAGCTGAAAAGCACGACCTTGAGCCCGTGGGGGCTCCGCTCCACCCTGACCTCCACCCGTGATCCTCAAAGTGGTCGGTGCTGGAGCCTGCACCGGTCCTGCAGCAAGCTGTGGACAGTTGACCCTCAAGTGCCCAACCTGATGACAATGATAACAAATCCTCAAATCTCGAACCGGCGCTGACTGCCGGCACTCCCTCACATAGTGCCCCTCCTTTCCGCACTTGCGGCATGCGCCACCGGACCTACAAACTCCGGTGTGACCCCTCCCACACTTCCCACAAGTGTGACTACTCTGTTCTCCCACCCTGGAATCAACGGTCTTGGACCGTTTCGGCGCCGGCTGCGACTGCACCGGAGCCTACCTCAGCTCACGCAACTGCAACTCAATTTCTAACTCACGCCGCCTGGCGGCCTCCTGCAACTCCAACAAAGTCTCGCACCTCTGCGTAGACACAAACTGTCTGATATCCATCTTGAGCATGCTCAGATATCGAGACATCTGAGCCTGCTCCGAAGCGAACTCAGGGCAGAACATCACCCTCTCAGTGAACATCCGGGTGATCTCCGTCACCGACTCCGAATCCTGCTTCAACTCAAGGAATTCCTGAGCCAATCTCTCCCTCTCAACCCGCAGAACATAACGAGTGCTGAACATCTCTCTGAACTGATCCCATGAAACTGCGGCCCTCTGCGCATCCGAATATGACCCCGTGGTCAATCTCCACCAATCCTTCGCCCCGAGCCTCAACAGGTTCAGAACACACCTCACCCTCTGATCAGCAGGGCATGAACACGTGAAGAAACACCCCTCCACGTCCGATAACCATCTCATAGCAACAATCGGGTCCTGAACTCCATCGAAGGTGGGAGGCTTCGTATTATCGAAGTCCCGATACTGGAAACCCCGACCAGCTCCTCCCCCTGCTGCTGCTACAGCCGTTGTAGCCGCCGCGGCAGCCGTCTCTGTGAGAGCTGCATAGCGCTCATCAAAATGCTCAACCATGGCGGTCTTGATCGACCCAAACAGTTCCGACAACTAAGCCCGAAACAACGCATCAACCTCATCATGCAGGATCTCACGAATCCTCGCATCCAACTCGCACGTGCTCATCTGACCAATAACCTCGGGCGGCACAGACCCGCCCGAAACTCCCTCTCCTGACCTGGATTCACTCCCAGCATGCCTTGGAATCTCCATACTGAAAAACACCACAAAAACTTAGACACTTCCCACTAACCCGTAAACCGACTCTCAACCCATCCCTAGAGGTCATGGTTTCCCTGATACGCGTATGGGTCCTGTGCTTTCAGTAGTACGGGCCCATACTACCTTCCACACCTACCCATATTTGTATGAAGTACTACCACAACACCCTAGTGAAAACATACAAAACAAGCGCTCAACCCTCACCACTAGAGGAACATTGAAAAATCTCCCACAAGGAAACCCTAGGCTATCAGACATCATAAATCAGGCACATTATCATGAAATCCTGAAGATCCCTAGCCTAGCACTAGCATGCTGTTCTATCAAAGCTCAAAAACAAATATCATGTATGGTATTTTGGGGTTACTTCCTGGCTCCGGCTGATCGTACCTCCGCGTCCTCCTTTTACTCATTTTGAAAACCGTTTTAAATTCTCTTTTGAAAACCCTCCTCGATTTGAGACTGGAGTCACACGAGTGTTCCTCCAATTCACTCAAACCAAGGCTCTGATACCAAATTGTAACGACCGAAAAATTTCAACCAATTTAAACTTTTCAAAAACAATCCGATTTCATTAGATTATCACAAAAAGGTTTTCAATACAATTAAATTAAAGTATTCCCAGAATCACGTCACATCATAAACACGAGGAGCGGTACGATCACGCCTTCGCCTTGCCAGGGTCACCTGAAGAACCTGAAAAACATAAAACCACAACTGTAAGCCCGAAAGCTTAGTGAGATATCCCCAAAATACCAACCACATATACCATACACGCATAACATGCTATATCATATCCGTTCACAAAACAGCCATGCACTTTGGGTCTACTGTGTGACTGGTCCGCCGCACCGGCCAACAGTCCACCTGGTCCACCCTCCTAGTCTAGCCATACACATCGAGTCTGAAGAGTAATTGGTCCGCCCGCACCGGGCCTTCAATCCACCCGGTCCACTCTCTGAGTCTACAGTATGACTGGTCCGCCCGCACCGGGCCTTCAGTCGGCCTGGTCCACTCTCCGAGCCTCGGCACGTCTGGTCCGCCCTCTTGGGGCCTACAGCCTATCCGGACCGCTCGCTGGGCCTTCGGGAGAATCGGTCCGCCCTGGGTATCTTGGCCTACAGCACAAAGCAGGACCCGCCTCAACCCAAATCCAGTCCAAACAACCATGCACACATAAACATACAATCATATAACAATTCACAGTCAACAAACCGATCAAACAGATCACATAACATATCATCATCCTAACCAAGATACCGACCTAATCGATCACTAGCATAGCCTCACCCTACATCTCGGGATACCGACCTCAACAGGTCTCTAACATATACCATCCTAGCTACCAGGATGCAACATATCAAAGCAATAACATAACAACAAATACCCGGATCTCAATCCGATAAAGGGCCGGCCTTGGTGCCGTAGACCCGGTTGATATAGTGAGGATAACTCACCTCGAAACTGTCGACTGAACAGATAACCCAAGCTTCTCCGATCACTGATACGATCTCCACCACTGGCCAACCACCAAAATACTAAACTCAAACAATATCCAACAATTACCAAAATACCCCTGGAAGTCAACTGGTCAACCCTTGGTCAAAGTCAAAGTCAACCCCTGACTGACTCTACTCGCCAAGTCAACCCGATGACTCGCCGAGTCTCCATGCTCAGAACTTTCCTCAATCCGCGACTCAACTCGCCGAGTCCAATGTAGCGCCCGGGTTTCGGGGCAAAGCATTTTTGTGAATGTAATAGTCTAGGTCAACTCTTGTAACTCCTTTTTTGAAGTAATAAAGATGAAATATTTGAGTATTATGTGAATTATGTGTGTTTATGTGTTTATTATTTAATTATAAATGTATAATTAATAAAGAATAAAAATGAGCGTCAAAATTAAAGTGTGAGATAATCCCGATATCTCTACATAAAGTTGTAGAATATGTCTCAAGGTTTCCGTGCATATAAGGAACGCCGAAATCCGAGTTATAACGATGAAGTTATGACCCGTCGAAGTTTCACGACAGAACCGACACGATACCGGGAAGCGTGAATAGTGAATTTACGATAGAGCGATATTTAGCCTTAGCGATCTAAACGAAAGTCGTAGAAGATGTTAAACTAAGAACATCGATAAAAAGAATGCCCAAATCTGACTTCGTATGAAGAAGTTATGATTTTTCGAAGTTTCGAAATAACAGTGTACAGCCCGAAATTCGAATATTAGATCGAGCGGTTTTTAGCCAACATGACCTAAACGAGAATCGAAGATTTCGTTGAGAGTAGCGTAACGAGAAAAAGATGGGTGAAAATGGATGTCGGATGAAGAAGTTATGAGAATTTAACGGACCAATCGTGTCCCGGCCCGTTAATAATATAAAATTTAAAATTGAGCCAAAATTAGCCGACGAAGTCTAAACGAAAGTTGTAGCGTACGTTCCCACCTTCGCGTGGATATAAAGAACGTCAAAAACGGAGGTCGTACGCAAAAGTTACGAATTTTTAAAGTTGAAGTATGAAAATGCGAAACCTGGTGCGGGACTGATGACGTGGCGCGTTGTGGGCCGTCCGATGAAGGTCTCAGATCTCGCTTCGGATCATGCCACGAAGCCTCACCCTACGCCCCGCGTACGAGATCCGGAACGCCCCGCGTAACCTCGGTCTTATCCGATCCGAAATGGCTAACAGCTGGAGTCGATCAGGCGCTCTTATCCGATGGCTACGCCCCGCGTAGGTCCGAGGTACGCCCAGCGTACCGAGGCCTCGCAGGGCTATAAAAGGGGGCCGATGGTTCTTCATTTTTCACACCTTTTTCACTTCTCTCTCTAACTTCTTTCTCTCTCTAAGTGCTATAAACCCCCCCCCCCCCTAAGCCCTAGTTAAGCCCCTTAGCACCCTAGGGAAGCCCCGAGGCTCCCGGAGTCCCGAGAAAAAGGAGTTTTTCGGTTTCGAAACGCTGCCCCAATTAAGTCCCGGTTTTCGATAAAATTCGCTGTAAGTATGCTACGCTTACGCAAATTTTAATATAGCTTTCAAATAATTATAGGAATGTTATTAGGTCCTTAAAATAATTATTCGGGCTATTATTATGAGTTATATCGAGTATTATTAAGGCTTAATAATACTCGGAATAATTAATTTGTCGCGGTTATCGTTAAACTAAACCCTAGTGGTATCGATACTAGGTTTTATCAAAGGAATATCGTTTTGAGAGTATCAAAGTGCTGTCCGAGTGCTAAGTCACCACCTAATCAAGTGAGTGCATAGTTACTTTCAGCTTACACATAGATATGAAGCATTTTATATAAATTACGTGCTATGTGTGCATATTATCTAAATACTTGCTATCTATGCTGGATGAACGTTGTTATACATGTTTTCAATGATTTAAACTGTATATGTATTTTATATCTACGAAAATGTTGGGGTGAAACATGGGTAGATGTAATAGGTGATGTGTGATAAAATGATGAGATGCCTCGATGTTGGCCCAACAGTCAAGATGGCAACCACTCTGAAATCAGCTGTTCGAGCAGCTAAGAACGTGGAGACCCAACAAAAGGAAAGAGGTCTGGAAAGGGCTGAGGTTGGTGAGAAACGGAAGTTCGATGGATCCTCGAAGTCCAACAAGAAGAGTAGATTCTCGAAGTCTGGTTCGAGAGGAGGGGGATCAGAAGCGAAGTGGTGTGACAAGTGCAAGAAGAAGCACTCTGGGAAATGTGACGGAGGGGTCACTTGTTACAAATGCGGAAAGCCTGGGCACTATGCCAATGAATGCACCCTCAACCAGAAGGCCTGTTATGGGTGTAATGAAGAAGGACACATTTTGAAGGATTGCCCAAAGAAGAAGGAGGCAGGAAGACCCAACATACCACCGAAGCCGAAGGCGAGAGCCTTCCAGATGACGCTCGAGGCTGCAAAGGAGGTAGTAGATGTCGCTTCAGGTACCTTTCTTGTAAATGGTTTGCCTGCAAATATACTATTTGATTCCGGAGCCAACTACTCCTTTGTGTCGCATAAATTTGGTGGGAAATTAGCATTGCCTGTAGAAAAACTTGATAATGCCCTGATTGTAGAAGTTTCCAGTGGCAAATTCGTACCTGTTAGTAATCGTATTAGGAACATCGTCATTGACCTAAATGGAAACGAATTCCACGAAGAGCTATTACCCATAGAGTTAAACGGTTTCGACATCGTTTTGGGTATGGATTGGCTTATCGCCAACAATGCTGAGATTCAATGCCGAAAGAAGATAGTAAGGGTGAACCCACCCAGAAAGGAATCATTTATGGTGTATGGGGACAAACGCAAAGTGAATTCTGGAATCATATCCCTGATGAAAGCCAGGAAATGTTTGTCCAAAAGATGTGCATCGTACTTGGCATTCGTAATCGATGCTAAGAAGGAGAAGAAAGAGGTGCAGAATATACCGGTTGTGTGTGATTATCCGGAAGTCTTTCCAGAAGATCTTCCCGGATTACCACCTGATAGACAAGTGGAGTTTCGTATAGACTTGTTACCAGGAACAACACCGATAGCAAAAGCACCATACCAATTAGCACCGACGGAGATGAAGGAGCTCATGACGCAACTTCAGGAGCTGTTGGACAACGGTTTTATTCGACCTAGTTCATCACCCTGGGGAGCTCCAAATGCGACTTTTGGATATGGGAAGTCCAATTCTTGGGTCATGTTGTTAACCAGGAGGGAATAATGGTTGACCTCGCAAAGATCAAGGCTGTGATGAAGTGGGAACGTCCGAAAAGTCCCACGGAGATTCAAAGCTTTCTAGGATTAGCCGGATATTATCAACGATTTATCCAAGGCTTTTCTTTGATAGCTGCTCCATTAACAACGTTAACCCATAAAGGAGCTACGTATACATGGAGTGAGAAGCACGATGAGGCATTCGAGAAGCTAAAGAAGAAGTTATGTGAAGCACCGATACTTTCTCTACCCGATGGAGTTGAAGACTTCGCGGTTTATAGTGACGCTTCTGGAGTCGGGTTGGGTTGTGTTCTGGCCTAAAGAGAAAAGGTGATAGCATACGCATCTCGACAATTGAAAGAGCACGAAAAGAACTACCCCACTCATGATCTGGAGTTGGTAGCGGTAGTATTTGCCTTAAAGATATGGAGGCATTACCTCTACGGCACGAAGTGCAAGCTCTTCACTGATCATAAGAGTCTCCAATATCTCTTTAATCAGAAGGAGTTGAACATGAGGCAACGACGCTGGCTAGAACTACTTAAGGACTACGACTGTGAGATACTTTACCACCCAGGTAAAGCAAATATTGTTGCTGATGCTCTCAGTCGGAAAGTCAACCTTGAAAGGAAAAGGCCAAGAGCGTTGAGAATTGAAGTCGTCTCGACGATTGTGGAAAGTATTAGGAAAGCTCAAGAAGAAGCTTTAGAGAAGAATGACCGAAAGGAAGAACGTTTGGGCAAAACGTTAGTATTCGGAACAAACAGTCGAGGACTGAAGGTATTCCAAGATCGAATTTGGGTACCTAAGACGGGAGGAATAAGAGATCTTCTGATGGAAGAAGCACATAAGACCATGTACTCAATTCATCCCGGTAGCACTAAAATGTATAGGGACCTAAAACCCTACTACTGGTGGCCAACGATAAGCTCGATGTTGCGAAGTATGTGGCCGAGTGCGTAACATGTGCGAGGGTTAAGGCACAACATCAGAAACCGTATGGGTGTTTAGAACCTTTACCTGTACCCATGGGTAAATGGGAAGACATCACCATGGATTTTGTGACTAAACTGCCCAGGACGAAGAACGGTCACGACATGATTTGGGTAGTCGTGGATCGTTTCACCAAGAGTGCACACTTCATAGCAGCCAACGAGAAGTGGTCTATGGATAAGCTCGAAAATGCTTACGTGAAGGAAATTGTAAGACTTCACGGTGTCCCTCTTACGATTATATTAGATCGTGATAGTCGTTTCACATCGAGGTTTTGGAGGAGTCTACAAGAGGAGTTGGGTACAAAGTTGTGTTTGAGTACTGCTTACCATCCGCAAACCGATGGTCAGAGTGAAAGGAAGATTCAGACGTTGGAAGATATGCTGAGAGCATGTACCCTCGAATTCCAAGGGAATTGGGAAGAGCACTTACCTCTGGTAGAATTTTCCTACAACAATAGTTTTCACTCGAACATCAAGATGGCACCTTATCAAGCCTTATATGGACAGAAGTGTCGTACGCCGTCTTGTTGGCTTGAAGCCGGAGAGAAGCAGTTTATGGGCCCCGAGATAGTCCATGAGACTGCTGAGAACTTGAAGGTGATTAGGGAAAGAATGTTAGCAGCCCAGGATCGTCAGAAGAGCTATGCTGGAGAGAAAAGACGACCGATAACTTTTGAAGTTGGGGATTCCGTTTTGCTTAAAGTCTCACCGTGGAAGGGACTTATATGATTTGGGAAACGAGGAAAGTTGAGTCCAAGGTTTATTGGACCGTTCAAAGTTCTTCAGAAGATTGGGAACCAAGCTTACAAGCTGGAATTGCCCGAAGAACTCAATGGTATTCATAACACCTTCCATGTGTGTTATTTGAGGAAATTCACGGGAGATGTTCCCGACATAATTCCAATCTCAGAGTTAAGGATGGATGAAAATAAAAGGCTGATCGAAGAGCCCGAGGCAATTGTTGACCGTAAGACTAAGAAGTTACGACGCAAGATGGTCAACTTAGTGCTAGTCCGATGGAAACATTCGAATGGGACGAATCTCACTTGGGAAACAGAGGATGACATGATGAGTCGCTATCCACATCTGTTTGCTGATGCATGATTCCGGGACGGAATCATCCTAAGGGGGAGAGAATTGTAACGCCCGGGTTTTGGGGCTAAGCATTTTTGTCAATGTAATAGTCTAGGTCAACTCTTGTAACTCCTTTTTTGAAGTAATAAAGATGAAATATTTGAGTATTATGTGAATTATGTGTGTTTATGTGTTTATTATTTAATTATAAATGTATAATTAATAAAGAATAAAAATGAGCGTCAAAATTAAAGTGTGAGATAATCCCGATATCTCTACATAAAGTTGTAGAATATGTCTCAAGGTTTCCGTGCATATAAGGAACGCCGAAATCCGAGTTATAACGATGAAGTTATGACCCGTCGAAGTTTCACGACAGAACCGACACGATACCGGGAAGCGTGAATAGTGAATTTACGATAGAGCGATATTTAGCCTTAGCGATCTAAACGAAAGTCGTAGAAGATGTTAAACTAAGAACATCGATAAAAAGAATGCCCAAATCTGACTTCGTATGAAGAAGTTATGATTTTTCGAAGTTTCGAAATAACAGTGTACAGCCCGAAATTCGAATATTAGATCGAGCGGTTTTTAGCCAACATGACCTAAACGAGAATCGAAGATTTCGTTGAGAGTAGCGTAACGAGAAAAAGATGGGTGAAAATGGATGTCGGATGAAGAAGTTATGAGAATTTAACGGACCAATCGTGTCCCGGCCCGTTAATAATATAAAATTTAAAATTGAGCCAAAATTAGCCGACGAAGTCTAAACGAAAGTTGTAGCGTACGTTCCCACCTTCGCGTGGATATAAAGAACGTCAAAAACGGAGGTCGTACGCAAAAGTTACGAATTTTTAAAGTTGAAGTATGAAAATGCGAAACCTGGTGCGGGACTGATGACGTGGCGCGTTGTGGGCCGTCCGATGAAGGTCTCAGATCTCGCTTCGGATCATGCCACGAAGCCTCACCCTACGCCCCGCGTACGAGATCCGGAACGCCCCGCGTAACCTCGGTCTTATCCGATCCGAAATGGCTAACAGCTGGAGTCGATCAGGCGCTCTTATCCGATGGCTACGCCCCGCGTAGGTCCGAGGTACGCCCAGCGTACCGAGGCCTCGCAGGGCTATAAAAGGGGGCCGATGGTTCTTCATTTTTCACACCTTTTTCACTTCTCTCTCTAACTTCTTTCTCTCTCTAAGTGCTATAAACCCCCCCCCCCCTAAGCCCTAGTTAAGCCCCTTAGCACCCTAGGGAAGCCCCGAGGCTCCCGGAGTCCCGAGAAAAAGGAGTTTTTCGGTTTCGAAACGCTGCCCCAATTAAGTCCCGGTTTTCGATAAAATTCGCTGTAAGTATGCTACGCTTACGCAAATTTTAATATAGCTTTCAAATAATTATAGGAATGTTATTAGGTCCTTAAAATAATTATTCGGGCTATTATTATGAGTTATATCGAGTATTATTAAGGCTTAATAATACTCGGAATAATTAATTTGTCGCGGTTATCGTTAAACTAAACCCTAGTGGTATCGATACTAGGTTTTATCAAAGGAATATCGTTTTGAGAGTATCAAAGTGCTGTCCGAGTGCTAAGTCACCACCTAATCAAGTGAGTGCATAGTTACTTTCAGCTTACACATAGATATGAAGCATTTTATATAAATTACGTGCTATGTGTGCATATTATCTAAATACTTGCTATCTATGCTGGATGAACGTTGTTATACATGTTTTCAATGATTTAAACTGTATATGTATTTTATATCTACGAAAATGTTGGGGTGAAACATGGGTAGATGTAATAGGTGATGTGTGATAAAATGATGAGATGCCTCGATGTTGATGTTGTTGATTCTGTTAGCATGAGGATTACTGGGCGTACGAGATGAACAAGGATCTTATGAAGAAATACCATAAGCGAGCTTGTCAGGAAAAGTACGAGGTGGTAAAGTCCCTCATTGCTAGCAAGATGAAGGAGGGAGAGTCTGTTAGCAGCCACATTCAGAGAATGCAATGATACGTGGACAGGCTTATCAAGCTCAATGTGAATTTTGATGAAGAGTTGGCAATCGACATAGTGTTGAACTCTTTGCCAAGTTGTTATGATCAGTTCATATTGACCTATCATTTGTACAAAAATGAAACTACTATGTCTCAATTGCACAACCTCCTGCGAAGAGCTGAAGCAGGAATGAAGGGAAAAAGTGTTGCCACCACTCCTGCTAGTGCTTCTGTTATGACCATTGATCAAAGGAATGGGAAGAAGAGGAAAGGTCCTCCCAAGCAAAATTGGAAGGGAAAGTCCCAAGCTAGGTCGTCAAGAAATGTGCGCAAAGGAAATCTAGTTCTGATGCTCCCCCTGTCTCTGACCCCAAAGAGGCCACTTGCTTCTACTGTAATGACATGGGGCATTGGAAATGAAGCGGCTCAAAATACTTGCAAGATATCAAGGATGGCAAGGTGAAGCTGACCTCGACAGGTATTTACACTATCTTATCTAATAACTCATCATATTCTCGTTCTTGAGTCCTTGATACAGGATGTGTATTTCACGATTGTTCTGATTCGCAGAGGCTAAAAAGAAGTGACGATGTGGAGCACATAAGGACGAACTTAATCATGGGAAATAGACTGTCTTCACCTGTCACCAAGATTGGAGTTTATGTCTTAGTGCTTAGTAGTGGGTTAGGATTAGATTTAATAAATCATTGCTACTCATCAAAAATGACACGAAACATAATTTATTTTCATGCATTGTTTAAACAAGGTTTTAGATATTCTTTTAATGATGGGAATGGTTCTATTTTTGTTTATAAAAATGGTGTTTTTTTATTTTGAAGCTTTACCTTGTGATGGTGTGTATGAAACTGTGATGATTGTAGATAATAGTGTTTTTCAAATTGATTCGTCTAATGGTATAGACAAAGCATGCTTGTGGCATTGTCGTCTTGGACTCGTTAACAAGAAATGCATAGCCCAACTCTAAAAGGATGGAGTGTTGGAATCGTTTGACTTAAGGTCCGATGATACATGTGAATCTTGTTTGTTGGGTAAGATGACAAAATCAGATCTCACTGGATCTTGTGAAAGATGTGAAGGATTGTTGGATCTTATACACATAAATGTGTGTGGTCCCTTCCAATCTACCACAAGGGATGCTAATCGATTCTATATGACTTTTACTCACGACATGAGCATATGAGCCTCATGACGTGAGCTCGGTTAGATCCAAAAATCTTGACCTAATCTGCCTTAATAGTTTTTATGTGATCAATACTTGCTATATTTTATCCCCAAATCCAATTTTCGTGTATCTATGATGATAAAATAAAAGCCTAGAAGTTAGGAGATTAGTATTTGACTTGATTAATTGCTTTGTGATTAATATGATTGTTTTTTTAAATGTTTAAATAATTAATTTGGATAATAATTGAACTTAATAATTAATGCCAAATAATATTTGGTTTATCTTAAATTCAAATTATTTTAATTTTGAAATGTATTATACACCTTAGTATTTTGAAAATTTTAAAATACACCCTTATAATATATGTAACATTAAAAGTCTAATATTACTATATGTATAAGACTAAGTCAGTCGAACCGCTAGTACACCTCATTCACGAAACCGTACTATAAGAGGAGTTTAAGGAAGCGACATATAAAATGACCGCCATTGGGTATCCACTCTTACCCACCACTCCCTTGTATGGTGGAGGGTCGTTAGCCAAACGGGTTTGATAGGACAATTAAATCTCATTAATAAGTATAAGGTGATTAAAAGTAACTAAACATTTTTATTTTTTAAATCCCAATCTTATTTACTGTAGGAAAATATGAATTTGTATGCTAACCCATGAAATTGCACATTGCACTTTATAAGTCGTTAATGGAGCGTGTGTGGTTAACTAACTCACTAATAGGGACTAATAAAGAATGGCAATGTGTGTCTCGAAAATTATCATTGATTAATGGAGTGTGTGTGGTTAACCGACACATTAAAATGAGAAGATAAATGACATCGAGAGTACCAGGCTAATTTACTTGGTTATTCACTATGATACAAAGAAACTGAGTGGATCATGCTTCAGAGCTTGGTGAGCACATAGGGTTTTCAACGCACAATAATTAAATTGTTTTAATTATATATATTTCACATCAATTAATTTACCCAATTTCCCCTTTCCGTTATTCTCACATACTGATCCTAAAATATTGATCTCAAGTGACATATCCTAAGGATCATCATCAACAACGGGTAGACAATACTGCTTGGGGGATTCCTTTATCAATATGTGTCAATAAGGCAACCATGGGGGATATAGTACGTCAATGAACATATAATTCACTAACACCTATAGGTTTCAAGCATGCCAACATTCCATTGGACTGTCTAGAATAGTCCTTGGTCGTCATCTATACTCTATTAGACGGCTGGTTCATCAAAAGTCAAGGCCTCTTATCATCATCATCTCATCATTTTCATAACCAATCACTAGCAAATACATTTTATATAAATATATGAAAATACGTATATGATTAAGTCAAGTAAAATCAAATAATTCATTTAACACGGATATCAAATAATACAAATAATAGGCACACATAACATTTAGTCACCTAGTTACTTTATATATATATATATATATATATATATATATATGTGTGTGTGTGTGTGTGTGTAAGCTGAAAGTAACTATTTACTCACTTGTTAAAGTGGAGGAATGAAAAGTTGGGTAGCGCTTCGCTTCAACACTTAGCCTTTCCTTTGACGTGACCTATGTTCAATTATCACTAAGTCTTAGTTTAATATTTCTTATGACTAATTAATAGTCTAGACTCCTCATGTATACTGAGAGTTCTATCAAATAAGGATCAACCATGCAGGAAAGTTAAGACGCAGGACCATTTTGGCATATAACCTTTCTGAAATCCAACAACCAAGCCAACGTGACCATTCTATCCACCTCTCCCGTAAGTAGATCAATTAATAAAATAACATGAAATAACTGATAAATCTTTATTTTTAGGTTCATAACAATGACTTATGACTATAAATATAAGTTACACTGGAAAAGACTAGAGTGTAGCTTAACTTACATAGGTTCTTCCTGACAAATGTCTGGAAATTGCACTAAAAAAGCTTCTACTTGATAGCTACAACTTGTCGGGCACTTCAGGGATCGCATGGCTTCTACAGAGTACAAAAAACTAAGGGAAATGGGCTAAAAGACTGGAATACTCGAGAGAGAAGGCTTGTAGGGGTGTGAGGGTTGAAGCATATATGGAGGCAAGTATTTATATCTAAGAAATCCAAGCGTGCCACACCTATATGGGTGTATGTCGCGCCCTCTGATCTTGATGGTTCCATTGGTCGTTTGCCACGTGTCGCCGTCCCATTCATCCAAATACCCACCATCTAGAAGGTGCCACATGTCACCTTCCTATGATGTCATGTGTCATCATTTCATTGGGCCACATCAGCTTGTCTCAAAGGAAAGGGGTTGTCCCAACCATGCCACGTGGTGCTCTCTTGTGGTGCCATGTCATCATCTCCGTGCAACGCCCATACCGATTTTCATATTTTCAAATTTGCATAAAATATTCATACACCTATATGTATGTATGTATGTATGTATGTATGTATGTATGCATGCATGTATGTATGTATATATATATATACACACACATACAATCAACACACACACACACACAAATACCACATAATACCTAAAAAAATCTATTATTTATCTCTAAAAAAGATTACAGTTGTTGACCGATACTATTAAATCATCTAATTAATGTTTTGCGAGAAAAACGGGCGTTACAAGTATAAGACTAGAATGCCCTCTGGACCCTCAACTTATGACTGGATTTCTACCGAGCCCACAACATAAGACTTGAATGCCCTCTTAACCCTCAACATATGACTGGATTGCTCCCAATTTTGTTGGCTTACATCACAAAGTAGTATTGCCTCAACCCAACCGCATCATGTTTACATATGCAAACAATAATCAATAGCCTGCAAGTACAGGTAATCATGCAGATCCACCTAATCTAACAAATCACTAGATTATTCCAACACCCTAGACACAAGGACACATACTGTAGTACAAAGTATAGTAAGAAAACTCACCTTGCAGTCTAGCAGATAACAACACAATTCTCACAAATCCAAAAACTGGTACTACAGGTCACCTGTACAACAACCAGGGACCAATCCTTAATATACAACCCAAAACCCTCAAATTGACCTAAAGTCAAACTTGTTCAGAAGTCAACAGTCAAAGTCAAAGTCAACATTCAAAGGTCATTCAGTCGGTTGCCACGACGTCGCTAAGCTTTTTCCATATCGTGGAGGCTATATCTCCATGTTGTGGGATTCGTCCTGACCATCTTAATCCATGAAGCTCTTAATCCTCTACCCCACTTATCTATACTTTCCAGAAAGCTTTCTCACTCCTAAAATATCATAAAACTAGTGATTTATAGACATCTTAATCCATAAGTTTTTAAAAAAAAACAAATAGGACATTTCATCTCACAACCAATTGGTAGAAGGTCGTCGTCGATCACTACATGGAAGACGCCTCCATCGTCACAGAATGGAAAATCATGCAGCTCTACGCTAAATATGCCCTTCGTAAACTTTGAATATTTAACTCCGCTGAACACCAAGTCTTCGAGATCGTCTAGAGAAACCCGGCGAACGTTTGATCAGATTGTCATGGACCGAGGAGCAAGTATTAGTCCGTGTGGCAAAAAATGGCATTGTGTATAGGTATGACATCCAATCGAAGATGATTGAATCAATATTAGCATGGGTATCGATTATTTCAAACACAGTGTGGTTGAATGTGTGTTTTGGGGAAGTGGGGTTGTGTGTATCAATGAAGTTTTCTAGTTGTTTTGTAATCTTGATTTGAAAAATCCTAAACCCTGTAAGCTCGTTGATACTGGGTTAGAGTAATTCCCCCATTATTACTGATTAATATTCTTGGCTTTTGTTACTTGATAAATTTGGCATGAATCTTGTGTACCTATGTCGCTATTTGTGTCAATTTGTGTGCAAAGCAAACTTCAATTCCTTCCACTGAAATTAAGTTCTCCATTTCTGCTCAAGCCTTACCTTCCAGTATCAAGTTGACTCTAAATTATATATTGCCCCTTTTATAATGTAATTAGTAGCAATCATATCATGATATGAATTTTTTTTTGTAGCTATTGGATTTGAATGTTAAGCAATACATAAAGCATCATTTGACAGAATTGAATTACAAGCTAGGAATTAGTCAACTCATCTAATATGTTCTTGTTCATTTATTACCATCTTTTTTGTCTGTTATAACTAAATGTACCAAACCCATACACATGATTTTTTTTTTGTTGTTTTTATCTGTTGGGGTGGTGCCTATCAGTGGTTTATCTATCCACCAACTCCGAGTACTATTATGCAATCCATACTAAATCGGACCAAATTGTCCTTCCTAGCGACTATTGATGGTGAAAGATACATCGAGCCTGGAAATGGTGATGAAACACATACCGAAAAAAAACAAAGCATCAAACAAATGCAAAAGATTTTCACATGGTTTCCTAACATCATTGTTGGATTTAATGGTTTATAGTAATAAAATTAGGTTTTACAAATTTGTTTATATGTCTTAAAAAGTTGGGAAGAACATTACGAAAACAATGGTATAGAGGATCAACTAGGATTTAAAAGTTAAACAGATTCAAATTCCCTGCCTTTTTCTATTGATTCGTGTCAATAATAAAAACCAATATGACGTTGAATATGCATGCTTTTTTTCCTTTACTTCGTAGTTTAGGCTTATGGTAAGTTTGAAGTTGTTAACCTAATGTTTGAGTAATAAAACATCAGGTGACTAATAATACAATAGGTGTTTCTTTATATCAAAATGTAGCTTTAGTAGTTTAGTATTACATGATGGGTTTTGAGCATTGCATCAATCCTATGGTGTACATGCAACCCTAAAGCTTTGGATCTATGTTTTCTCTAATTGTACATGCAATAATCATCCAAAGTTATAAACCCTAATGTCTAATATACATATATCGAAATTGACATATGATTAGGGTTAGAAACCTTACCTTACTTGTTATGTAGCAATAACAAGACCAATCCACAAAGTCCTTAAAACTTGAAAGCTTAGTGCCCTAATTGTTGCACCTCTAATGGAGTCACAAACACCACTAGCAACAAGGTAGAACAAGAGAGAGAGGAGGAGGCTTCAAAAACATCTAAGACTGTCTAAGAAATCATTGGGGTGTTTTTGGGAGCCTTTGGGGTTCCTTTTATAGTTGAGGTTTCTAGGGTTATCAACTTGGAAACCCTAATTCCCTTTCTTAGGCCCTAAGCAACATATGAACTCCTTAATGGACAAGACTTGGACGAAATCTTTATGGACTCTCATATAGATTTTGTCCACCTTATACCAATAAGGTCCATGATCCCAAACTATAAATATTACTGATTTACATAATCAATCCCCGCTAATTTAATCAGTCTCTTTTGATCACCAAATTAATTTCTAATCAGTACTAATTAAATAATATGATTTCTCAATTAATATATTATTCTTATAATACATTAATAAATCATAATAAATCCTCTTTCTCCATAATTCATCCTATTAGTTGCTAAGGTGAAGGCGACCAAAAAGGACCGTGCTCATAATCGGGTCAAGTACATACCAAAATAGTTATGGGGTTAGACACCTAATCCAATAGTCTATCACTTGGATAAGTCTAATAACTATTTTGCAAGTACGACTTCAGAACCTGATAAGCAATCGTAGCATTCAAAATCCGCTGCCTAACTCTGATCTTATCAGTAATGTGTCCTTTAGATAAGGGATCATATATTCCTCCATTCTAGATATCGTATAGACATGAGACATGGATTTTAATCATTCTCTCTGTCTTTGTGTTGTTTCCCGATTTCCGATTTATGACGACTGACAACAGACTATAATTGAACACATCAACTTAGTTCAGGCTTGGCCAAGGGCTTTAGGGTGTCATCACTAAATCATCGAAGGGTCCACATATATTGCTTTTATCCCTCTTAGTGTAAAAGGATCGGATGAACTTTGACTCAAATGATCTCTTGTACTTACTCATCAAATCACACACAACAATATGTTTTACAACACCAAGTTACTGGTGCGTTTACATATGTCAATGTGCAACTGACTTGTAAACTACAACTCGCATGTCTCCGTTTCAAGATTATAAGATATTATCGTCACACAATCACTCGTGATAAAATCCATGAAGTGATTCACGTGAGCATGGGTTTAATCCAATACTCAAATCTTATTTCATGAGCACTCATGAACACTGCAACATACTTTTGCTATGTCTAAAAAGCTTCAGACAATCTACAGTCGGATTCATGACAGTCTTGCCTCAATACCTACTTCCAAAGTATGATCGACTGTGGATGGTTTGAATAATCTTATTATCCGGGAAGTCAAAACATGCGAAGTGAAACACAAGAATAATCGAATCCAATCTGGCCTTAAAACTTTGAGTATAAATAAAATACCTTTTATTTAACCACCATATTGATTACACATTAATCATTGTATAATGTTTTGGATAATCAACTTAATACTTGAGTTGAAAAACAATAGTTTTCCCATGCTCCAAGCATGCACACTATGTTTACCTATGGTCCTTACTTTGTGAAATAGATCAATTGAACACATTTCCAATGATGCTCATTTCATTTCACAATTCCCAATCCTTATCACAAGTGTAAGAATACCAAATTCTTGCTATGTGTTAGATTCTAACATTTTACGCAATGATCCTTTTGTAATGACATAGCACCAAAGTCACAAAGACCTTGCCAATGATATTACAAAGTGCTCTATTTGAGATTGTTACAAGACAATTCCATATACATGAAGTCTCAAATTCAAAGTACATTCCTTTGAACATTCTTCTTACCTAAAAGTTTCTAACCTACACATAGATTCTTAATATCCAACTGCTATTATGGAAACATTTCCATATTTGCCATATGACAATACATTCTAAATAGAATCCTATCTATTCATAATAATGTCAATATGGTCCATCCATTACTATACTTCCAACTGCCCACAAGTGATCAATCTTTGGAGAACCTTAGATCGTACTTAATAGTTGTTTAATTATTGTAGTCATATCTGATTCTGGTCCTTTTTCCCTCTTAATGCCCTAGGCATTTGGAAAATCAGAACGGTCGAATATGACAACACATGTAATCGATCCTATACCCGGAGCGTATGGGATACGATACATAATGTATTACATAAAGACATGATACTTTACCAGTCTCTTGCTATAATATTGTTATATATAGAATTTCCTTGTGTTGAACCTTTTCAGCATAACATTCATATATGTCCTTTGACTAAATTTGATTAAAATTTCTCGATCTAAGCTTTTAGATTTGAAATGAAGTATAAGTTCCTCACCTTTACTTATAGCAAAACAAATTTACAAACTCTACAACTTTGCAAATTGAAACTTTTGTTTTCTATAATTAACATTGCTAACTCACAACATAATAATCATGATCCCACTAACATGATAATTCTCTCTGTACCAGCATACCACTTATGCTCCCAATAGCTTTGACATGTACTCAGTAATCAGCTAGACTGTAACACATGATTCCTGGTATGCCTATTATTCAAGTATTTTGTGTTTTTCTCTAGGACTCGACGAGTTGGAGGCCCAACTCGTCGAGTAGAGTCGTGACCCGTGGACAGTTTAGGTAACCTACTCGATGAGTTGGGGGACTGACTCGGCGAGTAGGTGCTGGTTGAGTGAAACCCTAAATCTGAGGGTTTGCACCCTATTTAAACACCTTATCTCAGCCTCCATTTCCCTTATCACTCCTAGAAAGTTATGTATTGAAACCCTAGCCGTTTTTGTGTGTTCTAAGGCCATTTTGGTACATTTGGTGGTTTGTGAAGCTTGAGAAGAAGAAATAAGCTTGAGAGTTCGAGTTGGGGATTAGAGATTCAGAGATCTAGTTCCATTTTCAGCACAATCAAGGTAAAATGCCCCTGTCTTGGTCTTCTATGTGTTTATTCATCTTTAGACTTGGATTTTGGGCACATTTAGGGCCTTCCAAGCCATTTCCGGATTTGTGGAGTGTTATATGGAGTCTTGACTTTTGATCTGAGTCATTGGAAGGTTCTCATGGCATAAAGGTGCCAACTTTATGGCCATGAGAGCCCCATGCATCTTGTAGAGCACCCTTTTTGGCTTTTTGAGCCAAAGCCCCCATGCATGTGCACCAAGTTTGGAGCTTTATGTATGAAATGGACATTAGGGGGCCAGATCTATGGTTTTGAGGTGTTAAGGCCTATCTAAATCGACTGTATAGTGTTGGTCAAGGATGGACTCGACGAGTTGCAGTGTAATGACCACCAAATCCTTTCTGTGGATGGACCAGTTGTTAGGGAGGAAAGTCTCATAGATGTTTAGACGTGAAAAGGGACCTGGGAATCATGGGACTCGACGAGTGTATGAACAGACTCGGCAAGTACAAGGCAATCTCCTAATCTTTGAAGATGGACTCGACGAGTTGTTCATACAACTCGGTGAGTTATAGACCGGACACATTCTTATGAGGGAGATGAACTCGCCGAGTTCAAGGAAGAACTCGACGAGTCGGACGAAGAAGGTCCCGATGGTTTGAATGAAGGAGAGCTCATCGAGTTCTTGCTAGACTCGACGAGTGGAGTTGGGGTTGGATCGGATTAGTGGAGTATGGACCCGACGAGTTGGTAGACCAACTCGGCGAGTCAGGTCAACTAGGTGTTGACTTTGACCAATGTTGACTTTTCCTCGTTTTGGTATTGATCCTGGTTAGGGTTGTATGTTCTGTTTGATGACTTGAAGGTTGTCATGTAGGGATTTAGGAGTCGAGGAGAGCCGACATTCACGCCAAGGACAGTTAAGACACTACACGACATCGAGGTGAGTTACCTTCCAGTAGAAGTGGGTCTAAGGCACCAAGGTCGGCCCACTAGTAATTGTTAGTTGGAATGGTTATCCTTGTGATAATTGTCTGGTCCGTTATTGTTGGATATGTGAGTATGCTAGACTGCTAGATATGTGAGTATGCTAGTTTGCTAGTTGCCATGTTATATGAGATAGTATCAGTAGAAGGGGAGTAGTCCCCAATTCGGTCGTTAGGACCAATGGGTAGGTCGGACACCCCCGATATGTATGACAACATGATTTTGATATGATATTATGTGTTAGTAATAGGTGGTGAAATAGTCCCCATGTTCGGTTGGGATAGACTTGAGGGTAGATCAGCACCCCATGACATGGGTAGGTCAGCACCCCAGAATAGCTTGACATGAGTAGGTCAGCAACCCAGAATAGCTTGACATGGGTAGGTCAGCACCCCAGAATGGCTTGACCTGGGTAGGTCAGCACCCCAGAATGGCTTGACATGGGTAGTGTTGGATAAGGTGTCTAAGTCCATAACTTATTTGGTATATACTTGACCCGACCCGACATGGTCCATTTGGGTTGCACTTCACCCGAACAATTTATGGATAATTTTATGAGAGTTATACACATATGTTTATTAATATATTATAAGTTATAATATATTAATATGAAGTTATGTTATTTAATTAGTCTTAGTCTTAAATTAATTATGAATTAATTTAGAGATTAAAAGGAAGACTAATTAGATTATGGGCTATTGGTTTTATATGGTGTGGGCTAACACTCATTTGTTAATGGGCTAGGCTTGGATGGAAGTCCATGGATGATCCATGGAGCTTTTAACCCATGGGTCCTTGGAAAAGGAAAGGTCATGGGTTATTAGGGTTTCACCCTAACCATGTACACTATATAAGCATGCTTATGGTGCATGAAATGGCAACTAGTGAACTAGTGTGTGTGCTTGTGTGTGGCCGAAAATATAAGTGTGTATACACTCTCTCAAAGTTTTCCAAGTGTTTGAGGTGATTTGTGATTCCATTTGAGGCATTCACATTATTGGTGCTTGGCTCTCAAACTCCAAAGAATCAATCTCATCAAAAAGGTATGTAATCTCATCTAACTCTTTTATGTTTAAATGTTCCCCATGCCATGTTAGATAGGTTATGAACCTTGGAAAATTATTATTTTGCATGTATTTAGAAAAACATAGATCCAAGGTTTATTAGGGTTGCATGCACACTTAGGAAGTGTTAGATTGCTCAAAACCCAATAGTGGTATCAGAGACTAGGCTTGTTTGTTTGATACTTGATGCAAAATAGTTGAAAAAGTCGAAAAACCTACTGTCTGCCTAATGAACTCGCCGATTCCATGGGGGGACTCGCCGAGTTCATGTGTATCTTCAACCTACTCGCCGAGTAGGTTCATGCACTCGACGAGTAGGAGCCACAGAGTGCAGATTTTCGACTTTTGCTGCTGGAAATGGACTAGAAACATTACCCTAAACTGTTTTGGTGTTTTAAAACTTGTTTTAGTTGGTGTAATGGTTGTTCTAATCCATTTACAATAGCATACATGAAAATTCCATGATTTTTATGTGTTCATATAATTCTTGAAATTTTGATGATCATGTTCATGTTCTTATGAATTTAGAAGATGATAGGAATTATTTGCTGAATTGTTTAGAATTAATTCTTGATCATTTATGTGTTTTAATGGAGTCCATAATTTGTCCTCAAGTTATGGATATCCAAAGGTCACTTTTCTTTAACACACACATTTAAACACATAAGTTACATGAAAATGAAGAGTCTTCATTTTTATGAACTTTTAATTCATAAGTTATGAAATGAAAAGTTTTGGATAGTTACAAAACTTGCCCTCAAGTTTTGGAATTTGTAAAGTTTCACACACTTTAATAAACTTTAATTCCAACCCTTAGAGTTTTAATAGTTAAAATTCAACCCTTATACTATTTATAACATTAATGGTTAATTATTATATATATATATGTATAAGAATAAGTCGTTCTACCGTTAGTAGGCCTCATTCACGAAGCCGTCTATAAGGTGGGTATAAGGTTGTTGCCTATAAAATGGCAACTTAATGGGTGTCCACTCTCACCCACCGCTTGCTTGACTGGTGGAGGGTCGTTAGCCGAACGGGTAGGACAATGACTTTAAATCCTCATTAAAAGTATAATGATTATTATAAAGTAACTAAACCTTTTTTAATTCCCAGTCTTAGTTATTTTAGGAAAAATGTGAACATGGTGCTAGTCCATGGTATTTACACTTTGTACCTTACCAAGTCGTTGGTGGAGCGTGTGTGGTTAACCGGCACACTTACTTGGACTAGTAAGGATCACGAAGGGTGACTTAATGTTTGTCATAGATCAATGGAGCGTGTGTGGTTAACCAGCACATTGATTAGGTGATAATATTAAGGGTACCAAGTGAATTAGCATGGTTATTCACACCTTGTTTTGTGATCCTCGACATCCCAGTCATAAAACTTGAAGGGCACAATCGAGATTGAAACATGCCATTGAAAAGTTCAATGAATCTCAACAGAATCTAGGAATTTCAAATCCAATTAAAACCTAATAATTCATTTTGTTTTTCATGGTGGAAATTGGTGAATCGTCATTCACCTACCTTTCAAATATATTATTACTTAGATTACGGCATCCCTCTTCTAAGTATAATATATTGTGATTGGGTCCTAGCCTTAATATTACATTTGGGTATCTTATTAAGGATTATATATATCTAATCTAAACTTGCCTTCTTCTTTCAGATGTCTTCGAACACTAATGCTTCAGGCTCTAACCCAACTGGTTCTTTCTCTCTCATGAATCTTTGTGGGAGGGTCATCTTTGATGGTTCCAACTTCATGGATTGGATTAGGAACATCAGGATGGTTACTCGTTATGAGGACAAGGAATATGTCCTCGATAAGGAGTTAAAAGAGCTTGATGAGTCTACTGCTACTCCTGAGGAGATCGCTGAATTCAGGACACCTGAGAAAGATGCTACTAAGGTGGCATGTATCATGATGGCCACGATGACAGCCGAGCTCCAAAAGTCATATGAAGATTTCTACCCTTTTGAGATGCACCAAGACCTGATGGAAAGGTATCATCAGAGTGCTCGTCAGGAGCGGTATGAAATAATCTCCTCCATAATAACTACCCGCACGAAGGACGGTGATTCCGTCACGGCTCACATGCAAAAGATGCAAAGGTATGTGGACCGTTTGCTGAAGCTGAATGTGAACATTCCTGAGGAGTTGGCAATTGACATCATTTTGCACTCCTTACCTTCTTGTTATGACCATTTTCGTATGACATATCATATGAACAAGGAGGAAGTTACCCTCAGCAACCTTCAAGGACTCTTGAAGACCGCTGAAACCGGTCTTAAGGGCAAGGCGGTTGTTACCTCTACTACTCCTACTCCAACATCTACCCCTGTTTTGGCTATCGGGAAAGGCAAAGGGAAAAAGAGGAAGCACCCTTCGAAGGGTACCAAGGGAAAGTCTCTTGAAGGATCCTCATCGAAGACCAAGAGCGGTTCTGTCACTCCTTCTGCCATTCCCAAGGATGCTGAATGCTTCTATTGCCATGAAAAGGCACACTGGAAGCGAAACTGCCCTAAGTACTTGCAGGATCTAAAGGATGGGAAAGTGAAACTCACCCATGAAGGTATTTACACTATATTGTCTAATTACTCATCATATTCTAACTCTTGTGTGCTTGATATAGGATGTGGTATTCACATATGTTCTGATTTGCAGGGCCTAAGAAGAAGTGAGGATGTGGAGCACGGGAAGATAAACTTGATCATGGGGAATAGGAAGGCTTCACCTGTTTCCAAGATTGGAGTTTATACTTTGTTGCTTAATAATGGTTTAAAATTAGATTTGAATAAATGTGTGTACTCGTCTGAAATGGCGAGGAATATTATTTCTTTTCATGCTTTGTAGAAACAAGGTTTTACCTTTTCGTTTGATAATGAATGTGGTGGTATTAATGCTTTCTTTAAAAATGTGTTTTATTTTAAAGCGTTACCTTGTGATGGTGTGTATGAAACTGTTTCGATTGTAGACAACTTAGGAAATAATGTGTTGTATATTGATTCTTCTGTTGGATTAGTGTCTAAGTCCATAACTATTTTGGTATGTACTTGACCCGATTATGAGCATGGTCCTTTTGGGTTGCCTTCACCATAGCAATATGTAGGATGATTTAAGGAGAGAAAGGTTTAAATATGATTTATTAATATATTATGAGAATAATATATTAAAAGGAGAAATCATATTGTTTAATTAATATTAGTCAAGAATTAATTGATAATTAATTTTGTGGCTAAAAGGGATTAATTAAACTTAGGGGACTGAAGTTGTAATTATAAGATAATTATAATTGGGCTATGGATCACCTAATAATATATAGGTTGGACGAATTCTATGGGAAGCCCATTAGAAATCGTCCAAGGGATATGTTTAAGGAGTCCATGGGCTGCTTAGGGCCTAAGCAGTCATATTAGGGTTTCCTAGTTGTAAACCCTAATAGCCTACATGTATATAAAGGGCCCCTATGCCCCAAAAACGTGGACAAGTCTTCCATTAGGGTTTCCAGCCGTTTTTGGGCAGCCTCTCTTCTTCTCCTCTTCATCCAAGTTGCATAAGGTGTTTGTGACTCCATTAGAGGTGCAACACTTGAGGCACTAAGCTTTTGAAGCCAATCCAAGCAAGGAATTGATTGTTATTGCTATATAACAGTCAAAGGTAATTCTATAAACCCTAATTCAGTTTCTAATATGTTAGATCTATGTTTATTAGTCTTGGATTCAAAGCATGTACAATAGAGAAACCTAGATCCAAGCATTAGGGTTTGTATGAGCACATAGGATTGTTCTTATGCATAAAACCCATCAGTGGTATCAGAGCCTTGATTGGTTTCAGTTGTATTTGATGCTTATATGTTTTATGAATTTGACTAATTAGGGTTTATGGCATGTAAACCCTAAGGCATGGTGTTTTTCGCAAATTAGGGTTGCAAAACCCTAGTTGGCGATTTTTGATAGGGTTCTTAAATTTTTTTTTTGCCTAGCCTCCAAATTTCAAAATTAGGGTTAGGAAACCCTAGGGATTTCGAAAATCCCTTGCCCCCCAAGATAAGATCCCAAGATTTTAGGGATTTGGATATTGCTATCTTTGTGATTATCAATTTAATTGTTTAAACTGGATAATTGAAGATCTTTTATTATCCTTTCCATACGTTTAAAAAATAAAATGAGATTAAGTCAAATATAGATAATCTCCAAATTAATTGTTTAATTTGAATTATTTGTCATTTGATCCCTTATGTTTTGAAATGTTTCAAAACTTGCCCTCAAGTTTTGGAATTTTAAATTTGATTAAAAGTTTAATTTTGAAATGTTAAATTCTAAAACCCTAGTAATTTGAAAAGTTCAAATCACACCCTTATGGTTTTATTAATTAATTAAAGTGTATAATTAAAAGTGATTTAATAAACCCATAAAGTTTTGGTTTACATTTAATTAAATTAAAAGTATAATTTTACTAAATTAAACCACCTAGTATTTTAAAAGTGTAAAATACACCCTATACTATATATAACATTAAAAGTCTAGTATTATATATATGTATGAATAAACAGTCAGTCTTACCGTTAGTAGGCCTCATTCACGAAGCTGGTCTATAAGGGGTGTTTAAGGAAATTGCCTATAAAATGGCGATTGAATGGGTATCCACTCTTACCCACCGCACTCTTGACTAGTGGAGGGTCGTTAGCCGAACGGGTAGGATAGGACAGAAACCTTCCATTATAAGTATAATGAAGTACAAAGTAACTAAATGCTTTTTCAAATTCCCAAATCATAGTTACTTTAGGAAAATGTGAAATTGTATGCTAACCCATGGAATTACACTTCGTACCCTTGTCAAACGTTAGTGGAGCGTGTGTGGTTAACCGGCACACTAATTTGGGGATGACATTGGTAGCGAAGGGTGACTCGATGTTTGTCATAGATCAATGGAGCGTGTGTGGCTAACCGGCACATTGATTAGGTGATTGTAGCATTGGGTGCACCACGTGATTCGTATGGTTATTCACACCTTGTTTGTGATCCTCGGCATCCCAGTCACAAATAGTAGGGCATAATCGAGATTAAACATGCCATTGAAAAGTTCAATGAATCTCAAAAGATCTAGGAGTTTCAATTCATTTAAAACTTAAACCTCTTTTTCGTTTTTCATGGAGTAAATTGGTAAATCGTCATTTACCTACCTTCAAATATTCTGCAACTAGATTATGGCAACCCTCTTCTAGGTTGTAGAGTATTGTGTTGGATCCTAGCTTGATGTTTCATTTGGGTGTTGCTTCAAGAATTCTAATCAACTTAACTTGAATTTTCTCTAGTTTTGTAGATGTCTACATCTTACAATGGTCTTCCCAAATCCTTTGGAACAATCTTTCCAAATGAAGATGACGTTCCGAGATACGATCAAGGAAATGAGAGTCATGCTTCACTTCCTCCACCTCCTCCAATTATTCTCCCTGACCCACAAGTTCAAAGGCTTGAAAAGTTCAAGCTCACTCAAGCCCTTTTGGCTAGTAAACACGAAGATGGGAAACCTGTGTGTGCGCACGTCTTAGAGATGAAGTCACACATTGATAGGTTAAACATGTTGGGTGTCGAGATTTCAAGTGAGTTGGCTGTTGACTGGGTTCTTCAGTCACTTCCTGAATCATATAGTGAGTTCGTTAGAGAGTACTATATGATGGACCACGACGTGACCCTACTTGATCTCACCTATTTGCTTATAGCTGCTGAATCAGCAATTATTTGGCGTGCTGGTCAAGCAAACTTGTCTAGTGAATCAAACTCCCAAACTTCAATGGACACTAGCAACATTGGAAGTGCAGAAAGAACTAAGTCTGTGATTGTCTGATGTGCTGTGCCAAAGGAGTCCATTTGCTTTTATTGCCAAAAGAAGGGGCATTGGAGACGAAGCTGCCCTAACTACCTGAGAGATCTAAGAAATGGGAGAGTCAAGACGTATGGCTCTGCTTCAGGTAAAATCCGTTATCTAACTCTTTTGAGTTCCTATTCTAGATTCTTAATACATGATGTGATAAGATTACATTTTGATGTTTTGTAGGATCGAAGAAAAGAGAGGAAGCTTGAGGGAAGAAGTGAGCTGAATCTAATCATGAATAAATGGATTTCGATCGCATTACTTGAAGAATGGATTCTTGAGCTACTACTTGGAGTTAGAATAGATTGTTAAGAAATATGTAATAACATAGTTTTTCAATTGAATTGCATTGTAAGGACAAATTTTTTTCCGCAATAAAATGAATTTTGATTTATCCTTGCGATGGCATGTATAAAAAAATTGATGTTTGAATGTTTCTATTATTAGCAATAATGGATTTGATTCTTAATTGTGTTATTTGTGGACATATCAAAAGTTTACCAAATAGGGAGAGTTTTTCATCACCCAAGTTTCAATTGGACAGAAACTTGGAATCATGCAATGTGTATTGTATGATGAATGAAAACCTTTCACATTTGGGAAACTTAGACTAATTCTTTGGCGAAGTGTAAATTGAAGGACTAAGAGATCAAGTACACTAGGTTGTGCGTTGATCAAGTCCACCACAAGAGTGACAAAGATATTCGTCATGATTTACTAAAGTTTAGTAAATATGATTATACTTATAAGATTAAGTGTAATTCTAAGTTGATTGGAAGAGTTTCAATGAATAGTAGAACAAATAAAGAAGAATCAAGTAGGCAGAAAGATAAAAGTTTCTCCATTCTAAGAAGAAGGGAGAGTACCTTTTATTGTGTTTTATGATGAAGTCTTAATGATTAAGAACCATATCTCAATTGATCCTCTAAGTGAGTCTTAGTGCATTTGCATGTCTAAGAAGAGGAATCGAGAATTGTAGAAATGGTTAAATCAAAGAGTCAATCATACTTCGTTCCAATATCAAGTCTTAGAGTCATACTCCAAGATTGTGACATTGAGTGACAAGTCTTAAGTAGGTTTCCAACACTCATCAAATGTGGAATTTGGAAAAGTTTTCTTATTCTTGCACATTAGAAATTGGTAAGTTGTGATGTCTTGGATAAGACAAAGACCAACTAGGACCAATTTGCGAAGTGTTTTGTCTTGATAAGAACTACACTAACTCTTGAATATTTGCTTTGTCAAGAAATGTTTCTTGACAAGAGAATCTTATATGTCAAGGGGTCAGTGGGAGTCTTAATGGTTTTGAAAGGTTTCAAGAACAAATCAAGAATATACCTTATCGATCATCACTAGCACACGACTTGAGGTTTGCAACCTATCGTGCTGACATTATTTTGTTTTTGTGCCATTCCAATTGAGTTAATTGCGTATGTGAGTTCTATGAGTTCTCATTTGAATGCATACTAGAGCCTTAGTCGATGGAAAGTACATTGATATGTAAGGACAAGTTACTAAACTACTTGGAAGACATGGTGGGCACTCGTGTTACTATAAGGCAAGAAATCAAGATTAAGAAAGTTCAGTCCATATGAGTTTGGATTTGTCGCAAACCTTGGTTTTGGCAAATTCACATGGATAGGAAATCATACACCATAAAATCTAAGTGTCATAAGATTCCCTCCTTCATGAAAATGACTGTGAGGAAATGTTTTCACTAAAAGAGATTTTAAGAAGATAGCGATTGTGAAAATTGTATTCTCAAAATTCGATTATGGTTACGGCATCCCTTTCCATAGTTCGAATTGTGAGATTTGGCAATTAGTTTGAACATTTGGAACTTAGTAACATAAGTTCTGAATTGTTTAAACACACATATGAGCTATCTAAGACAAAGGTGTATAAGGCTAAGAAGACTAGATAAAGGCTTATCGAAGCATCTGGTATTAAAAATATGAATTTCAGAAATTCAATAGGCATTGTTTTCTGAAAGTTCATTTGTTTTCTGAATACATGTCAAAGCTAGTGGGAGCATAAGTGTTATGCTTGTATGATAATAATCATCATGATAGTGGGAGCATAAGTGTTATGCTTGTATGATTATTATGGCGAGTATTGCAAGTTAGCAATATTAATTATAGAAAAACAAAGATTCAATTTGCAAAGTTGCATGGGTTGAAAAATTGTTTTTTGCTATAATTAAGGGAGAGAATATTATACTTCGTTTCAAAATCTAAAGCTTATATTGAGAAATTTTAATATTTTCAGTCAAAGGATACATTGTGTGTTCTTAAAATTCGATTATGATTACGGCATCCCTCTTCATAATTCGAATTGTGAGAACATGACACATAAAATACTATGGCAAAAGATTGGTAAAGTATCATATCTTTATGTAAGACATTATGCATCGTGTCCCATACGCTTCGGGTATAGGATCGATTGCAAATGCTATAATATTTTACCATTCTAAAATTTTCCAAATGTCTAGTGCATTAAGAGGGAAAAAGGACTAGAATTGGTTTTGACTAAAATAATTAAACGACTATCAAAGGACGATCCAAAGTTCACTGAGGATTGGTCGCTTGTGAGTAGTTGGAAGTATGGTATTGAATGGACCATATCGACATTATTATGAATAGATAAGATTCTATTAAGAATGAGTTGTCATATGGCAAATGTGGAAATGTTTCCATATTGGGAGTTGCACATTAAGAATCTATGTCTAGATTAGAAACTTTTATGCAAGAAGGATGTTCAAAGAAATGTACTTTGAATGTGAAACTTCACGTCTATAGAATTGTCTTGTAACAATTCCCGATAGAGTACTTTGTAATTTCATTGGTCAAGTCTTGGTGACTTTTGTGCTATGACTTTACGAAAGAATCGTTGCGTAAAATGTTAGAATCTAGCATATTCTAGTAGTGGCAAGAACCTTATGTTCTTACACTAATGATAAGGATTGGGAATTGTGAAATGAGCATCATTGAAAAGGTTTTTCAATTAATCTATTTCACAAAGTAAGGACCATAGGAAACATAGTGTGCATGCTTTATGCATGGGACAGCTATTGTTGTAATTTAAGTAATAAGTTGATTTTATGAAATAGTAAACGATAATAATGAGTAATCAATATGGTGATTAAATAGAAGTGTTTTATTTACTCTCACAAGTTTGAGGCCGTATAGGATTAAGTATTATTGTTATGTTT
This sequence comes from Lactuca serriola, assembly GCF_051521515.1. Lineage (NCBI taxonomy): Eukaryota > Viridiplantae > Streptophyta > Magnoliopsida > Asterales > Asteraceae > Lactuca > Lactuca serriola. Next base: position 45,646,084 of record NC_136408.1, on the reverse strand, counting down.
CAATTTGCATGTTTTGACTTCCAGAATAACTAGGTTGTTCAAACATCCACAGTCGGTCATACGTTGGGAGTAGGTATGAAGAAAGACTGTCATGAATCTGTCTGTAGATTGTCTGAAGCGTTGAGACATGGCACAAGTTTGCTGCAGAATTCATGAGTGCTTTGATAAGATTAGAGTATTGGATTAAACCCACGCTCACTTGGATCACTTCATGGATTTATCACGAGTGATTAGTGAGACGATAATATTGTATATTCTTGAAACCGAGACGTGTGAGTTGTTATTTGTTGGTCGGTTACACATTGATAATAAGTAAACGCACCAGTAACTTGGTGTTATAAAACTTATCGTTGTGTGTGATTCGATCAATAAATGGAAGCGAGCATTTGAGTCGAATTTTATCCATTCCTTTTACCCAAAGTAGGATAAAAGCGATATCTATGGGACTCTCGATGATTTAGTGATGACACCTAAGAGCTTGGCCAAGCCGAGACTAAGTTGATGTGTTCAATTGTACTCTGTTGTCAGTCGTCATAAATCGGAAGTCGGGAAATAGTATAGAGAGAATGATTGAAATTCATGTCTTATGTCTATACGATATCTTGAGAATGGAGGAATATATAATCCCTTATCTAGAGGACACGCTATTTGATAAGATCAGAGTTGACAGCGGCTTTTGAAAGCTACGATTGCTGATCAGGTTCTGAAGTCATACGGAAAATAGTTATTAGACTTATCCAAGTGGGAGACTGTTGGATTAGTTTCTAAGTCCATAACTATTTTGGTATGTACTTGACCCGATTATGAGCATGGTCCTTTTGGGTTGCCTTCACCATAGCAATATGTAGGATGATTTAAGGAGAGAAAGGTTTAAATATGATTTATTAATATATTATGAGAATAATATATTAAAAGGAGAAATCATATTGTTTAATTAATATTAGTCAAGAATTAATTGATAATTAATTTTGTGGCTAAAAGGGATTAATTAAACTTAGGGGACTGAAGTTGTAATTATAAGATAATTATAATTGGGCTATGGATCACCTAATAATATATAGGTTGGACGAATTCTATGGGAAGCCCATTAGAAATCGTCCAAGGGATATGTTTAAGGAGTCCATGGGCTGCTTAGGGCCTAAGTAGTCATATTAGGGTTTCCTAGTTGTAAACCCTAATAGCCTACATGTATATAAAGGGCCCCTATGCCCCAAAAACGTGGACAAGTCTTCCATTAGGGTTTCCAGCCGTTTTTGGGCAACCTCTCTTCTTCTCCTCTTCATCCAAGTTGCATAAGGTGTTTGTGACTCCATTAGAGGTGCAACACTTGAGGCACTAAGCTTTTGAAGCCAATCCAAGCAAGGAATTGATTGTTATTGCTATATAACAGTCAAAGGTAATTCTATAAACCCTAATTCAGTTTCTAATATGTTAGATCTATGTTTATTAGTCTTGGATTCAAAGCATGTACAATAGAGAAACCTAGATCCAAGCATTAGGGTTTGTATGAGCACATAGGATAGTTCTTATGCATAAAACCCATCATCTTCTACTAGCCTAGATAAATCATCATTGTGGCATTGTCGTCTTGGACATGTAAACAAGAAACGCATAGGCCAACTCCAAAAGAGTGGAGTCTTGGAGTCATTCGACCTTAAATCAGATGATAGTTGTGAATCTTGTCTACTTGGAAAGATGACAAAATCACCCTTCATTGGAACTTGTGAAAGGGGTGAGGGTTTGTTGGACTTAATGCATACTGATGTATGTGGGCCATTCAAAACCGCCACAAGGGATGCTAATCGGTATTATGTGACTTTTATTGATGATTTTAGTAGATATGGGTATGTCTACTTAATCAAACATAAGTCAGAAACCTTTGAAAGGTTTAAGGAATTCAAACAGGAAGTAGAAAATCAATTGGGCAGGAACATTAAGATGCTTCGATACGATCGAGGTGGTGAGTATCTTAGTACCGAGTTCCTTGACTATCTTAAGGAGTGTGCGATTGTCTCACAATTGACTCCTCCCAGGATACCACAGCTGAATGGTGTAGCTGAGAGGCATAATCGAACCTTGTTGGACATGGTTCGCTCTATGATGAGTCGAGTTTTGCTACCAATCTCTTTTTGGGGGTATGCCTTAGAGACTGCCGCCCATATCCTTAATCTAGTCCCTACAAAGAAGGTTACCAAAACACCTCATGAGATGTGGACTGGGAAGGTTCCCAATTTAGACCACATCAAGATTTGGGGTTGCGAGGCTTTCGTGAGGCGTGAAACTCATGATAAGCTCGAACCCCGAAGTGAAAGGTGTATTTTCATCGGCTACCCTCAGAAATCCTTCGGTTACCTCTTCTACAGACCCAGTGAGAATGTGGTCTTTGTAGCGAGGAGAGGGGTCTTTCGTGAGAGAGAATTTATAAGGCAAGGAGACAGTGGGAGGCAAATTGATCTTGAAGAAATTCAAGAAGCAATTGGTGAAGGAACCTCAGACACTAGCAATCAACCTAAGGAGGAAACTCCTGTTGAGCAAGTTGACATGTCTGTACCTCCGAGGCGTTCCACACGGGTTAGGAACACACCTTCGTTTTATTATGGCTTTCATATTACTATGGAAGGTGATACATTTATCAGCGATAGTACACTGGTAAATTTGGATGAACCTAGCAGTGTTAAGGAAGCCATGGCAGGCCCGGAGTCTGCTAAATGGAAGGAGGCTATGGACAGCGAGATACAGTCCATGTATGACAATCAAGTTTGGAACTTGGTTGACAATGTACCAGGCCGTAAAACAGTCGGGTGCAAATGGATCTTCAAGAAGAAGACCGACATGGAAGGAAAGGTGCATACTTATAAGGCTCGACTGGTTGCGAAGGGTTTTACTCAGACTCAGGGTATTGATTATGATGAAACCTTCTCGCCGGTAGCAAAGATTAAGGCTATTAGGGTTATGCTAGCCATTGCAGCATTTCATGATTATGAAATATGGCAAATGGGTGTCAAAACCGCTTTCCTTAATGGAAAGTTGGCTGAGGATGTGTACATGAATCAGCCAGAGGGTTTTGTCAGTGCAGAGTACCCTAATAGAGTATGCAAGCTTGAGAAATCCATTTATGGATTAAAACAAGCATCTCGTAGCTGGAATCTTTGTTTTGATGAGAAGGTCAAAGAGTTTGGCTTCTCAAGAAGTGAAGATGAGTCTTGCGTATATGTCAGAGCTAGTGGGAGTATAGTTAGCTTCTTGGTACTGTATGTGGATGACATACTACTTATAGGAAATGACATCCCAACCTTGCAGGAGGTTAAGTCCTGGCTTGGGAAGTGCTTTGCTATGAAGGACCTAGGGGAGGTTGCCTATATCCTAGGGATAAGGATATTAAGAGAAAGGAGTAGAAGACTAATTGGAATTAGTCAGAGTACCTACTTGGATAAGGTATTGAAAAGGTTCAACATGCAGAATTCCAAGAAAGGAGATTTACCGATCCAAAGCAATGCCAAACTGAGTAAGACTCAGAGTCCGAGTACAGAGGCAGAGATAGCTGAGATGAGCCAATTACCGTATGCTTCCACTGTTGGCTCGATCATGTATGCTATGACTTGTACCCGCCCTGATGTGGCCTTTGCTTTGAGCATGGTCAGCAGGTATCAAGGGAACCCTGGCAAGGCTCATTGGACCGCGGTAAAGAACATTCTCAAGTACCTGCGGAGGACTAAGGATTGGATCCTTACCCTTGGTGGGAGTGATGACTTGAGAGTATTAGGGTATAGTGATGCTAGTTTTCAGACTGATAGGGATAACTTCCGCTCTCAGTCGGGCTGGATCTTTACCTTAAATGGAGGGGCAATTTCTTGGAAGAGTTCCAGGCAGGAGACGGTGGCTGATTCGACTTGTGAATCAGAGTATATAGCAGCGAGTGAAGCAGCGAAGGAGGCGATATGGCTAAAGAACTTCATTGGAGACCTTGGAGTTGTACCAGCTATTAAAGAACCTATGGAGATTTTCTGTGACAACAATAGTGCGGTTGCCTTAGCCAAGGAACCAAGAGATCATGGCAGATCCCGACACATTGACAGAAAATATCACTTCATAAGACACAAGATTGAAGAAGGACTCCTCGTGGCAAAGAGGGTATCGTCAGATGAGAATCCTGCAGATCCCCTTACGAAGGTACTGACGAGGGTTAAGCATTTTCAGCATGCAAGGCGCATCGGGCTGAGGGACGATATTAGTTTTACAGATTAGATAGTTTTCCTGAAACTTGTAAAATGTAATCGACATTTGATGATGAATAAAATTTGTGATTTATTTATGAGTAAAGTGTTACTATCATTGTCAATTATTTACTATTGTTTCAGTTTTGCATGTTTTGACTTCGAAAATAATTAATTTATTCAAACCTCCACAATCGGTCATACGTCGGAAGTAGGTATGAATCAAGATTGTCATGAATTGGGTTTGTAGATGGCTAAAGGTGTTTAGACATGGCAATGGTTGCTGCAACGTTCATGAGTACTCATAAGTTATGAGTATTGGTATAAACCCACGCTCACTTGTATCACTTCATGGAATTTATCTCGAGTGATCGTGAGACGATAATATCATATAAGTCTTCAAACCTAGAGATATGAGTTGTTACCTATGAGTTGGTTGTGCATTGATTGCACGTAAACGCATCAGTAACTTGATGTTATAAAACGTGCCTTTGTGTACAATTCAACAAGTAGTAGAACAAGCATATGAGTCGAAGTTTATCTGTTCCTTCTAGAAATAGAAGCGATATCTGGGCCCCTCGATGATTTTGTGTTGACCCATGTACCGGGCCTGGTCAGAACTAAACTGATGTGTTTAGTAAAGTTCTTTGTCAAACAAATCGGAAATCGAGAAACAACTGCCAGACAATAAGCAAGACATAGTTCCATGTATTTGTCCGGCTGATATCATGAGAACAGAGGATTATATTATCACTTGTCTTAAAATGGCGCTTCATAGTTCAACAGAGTTTTCGAGAGCTACGATTGCTGGTTGGTTCCTGAAGTTATATAGGCAAATATAGTTAGTAGACTTATCCAAGTGGGAGTCTGTTGGATAAGGTGTCTAAGTCCATAACTTATTTGGTATATACTTGACCCGACCCGGCATGGTCCATTTGGGTTGCACTTCACCCGAACAATTTATGGATAATTTTATGAGAGTTATACACATATGTTTATTAATATATTATAAGTTATAATATATTAATATGAAGTTATGTTATTTAATTAGTCTTAGTCTTAAATTAATTATGAATTAATTTAGAGATTAAAAGGAAGACTAATTAGATTATGGGCTATTGGTTTTATATGGTGTGGGCTAACACTCATTTGTTAATGGGCTAGGCTTGGATGGAAGTCCATGGATGATCCATGGAGCTTTTAACCCATGGGTCCTTGGAAAAGGAAAGGTCATGGGTTATTAGGGTTTCACCCTAACCATGTACACTATATAAGCATGCTTATGGTGCATGAAATGGCAACTAGTGAACTAGTGTGTGTGCTTGTGTGTGGCCAAAAATATAAGTGTGTATACACTCTCTCAAAGTTTTCCAAGTGTTTGAGGTGATTTGTGATTCCATTTGAGGCATTCACATTATTGGTGCTTGGCTCTCAAACTCCAAAGAATCAATCTCATCAAAAAGGTATGTAATCTCATCTAACTCTTTTATGTTTAAATGTTCCCCATTCCATGTTAGATAGGTTATGAACCTTGGAAAATTATTATTTTGCATGTATTTAGACAAACATAGATCCAAGGTTTATTAGGGTTGCATGCACACTTAGGAAGTGTTAGATTGCTCAAAACCCAACAAGTAGGACGGGCGCCCCAGAATTTCCCGGTAGTATGTATGCTATGTGATTGTATAGTATGTGGTATGATGGGGGGGAGGAACTCACTAAGCTTTGTGCTTACAGTTTCAGTTTTGGTTTCATGTACCTCTTCGTCTAAGGGGAAGGAGCTGGCAGTGTAGCAGCGCGTCACATACACATATATGTTTTCCGTATTGAGATGGTTTCCGAACACGTTGTTATAGTTTTTATAAAACGACATGACCTTGGTAATGTTTTGGTAAACTATGCTGCGAAGTATTTATCTAAAAATGAAATTTTTTGCCTCGAAAATTAGGATGTTACAAGTTGGTATCAGAGCCCTGGTTTGAGGGATTCGGACACACCCTCGAGGGTGTCTGGACTCAAACCGAGGGACTAAAATATTTTTCACAAGAAACCAGTTTATAAAGTTTTAAGTTAAAGAATTTTGAGAAAGGACAAGGTGTGTGATGCGTGCAACCGGCCGAGCTCAAGTAAGTCTTCCCCAAGATACCCATACTTGTTATGTTATGTATATGATTTATGATTCTGAGAATTGCATGCTAGATTAGGGCTAAGGATCTAAGAGGATGCCTTGTATATATGATTCTGAGAACTGCATGCTAGATTAGGGCTAAGGATCTAGGAGGATGCCTTGTATGCCTGATATATGATTCTGAGAACTGCATGCTAGATTAGGGATAAGGATCTAGGAGGATGCCTTGTATGGCTGATATATGATTCTGAGAACTGCATGCTAGATTATGGCTAAGGATCTAGGAGGATGCCTTGAATGCCTGTTGTATGAGCTGTATGCTAGGACTATTTAGCCAACGGTAGGATAACCCGATTAGGTTATGCCGGATGTGGTTACTCAATGCACGAATGCTGCTTGTTTTATGCTAAAGGGGTATTGGCTAACTTTAACTAACTAGTGAGCGGATATGTAACAGTATTCGCAAGCTAGTTAGGGAATGGAAGTAGGTGTTGGGTTTTGAGCATTCTAACACTCCTAAGTGTACATGCAACCCTAAATACCTTGGATCTATGTTTCTCTATTATACATACAAATATGAACATCCAAGGTATTATCCTAATCTAGCATACAAAACAATGAATATAACAAGATAGAATACATACCTCTTTGATGTAGAATGTCTTCATGAAGCTTGAGTGCCTAGTGCCTCAAGTGTGACACCTCAAATGGTTCACACAACACCAAATACACTTGGAATGACTTGAGAGAAATCCACAACTCATGAAATCGGCTAGCCCTTCTTTTACACACACTAGTCGCCGATTTTGGTGAATAATATGATGCTTATATAGTGTGTTACAATTAGGGTTACACCATGTAAACCCTAATTGTCATGACCTTTTATTTCCATGACCCATGGGTTATGTAACCTCCATGGATCATCCTATGGGTTTAACCCAACTTGATTATCCATGGAGCTTTGGCCCACTATATAAGTTATGGATGATTTGCACAATCAACCCATATATTTAATTAGTCTTCTTTTGATCACATAATTAATTCTTGATCAATACTAATTAAATATTAATATTCTTATTATTAATATACTAGAACTTATAATATATTAATAACCATAAGTGACTTATTTCTCTCATTTAGTCTATCCAAGTGCATGATGCCATGCAACCCAAATGGACCATGCCGGGTCGGGTCAAGTCTTAACAATTATAGTTATGGACTTAGACATTCAAGAGGATCTCCTCCGAGCATTCAGGAGTGACTTGGCGACCCCGATCATTTTCCCTTCTTAATGCCCCAGGCATTTGGAAAATTTTAGAAAGGATGAATATAGCACATGTAATCGATCCTATACCCGAAGCATATGGGACACGATTCATGATGTCTCACATAAAGAGTAAACCAGTCTTTTGCTGTAACATTTCCATTTCAATTTGCCAAGTTCTCATAATTCAGATTATGAAAAGGGATGCCGTAATCATAATTGAATTTTAGAACGCAAATAATGGACCCATATATAGAATTTCCTTATGTTGAGTCATTCCAACATGAAATTCATATATATATATATATATATATATATATATATATATATATATATATATATATATATATATCCTTGACTAAATACAATTAAAACCTCAATCTAAGCTTTTAGATTTGAGATGAAGTATAATTTCCTCTCCCTTAATTATAGCAAAACAACTCTTTCCCTATTAAAACTTTTGTTTTCTACAATTAACATTGCTAACTTGCAACCTTTATCATAATTATCATGCTCCCACTAACATGATGATTATTAGCATAACACTTATTCTCCCACTAGCTTTAACATGTACTCAGAAATTAGTTGACTTTCTTACCAAAGTTCAGATTTCTGATACTAGATTGTTTTAAAACTTTATCAAAATCATACACCTCTTTTAGATAGCTCACAGGTGTGTCTAAACAATTTTAGAACTATGAAAAGGGATGCCGTAATCGTAGTCTCAATTGTTTAGACCTTTGCCACTTCTCACAAGTCCATGTTAGTGTGTCGGTTAACCGCACAGCGTCTAACGACTTTGAGAATGCAAATATCACAATTGCTATCTACTTCAAATCTACTTGGTGGAAGTGTTTCCTCACCATCATTTTCATGAATCGGAGAGAAACCTTATGACCCTTAGATTTAATGGTGTATGTGTTCTTATCCATGTGAATTGTCAAAACCATAGTCATAAGACAAGGATAATGACAAATCCAAACTCATATGGACTGAACTCAATCTTAATTTCTTGCCACCTGGCAGCTCAAGGGCCTGCCATTACTTCCAAGTTGTTGTGCAACCATTTGAGAACTCTAAGAACTCATATGCAAAGCCAACTTTAACTGGAATGGGCACAGAATATGTCAACATGATAGGTTATAAACCTCAAGTCATGTGCTAGTGAAGAACTTCAGGTTCTATTCTTGATTAGTTCTTGAGACTTTCAAGACTTTTAAGACTCCCACTATCCTCTTGACATATAAGACTTTCTTGTAAGATATTCAAGATATAGTGTGGATTCTAATCAAGAAAAACACTTTCACAAAATTGGCATAAGTTGGTCTTTGTTTTATTCAAAACATCACAACTTACCAATTTCAAATGTAAAAGAGTAGGAAACTTTTACTCTTACATTTGATAAGTGTTTTAAACCTTCTTTAAGACATGTCACTCAAGTTACGATGATAGAGTATAACTCTAAGAATTGTTTTTGGAACGATGTATAAATCATCTTCTTGATTTAACCACTTCAACAATTCATAACCCCTCTTCTTTGCTATTAGAATGCACTTAGAGGATGAATTGTGATAAGGTCTATTAATCATTAAAATGATAACATGATACTAAAGTACTCTCCCATCTTTTCAAATTTGAGAAACTTTTATCTTTCTGCGTAAGTTGATTCTTCTTATTCGCTCTGCCATACATTGGAACCTTTTCCAATGTCTCAGAGTTACACTTAAGCTTGTAAGTATAATCATATGTAATGAGATTTAGTAAACTATGACGAATAGTCTTATCGATCTTTTGTGGTGGACTTAATCAGTGCACAAGAATGTGTAGTCGATCCCTTAGTCTGTTACTTGACTCACACATCCTTGTGAACAAGTAGTTAGTCTTAATTTTTCCAATGCTTGAAAGTTCTCTTTCATCCTGCTATACACCTTGCATGATTCCAAGTTTCTATCCAACTGAAACTTGGGTGATGAGAATCTTTCCTTATTTGGTAAATTTAGACACTACCACAAATGAAAGAATCAAATTCATATTTCCACTCTTGCTCTTAATGGAATCTTATAAGCAACAAAAATTTCCACAGATGCCATTGTAAGGATATTTTAAAATAAATAAAATCAAAAATTTTCTTTTATTTTAAAACTTTGCAGAAAAACTATCCTTACAATGCAAAAGCACATGAAAACTTCATTGTTATCTATTCCTAAGCAATATATCATAACTCCTAAGAAGTAGCTCTAGAATCTGATCTTCAAACTATGCGATAGAAATCCATCTACGCGATCAGATTCAACATATTCTTTCTTTAAGTTTCTTCACTTTTCTTTGATTCTTAAAACATCACCATGTGACCCAGTCACATCATGTATCAAGTATCTCAGAGTAGAAACTTAGCAGAGTTAGATAGTGGACTTTACCTGAAGTAGAGTCAAACTTATTGACTTTAACACCCTTAGGTAAATTTGGCAGCTTCACACCTAATGCCCCTTCCTTTGGTAATATAAACATGTGGACCCTTTGGTAATGGTACACGGGACTATCACAGACTTAGATTTTCTCTTTACCATTTGGTCAACCAAATTGACTATGGCCGATCCCTTTCCACTGGGAAGAGAGAACTTTACTGAATATCCAATGTTATCACTGTCAATGTTCATAAAGTTTTAGGAAGTTGATCTTAGCAAATAGATAAGATCATTAAGGGTCTTGTTATAGTCTGTTTCATAGGGGTCCCAACAGAACTCAATATGTGACTTAGAAAGTGATTGAACATCCAACTTTCTCAAGACTTTGACACCCAACTCTCCCGACTTGTCAAAATGTGACTACATCTCCAAGATGTGATCACACCTAGACCTTGCCTTGCCAATAGGGCTTGAGTGACCTTTAACTTGTGGGTTAGGGAGAATAATTGGAGGAGGTGAAAGAAGTATGATTTCCATCGGACATCATCTTCATTTAGGAAAGCTTGTTTAAAGAGATTTGGGAAGATCATAAATGTCTAAACCAGACATCTTTTGGGAGATATTCAAGATTGTTGATTTAAATTCCTTAATATAACACCCAATATGAAATATTAAGGCTAGGACCCAACAAACTATTTTATAACTTAGAAGAGGGATGCCTTAATCCAAGCTATAAAATATTTGAAGGTAGGTGAATGACGATTCACCAATTTCCACCAAGATAAACGAAATGTATTATTAGGTTTTAATTGGATTTGAAACTCCTAGATATTTTGAGATTCATTGAATGTTCAGTGGGATGTTTCAATCTCGAGTGTGCCCTTCAGTTTTTGTGACTGGGATGCCGAGGATCACAAAATTGGGTGTGAAGTATCCATGCAAATTACTTGGTACCCTTAAGTGTTTACCCCTCAATCGATGTGCCGGTTAACCACACACGCTCCATCGATACTATGATAAACATTAAGTTACCCTTTGCCTACCATGTTAAATACGAGTTAGTGTGCCGGTTAACCACACACGCTCCACTAACCGACTTAAACAAAGTGAAAAGTGTAATTTCATGGATTAGCACCTTATTCACATTTTTCCTAAGTAACTAAGATTGGGTATTAATAAAAGGTTTAGTTACTTAGTACTTATCATTAATACTTTTAATGAAAGGAGAATTCTATTCCTTGTCCTACCCGTTCGGCTAACGACCCTCCACCAGTCAAGGAAGCGGTGGGTGAGAGTGGACACCCATTAAACTGCCAGTCAAGGAAGCGGTGGGTGAGAGTGGACACCCATTAAACTGCTATTTTATAGGCAGTAACCTTATACCCCCCTTATAGACCGGCTTCGTGAATGAGGCCTACTAATGGTAAGACTAACTTTACTCTTATACATATATATATATATATATATATATATATATATATATATATATATATATATATATATATTATTAACTTATAATATTATAAAGTATAAGGGTTGAATTTTAACTTTTAAAATTCTAAGGGCTAACTTGGAATTAAAGTATTCATAAGTGAAAACTTTTCAAATTCCAAAACTTGAGGGCAAGTTTTGGAACTATTCAAAACTAATTAATTCCATAACCTATGTGTTTAAAGTAGTTTTAATCCAAAAACTCTTCAAGTTCCATAACTTGAGGACAAGTTATGGAAGACTTTAAACTAATAAAAGAATTAACTTATCTTTATTTTATAACTTATGGAATTAATTAAGGTTACACATTTTAATACTTAATGAAGTGACTCTTAAACTTCCATAACTTGAGGACAAGTTATGGAGTCATAAAACCAATCAATGAGACAAGACTCTTCATTTTTGTAACCTTTGCCAACTTTTATGAGTTTTATGAAACTTAAATGTGAATTTTCATATAAATTGAGGACAAGTTACAAAAACACATTTTAGAATCAACTCTTAGATTAATGTGGATTGAAAGCAACAATTTCACATAACTTCCTATTAATCTAAGCAACTCATAAGAACAAGATAACTCAAATCAAACTTTTTCATGTAATTAGTCTAAACCTTAAACTAATAGAAAACATGAATCTATTGACAATTATCTTTGAGATTGGATTAGCATGAACATTACCACATCAAAAATAAGTTTATAAGTCCAAAAACATCTTAGGGTAATGTTCCTAGTCCAATTCCAGCCAAAAATCTCGAAAATATGCTGTCTGGGGCTCCTACTCATCGAGTGCATGAACCTACTCGACGAGTAGGATGATTTTACTCATGGACTCGGCGAGTTCATCAGTGGACTCGGCGAGTCTAGTGCCCAGAAAGCCAGAAAATCGATTTTTTCAGCATTTTTCAGCAATTTGCATCAAGTATAATTGAAAACAAGCCTAGGCTCTGATACCACTGTTGGGTTTTGAGCATTCCAACACTCCTTAGTGTACATGCAACCCTAAATACCTTGGATCTATGTTTTCTCTATTATACATACAAATACGAACATCTAAGGTATTATTCTAATCTAGCATACAAAACAATGAATATAACAAGATAGAATACATACCTCTTTGATGTAGAATGTCTTCATGAAGCTTGAGTGCTTAGTGCCTCAAGTGTGACACCTCAAATGGTTCACACAACACCAAATACACTTGGAATGACTTGAGAGAAATCCACAACTCATGAAATCGGCTAGCCCTTCTTTTACACACACTAGTTGCCGATTTTGGTGAATAATATGATGCTTATATAGTGTGTTACAATTAGGGTTACACCATGTAAAACCTAATTGTCATGACCTTTCATTTCCATGACCCATGGGTTATGTAACTTCCATGGAGCATCCTATGGGTTTAACCCAACTTGATTATCCATGGATCTTTGGCCCACTATAAAAGTTATGGATGATTTGCACAATCAACCCATATATTTAATTAGTCTTCTTTTGATCACATAATTAATTCTTGATCAATACTAATTAAATATTATTATTATTATTATTAATATACTAGAACTTATAATATATTAATAACCATATGTGTCTTATTTCTCTCATTTAGTCTATCCAAGTGCATGATGCCATGCAACCCAAATGGACGATGCCGGGTCGGGTCAAGTCTTACCAGTTATAGTTATGGACTTAGACATTCAGGAGGATCGCCTCGGAGCATTCAGGAGTGACTTGGCGACCCCGGTCATTTTTGGGGTCGATCAAGGAAGGGATTGTTGAGCTGATGGAGGATCGCCTCCGCGCATTCAGGAGTGACTTGGCGTCCAGCCAGTCGGGTACGCACACACAGTCCTTTAAGGACTTTAGAGGGAGTGGTGCGCCAGATTTTCACGGGGTGAAGGATCCCATTGCTGCTAGGAGATGGATTGCATACATTGAGTCTGCGCAGTTGACGAGCTTTTGCCCGGAAGGGTCGAAGGTCTGCTTTGTTGCTGGATGTCTGAGGGATAGAGCTAGAGACTGGTGGGAGTCGGTTGGTGACTTGTTGGGAGCCCTAGCCGTCGAGGCTATGACGCGGTCAGATTTCGTGACGAGATTCAGGGCCGAGTTTGCGCCGGCTGTGGAGCTTCAGCAGCTGGCTAGTGAGTTTTTGGATATGAGGCAGGCGACTGAGACAGTGGCGGAGATCACCGCCAAGTTCAGGGAGAGAGCCCTGTTGGTACCCCGGTATACGGGGGATGAGGAGATGCGGAAGACCCACTACCATGATATGTTGAGGGCTTATATTCGAGAGTATGTCAGCTATTCAGCCTGCCCGACCCTAGAGTCCATGATTGCCATGGCGTGGGAGAGGGAGCTCCATTTGGAGCACGTCAGGAAGAGGAAAGTAGTAACTGAGAAGGTGACAGGGGTTTCGGGGAAGAAACCCTAGGGATCCGACGTTAGGTCGAACGGCCAGTCGGGCCAGAGTCGCTGTAGGAAATGCGGCATGCCGCATGAGGGAGCTTGTAGAGCGGGATCGTCGGGCTACTACAAGTGTGGAAGGATGGGGCACTTTGGCAAGGATTGTACTACCCCCGCCCCCACAGTGCAGATGTCATACCTGATTTGCTTCCATTGCAATCAGAGGGTCCATAAGAAGGCCAACTGCCCTATATTGACAGCAGCAACAGCAGCAGCGCCAACGGTGACGCCGACCCCAACATCAGCATAAGTTACGGATGACCGGAAGGCCAAGGTAGAGGCTCCGGTGGTGCGGAGCGGAGCATTTCAGTTGACAACCGAGGAGGCACAAGCTGCACCCGATGTGGTGATGGGTACGATTTATTTATTATGCTTTTATGTTATGTTGCTGTCATTTTGATATGTTATGTATGTGCTATGTTTAGTGTCTTTCCATGTGAACGGTATCCCAGTTTAGGTATTGTTTGATTCGGGTGCTACCCGATCATTTGTCTTTCTTGCGCTTAGCAAGAAGTTTCCTGAGTCCTCGGGCGTGTTGGATTGCCCTCTAGAGGTTGAGATTGCGGAGGACCGGTGAGTGCGAGCATCAGAGGTCTACCGAGATTGTGTTTTGAGGCTGTTCGAGGAGCATTACCTGGTAGATCTGGTTCCCATACCTTTGCGGGGGAACAAAGTTATTATTGGTATGGATTGGCTAAGCCCCAATGGGGTAGTGATTGACTGTGCGCAGCAGTTGGTGCGGATCAGGACCCCAAGTGGGGGAGAGCTGGTGATTTAGGGCGAGAGGCCACAGTAAGGACCAACTTTATGTTCAGCAGCGAGAGCTAGGCGCTACCTTCAGTAGGGTTGCGCAATATTTGTCACCAATGTTATGGATACCCGGGAGGCGGGTAAGGAGACGGTGGGCGATGTGCCCGTGGTACGAGAGTTTGTAGATGTATTCCTCGAGGAGTTGTTTGGGATACCTCCGGAGAGGCAGGTAGAGTTCAAGATTGACCTAGTCCCTGGTGCGTCTCTGATAGACAAGGCACCGTATCGGTTGGCTCCTCCTGAGATGCAGGAGTTTTCTACACACCTGCAGGAGCTGTTAGACAAGGGATTCATTAGACCGAGCAGTTCACCCTGAGGTGCCCCGATTCTGTTTGTGAAGAAGAAGGATGGGTCGCATCGAATGTGTATAGACTATCGGGAGCTGAATAAGGTAATAGTGAAGAATCGATACCCACTTCCGAGGATCAATGACCTCTTTGACCAGCTACAGGGAGCATCTTGGTTTTCCAAGATCGATTTGCGTTTAGGGTATCATCATATGAGGGTCAGAGAGGAGGATGTGTAGAAGACTGCTTTTCAGACGCGTTATGGCCACTATGAGTTCGTGGTGATGCCTTTCGAGCTCACCAATGCTCATGCCACGTTCATGGATCTCATGAAACGCGTGTGCAGACCGATGTTGGATCGGTCTGTGATAGTTTTCATCAATGACATCTTGGTTTATTCCAAGATACGAGAGCAGCATGAGGAGCACTTACGGGAGGTTCTGGATACTTTGAGGAGAGAGAGATTGTATGCTAAGTTCTACAAGTGTGAGTTGTGGTTCAGGACTTCTCCAAGATAGTCGTGCCCCTGACCTGGTTGACGAGGAAAGTCGTGGTCTTTTGTTGGGGGCGTGAGCAGCAGGCTGCGTTCGAGACATTGAGACAAAGATTGTGTAAGGCGCCAATCTTAGCCCTGCCGGAGGGCATGGAGGACTTTTTTTGTATACTACGATGCATCCATCTCGGGTTTGGGCGTGATATTAATGCAGAGGGGGAATGTTATAGCTTACGCTTCGAGGCAGCTGAAGCCTCATGAGGCGAATTATCTGATGCATGATTTGGAGCTAGGGGCTGTTGTTCTCGCCCTCAAGATTTGGCGCCATTACCTCAATGGGGTTCGTTGTACCATTTACACGGACCACAAGAGCCTGAGGTATCTCATGGACCAGCCAAATCTGAATATGAGGAAGTGTCGGTGGCTTGATGTGGTGAAGGATTATGATTACGAGATCCTCTACTACCCGGGGAAGGCTAATGTCTTTGCCGATGTGCTTAGCCGCAAGGTAGCGCCGATCAGGGACATCTGTCTAAGGATGAAAGTTGTGACTTTGTTGTTGGAGCAGATTCGGGAGGCCCAGCAGGAGGCCATGAAGGAGGAACATCAGAAGAGTGAGCGAATTGTGGGTCAGGTTTCCTCCTTCGACTATGATATTCGGGGATTGTTGACTCTTCACCGTAGGGTGTGGGTCCCTTATCATGGGGGTGTGCGCCAGGTATTGATGGCAGAGGCACACAAATCCAGGTTCTCTATCCATCCCGGGGCGACGAAGATGTACAGGGATCTTCGTCTCGATTATTGGTGGCCTTGTATGAGGACGAACATAGCTTGGTTTGTGGAAAGGTGCCTGACCTGCGGGAATGTCAAGGCTAAGCACTAGAGACCTCACAACAAGGTCCAACCGTTGGATATCCCGCTGTGGAAGTGGGAGGATATTACTATGGACTTCATTACGAAGCTTCCCAGGACCGCACGAGGAGTGGATTCGATTTGGGTCATCGTGGATCGATTGACCAAGAGCGCCCATTTTATTCCGATTCAAAAGAGTATTTCGGCCGAAAAGTTGGCCGGCATTTATATCAGGGAGGTAGTGGCATGGCACGGGGTGCCAGTTTCAGTGATTTCGGACAGGGACGTACGGTTCATTTCCAAGTTTTGGAAGAAGTTTCATGACGAGCTGGGTACTCGATTGCATTTTAACACCGCCTTTCACCCGCAGACGGATGGTCAGAGCGAGCGGATCATCCAGACTCTGGAGGATATGTTGTGGGTGTGTGTTTAAGACTTCGGAGGTAGTTAGCATACTTACCTTCCGTTAGCCGAGTTTTCCTATAACAATAGTTATCATGTGAGTATCGACCGTCCTCCTTTCGAGATGTTGTATGGGAGGAAGTGCAGGACCCCGATATGCTGGGGAGAGGTTGGGCAGAGAGTCATGGGGAGTCGGAGGACGATATGAGGGAGCATTACCTCGAGCTATTTTAGGATCGAGCAGTAGACTTCGAGGACGAAGTCTATGATAAGTGGGGGAGATTTATAACACCTGATTCCTGATATGCCTATTTTTCAAGCATTTTGTGTTTTTCTCTGGGACCCGACGAGTTGAAGGCCCAACTCGTCGAGTAGAGTCGTGACCCACGGAAATTTTAAGTAACCTACTCGACGAGTCGGGGGACTGACTCGGTGAGTAGGTGCTGGTTGATTGAAACCCTAAATCCGAGGGTTTGCACCCTATTTAAACACCTTATCTTAGCCTCCATTGCCCTTATCACTCCCATAAAGTTGTGTATCGAAACCTTAGCTATTTTTGTGTGTTCTAAGGCCATTTTGGTACATTTGGTGGTTTTTGAAGCTTGAGAAGAAGAAAGAAGCTTGAGAGTTCGAGTTGGGATTAGAGATTCAGAGATCTAGTTCCATTTTCAGCGCAATCAAGGTAAAATGCCCCTGTCTTGGCTTGACATGGGTAGGTCAGCACCCCAGAATGGCTTGACATGGGTAGGTCAGCACCCCATAATAGCTTGACATGGGTAGGTCAACACCCCAGAATAGCTTGACATGGGTAGGTCAGCACCCCATAATGGTTTGATCTGGGTAGGTTGGCACCCCAGAATGGCTTGACATGGGTAGGACGGGCGCCCAGAAATTGCCCAGTATTATGTATGCTATGTGATTGTATGGTATGTGGTATGATTGGGGGGGGGGGACTCACTAAGCTTTGTGCTTATAGTTTCAGTTTTGGTTTCAGGTACCTCTTCTTCTAAGGGGAAGGAGCCGTCGGTGTAGCAGCGCGTCACACACATACACATGTTTTCCGCATTGAGTTTCTAGGATTGTACTCTGATTTATATTACTTATGTTGAGATGGTTTCTGAACACGTTATAGTTTTTATAAAATGACATGACCTTGGTAATGTTTTGGTAAACCATATTGCGAAGTATTTATTTAAAAATGAAATTTTTGGCCTCGAAAATTAGGATGTTACATAGACTTATAGAAATCAATACTTATTGACTTTCATTACCAAAGTTCATATTTTTGATACGAGATGCTTTGATAAGACTTTATCTAAGCTTCTTACACTCATCATACACCTTTCCTTAGATAACTCATATGTGTGTCTAACATTTCAGAACTTACAAAAAATAAGTCTTAAATGTTAAACTAATTGCCAAATCTCACACTTCGAACTATGAAGAGGGATATTGTAGTCATAATCGAATTTGAGAATGCAATTTACGCAATCGCTATCTCCTTAAAATCTTCCTAGTGAAAGCGTTTCCTCACAATCATTTTCATGAAGTCGGGAGAAACCTAATCACTTAGATTTTACGGTGTATGTGTTCCATCTAGCAGCTCAAGGGCCTACCATGTCTTCCAAATAGTTTAGCAGCTCACCTATACTGATCAATGTACTTTCACCAATCAAGGTGCTTCGCCTTATGCAATCAATTGAGAACTTTTAGGACTCACATACATAGTTAACTTAACTGGAATGGCACAGAAACAAGAATGTGTCAACACGATAGGTTACAAACCTCAAGTCGTGTGCTAGTGTAAAACAATAGGTTTTATTCTTAATTAGTTCTTGAAACTTTTCAAAATCATTTAGACTCCCACTAACCTCTTGACGTATAAGATTCTATTGTCAAGAAAACATTCATTGACAAACAAATATTCAAGAGTTAGTGTGGATTCTTATCAAGAATGACACTTCATATAATTGGTCTTAGTTGGTCTTTGTTTTAGCCAAAACATCACAACTACAAATTTGAGATATGCAAGAGTTAGAAAACATTTGTATTCCATATTTCATGATGTGTTATAAACCTACTTAAGATATGTCACTCAAGTCACAATCTTGGAGTATGACTCTAAGACTCGATTTTGGAATGAAGTATGATTTACCTTTTTGATTTAACCATTTCAATAATTTATGATTCCTCTTCTTAAGCATACTAGTGCGCTAAGGTGTCCTTAGAGGATCAATTGTAACATGGTTTCATTATCACTAAGTTAATCATAAAACACGATACTTAAGTACTCTCCCTTCTTTTCAGATTGGAGAAACTTTTATCTTTCTGCCTAATTGATTCTTCCTATTCGTTCTGCTATTCATTGAAACCTTTTGAACGATTTAGAATTATACTTAATGTTGTAAGCATAACCATATTTACCAAAATTTTAGCAAATCATGACGAATATTCTTATCATTCTTTGTGGTGGACTTGACTTAGTGCACAACAATGTGTACTAGATCCCCTAGTCCTTCAATTGACTCACATACTTATCTTATCAAGGAATCAGTCTTAATTTCCCAAATACGAGGGTTCTCATTCATCATACAATACAAGTCACATGATTCCAAGTTTCTGCCCAATTAAAACTTGGGTGATGAGAATCTTCCTTATTTGGTAAATTTTTGACACTACCACAAATTGTTGGATTAGTGTTTAAGTCCATAACTATAATTGGTATGTACTTGACCCAAGAGTAGCATGGTCCATTTGGGTTGCATATCATCATGACAATTTGATAGGATGGACTTTTGAGAAGAGGTTATTTATGATTTATTAATATATTATAAGTTCTAATATATTATATGAAATCATATTATTTAATTAGTATTGATCAAGAATTAATTTGAAATTAATTTTGTGATCAAAAGAAACTAATTAAATATATGAGGATTGATTGTGTAAATCATTCATTCTTGTAATGTGAGATTATGATCCATAGTTATTTATGTTGGGCTAAACCCATGTGGTGACCCATGGATGATCCATGGAGATTTACACCCATGGAGCATGAAGAATATGGAAATTCATGCACATTAGGGTTTACATGGTGTAACCCTAATGTTGCCACACTATATAAGAAACCCCTATTTGATGAAATCGTCCAATGCATGTGTTCTTGGAGAGCCATAGCCGATTTTGAGTGTAAGACTTCTTCTCTTAAGTTATATTTTGTCCTAGATGTATTGTGATTCCATTTGAGGCATTCATACTATTGGTGCTAAGCTCTTAAAGGTTCAATGCTTTCAACTACACTAAAAGGTATGTCATCTAACTTATATTCCATGTTGTTTATGCTTCTTTGTATGCTAGTTAGGATGAGGCTTTGGAATATTGAACGTGTGCATGTATAATAGAGAAAACATATATCCAAAGCATCTAGGGTTGAATGTACACCATAGGAGTGTTAGAATGTTCAAAACCCTTCACAAATAACATACCTAAGAATCACATCCATTTTCAATATTGCTAACAGAAACATACAAACATCAATTTTCCCAAAAGGTTATTGCAAGGATATATAAATAAGACAAAAATCAAATTTTATTTTATTTATAAAAATGCAGAAAACTTGTCCTTACAACGCAATTACAAATGAAAACTATGTTACTAAATATTTCTAAGCAATCTAGCTAACTCCTAAGCAGTAGCTTAAAAATCCGATCACCGAACCATGCGATCGAAATCCATTTCTTCGTGATAAGACTCAACTCACTCTTTCTTTTAAGCTTCCTTTCTTTTCTTCGATCCTACACAACATAAAATGCAATCTTATCACATCATGTATTAAGAATCTACAAATAGGAACTTAATAGAGTTAGATAGTGGATTTACTTGAAGCAGAGTCATACGTCTTGACTTTTCCATCCTTGTGATCTTTAAGGTAAATATGGCAACTCCGCGTCCAATACCCATTCTCTTGGCAATATAAACAACCAGACTCTTTTGGAATAGCACATGGGACATTGTCAGATTTAACCTTCCTCTTTACCATCCGGTCAAACGGTTTGACCTTGGCCGATCCTTTTCCATTGGGAAGAGAAGACTTTTCTGGACTTCCAATGTTGTCATCGTCAATATCCATGGAAGTTTGGGAGGTTGACCTACCAGTCAAATTTGATTTACCATTGTGCCAAATCATTGCCGATTCAGCAACAATAAAAAAATATGTAATATCAATGAGTGTCACTTCATTGTCCATCATATAGTACTCTCTAATGAACTCACTATATGATCCGGAATGTGATTGAAGAACCAAGTCAACAGCTAGCTTCCTAGAGACAATGACACCCAACATTCCCAACTTGTCAATGTGTGACTTCATCTCCAAGACGTGTGCACACACAAAATTTCCATTTTCGTGTTTACTTGCCAATAGGGCTTGAGTGACCTTGAACTTTTCAAGTCCTCGAACACGTGGGTCAGGGAGAACTATTGGAGGAGGTGGAGGAAGTGAAGCATGATTTCCATTTCCACGATCCAATTGTGGAACATCATCTTCAAGTGGAAAGATTTTTCCAAAGGATTCGGGAAGACCATAGTCATTTAACATCTTACTAAACGGGAGAAAATTCAAGTTAGCTGATAATAATCCTTGATATAACACCCAAACGAAACATCAAGGCTAGGATCCAACACAATATTCTGCAATTAGGAAGATGGATGCCATAATCCAATTGCAAAATATTTGAAGGTAGGTAAATGACGATTTACCAATTTCCACCATGAAAAACAAAAATCGAAAATTAGGTTTTAAATGAATTGAAACTCCTAGATCTTTTGAGATTCATTGAACTTTTCAATGGCATGTTTAATCTCGATTATGCCCTTCAAGTTTGTGACTGGGATACCGAGAATCACAAACAAGGTGTGAATAACCATGTAAATTAGCTTGGTACTCTCGAAGAAGTTTATCACCTAATCAATGTGCCGGTTAACCACACATGCTCCATTGATCTATGATAATCTACGAGCTACCCATTGCCATCCTTCATCGGTCCCATATTAGTGTGTAGGTTAACCACACACGCTCCACTAACAACCAATAAGGTGCAATGTGCAATTTCATGGATTAGCACCAAATTCACATTTTTCCTAAAGTTACTAGGATTTGGGAATTTATAAAAGCGTTTAGTTACTTCGTATTTCATTATACTTATAATGGAAGGTTGCGTCCTATCCTACCTATTTGGCTCACGACCTTCCACTAGTCAAGAGTGGATACCCAATGGCGGTCATTTTACAGGTCGCTTCCATAAACATCCCTTATAGACCAGCTTCGTGAATGAGGCCTACTAACGGTAAGACTGACTTTTTACTTATACATATATAATATATTAAACTTTTAATTTTATATAGTATAAGGGTGTATTTTACACTTTTTAAAATACTAGGTGATTAAATCTTTTAATAAATTATACTATTAGTTTAATTAAACTTAAACCATATTATTATGGATTTATTAATTCTCTCTTTTAATTAAACACTTAATTAATTTAACAAAATCCATAAGGGTGCAATTTGAACTTTTCAAAGAACCAGGGTTTCAGAATTTAAATATATCAAAATTAAAACTTTTTAATCAAAATTTAAATTCCAAAACTTGAGGGCAAGTTTTGAAACTTTTCAAAACCTTCTAGATCAAATTTTAAATAATTTAATTAATCAAATAATTTGTCATTATCTAAATTTGACCCAATAGAAAAACGACCTAGGCTCTGAAAAATTAATCATAGCATCAAATACAATAGAAAAACGACCTAGGCTCTGATACCATTGATGGGTTTTGAGAATTTCATCAATCCTATGGTGTACATGCAACCCTAAAGATTTGGATCTAGGGTTTCTCTAATTGTACATGAAATAATCACCCAAAGCTATAAACCCTAATGTCTAGTATACATATTTCGAAATTGACATATGATTACAGTTAGAAACCTTACCTTACTTGTTATGTAGCAATAACAAGAATAACCCACAAAGTCCTTAACTCTTGAAAGCTTATTGCCCCAATTGTTACATATCTAATGGAGTCACAAACACCACTAGCAACAAGGTAGAACAAGAGAGAGAGAGAGAGAGAGAGGAGGAGGAGGAGGCTTCAAAAACGTCTAAGACTCTCCAAGAAATCATTGGGGCATTTTGGGAGCCTTTGGAGGTTCCTTTTATAGTTGAGGCTTCTAGGATCATCAACTTGGAAACCCTAATTCCCTTGCTTAGGCCCTAAGCAACATATGGACTCCTTAATGGACAAGCCTTGGACGAAATTTTTATGGACTCTCATATAGATTTCGTCCACCTTATACCAATAAGGTCCATGAGCCCAAACTATAAATATTACTGATTTACATAATCAATCCCCGCTAATTTAATCAGTCTCTTTTGATCACCAAATTAATTTCTAATCAATACTAATTAAATAATATGATTTCTCAATTAATATATTATTCCTATAATACATTAATAAATCATAATAAATCCTCTTTCTCCTTAATTCATCCTATTACTTGCTAAGGTGAAGCCAATCCAAAATGACCATGCTCATAATCGGGTCTAGTACATACAGAAACAGTTATGGGCTTAGACAACTAATCCAACATTACTGATTTACTTTATTTCATTATAGAAAAGAAATACAAAAAATTGAGTTATAAAAAGCTAATAAATTAATTTCAGAGAATAATGAAGGTTATTGGTGGTTGTCAAGGCCACCAAAATAAATACCCTTAATATTGTACGCAAAAATAGTGTATAATGGTAAAGGGATCGTATCCATGGAGATTGGTTCAATATTATAAATCTATGAAAGTCTCTTGTTTCAAGCACTTATGAAACAAACATAAAAGTAAAAATGGGGGTTTAAATATTTTTGGTTGTTTTTATAAAACTAAAATTATGCTAGAGTGTATAAATTGCAAATAAACAAGTAAAGGATTTGTTTAAAATCATTGAAGGGAGATTGGTTGACATTGGAATCCACCACGTGGATTTCTTAGTTAACTTATTATTAGACAAAATGGTACAATACTTGTGATTTTATTTAACTTGGCTATAATAATTCATAAGCATAAATCACCTCAACTATTCTTTGTTATTAAAATGGTTAGAGGAGCTCATATCACATTTCTTTAATCAAAGTCTAAAAACTAATGAAGCATGTAATTTTGTGAAAGTCAATTAGCATTAAGTTTTAAGAGTCACCAAGTCCAAAAGATAGTCAAATGCTTACATTATCATTACGGATGAAATATTTCCATGGCTTAAGGGAAATGAAAACAAACACATAAATCATTTGTTGCTTACTGATTCGAGGGTCCATTACTTAACCAAGAAATTAGTCAATAAAATAAATATTCATTCAACCATGCTCATGATCAAAGACAAACAAACATAAAAAGATGTTTCACTAGAAAACATTTCCATAAATTTCAAACACAAGTTCATAAGAAATATTCAAAGTAACTAATCATCCATGGGTTAAACCAACATCAACCAGAGATAAACTGAGCCTAACATGACTAAGATTAAACAAAAGTAAGATAGTCTAGAAATACCAAACATTTTTCAAGATGAAAGATTAAAAATCCACCAAATATTCAAGTCTTCTTGAGAGCAAAATATGTATATTCTTCTAAATAGTCTCCCCTCCCTTCTTAGCTCCCATAAGCAGTCAAATATGCTGAAAAATCATATCTAAAAGTTGTCCAAAAATTATCCCACCAAACTTCCCAAAGTAGAGGCAAGATGCTAAAATCTGGATTCTTCACTAAATGATCAACGCATACCACATGTAAGTGTAGATTGAGACAATTTGGCCCAATTTCAAATGGGCTTCCTTATTCATTGCTTCTTGTTTTGATCCAGCCCAAATGCAAGGCTCTTGATATCCCAAATATGTGTTCCAGTATGGTCCATTACTCCTTTTATCTTCCAAAGCTCGTATTTTCCTCATCATCATCTCTCTTAATTTGAGGTCAAGTTCATTCTTGTTCCATCTTCTTTTTGACAACAAGCTTGATTGTCTTCTTTCTTTGCAATCCAAATCCAACAGCTCCATAGTTTAGCCCATAAGTACCGTAAACATCTTGCACTCAAGGTCCCATAATCCTCCATGTTGAATAGTCTTCGATGATACTGCAATTAAGCTCAAAAG
Source organism: Lactuca serriola (assembly GCF_051521515.1). Lineage (NCBI taxonomy): Eukaryota > Viridiplantae > Streptophyta > Magnoliopsida > Asterales > Asteraceae > Lactuca > Lactuca serriola. The sequence continues at coordinate 45,621,080 of NC_136408.1, read as the reverse complement.
ACTAGAAAGTACTCGATAAAGATGAATATAAAAATAATAGAAAATATGCATGAAGATTAAGTAAAATGAGATGGAGTGAGATAAAATAAACTAGGAAAAGAAGTAATAAAATGAAGCTATCACTTATCGTGCCAGAAAGGATGCACCAAAGGACACACATGCTGTAGCAATTCAACCATTTGTTGTTCTACTGTTCAAGTAGATGAATTGAAAGAAATCACTGATAATTTTGGTACAAAATATTTAATTGGTGAACGATCATATGGTAGAGTCTACAGTGGTGTTTTGAAAAGTGGTCAAGTTGCACCTATCAAAAAGTTAGACTCCCGTAAGCATAAACAACCAGATTAGGAGATTCTACCATAGGTTCGACTTCTAAAAAAGTTATTTCCTTTAACAAATGTATTATATAACCTTCAATAAAATATAATGCAGTTCTAAAAATAACAAAAGATTCCAACTACTCATTTAAAGTCGAACATATCAAAACAATAAAAATGATGAAAATATCGTGTAACACACTTATGTTATTTATATTTTGTTGTAAGATTTTTAAAGGCAATTATTGAAAAACTATTCCTTTGAGTTTTAGCTTATTCCATTGTGGACAATTTTGGTTGTTATCATAAATAGAAGTTACCAACGTGAAAGTACAATGACATGTACTTTTTTTTTTGTTGTCGGCATTTACAATTTCAGTTTATTAGTATATGTATTTGAATATACTTATTCTTATGCATATACTTATTCATATGTATATGCTTATGCATATACTTATTCATATGCATATGCATATATTTTTTCATATACAATATAAATATACATATACTTATTAATTGCATCATATGCATATGTATAAATTTATATGCATATTCACTGTCTAAATGAATGCATCTCTTTTGTACTCCGGTGACCACATGCTCATTTCATTATTACTATTATTTATTATTTAATTGCTATTTATTCTAATCCAAAAAACATTATTCTTTATTCTTTTCATTGATATATGATCTATAGTTTCCATGTACTGAACTTGGACATATATACTAAAATTTACTTGTTTTTTTTAGAAAATACTAATGTCTAATCTATTTACTCTCAGCCTATCAAGTCCAGTACCGAAGGCCATAACAAGTCCAATACTAAAGACCATTATAAATACTGAGTTGCTAGTTTTGTCAAAAAAAAAAGAGAAAGAGGGAGACCAAGGAAGTGATTATTTATTTGTTGAATATAACATTTAACTTGTTGCTATTTTGGTACTTACAATTTATGTCGCCCATCTCTTTTTTTGTTTTACTTGTGAATTGGTTTTCCAATTTATGACAAATACATCATGCGACTTATTTTAGGTTAGATTCAGTTATGAACTAACCTAAAAGTGCTAAAAGTGGTAAATTATCAAGAAGTAAGATAATAGGCAAGATACATGAAAAATTCTTCAAATTAATATACTTATATACATATATGAATATTAATATATGCATATGTATACATTTATGTACATATATGAAAATTAAGATATACATATGCATCATATGCATATGTATACATTTATATGCATATATGCATATAATTTTTGTCCATATCGTCTTTTGAGCATTTTTGTTAGCTTATATGCACTGTGATGCCTTCCTGAAGCAATACAGAGGAAACACATAATACCCTCACGTTTGCATGTGTCATCCTCATTTTCACAGCCAAAAAAGATCCATTTGTTTATGCTTTATTTTGAAAATCAGAGTAACCTTTAAATAAAAGTTTTGCGGAATTTGTTCCCAGAGAAACATGATAAATACGTTATCAAGCATTTCTGAAGAAATGTATTTTATTCATTTTTAAAACATTGGGATGTCAAAGTCAATACAGAAACATAAGCAGAAACAGAACTTACATTCATTAACACTAGTGATTTACATCTCCTTAATCTCTTAGTGTAATATAACTTCATATCGACACCTGTGATACAAATAAACTGAGTGGGTCAGGTTGGGAAACCTGGTGAGTACATAGGGTTTTCAACCCACAGTAATATTATTATTATGTTTAAACATCAAACAATCAACCCAATTACTCATCCCTATTATATTCTTCAGTATTAAGGATCTACCCTAAGAATCGGCTATTCCTCGTTCATTTGATCCTAAGGAATTGGCACCGAGTCCATCGTCGCCATGGTTTATCCAACATGCACAAAGTCCATAGTCACCAGTGTTTAGGCACTAAGTCTTCATAGTCACCAGATTTTATACAATAGGTACTAAGTCCATAGTCGCCAAGGTTTAGGCACTAAGTCTGCATAGTCGCTAGAGTTTATACAATAGGCACTAAGTCCATAGTCGCCAGGGTTTAGACACTAAGTCCATAGTCGCCATTGTTTTTACAATTGACATTAAGTCCATAGTCGCCAGTGTTTACTTATATCCTCTTTCAACCCTTCTCATTCATCTACCCATGTTTTACCCAACATATTCTTAGATATAAAATACATATACAGTTCAAATCACTTAAAACATGTATAAAATTCTTCATCCAACATAGATCTCAAATAAACAGATAATATGCACATATAACACATAATTTATATAATATACTTCATATATATCTAAGATGAAATTAACTATGCACTCACATTAGTAGCATGAGTTGAGAATCTAACTAGAAACAGGCGGTGGTTCGTGATCGTCGGGCTCGGAACGCGAAACGGCCTCAACTAACAAGAGAGAGAGAGAAAGGAATTGGTGTAAGAAGAGCAAGGGCCGAACTTGCTATTTATAGGGTGCCCAAGACATGTCCACGTCGTGGATTTGATGTCCACATCATGGCGAATGGCTGAATCACTTCGTAGGCTTGCCATCTATGTTCTAGCTTTGAAAGGTGTCCTGATGACTTTTCCACATCGTGGATTTGATGTCCACGTCGTGGAGTCTTAACACATCACTCCCTTAGACTTAGCACATGTTTTCTAGCCTTGATTAGTGTCCTTGACCAATTCCACATTGTGGACCTTATTTCCACGTCGTGGAATTGAGGCTGATTAGGGTTTCTACCACGTGTCATGCCCTTAGACTGCTACATATTCGGAAGGTCATAACTTTTGCATACGAACTCCGTTTTTGTCGTTCTTTATATCCACACGTAGTTGGATACATTCGCTACAACTTTTATTTAGACCCCTAAGGCTAAAAAGTAATTTATCATAAAATCACTTTTTACGATTCCCGGTGTCGTGTCGGTTTTCTCGCGAAACTTCGACAGGTCATAACTTCTTCGTTATAACTCGGATTTCAGCATTCTTTATATGTACGGAAACCTTGTGAAATATACTAAAACTAATTTAAGATTTTTATTCTAAATAATCCTCTATAAAAAAAGTCATTTTTGATGCTTATCGTCTCTAAATTGGATACCCCGAATCTGCGGGCGCTACAATTATCTCCCCCTTAGGATGATTACTTCCCAGAATCATCAACAAAATGGGGCTTGTATAATGACTCCATACATTATATCTTTATCCTAGGTAATAACCGTAACTTTTATGTTCCTTCGAATGAGTATCTAACTCTTGGACTTCTTGACTGCAGGCGATGCTCAATCTTGCACCCGCTCTCTATCTCGCGTTGGACTTTCAATCGTAACCTTCGAGTTACATAAGCCTTATTGAAGACTCCTTCTTCTTCTTAAAAGACTTAAGATAAGTTCTTTATTTCATTTATCGTAACAGACCGATGGGTCATGTTCTAATGACCTCTCGTCGTATTATGCAACGCTTAGACTCAAGTCTTTTAGGATCAAATTCCAGAAAGAAAGATACCTTCCTTCATGATCTAAATGTGATATAATCACATTCTAGTGTGTATTACTTCTAGCTACAAGCTCTTACAACAATCGTGATACTTCTATTGATCACTTCGATTTTCTTTTACTTCGGTCTCCTGGTTTAATTCAGATGTTACATCAATCTTGGTTCTCTGAAACATGTAATATACTCGTCTTTTTCGAAATCAATTTGATATGACTACTATGGTCAGAAAAACAATCATTTTATTAGTCATTACCAAAACGATGGTAACGACACACTTGAATAAAACGGAAACAATTACTAGCTTCTTGTTAACTTTGTGACTTTCGCTGATCCAAGTGTGAGTCTTGTGCTTTTGGTAGTATAGGCCTCTACTACCTTTCACACCTACTCATACTCGTTCGAAGTATTGTCTTGCAGTTTTTCAAGTCACCATACAAGAATTTCACATAGTTATTTAATACATCAAATAACATAACTAAGGTTTATATTATTTCTTGAAATGATTACATGGATGTTCAAGTTCACCCTACACTAGGCCTCTTATAGGCTACACCATACGATACTATCCACATGGCTACTGCATAACTCGATCTTTGGAGATGAAGTTCTCATCCTCGATTCATCGCATTGTTTTCTGCTTCGTCGAGGATCATGTGGAATGCCCTTGGCCTTGGTGGTGTGTTTGGCCTTGCTGCCTCATTTTTCTTTGGGTAGTCTCTAGAAATATGCCCTTCTTTGTTACATCCGTAGCACACCTTCTTGTTGGACGCACACTTGTTGGCATAATGCCCTGTCTTTTCACATTTGTAGCAAGTCACTTCCTCGTTACATTTCCCGAAGTGTTTCTTTTTACATTTCTCGCACCACTTAGCTTCACCTCCTTCTCCTCCTTCAGACTTTGGGAATTTTCTTTCTTTGTTGTACTTTGAAGATCCTTCATACTCCCTTTTCTCGCAAACTTCAGCTCTCTCCAGACCCTTTTCCCTAATCTACGTCTCAACATTCCTAGGTGGCCAGATGGCGGCTTTCAAAGTGGTTGCTTGCTTGACCATTGGACCAAAGTCCGCTGGTAATCCATGGGAAAACTTCTTGACCTTGTAGAGCTTAGTTGAAACTAGGTAAGGAACAAGCTTCATCTTCTCTGTAAAACTTGCAGCATACTCGGTGACACTCATCCTTCCCCTTTTCAGATTCCGGAATTCATTATTGATCTCCAGAAGATCCTGCTCAAAGCAGTACTGTATTTTTAGTTGCACCAGGAAATCTTCCCATGACATCTTGCTTGCTTCTCCCTTGGGCATCATATTAGCTAGTAGCTTCCACCAGCTCAGTACTCCAGACTTTAACAGAGGAACCGCGAGAGCGGTCTTCTGTCTGTTACTACACTCTCAACTCTTAAACATTGTCTCCATCTCGTAGACCCGGTCCATAACTTCCACCGGTGTTGGGCTTCCAGAAAGACACGGTGCTTTGGATGCCATGAAATCCTTGTATTTGCATCCACATCTGTCATTTCCTCTATCTAGGTTATTCCGTCTAACCACTGGCGGTTCAGCTTGACCAACGGTCCTGCTATAGTTCCCCTTTTCTGATTGCCCATCATTCAGCTCCGGCTGTTCGACAGGCATCGTGGGTTCATCCCTATTGTTCTCTTGCAACATCTGCCTCATCTCTTCCCTTTGTTTGGCTAACATAGCCCAAATCATGGCTTGTACTCCAATCATTGTGATTGGCTCGGGTCCAACTGCTGCTACTGGTACTTGCTTAATTACTTGGGGTTGAGGCTGTTGATTCCTATTTCCATTGGCATTTCTGACTCCACTTCGGGTTCTTGTCATTTCGATCTATACACCAAATCAGACGTTCAGCGTGCAGTGAAGAGAATTTAGATAGGAAGGCTTTATTTACGATAGATGTATAAATCTCCTTATCACTCCAAAAAGTTACATGTCAGCTCTAATATCGTAATTAAACGTTTAGAAATCTGAACACATAAATTTTTCAGATCCGGTTGGCAATAGACCATGGATCCGATCAAATAATAGAATCATAAAGCGTATAAGGTTATAACATAAATCATTTAGCACATAAAAGCAATTTAGGCATCTAATCCTAAAGTAAGCTAGTACTTGTGTCAATTCAAGTGTACTACCTAAAATATAATAGACACATTCCTCACGATCATGACTTAGCATTCTAAGTTTAAGTCTATAAATTTCCTAAAATTCCTAGATCGCTTAAACTAATGTTCTGATACCAACTGTGATATCCCCATTTTCAAGGCCATAAAAGACCAATTTGTTTATGCTTTATTTTGAAAATCAGAGTAACCTTTTAAATAAAAGTTTTGCGGAATTTGTTCTTAGAAAAACATGATAAATACATTATCAAGCATTTCCGAAGAAATGTATTTTATTCATATTTAAAACATTGGGATGTCATCGTCAATACAGAAACATAAGCATAAATAGAACTTACATTCATTATCACCAGTGATTTACATCTCCTTAATCTCTCAGTGTAATGTAACTTCATATCGACACTTGTGATACAAATAAACTGAATGGGTCAGGTCGGGAAACCTGGTGAGTACATAGGGTTTTCAACCCACAATAATATAATTATTATCTTTAAACATCAAACAATCAACCCAATTACCCATCCTTATTATGTTCTTTACTCTTAAGGATCTACCCGAAGAATCGGCTATTCCTCTTTCATTCGTTCCAAAGGATTATCCTAAGGAATTGTCACGAAGTCCATCGTCGCCACGGTTTTATCCATTAGGCACTAAGTCCATAGTCACCAAGGTTTACGCACTAAGTCTTTATAGTCGCCAAAGTTTATACAATAGGCACTAAGTCCATAGTTGCCAGGGTTTAGGCACTAAGTCTGCATAGTCGCCAGAGTTTATACAATAGGTAGTAAGTCCATAGTCGCCAAGGTTTAGGCACTAAGTCTGCATAGTCACCAGAGTTTATACAATAGGCACTAAGTCCATAGTCACCAGGTTTTAGGCACTAAGTCTATATTGTTCATACAATTGACACTAAGTCCATAGTCGCCAATGTTTACTTATATCCTCTTTCATCCCTCCTCATTCATCTACCCATGTTTTACCCAACATATTCGTAGATATGAAATACATATACAGTTTAAATCACTTAAAACATGTATAAAATTGTTCATCCAACATGGATCTCAAATAAACATATAATATTCACAAATAGCACGTAATTTATATAAAATACTTCATGTCTATGTCTAAGATGAAAGTAACTATGCACTCACATTAGTAGCGTGAGTAGAGAATCTAACTACAAACAGTCAGTAGTTCGTGATCATCGGGCTCAAAACGCGAAACGGCCTCAACAAACGAGAAAGAGAGAGAGGGAGAGAGAGAGAGAGGAATTGATGTTAGAAGAGCAAGGGCAGAACTTGCTATTTATAGGGTGCCCAAGACATGTCCACGTTGTGGATTTGATTTCCACATCGTGGCGAATGGTTGAATCACTTCGTAGGCTTGCCATCCTCATTCTAGCTTTGAAAGGTGTCCGAATGACTTTTCCACCTCGTGGATTTGATGTCCACGTCATGGAGTCTTAACACATAACTCCCGTAGACTTAAAACGTGTTTTCTAGCTTCCATTAGTGTCCTTGACCAATTCCACATCGTGGATGTTATTTCCACATCATTGAATTGAGGATGATTAGGGTTTCTGCCACGTGTCATGCCCCTCAGACTGCTACATCTTCGGAAGGTCATAACTTTTGCATACGAACTCCGTTTTTGACATTCTTTATATCCACGCGTAGGTGGAGACATACGATAAAACTTTTATTTAGACCCTAAGGCTAAAAATTACTTTATCATAAACTCACTTTTTAGGATTCCCGGTGTCATGCCGGTTTTGTCACGAAACTTCGACATGTCATAACTTCTTCGCTATAACTCGAATTTCTGCGTTCTTTATATGCGGAAACCTTGTGACATATACTAAAAATTAGTTAAGATTATTTATTCTAAATAATCTTCTACCAAAAAGTCATTTTTGACACTCATTGTCTCTAAATTGACTAGCCTAAATCTGTGGGCGTTACATTGCACATCATAGTAAGCATCTGGAAATAAAGGCTTCCCATAATAAGGTGATAGTGGACAATCAATCTTTCATGGTATACTTTTTTGAATTTTTCTAGTTTTTACCTTTATCTTCTTACTTATTGATGTTTGAATTCTAGAATATTGATGAGAAATTACTTATCAAGATGTATCAAAAGTAAATTTCCAATTTGAAACAAGAGCTTCAACAATTAAAACGTGGTATGGGTATGACACCAAACCAGGAGGATTTGGTTAACATGAAATCCAGGTTTGTATTGTATAACACAACATATATATATATATATATATATATATATATATATATATATATATATATATATATATATATATATATATATATATATATTCGATCAGTTATATGCATATGTATGTATCTGAACAATAAGGTACTATGCTTATAAGAATAATTAAAAAATGAAGAATTATGTAACTTCTTTTACGATTAATTCAAAACAATAGGGCACCATGTTTATATGAACAATTAACTATGCATTTGACAGATGCATATATTTTCTCATTAGATATCAATCTGGATTAATCTTCAATTTGAAGTAATTTGAGTTAATATTAACTTAAATCAAAATCGATTCAGGTGGTTAATTGAATTAAAACAACATCGATTAACATATTCGAACCAAATGTCTCACGAATTCAATTTTTTCTAATCGTAAATCTTCTATCCATTTGATAGATGCATAGTTTTTTTCATCATATATTTTTTTGTTGGTTATGTGAAGATGAATGATTTGCAACTAAAATGTTTTTTTTTATTCTTGATCTAACATCAATTGCAGTTAAAACGAGTTTAAAAAATTTAAATTTAACCTATTAATGAAACGTGTTGTTAGTAAATTCGATGGTTTTGTGGTGCGTTGGTTCGCTACATCAAAGTGGTTTCCCATTGCTCCCGCATATATATATATATATATATATATATATATATATATATATATATATATATATATATATATATATATATATATATATATATATATATATATATATATATATTGGTTCGCTACATCAAAGTGGTTTCCCATTGCTCCCGCATATATATATATATATATATATATATATATATATATATATATATATATATATATATATATATATATATATATATATGGGTTGAGATCGGTTAATAACTCATAGTTTCCCGACAACCTAAGAACTAAAGGTGGAGCGTTGGATCAAAATAAAATCATTAAGGGCATGATCGTCATCATACCAATCCCACTTAATTTTTTGTATTATTGGAAATATCAATAAAAGCTCTCAAATTAACATTATTAAACAAAATTTTGTATTTTTTTTATAAACTGCAGATTTTTTAAACTCTTTTGGAAAGCAGAAATTTTTATAAAATTTGAATTTTTTTACAAAAAACTGCAATTTAAAAAAAAAAAAAAGTTGCAAATTTATAATAAAAACTGCAATTTTTTTGAAAAAAAAACTGTATTTAAAAAAACTGCAAATTTTTTAATAAAACAATAATTTTAAAAAATATTGCATTTTTTTCTAAAATACTGCAATTTTTTCAAAAAAAGTGCAACTTTTTCAAAAAAAAACTGCAATTTTTTTAATAAAGCTGCATTTTTTTAAAAATATAATTTTTTTTTAAATCAGTAAATTTATATAAAAAAAACTAGAATATTTAAAAAAAATCTAATTTTTTTAACAAAAAAAATCAACATTTTAGGTGCATATATTCATATTCTTTTCAAATGAATATATGCATATATTCATATTCATATTCTTTTCAAATGAATATATGCATATTTCTTATACTATAATATTCATAAGTAAATCATAAAAAATCTCATTTTTATTAATCAATCTATAAACATAATAGTATAAGTATTTTATTCGATACAAAATAAAATATAAAAAATAAAAAATGCTACGAAGATTCATAATGTTATCATTTTGTCATATCAAGATTTTCATATTTTCTTCAATTTACCACTTTTCACCTCTTCAATATTTTCTACAAATTCTTCAAAATCTATAATAAAATTATAAAAAAATTGATTAATACAAGAACACTCACAAAAATGCACATGAATATATCATATAAGATTTACATGTGATTCATATATGAATTACATGTGAATCACATGTAATTCATATGTGAGTTACATGTTATTTACATGTGAATCACATGTAATTCTTATGTGATATGTGATTCACTTGTGATCTACATGTAATTCATATGTGATTCATATGTAACTCATATGATATTCACTTGTGATCTACATGTAATTCATATGTGATTCATATGTAACTCATATGATATTCACTTGTGATTTACATGTGAATTACATGTGATTTTATATGTGAATTACATGTGATTCATATGTGAATCACTTGTGATTTACATGTGAATCACTTGTGATTTATATGTGATTCACGTGTGATTTATATGTGAATCACTTGTGATTTACATGTGAATTACGTGTTATTTACCTGTGAATCACATGTAGTTCATATGTGATTCACTTATGATTGATATGTGAATCACATGTGATCCATATGTGAACTACATGTGATTTTTTTCTATAACTATATGAGATTTGCTAAATTCCAAAACACAAATTCAAAAATAGAATACTAAAGGAGTAGATGGTGATTATTAGAGCACTATATAATTAGTTTATGTCCAAAAAATAATATTAATATTAGAATGTTTGTAAAGATTCTTTATATCCAAATTATTAGTTGAAAAACTAAAAAATATAAAAGTACCCAAAATATTCAAGAACCTCAGCAACCTAATCAGCTAAGTCATCAACAGATAACAATGGATCATTATATGACATTGTTGCAGCTCCCAACTACAATAGCTCTTAAAGATGTATTAAATAAGATAGGAATACAAATTGTTTTACTATTGAATTTTTTATATATTTAAAAAAGAATAATAAAAAATAAAAATGAAGTTTTGATTGCTGACCTCATGGCCGGGAGGGCTAATATGGTAAATGCAGAAATTATGAAACAGTAAAGAAAATGCTTGAGGACATAAGAAAAGACCTTGGAAACATGACATATCTGTTCAAACATGCAAACAAATAAGCAATATTTCATTTATTTTCAACAAATTTTGTTGATTAACGAATGAAAAACAGAATCACTTACGATTTAAAGCTAAATCAAGATATGTAATAAGAACTGGCTTCTCTTGATCTCCATATATGGCAACAGAAACAAATCCACTGGAAGTTTTTCCAAGGTGTTCATGGAAATGAAATTATTAATTTGTGTAACAATGAGAACATGAATTTAAGATAAAGATTCAATTCAAATTAGTACACAATGAATAACATGAATCCCCTTTCAAAGAAAACGATGGATTCATGGAATCACATATTACCTCAAATGGTTTAGGACAACATAGTAGTTGAGTTTCTCCATTGGTGTCAATACCTCAATATGCTGCAACCATAACCATTTCTAACATTTACAGGATATCTCTTTTTTACTAAGTTTTAATGATTTAGGATCCTTTTCTTTTAACTCAATCAATCTAGATAGCTATTATGACTTTCTTTTTTACTTAATATTAATCTGGACACAATGTATTAATAAGTTAAGTAAAAGAACCAAGATTAATGTATCAAGACACTAACATTTAACATATTTGATGAATATCATGAAGATTTATCCAGTCATACAACATTATAAAAAAACAATAACTCAAATTTCAGCCACTTTAGGTAGAATGATATAGTTAGTACTTGTGTGATGACTTTATTGGCAACAAGTTCATCGACATTTCCGATGTTGACTTGGATAGAAACCTAAATTGGAATTGGTTTATCATTCATGAAGTCAAAGTGAAGTTAACATGTGATATTTCTCATTGAGGCATTTCATCGAACATGTTGAGTGCAAACAAATATCTATATTTTTCAATAATACATGTGTCTATTTTTATACCTACAATCAATACAAGGATTTATCTCTTTATAAAAACATATTGACTAAACAGGTTCAACTAAACGATTAGGCAAAAAAATTCATAAAGGTCAAACAAAGGTCAGGAGTCAACAATGGAAACAAATGATACCTAAATTTTGATCGTCAAGGGATCATCTTCTTCGTTCAAGTCTTCAATCCATAGTGGAGGCCAAGATGAAGTCCGCGATTACAGTGTACTTTGGGGAACGATTGATGGAGGATAAAACGATTCAAAATCAAAGCATCTTCACTGGAGTTTTTTATATGAAGAACGTGAGATCAAGGAGTTCAGCAACAATGAAACTTAGATCGTTGGGGGATTTCAGATTTCATATAGATTGATGATGAATGATGATAGTTTGATCGATTGGGATCTGGAAATCAACGATAAATCATGTTTGTTGTTTATCTTCACCATATTCATGTGAGTAGAAGCAATTTCAGAATCGAAAGCATGGAATTTGAAGAAGGATTAGAGGCAATTCGACGCAAGTGAGTCGTTGGAGGATGGATCGTAGGTTTGAGCTAGAGAGGAAAACGGGGAGGAGAGAGAGAGAGAGAAAGAGTCGAAAATTTATTTTATCAGATATCAGATTTAAGAAATGATTTAATTATACTTTTATTCCTATAATACCCTTGAATGAATTAATTAAGACACCCTTCCTTCTTTTTTTTGTCTACTTATTTACAAAACCGCCACCTTACATCTCGACCCTTTATTTTTTTGATCCAACGTGTAACATCCGGATTCCCAGGTATAATATTTTATTCGTTTATTTTTGGAAGTTGAGAGGGGACTCGGCGAGTTGGTGTTTAAACTCGCCGAGTATGGTCGCGGATTCTTATCCGAGTTCACAGCTGGACTCGACGAGTTCATGAGTGTACTTAGCGAGTCCATGCTATTTAATGAAACCCTAGTTTCCTGGGTTTGGGACCTATTTAAAGGCCTTTAGGACCGTCATTTGCGGCTACCAAACCCCAGAGAGAAAACCTAAGAGATCTAGAGCGTTTGTGAGGAAGGAGAGGCCATTTGTGATCATTTTGTTGGTGTAATTTCAAGAAGGAGGAAACCAAGGCAAGAGGAGGCTGAAGGAAGTGTGATTTTGGTGATTTCAGAGCTCATAGACTTCATCTTGAGGTATTTTTCGGACCTTCTTCAGATGTGGTGTTGATTCCTAGAGTTAGGGTTTTCTAACCCCCTTTAGAGGATGGATTTGTGGAGCAATTGGTCCCTTCTCGAGTTCATTCTTTGGATCTAGACTCAAAGAGGTCCAGAGACCTTAACCTTTGGGGCTTTTTGGAGTTATTTTGGGAGTCATGAACTTAGGATGTTATTTTGGGACTAAATCACCAAGTAAGACCATCTAGATGCTATTTGAGTGTCAAGGTCTGAACTTTACGTGATTATCATGCTTGGGAAGGTCAAATCTATGGATTAAAGGAACAGATCTGACCTCAGGAGGTCTATGAAGTTTGTGCATGGCATGAACTCGCCGAGTACAAAGATCAGACTCGGCGAGTAGGGTTAGGGTTTTCCCGTAAATCACTCAGTGTGTAGACCTGCCGAGTTGGGGAAATAACTCAGTGATTCAGTGGGATTAGAGGACTAGAGTTCAAGGCGGAACTTGCCGAGTTGTTCTTGAGACTCGGCGAGTTGAGTCGGGGTGGCCCCGTGATTCATGCCAGGAGTGACTCGTCGAGCAAGGGGAGGAACTCGACGTGCCAACCGGGACTAAAGAATTAGCGGACACGTGTAGACTCGCCGAGTCGCCCAAGTGCACTCGACGAGTCGGGTCAAAGTTTTGCCATTGACTTTTGTTGACTTTTAGGGTTTGGTCAACAATGAGGCCTTTAAGCGAAGAGAGGGGTAAAATGGTCTTTTACCCTTCTGAGGGTGTTAAGAAAGGTTTGAGTATAGTTATATTTATGAGAGTATTTACTTTATGTGATTAGGCGGAGGCTAGATCATATTTCTACCGAGTCAGAGACTAACCGAGACACCTGAGGTGAGTCTTCTCACTATACGTACCTAAAGTGGTATTATATGTTGACCATAGGGTCCTACTTGTTATATATGAGATTATGTGCTATATGTTATATGTATGTTGTATGATGTTATAAACCAGACCGGAGGGTCCAACGATACAGACCGGGCAGGAGGGTCCAACGAGCTATGACCGGACCAGAGGGAACAAAGAGCTACGGGACTGGAGGGTCCCGCTGAGACACATCGACCGGAGGGTCGTATTATAGCCTCGAGTGGAGTATGTGTTGTATGCGGTATTTTGGGGAACTCACTAAGCATTTATGCTTACAGTTGTTGTGTTATGTGTTTCAGGTACTAGCGAGGACCATGGAAAGGCGTCGGCGTGACTCGTACACACTAGAGAGAGAGTTTGATTTTTGTGATCTTGGGATATGTTATGTTTCAAAAACTACTGTTGGAAATATTTGAGAATATTTTTACATGAACTTGGTTGATGAAAAATGAAAAATTTGTTTTGAAATTTACGTTGTTACATAACGTTCCACCTTTAGTCCTCGGGTTCTCGGGAAACTTTGAGTTCTCAAATGACTGTTCCTCTTTCTCTCTCTCTCTCTCTCTCTCTCTATATATATATATATATATATATATATATATATATATTCTTTTAAATTGTTTTGTTAATATCAATTTGTTATTTTAATCATATATAATCCATTGTTTGTTTGTAAGAACCAACTAAGATCTCAGATCGGTATTCTTGGTAAATTGTCCCGAACCGACCCAAACCAAGGAATTATCTTTCTTATTTCAACTGATTTTGATATTTTATCCAACCTAAAAGTTTATGGTTACTTTATAACTAAAATTAAAGAAATATGAAAATCTATTATAGTTATACTTTCATGATGTATTAACTTTTGAAAAGTTATTGTGTTAAAGGAACATGTTATTACAATTAGAATATCCAACGTACGAGTGACTAAATAGTAAATACATAATAATTTAGTTAACTGATTTTTTAACACACTAAAACTATCTTATGGATATTGTTTTGATCAAAAATTGATCAATTGTAAAATTGACCAAATTGTATGAGTGGTTGTGGTGTTAGTGCAATGTAAGTGTAAAATAATGATAAAAATGAGACAACTGAGTTACAAGGAAATCTTTGATCTTTTATAGGATCTCCGACATAAAACCTTGGGAGGTGATAATGATCACATGTCTTTATGTGTTTTATTGATTTAAATATGAGATTACAAAGATGATGAATGAAATACGAGTACAAGTGTAATGCTAGAGCTAACCGTGTATGTAGTGTGCTACATACATGTGTTATTTACAGTCTAGTGTAAGTTACAAGAAGTCCAAAAATTCCAGGATCCTCCGAAATCAGCATGTGAACGTTATTTGACTTGGTATTCCGGGTCTTTTTCCTGGTTGAGACGACTCTCCATTGAGAATAAGTCTTGTGTTGAATAGTTCCGCACATGTATTAAAAATAAAGAATAATTTAGCGGTTATAAGTGTTAGGGAATATTAGTGATAATAGTTAGGATCCTGGGATATGTTTAAGGATCTTGAAGCTTCAGAAATATCAAGAATACCGAATATGAATTAAGGATCCTTCCCGTAACAATTGCCCCCAAATTATACCTGCGAAATTTAAACATTAGTTTTTAAATAGTTGGAAGTATAATTTTAAAGCAAAGAGCAAATTAAAAAGTTCTAACGGATAGGGTAATTTAAATTTCAACAGATATATTTTTAGCCGTTGGAATGGGTCAAATAACCCTTCTACCTTTCCTTGATTCTTGTATAAATAGAGTATACAGCCTTTCAAATTCGAAGAACTTGTCCCTTCTGCTGAGGATACTGAGGATATAATCAAGAGTTTTTTTTTCACCTTGTCTGAATTAGAAAGATCATTCAGGCTTAGTCATCAAGAAAGTTCTTCTGCCAATATCTTTATTTCGAAAGGTGAGGATCCTTGATTAATTCTTCTTTTTCATAAAGGATCCTGATTTCTTATGACTTTTATTATTATTACAATCAGGATCCAAGGTTACAACCTCTGGTGCTCACTTCACTCTTGTTGATCTTGACAGTGTCATGTCTAGTGGTCAACTTGTTGTGAAGAAGGAGGAGGCTTCATTCTCTTTCCCTCCCAAAAGGAGTTCCATAGATCTGACGGCGAAAACTTCTGGATCTAAAAAGAGAAAAATTGATGGGGTTATGGACTTAAGCTTAGAAAACCTCGGAGCAGAGGATATACCCCGTAATTTGGTCTCCTTTTCTCAGGCTGTAGGTGTCAGTGTAGTTTTTCCTTTCGCATTTTTCTTTTTACCGTTTCTAACATCTTTTCTTTTTCGGGTCTCTGATCACATCTCAGCCGATGTGAGGATTTGGGATGAGAGGGTTGAGCAAGTTCTCAAAGAACAAGAGATAATGTGGAAAGAAACCAACAAGGATCTCTTGAAATAGGGAGAACTTTTGATCAAAGAGAAGGCCGAGAAAGAGGAGGAGCAAGAGGAGGAGATGGTAGAAGTGATCGCCGAGGTAAAGGCCAACGCTGACTTGGCTGTTTGGGAGGCCAAGATCAAGCTAGATGAAGATGTGGCCAACGTAGGATCCTGGAATCCGGCTGGGCGGCGAGCAGCCTTAGCCAAATTAAAGGGTGAACCTGCTAATACCAGTTAGGATTCTGAAGGGCAGTAGCCGAGAGTGAGTGAGGAGGAGAAAGCTCCAGGAAATGATGACCAGACTACTGTCTAGGACTGTTAGATAAAAACATTTTACATAATTGTGTACCAGGCAATTTTTTCATGGAATTGATGTACCACTTCTTCTTTTGTGTATGGTTGTTTCATACTTCTTTGCTTACATGGTTAATTTGTTTGATATGATTGTAGGATTTTTGAGGATCCTTACATAATTAGGATCCGGAAAAGTTCAACTCTAACAAGAACTCTTTAAAAGAAGTATGAACTTGTGCTTTGTTTAGTATGATATGAAAGAATCCTTGCTTTAGGATTTCACTGTTGAAGATCCTTGTTGAGCTTTTACTTAGCAAATCGAGGAGGATCTTCTTTAAGAATTAATCGGGAATAGTCCCAACTTCAAATGCAACTGGGGAAGATCCCTGTTTATAACATAATAATGCTAGAAGCCTCAAATGTTTCTTGGAAAAATCCTATCTTTTGAAGACATGATTATGTTCAACAAACTTTTGAGGAGAATTTCAACTTAAGATAACACATTAGTTTTAAGAAGTAAGTGGGGAAATTCCTAATTTAGGATAACACATTTAGTAAATTACTGGGTAAAATCCCAAGTTAGGATAACACGTAAGTGTTATTAACCTTATGAAATCACTAAGGAAGATCCTAACTTAGGATAACACGTAAGTGTTATAAACTTTATGTTCAAACTTTAGGATCTTAGCATATGTTCATAAATAATAGTGTTTCCAAGTCACTAAATCATGAAATGATCCCATTATTCACATCCCATAGTAAGATTTCGAACGTCCAAGCGAGGTGTAGAAACCTTAACTCGAGAGGTAATTAAATATTTAAATCTTAGAGGGGATTAAATACCCTTAATTGTAGGAGAGATGACCAGTCTCTGTTCATGATTGCTTGGATAATTGGCTATTGCAATCGTCAAGATCATAAAACTACGTATCTATCGGGATCCCTGAACGCTAAGATCCTACAATGTCAGGATCATCGAATGTTAGGATCCCTATGTGTCAGGATCGTTGGACGCTAGAATCCTTATGCATTAGGATCCTTGTCTTCCTGGGCATAGCAAACGTTAACTTGGGGTAGGAATTAGCTCGGCTAATTCCCCTCTGATGCTTAAGTTAGTATTGGTCCTCAAAGGAATAAAAAGAAATAGATGAAAATAGAAGGTAGAGAGAGTGTACCTTGAGTTCATTCGAAAATGATTGATATAACTTACATGAAGTATGCTTTTAGATGGATGACATTCCAGGATCTTGGCAAGATGTTACCCTCAAGGGTAGCTAGCCAATATGCCCTGTTTCCTGCTTTTGAATCAATGAGATATGGTCCTTCCCATTTAGGTGCCAACTTGGTATTTTGGAATGTTTTCCCAAGTACCATGTCGCCTACCTGGAACCTTCTGACTTTGATATTCTTGTTATATGCCTTAGTGATCCTTTTTTGATGAGCAAACAAGGTGGATATTGTCAAGATCCCTGAGTTCATCGACAGTGTCAAGATCCTAGGCTAGGATCTTATCGTTGTTCTCTTTATCTTGCAATTGATATCTTGTTGTTGGGATTACTACTTCAGTAGGGATCATGGCTTCTATTCCAAACACCAAAGACTATGGAGTTTGGCCAGTGACTAACTTTGAAGTGGTCCTATTTTCCCATAGAGTGAGAGGAAGTTCTTATGCCCATCTTCATTTCTTCTCATCTAACCTCTTCTATAGATTGTTGACAATGATCTTATTGTTGGATTCAACTTGACCATTAGCTTGATGATGAACAAGATTGGACATTATCATTTTAACCCCCCAACTCATATAAAAGTCTCTAGTCCTTTTGCTTATGAACAGGGATCCATTATCACATATAATCTCAACAGGGATCACGCACATGGTTAAGATATTTTGTTTGATAAATGATAACACTTCATTGTCTCATACTTGAACTAAGGCTTTGGCCTCTATGCTTTTCGATAAGTAATCCATCGTCACTTACATGAATACCTTTCCCCCAAGGGCCTTTAGTAACTTGCCAACTATATACATTCCCCATTTCATGAATGGCCAAGGGGAAACGATAGTATGTAACAGTTTTGCTGGTTGATGTAGGATATTGCTATGTCTTTGGCAAGAATCAAATTTTTGGGGATGCAAAAAAGCTTCCTTTTTCATTTTTGGCTATAGTATCCGGTCATTAATGCTTTGGATCATAAGGATATGCCCCCAGTATGGTTGCCGCAATCTCCTTCGTGTATATCTTTTAGGACTTCTGCTACTTCATGATCTTCTAAGCATCGAAGGTATAGACCTGCAATGGATTTGTTGTATTGTCTTCCTTGGATAATCACAAATCATGAGACCCTCATCTTGAATACTCTCTTACTTTCTTCTTCTCTTTGGATTGTGCCATTTTGGAGATGTTACACAATGGATGGATCCAAGATTTGGAGCGCTGTGGAAGATCCTGAATGTTGGGACCCTAGCAGTTAGGATCCTGAGGAAGTGGTTGAGGGTTAGGATCCTCAATTATTACCACGTTGGTTGTTTGGCCATGGTGATTGGGATCATATGATTTTTTGCAGGGATCTTTTATCGTTGGGATCAATATATGGGTTATAGGGATCCTGATTTCTGGTGGGATCCTAATGGAAGATCCTAGGTTGGCTAGTGCGTCTGCCTCAACATTTTCTTTTCTTGGAACTTAGCTTAGGCCGAAAGCTTCGAATTTAGATGTCAGATTTTTAAGGATTTGGAGGTATAGTGCTAGTATTTCACCTTTCGCTACATAGGATCCATTAAAATGATTAGTTAATAATAAGGAGTCAACGAATACCTGAAGATCCTTGGCCACCTGTAATCCCATGATCAATGCTTCGTATTCATCTTCGTTGTTGGTTGCATCAAATTCACAACTGACTGCTTAGGGTATGATGTCCCCCATGTGACGATTTTAGTATGATACATAGGCTTGTTCCTCTAAAGTTGGAGGATCATTCAATGAAGAGTGTCCATATTCCCATGCTTTTTGAGGATTTGGAGGTATAGTGCTAGTATTTCACCTTTTACTACATAGGATCCATTAAAATGATTAGTTAACAATAAGGAGTCAACGAATACCTGAAGATCCTTGGCCAACTATAATCTCATGATCAATGCTTCGTATTCAGCTTTGTTGTTGGTTGCATCGAATTCACAACTGACTGCCTGGGGTATGATGTCCCCCCTATGATGATTTTAGTACGATACATAGGTCTGTTCCTCTAAATTTTGAGGATCCTTCAGTGAAGAGTGTCCATCTTCCCATGCTTTCTTCTTTCTGGAGTTCCTTGCTTTCTAACTCTACTTCAGGTTATAGATCATCACTGAAATCAGCCACAAATACTGCTAGTGTTTGTGAATTTATTGTTGATCTTGGTTCATACTTGATGTCAGATGTGCTTAACTTCACGGACCACTTTTCCATCCTACCTGACATCTCTGGTTTTCACATAACACTCTTGATGGTGTAGATACTTCTCACATGTATGGTGTGTGTTTCAAAATAGTGTCTTAATTTGGTGGAAGCAATTACTAATTCAAATATTATTTTTTTCAAGATGGAAATACCTGGTCTCAGGATCTAGGAGACTTTTAATTACGTAGTATATGGGATGTTGATTCCCATTGAGATCATTGGCTAAAACTGCACTTACAATGTTATAGGATACTGGAATGTATATGAGGAGCGGTTCCCCATCTAGTGGTTTCATTAGCAAGGGTGTAGAACATAAATAATTTTTAAGTTCCTAAAAAGCATCTTCTTGATCTTTAGTCCACTCAAATCTTTTGTTCTTCTTCAAGATATCATAGGAAGGTCTACACCTTTCTGAGGATTTTGAGATGAACATGTTAAGTGTTGTTACTCTTCCTGTTAGTCTCTAAATATCCTTTGCCGGGGATGGGAATCTTAAATCGATGATGGGTTTTATTTTCTCCAAACATGCTTCTATTCCTCTTTTAATCACCATGTATCCAAGGAACTTGCCTGACTTCATTCCAAAGTGGCACTTGGAAGGGTTCAGCTTCATGTTATATTCGTCTAGTATGTTGAAGGTGTCTTCAAGATCCTTGAGGTGATCCTCATTTTTCTTTGATTTTACCACGATGTCATTGATATATACTTCCATGGTGTCTCCCAGTTTATCATTGAACATCCGGTTGACTAACCTTTGGTATGTTGCACCTGCATTTTTAAGACCGAAGGCCAAAACAGTATAGACGTATATACAGTTGGGGTAACGAATGTGGTATCCTCTTGGTCAGATGGTTCCATTTGAATTTGTTGGAACCCCGAGGATGCATCCATAAACATTAATAGTTTATGGCCATCTGTATCATCTATCATGGAGTCTATGTGTGGTAGGGGAAAGGATCCTTAGGACAAGCCTTATTTAGATCCGTATAGTTCACATATACTATCCATTTTCCATTCTTCTTCAGCATGACAACTAGTGATACCTGAGTGGAAATGGGAAAGGATTACTATGGACTTCGTGACTAAATTGCCAAAGACAGCAGACGGATTAGATGCTATCTGGGTAATTGTCGATAGATTAACAAAACCCGGTCATTTCCTGCCAATAAAAGAATCCTACAAGATGGAAAAGCTGACCCGAATCTATCTTAAGGAGGTTGCAAGACTTCTTGAGTGCCGATATCTATTATCTCGGATCGAGATAGCGGTTTTACTTCAAGATTCTAGCAATCTTTTCAAAGAGTAATGGGAACACAACTAGATATGAGCACTGCCTATCACCCATAGACGGATGGTCAGAGTGAACGTACCATCCAGACACTCGAGGATATGCTCCGAGATTCTGTGATTGACTTTGTAAAATCATGGGATGCCCATTTGCCTCTGATCTAATTCTCTTATAACAATACTTACCATACAAGCATCAAGGTTGGTCCCTTCGAGGCCCTTTATGGTTGTAAATGTAGATCGCCCCTATGTTGAGCCGAAGTGGGCGACACTCAACTAGCAAAAGGACAATCACCAGGAAGTGCTCTTATAGGGTCCGAAATCATTCGTGAGACAACCGAGAAGATAGTCCAGATCAAGGCTCGACTTCAGGCATCGCGAGATCGACAGAAGAGCTATGCTGACAAGCAGCGAAAGCCACTAGAATTTCAAGTCGGGGACCGCGTGCTATTAAAGGTCTCTCCATGGAAGGGGATGATTCGATTTGGAAAAAGAGTAAAATTGAACCCGCGGTACATTGGACCATTCGAGATTCTTGCCCGGATTGGTCCAGTGGCTTACAAGCTGTAGCTACCCGCCGAGCTTAGCAACGTACACCTAGTGTTCCACGTCTCAACTCTGAAAAAGTCTCTATCAGAAGAAACCCTTGTCATCCCTTTAGAAGAGATTTAGATAAACGAGAACCTCCTGTTCTTCGAAGAACCAGTCGAGATTATGGATAGGGAGGTGAAGCATACTAAGGAAAGTCGCATCCCGATCGTTCGATTGAGTGAAAAACGTGGACCGAAATTCACGTGGGAACGTGAAGACCAAATTAAGCAGAAGTATCCTCATTTATTCCTTCCTTTGCAAACCTATTTTTAAAAGAATTTCGGGACGAAATTCCCTCTAACGGGGGGATGATGTCACAACTGGCATTTTAGCTAGGAAAATTCTTTTCCTGTGTAACCATTCAACTATTGTAAAACTTATATTCTAAGTAAATCTCACTCAATTCATATTTAGATTCACCATTCATGTTCATCAATGAGTCTAAAAACCCTAAGAATCCCGGTTTAATTCCATATCGGACTAGGAGTTCCTTATTGGGCCTAATGGACCAATAAGCACCAAATACAACCTCATTGGACTTAAAAGCCCTAATTGGATCCAAATTGGACCCAATTCATAAATCTAAATCATTTTGGACCATTTGGGTCTAGAATGATTCATTCTAACCCTAATCGGCCTTATTGGGCCATAACTAATCCAATTAACCATTAGTGAGCCATAAGTCCATTCTTTTATCCTAATTGGGTCGTGAATGCTTCCAAGAGCCCAATGGGCAAAAGAATTTATGTTTAGGATCCAAATATCCTAACTAAAGTTAATGGGCCCAAGCTACTCTAACTCTTTCTTCTTGGCCCAAAATCTTGACCCGTGAATAAAAAAAAGGAAAGGAAGAGATTACGGGGGGGAGGGTTGACTTTGGAGTGCCACCTCCATTTTATACACCATATAACCATGCAAAGACCAATATGTATCCATCCTAGTGACTTCATCTCTCTCTCCCCACTCTTCTTCCTCTCGGCCGAAGCCTCAAACACACACACACACTCCACCAAATTCTCTCCATTCTCTCTAAGATCATCCATCTTCTTCCTCTAAAATTCTCAAGATTTAGCTTAGGTTTCAAGAGGATTTTCACAAGATGATCATCATTCTTGGTAAGTCTTTACACACTCAAGTTTTATAACTATATCTTTATTATAGATCACTCTTTTAAACAAAGTTTTTGGTGATCATACTCCTAGAAATCTTCTTAAGTTCGAGATCTACTTCAAGGTGTTGCTAGGACCAAAATCTTCTTCATTTCTTCTTCAAAACCGAAACATCAAAGCACAGGTGAGTTCATACCCCCTTGTTTTCGGTTTTCATATAATTTTTGGAGGGAGAATACAAGTAAAATGTGTAGATATATGTGTTATATGCATGTTTTGTGTGAATTCTTAGTTTATTTGGCTAAAATGTGTTATATCTTAGTGAATCTCGAAATTTTAAGTATTACGTAGCAAAGATCTAAGAATTACAACAGTATATATATATATATATATATATATATATATATATATATATACATATCATATTACCAAGCCAAAGAAGAACACATGTTTAAGATGAAAAAGAATTCAACAAAAATCTTGTTAAAGGTCAAAATTGTTAAGAAAACAAAAAATAAGAGTAAAAAGTGAAAATTTTGTTTTAAAGGGGGCCAAACAGGTCCTACATGTATAAGAAGGTATTTTTATGCTAAACATACTTTTCAAGGGTCAAAAATGCAAATTTAAGCTTATTGGGCCAAATTTTGGGCCTCGTGGCCTTTGGGCCCAATTTGCGAAAAAATGAAGTTTTCAGGTTTAAAAATGTTATTTTGGCAAAATTTTGAGTCATAAATGTAAATAAACCAAATTTAGAGATGAAAATATCATTTATTTTCAAATTTGACCAAAAATGTAAAGTTTTCCAAAACCGGGCTGAAAATGTAAACTTTTTCCAAGAAGGGGCTGAAAATGTAATTTTCTGCGAAACATGGTTTTAAATGTAAAAATATAACATTTTGGGTCAAAACTGTAAATTTACTAACATTTGGGACAAACTTGCAAACTTTTATAAATTATGGACTAAAGCGTCATTTTTACAAAACTTTGTACCTTAATTAGAGATTTGAGTATTATTGGCTAAGTATGTCATTTTTAAAAAATGAAAGCCTTTTATCATCAGTCTATTAAGCCTCAAACTAAAACAAACAACCGAATCAAAATAACGAACGAATTACGTCAAAAACTATTTATTGGGCCCAATTTTCACATTTCTTGGCCATTGGGCCCAATGTTTTTCATGACATGTTTATTGGGTCATGTGACCCATTTACATGTTAATTTGGGCCTAAGTATTGTGTTACATGTTATTGGGTTTTTGTGGCCCATTTACGTGTCTACTAGGCCTAAATTACCCTTTTGCATGTGGTTGGGCCTTTGTGGCCAAATTACATACTAATAGGGTTTGGAATGGAAATTTCTTATGTTAATAATCCGTAATGATACCCTTATGTAATCATTAAAATCCGTAAACTTATTCAAGTACCCTTCGAATACAAAAACATCTCACAAATACGTAAACATTGAACATAATACAAAAAGAGGTTAAGAATCTAGTGAGACTTGTCGGTTGGAACCACTGAGTGTACAATCGTAGTCTGTAGATTGTGTATAGATCTATACGGGGTGACCCCCCGCGCCTTAGCTGTACGCTACAACTAGACTAGGCTAGTCTAGGGCGACAACATCTTTAGCAAGACCGACATTTGGAAAATACCAAGACGGGCGACCTAGTCATTATCATGTATGGTTATAACAGCTCATATAGGGATTCGATACTAAAAGATTAACATTTTTGTTGATAAACTCTTTAATTGTGTTAATGCAAAACGACTTATTTAACGATACAAGAACTTAGATGTAATAATAAAACATAAAATATCGGATTTTCTGGGGGAAATTATTCATATACAATTATCATTTATTCAGAATACAACGAATCTAAACTACACTCTTACAAGTTTTATCCATTAAATTCACACATGCATTTATACTTGATTTTCACATCATTTTCAAAACATTTTACAGAAAATATCGGATTTTCTGGGTTTACGAAAGATACAGAGACTTTTACTCAAATATACTTATGAACTCACCAACATTATATATGTTGACCGTTTTCAAAATAACTTGTATTCTTAGGTAATCGTTAAGCTGGAAAATATGCAAGCGTGTATGGTTTTGTTTATGTAACGTCACTTATCGTACTTTGAACAATTAGAACTTATGTAATTTAACAATGTACTTGATGTGAACAATACTGGTTTTATTATGTAATGTTGGTGAAGAATGTGTTATGTTTCATGTATATTCATTGTGATGATCATTCAATTGTTAGTCACACGAGCCCCCGGACATTTCCGTCGTCTGGTTCAGGGGGGTGACATCATCAATCCTCGGGAGTGGGTAACGGTTCTTCACTGTTGCCTTGTTCAGTTCCCCATACTCTATACACATCCGATGGGACCCGTCCTTCTTCTTCACAAATAGGATCGGGGTTCCCCAAGGCGTACTGCTCAGCCTCATGAATCCTTTGTCTAATAGCTCCTGCAGCTGTGTAGACAACTTCTGCATCTTGGGAGGAGCCAACCGATATGGTGCATTGGTTATAGGAGCCGCACCAGGGACTAGGTCGATCGTGAACTCCACCTGTCTCTCCGGAGGTATCCCATGAAACTCCTCTAGAAATATGTCTGGGTACTCTCGCAACACTAGCACATCACTCACAGTCACCTTACCTGCCTCCCGGGTATCCATAACGTAGGCGACATACCCTGCGCAACCTTGCTGAAGGTAACACCTAGCCGTCGCTTCCGAACACATAGTTGGTCCACGCTGTAGTCTCTCGCCCTGAATCACCGACTCTCCCCCACTTGGGGTCCTGACACGCACCAACTGTTGCGCACAGCTGATCACCGCCCAATTAGGGCTTAGCCAATCCATGCCGATGATAACCTTGTTTCCATGCAACGGAATGGGAACCAAATCTACAAGGTAACGCGCGTCATACATCCTCAAAACGCAATCTATGAAAACCTCTGATGCCTGGACAGATCGATCATCAGCAATCTCGACCTCTAGAGGACACTCCAACATCCCCGAAGACTCAGAAAACCTCTTGCTAAGTGCAAGACAGACAAATGATCGGGTATCCCCCGATTCAAATAACACATGTACTGGAATTCCATTCACATGGAACGATCCTAAACAAAACACATAAACATAGCACATAAATATCATGAACGGCATGTAATAAGAGTTAGGGAGTAGAAAAAATACCCGTCAACATGTCTAGTGTGGCACACGCCTCCTAGACGGTCGGCTGGAAGGCTCGGCTCCTCACCATTGGAGCCTCTGTCTTGCCCTACCGGCCATCCGTGATCCGCAGGGTCTCTAGAGCTGGCGCCGCCACTGACGCTCCTGATGTAAGTCGAGGGCAGTTGGCCTTTTTATGGCCCCTCTGATTGTAATGAAAGCAAATCAGGACTGACTTCCGAATGGTAGGGGAAGGGGCTGTACAATCCTTGCTAAAGTGCCCAGTCTTGCCGCACTTGTAGCAGCCCGAGCCCCCCAGCTCTACAAACTCCCTCATGTGGCCTATCGCATTTCCCACAACGGCTCTGGCTCTGCTGGCTCTTCGACCTAGTGTCGGATCCCTTGGTTTTCTTCCCCGAAACCCCAGTAACCTGTCCAACCTCCTCCTTCCTTTTTCAGATGTGCTCTATGTCAATATCCCTTTCTCTCCCTAGCAATCATGTCCTCCAAAGTCGGGCATGCTAAGTATCTGACATGTTTTCGGATGTCAACTCTCAATATGTCATAGTACCGGGTCTTCCTCATCTCCTCGTCAGTAAGGCCCTATCCCTGAACATGGCGGTAATCTCCACCACTGTCTCAGTCGTCTGCCTCATATCCAGAAACTCTCGGGCCAGCTACTGAAGCTTAACAGCCGATGCAAACTCAACCCTAAACTTGGTCACAAAGTCTGACCAGGTCATAGCGTCAATAGATTAAGCTCCCAACGTATCACTGACCGCCTCCCACCAATCTCGAGCTCGGTCCCTCAAACATCCTGCAACATACCGGACCTTCGCCCCCTCACGGCAGAAGCTCGTCAACTGAGCAGACACCATTTCTGAAATCCACCTCCTGTCCATAATGGGGTCCTTCACCCCATGAAAGTCTGGTGCACCACATCCCCTGGAATCCTTGAAGGTGAGTGTGTGTGTCCCGATCTGGCCTGATGCCATGTCACTCCTGAACGCCCTGAGACGCTCCTCCATCAGCTCTATGATCCCTTCCTTGATCGACCCGAAAATCAGCGGGGTCACCTCAAGGATGCCTCTCGTAATCTCAGACGTGATGAGCTCGCGTAGTCCGTCCTCAACCGGCACGGAACCTGCCCCTGAGCCTGAACCTGATCCTGACCCCGATACTGAGCCTCCTACTCCGTGACGTGTCACCACCATTCAGAAACAAAACACATAAGCGTCAGGGTCATACATAACCTCGAGAGGTCTCAGACACTCTACAAGCTCCCTGGTTCTATCTTAGCCCTCCTTGACTTGAGTACAGATCCTCTACTTTCAGTAGTACGGGCCCATACTATCTTCCACATCTATGCGTACTTTCCTCAAGGATTGCCTTCGCTTCACCAACTCCCTTTCACTACTACTGACCGTTGCACCAATCTCATCCTAGGCTTACCCTAAGGTAACTCTTTGACCTACTCTCCGCCATCAGCTACATAAGAAATCATTACTACCTTTACCTAACTAACTAACGAATACCATTTGATACGACCTGGCTCCAAACCACTTGTCGTGAGTAGAACTTGTCAGCCCTTAAGCCTGAGAGGTCACACAAAGAAGAAACAAGTCAGCCGTTTTCTGGGAGGAGGTCCCGGAAAGACGCTCCGAATGTGAAGTTAGTATGTTGAAGGTTAGAGTGTGGAGGTTTATGACTGGAGAAGGAAAGACTTACTTTTTCGGGGACAAGGTGAGGCCCTTTTATAGTGGAGATCTTCCTTGGTCTGTACTAGAGACCGGTACCGCAATCTCGGCAGGATCCGTCGCTCTTATTGGGGAGTCCTGCTCCACATTCGTGTTCAGCCCGGTGATTGGTCCAGGTGATTGTGCTCTGTCTGGGCGTTTTTTCTCCTAGAGCCGTCGTTGCCAGGTTGTAGCTAAAAGACAATATTTTGGCGAGGGCGAGCCTTCTGTGCGGTCGCCTCGCGGGAGTCTAGGGTCGCTGAGTCGGCTCCCACCGGAGGCGCCTTGTCGTGGCTCGCCTGTCTCGGGTCCACTCTAAGGGGCGCATCATCAAGTCCCCCATTCAAGTGGTCATAGCGTATGCTCCCTAGTTGTGATGTTCTGGACTTAACTATTGGTACACGTGTCATTGTTTCACTCTTGTGTCACTTCATTTCCGGCAATCTGACGATTCAACGTACGCGCGGCGGTTACGTCATGTGTCGCTCTTCTTTTATTGCTCTTCAAACGGTTTTCTCTTGCATTTCTCACCCTGCCTTTTTACCCTCTTCTTTCTTTCCTCTCTATTTTCCGCCATAGATATCGCTCAAGGGTCAATCCCTAGTTCTTCTGAGTTTGTCGTACTTCAAGAGGCGTACGGTCTTACTCCGGCTGACAGGGTGGAGTTTCCTGTCTCTGACTCCTTGATTACTCGACCTCCCCCGGGAAGATGGGTATTTACCTGAAGAATTTCGACGCTGGTCTTCGTCTCCCATTGACCGACTTTTAAGAGGAGATACTCTACCGCCGTGGGTGTAGCGTGCGATGCCGACTCCCTGCGTTGTTCACAAGGTGGTGGCCTTCAAAATGATATATCGTGCTAATGGCATCATGCCCGATTACTTCGTTTTCAAGTACTTCTTCCGGTTTTCTGCCACCAATGACAAGTATACTTTCTCCGCCCGTCGGGGTGGCATAATCTTGTTATTGACAGTAAGCCTCCTAAGAATTGGCAAGACCGGTGGTTGTGGGTTAACCGGGAGTTGCTCGGCAGTGAGCATCCTCGGGCGGCGATGCCTTTGGACACTATTCCCAAGCTGTTTCCTCATAACCAAGCGACTTCATATCTCCTGTGTTCTCTTCAGGTGGATGTTGACGTGATGTCAGAGGTGATGCTTGCTGGTCTCGGAATGAGCCCTAGTTGGCGCTCCCGGGGGAGATGCCTGTGTTCTACACCATCTCAAAGGGTAAGTTGTTCTCACCTTTCTTTTTCTTTCTCCTTCTTCCTTTCTCCTTCTCTCCCCCCCCCCCCTTTTTCTTTTCTTTTTTTATATATATGTTTTGTTTAACAGGTGACGAGTGCTCTGTTTCTATGGATTCTGTACTATGGGGTCGCTACCAAATGAAGCTGGAGCACCGTGCGGTGCCTTTGTACAAGACTTTACCTCCCCCCCCCCCCCCCGATGCTTGTCCGTTGTTATCCCGGTATCCCCCCAGCCCATGGGTAGTTCGATCGCGTCGCAGAGCTACCCAGGTTCGCACACTATTGTTACTCCTGCGACTGCATCTCCTGGTCCTACTGGATTAGCCGCTAACGTCGTGGTGGATAGCAAGGTTGGGATAGTAACCAGCGCTCGCCGGATTGCCAGAAAAAGGAAAGCCGTGCAGGCGATGAGCGGACCAGCGCCTGAGGTTGCTTCAGGACCCGTTGGGTGGCGGGTGATGCAGTGTCGCGGTCTTATGCGCTTGTTATCTTCTCCCCCTTCCGATCCAAGGGATGTGTTGGTGATACTCGATGATGACGTTCAATAGTTTGAGGGTATT
Source organism: Lactuca serriola (assembly GCF_051521515.1). Taxonomy (NCBI): domain Eukaryota; kingdom Viridiplantae; phylum Streptophyta; class Magnoliopsida; order Asterales; family Asteraceae; genus Lactuca; species Lactuca serriola. The sequence continues at coordinate 45,591,291 of NC_136408.1, read as the reverse complement.
GAGAGGGTGTCTCATCAACCCCTTGTTCCGATTTCGGTGAGTGTTGGTGTTAATCCTCTGTCTCTAAGGAGTAGTCCGGAGCGATTGTTTCAGGGGTCTGCCCCTACTCTTCCTGTGTTAATCTCGGGATGGAGTTTGCGACCCGATTCTCGTTTGTCTATGCGCTCTGTTGCTTTAGATTTTACCCGCCATGCTCTGCCTCCAGCCACCCTGGATGACACGGATTCCATGAGCAATGTCGTTTTGGCCCACAACCTTGCATACGGCGATGCGTAGGCTATGACATAACTAGTTGTCGGGTCCCGTCATTTGCAACAGTTCGATGATTTGGAACGTGTACATTCTTCCCTGGTCGAGAGTGAAGCTAGCTTGAGGAGTATGGTGGCGAGGTTAAGTGCTATGGTTGTTCGGCCGGAGGATGAGAACAGGTTTTTAGTTTCAGGGAAGTCAGTGTTGGAGGATGTGCGTGGTGTTTTGGAGGGTCAAGTGGAATCTTTGACCCAGGAAAATGAAGTTTTGATGATTCAGAATGAGAGCTTGGAGTGAGATGTTGTTGATCGCGAGCGAGAGCTAGAGATGTTGAGGGCAGACCGTAGTTGGCTCCTTCAGGTGGGTCTTGTACGTGTGATGGACAAACTCCTTGAGCACCTTGAGTTCACTGGTCGCATTAGTCACATTCGTCATGCTGCTTTTGTTGCTGGCGAGGAGTCGTGTTGGACGAATTTGAAAGCCTAGGTTGATGCCAGGATGTACGATCCTTCGGCTAGCGACTCACGGTCTAGTCATTCTTCAGCCTTGGATGATGCTTTACTGGATTTTGCAACTATGGATTTTGCTGGTTTGCTTGGGTTAGGTCATTTGGAGGTTGATGGAGTGAGGGAAGTATGTACGTTTGATGATGGTGAGGAAGGTGTAGGTGAGTTAGGTGTAGGGATGGGTGGTGATGGTGTTTGAGGGAGGGTGGTGATGGTGCTGGCGGGAGTGGCGGTGATGATGTTGGTGGGAGTAACGGTAATGGTGCTGGTGAGGGTAGCGCTGATGGCGTTGGTGGAAATGATAGTAATGGTGTTGGTGGGAGTGGCGGTGATGGTGCTAGTAGGAGTGGTGGTGATGGTGCTGGTAGGAGTGGCGGTGATGGTGCTGATGAAGTTGTTTAGAGCTGCCCTTTCAGGGTGTGAAAAATTGTTACTGATGTTTCCTTTTTCTTTGTATCATGTTTTTTTAGGATGCCTTGTGGCCCCTAAGGCCTTTGTTATGGTTTGAAGTCTTTGTGAACAAATAATAGTTTGGCTTTGGTTGTTTTGCTATTTTGTTTATCTGATCATGCTTTATGTTGGGCTAACTTTATGTTAGACTTGTATATGTGTGTATGTATGATGCTCTTGGTCTTTTATGGGTTGCATCTAGGATTCACTAAGTATCCTTTACACTGTGTTTTGCTGGCATGCAGAATGTATCTATTGCATTACATACTAAAGAAAATGCATGTTTATTTATATAATTCTTACGTACAAGTGTTTCATATTTTGGTTCCCTACTGGACTGCTCTACACGTGTTTCATATTAGGGTTTTTACTTGTGAATCTATGATGGCTAGTGTAAACGTTATGGCCATATATCATTAAGATTCTATGGACTTAGAATGTATAATTTCGCCTTACTTCCTGTTCCTTCTTTGGTTGTGGGCTTAAGGCGGAGTCACTCATTCGACTGCCCTTGCAATCTTAATGATATACGACTAGTTTACACCAAGCGATTACAAACGAACTCGTAGGACTTATACTACAAATTCCATCATAAAATTTGTCGAAGCACTCATGGTGCTAGTACTCACTGGCCACAACATGAAACAGTCGTAGTAGTAGCAACAGGGATAAAACAGAGAGCTTAAAGACATACATAGAATGCACTATCATTCCAGAACAATCACTCCTTTAAATCGACTTAACTCTAGTTACAATAAGAAATTCCAAGTCGTCATTCAACATAAGGTGGATCGTTCCTCACCATAATCAATTTCTTATACTACGAAAAGTTTCCCGCATCTTTTCTCCAATTTCTTGAAGTCCCGACCAAAGTGCTAATTTCGGGACGAAATTCCCTCTAACGGGGGGATGAGGTGACAACCGTCAATTTTTGGCCAAGTCAAAGTCAACTAATGTCAACAAGTCAAATCGGTCAACTCATTTAACCCTCAAGAGCGTATAACGTTCGTAACAAGGCTTAACAGTGTGGAAGAACCTTGTGGTGCGAAGCCAAACACTCAAAAGGGTCACAAAAGAAGTCTCTCCAAATCTCTTTCACTCTAACTCTCCCAAATATCTCTCTGAATGAGAAATCTCTCCAAGAATGTCAAATCTCTCCAAGTATGTGAAATATCTCCCAAATATCTCTCTGAATAAGAAATCTCTCCAAGAATGTCAAATCTCTCCCAAATCTCTCCAAGTATGTGAAACATCTCTCAAATCTCTCTCTGTGTGAGAAATCTCTCCAAGAATGTCAAATCTCTCCCAAATTTCTCCAAGTATGTGAAATCTCTCCCAAATATCTCTCTGAATGAGAAATCTCTTCAAGAATGTCAAATCTCTCCAAGTATGTGAGATCTCTCCCAAATCTCTCTCTGTATGAGAAATCTCTCCAAGAATGTCAAATCTCTCCCAAATCTCTCCAAGTATGTGAAATCTCTCCCAAACCTCTCTCAAAATCTCTCTCAACTTTTTATAATCACTCGGGGCATCCCGACCTCGAATTTGGCAGAAACGGCTCAAAAACGGAAGTCTACGCAAAAAACGAACTTAAGGAGCCGAAACTCCTCTTAGGAACCGAAACCCCTCTCAAGGAACCGAAACCCTCTCAAGGAACCAAAACCTCTTAGGATCCGAACTTCATAAGAACCGAACCTCCCTTAAGGAACCGAAACACTAAGAAGCCTCCTGGACCGAACTTCACTTTCGCTTCTTACAAGAATGACCCTCGGTTTTGACAAGAATGCAGCCTTCAGTCCCTAGCAGCCTGCGAGACCCTTCGGTTCCTATGCTCAGCCTCGCCTCGCCTTCGGTTCTAAGCTCCTAAGGAGCCGAACCTTTGCACCCTCGGTCCAGAACTTCAGATTTCAACACTTTTTACCCGGTTTTCAATATTTTGAGCATTTTAAGCCCGTTTTTTTTATCATTTTAACGCGGGATTTTCACCCAAAATTATATTTTAACATATAAGACCCCATATTTATTAAATAATCATGTTTTTTGGGATAAATCTTATCCAAGAAGAGTGGGTGAAGTACAAGAGGTGGAGTCTTGACTTTTCTTTGATTTATGACACAAGCAACCACCACACCCACTCCATGACTAACCCACACACCTCCCCACCATACCTTGTCACTTCCTTGTACTTTTTCCCTCTCTCACAAGTTATTCTCACGTTCTTAGAGCTGGACACTCATCCTCTCTCCTCATTCTCACTCACTTGCTCTCATTTCACCAAAGATCAAACACAACTTTTCTCTCTAATTTCTCCCTCAATTTTGGGATTACAAGGCTGATCATCAAGCTTTCTTACACTCTTGGTAAGTATAATTCATCCACCTTGTGATAATTACACTTCATTCTACTCCAATCATAGATTGCTTACACAAAGTCCATCACATTGGTGTTAGAATCTAAAATCTTCAAGGCAATCTTCTTAGTGTTCTTGAGTTGAACACTCCTTTTTCTTCAACATCCATCCACTGAAATCACACAAGGTGAGTTCATACCCCTAAATTTTAATGTTTTCTTATGTTTTAAGGGGGGGGGGGGGGAATACAAGTTAAATCACCAAGAACACAACTAAACTTTTTCAACAGCTTTCATCAAGAAAGTTTAGCTCCATTCACGGACTGTTTTGGTCAACTTAAGCATTTTAGTTTTCAAAACCGTATTAGATTCAAATATTTTAGGTTTATACCTTTAAAATGACTACTTGCACATCTCCTTACGATTTTTCTATGATTTATGGTGATTTTTACAAAACAGTCTATCATTTCAAGAACAAATCCGGACCAGTATGTTAATATGGATATTTTCACACAAGTTAGAGAGCACTAAAAATCATAATAAAATTTATGAACAAACTAGACTCATTTTCCAAACTCTCAGAATTTACGGATTCAGATTTGGACCTTTAATGAGTTTTCTATGAATTTTCTAAAAACAGAATAGAAGTGGTAATATTAGAAAAATGTTTTCAATTTCATTTGCACCTTGTAACTTGTTGAGCAAGGTGTGTACCTTCATGTGATGATATGTGATTGCCATATATGTCATTTTATCTTGTTATGTAGACATACATCAGAAAACAAATGGATTCTTACCTTCATAAGTATGGTAAATATATAAATGGTATTATAAGGTTATATCCATTGAAATACGAACATTGGTAAACTATGACAAGTATAGTTTATGCTCACTACCCCAACAATTATTTGATAAACTATAATAGGTATAGTTTTTGATTCATTTACATAATAAACACATTACTAAAGGTATTACATATACAAAAGGGTTACTACCACTACGAATAATTATGATAAACTATAATAAGTATAGTTAAGTCTATTATACCCCCACAAACAAATACGCTAGTTATAATCGATACAGTTAGGGCGTATATACATTACAAACAATGTGATAAACTATAATAGGTGTAGTTTATATTTCATCCACACTACGAACTTATAACAGGAAGGGATTCACTATCACCATCACTTTTGATAAGCTATGATATGCATAGTTCATGTTCACTACCACTATCACTATTTGATGAACTGTGATATGTATAGTTTATGTTCACCATCACCATCACATTTGATAAACTATAATATGCATAGTTCATGTTCACTACCACTATCACTATCCGATGAACTATGATATGTATAGTTTATGTTCACTGCCACTATTACTATTTCGTACACTACACTAGGACTTGGTCTCGATCTTTGGTTTTAAGACTAAATTCTATCTAGAATTGTTAGTTTTCAGCTATAGTTTCTAAGTGTATATGCTAGAGTTATATAGAATCTAGTCGTGATTGACTTAGAATTGGTGGGTCCGCCTTATTTCATGTTCCTTGTTTGGTTGTGGGCCTAGGGCAGACCCATTACATTCGACGTTTTATCTAACTTAAATTTTATATAACTTATATATACTTGGAGATTATAGAAGGAAACTATAGAGAATTCTAGGATGCACTATTTCATAACATAGAAACTTTCAATTGACTCTTTAAGGAAAATATCGGATTTTCTGGAACAACTTAATTGCTTTTACAAGGAAAAAAGTTTACTTCTCAATTAAAACTCTTATGAACTCACCAACCTTTGTGTTGACACTTTTTCAAACAACTTGTATTCTCAGGAAATCGCTAAACAGGTAATCATCCGCTTTCGAGGACGGGGCGCTAAGGCGTTAAATTCAAAACTTATTTTGTCATCATGATGTAATTGATTTTGAAACATGTAAACTTACTCTATGATGTAACTCTTTCAATTATATTGATGATGGTTGTGTTTGCTTTCTTCACTATTATATTCGTTGTTATGATACTATACATGAAGTCATCCACCCCCGGACGTTTCCGCCGTTCTGGTTTGGAGGTGTGACAATGCACTTGAGCCACGGGGCCATATGGCCCTTCTTATAAAGCGTCCCTTTTATCATTGTGTACTATGGGGCTCATATCCTCATCTTCTGAGCCTCTGCGTGGTCGTCGGGAAGTATACCATGTTGTAGATAGTCTATGATGCGCGTCATCCAGTTGGGTTGTGATATTGATAGGGAATTGACCTGCTGCTCGTCGATACTCCTTTCTTTCAGTACTTCCATAAATACTTCCTTTGAGATGTCTCTGAAGCATGTTGACGCCAGTTTGCTGAGAGCATCTGCTCTCCTATTATTTCCCCTTGAAATTTTTTTTTATCTCAAAGCTCTTTAGGGTACTCGTGATTTGTTGTACTACTTTGACATATTTCTCCATTCTTTTTTCTTTTGTTTTGAACTCCCCTGATACTTGGTTAGCCGCCAAGCACGAGTCGGTCATGGCTGTGACTCTTTCCACCCCCATTGTTACCGTTAATTTGAGGCCGACCAAGAGGGCTTCATATTCTACCTCGTTGTTGGAAGTGTGAAAATCAAAGCGCAGGGCACATGTGAGTTCTTCTCCCGCTGGGCTAGTTAGGATCAGCCTTGCACCTGATCCTTCTTTGTTGGAGGCCCCATCTGTGTGAAGGGTCCACCGTTGGTTGGCCTCTTTCTCCGAGCACACTTGGTTGTCTGCCTTGGTTGCTTCCTGCTAGAGTTCTCCTAGGAGTTTGAGCAGGAAATCCGCTAGGGATTTCCCTTTGATGCTTGCTCTAGGGTTGTAGGTGATGTCGTGCTCTCCTAGCTCTATGGCCCATTTCGCAAGTCTTCTTGACGTCTCTGACTTTAGGAGTATTTGTTTGATCAGGATGCGAGTATTTGCTGTTAAAAAGAAGATGACATTGTTGGTGTGGCGCATGATGTTAGGAATTGTTAGTTTCGTGGTCGTAATGCAACGCTCGTGCTAAACACGGTGTTGTGTGTGTATAGGTTATTCGCGGGAGGTGTGACGGCTGTGATTTGGGTGCCATGAGGGGCAACGATGTTGAAGAATGGAAGTGGTGTGGTGAATATTGGCTGGTTTTGGGGTAAGGTAGTATATGTAATGGTGGTGATAGGAGTTAAGGGCAAATATTGTGGCGTAGCCGTTGCAACGTGTGGCGGCGGGCCGCCGGGAGCTGGTATGGCTTCAAGGTTTGGCGACGGGTCCCCTGATGATGATGGCGCTTCGAGGATTGGCGGTTGCTCTCTGGGGAGTGAGACGACTAGGGTGTGGACTGTCTCTAGCGATCCCATTGGGTGTATCAGACTGTGTGGTGGCTCCGATGGTTCTCCGGTTGGTTTCTCCGCCATGGTTGGTTGCACGAGGGGATAAAGAGCGATGGGTTTGCGTATATGTTGTCAAAAAAATGGATGGCGCCAAATTATGCGACCTGGATCCGAACCACTTTTCTTGAGTAGAATTTCCAGTCCTTAAGCCTGAGAGGTCACACAAAGAAGAAACACGTTAGCCGTTTTCTGGGAGGAGGTCCCGGAAAGACGCTCTAACGGTCAAGTTAGTATGTTGAAGGTTAGAGTGCGGAGGTATATGACTGGAGAAGGAAAGACTTACTTTGTCGGGGCCAAGGTGAGGCCCTTTTATAGTGAAGATCTTCCTCGGCCCGTACTAGAGACTAGTACCGCAATCCCGACAGGATTCGTCGCTCTTATTGGGGAGTCCTACTCCACATTCGTGTTCAGCCCAGTGATTGGTCCAGGCGATCGTGCACTGTCTGGGCGTTTTGTCGCCTGCAGCCGTCGTCGCCAGGCTGTAGCTAAAAGACAATATTTTGGCGAGGGTGAGCCTTCTATGCGGTCGCCTCGCGAGAGTCTGGGGTCACTGAGTCGGATCCCACCGGAGGCGCCTCGTCGAGGCTCGCCTGTCACCGGCCTGCATTAAGGGGCGCGTCATCACCATTACATATCACGAAGACCAGGTAATTCTTCGAATGAGAGGTCCCACCCTACAACGGTTGGACTCAAAAAAGAGCTGCGAAATAGGGTTAGACCTAACCTTCTGAAATTATTTAGTCCTCGCAATATGTAACTTAACATATTCGTTTACTAGTTAGTTAAAGATAACTAGAACTTCTAAAAGCACAAAGCAAGCAGCATTCGGGCATTGAGTAACCAAACCAAGCATATCCTATTCAGGCTATCATATCACTGACTAATCAGTTCTAGCATGTAATTCAGTAAGCACATATAGCAGGCACATAAGGCATCTTCCTAGATCCTTAGCCATAATCTACCATGTAGTTCTCATACACATACAAAAGGCATATAAGGCATCCTTCCTAGATCCTTAGCCCTAATCTAGCATGCACTTCTCATAATCATATCATATATAATAACAAACATATATGGGTATCTTGGGGAAAACTTACTTGAGCTCGGCTGATTGCACGCATCACACACCTTGTTCTTTCTCAAAACTCATTATTTTAATTTTTAGAAAAACTATTTTCCTGTAAAAAAAAGTCTTTCAAACCCTTAATATGAGTCTAGACACCCCCGAAGGTGTGTCCAAATCCCTCAAACCAAAGCTCTGATAATATCCCAAAATTCTAGACCAAAAATTTCATTTTTTATATAATGATTCATCAAACAATTTATAGAAAACATCATCAAGTTATTTCATTTCATAAAATCTGTTGATCATATATTTCAAAAGCATGTCATAAGATAGTAACAATGTCAGAGTACAATCCCAAGAATCTCATATGCGGAAAATCGTGTGTGTGATGTGTTACTACCTTGTCGGCTCCTTTCCCTTCGAAGAAGAAGGACTTGAAACAAAAACTGAAACTCGTAAGCACAAAGCTTAGTGAGTCCCTCATCATACCACATACCATACAATAACATACTGCCAGGAATATCTGGGTGCCCGACCAACCCTGCTGAGCATATATGGGTGCTCAACCTACCCTCGTCAGGAATACCGGGGTGCCCGACCTACCCCTTGTAAAGCATATTTAGGTGCTCGACCTACCCTGCCAGAAATATCTAGGTGCCCGACCTACCCTCCGGTTTATTTCAACCAGCAACGGGAACTATTTCACCCCGACCACTACCACGTAATAACATATCATAACATATTGTGAGGCATATCTGGGTGCCTGACCTACCCTGGTGGCTTGTCTCAACCGGTTTCGAGGACTAGTCCCCTTCCTATCACTATCACATAATATCATAGCATACTAGCACAAATAGCATAACAGATAGTGGCATACCAGAAAATTATCACAAAGAAAATCATCTCTACTATAATCAACTACTAGTGGCTGGTATTGGTGCCTTCGACCCACTTCTATTGGAAGCTAACTAACCTCAATTTCGTGAAGTAGTTGAGCTGTCCTCGACTTCGGGATCAACTCCTCTCAAACTCCTACACATAACAATCTCCTTTAATTACTCTTTCATACCCAATAACCCCTTTAAGGGTCAACTCTGGTCAATGGTCAAAGTCAAAGTCAACATCCTGGTCAAAGTCAACATCCTGGTTGACTCAACTCGCCGAGTTGGTCCATCAACTCATCGAGTTCCATAATCCATAAAACCCTGAAATATCGATCCCACTTGTCGACTCCTTTCATGAACTTGTCATGTTCCCCTTCATACAAGTCGGGACATTTCGCTTGCAACTCGCCGAGTTCATCCTTGCACTCGTCGAGTTCCTCTTCATATAAGTTTGGAAATTTTGCTTACAACTCATCGAGTTCATCCTTGAACTCGTCAAGTTCTTCAATCTTCAAACCCAAAATCAAGTCCAACTCGCTGAGTCATCACCTAGACTCAACGAGTTTGCTACGTAACAAAAAAGGCTAGGGGACCACGATCCAACTCGCCAAGTTGTATGAACAACTCGTCGAGTCCCCTATCGTCTAAACCTATTCAGTCGTTTCCAGTCGGGTGTAAAGCTTCCAAACCGTAGATCTGGTTCACTAGGGCCGATATATCACGTAAAGTTTCTAACTTTACATCCATGCATGGGTTATTTAGCTCAAAAAGCCTCAAAAAGGGGTTCACAAGTTGCATGGGACTCCCATGGCCATAAAGTTGGTGTGACATCCCCAAAATCACGGCCATAAAAGACCGATTTTGTTTATGCTTTGTTTAAAAATCAGAGTAACATTTTAAATAAAAGTGTTGCGGAATTATTCCAAAACAAAATATGATAAAGATTTATCAAAAGCATTTCCATAGAAATGTATTTCATTAAAAGACTTGGGATGTCATGTTCGTACAGATCAAAAGCATAAACAGTAAAATATAAGCCTTACTACATTATTTCATATCTACAGGTCTATATCCGTAATCCCTTATCCAAAACATCTCATCTATGCTCATGCGCCACTACCTGTAATACAAGAAACTGAGTGGGTCAGGCTTGGGAGCCTGGTGAGCACATAGGGTTTTCAACCCACAATAAATATTTTTATTAATTTCATCAATCAACAATAACCCGATTACCCGTTCCCGTTATCCTCACTTTACGTCCCTAAACACGTATCATAAGGGACCTAGCCTAAGGATCATCATCGGGACGGACACTACTGCTAAGGGGATTCCTCAGCAATAAATTTCCTAAAGGCAACCATGTGGGGGATGGAGTACACCGGTGAACACATCGTTCACAAACACCTACAGGTTGCGAGCCTGCTAGTGTTCCACTGGACTGTCTAGAAGACTCAGTGGTCGTCATCCATACTCCGCTAGATGACAGAATCAACAACATCAACATCGAGGCCTCTCGTCATTTTATCACACATCACCTATTACATATACACATGTTTTACCCCAACATTTTTGTAGATATAAAATACATATACAGTTCAAATCATTGAAAACATGTATAACAATGTTCATTCAGCATAGATAGCAAGTATTCAGATAATATGCACACATAGCACGTAGTTTATATAAAATACTTCATATCTATGTGTAAGCTGAAAGTAACTATGCACTCACCTGAAAGGTGGTGACTCAGCACTCGAACAGGGCTTCGATACTCTCAAAACAGTTTTCCTTCGATAAAACCTAGTATCGATACCACTAGGGTTTAATCTAACGGTAACCGCGACAAATTAATAGTTTGACTATTATTATTATTATATAAGTGTTAAATAACACTCAATATAACTCATAATAATAGCCCAAATAATTATTTTAAGGACCTAATAACATTCCTATAATTATTTGAAAGCTATATTAAAAAATTGCGTAAGCGTAGCTCACTTACAGCGAATTTTATCGAAAACCGGAACTTAATTGGAGCAGCGTTTCGAAACCGAAAGACTCCTTTTTCTCGGGACTTCGGGAGCCTCGGGGCTTCCTTAGGGTGTTAGGGGATTTATGTAAGGCTTAGGGGTGTTTAGAGCACTTAGAGAGAGAAAGTTTTTAGAGAGAGAGTGAGTTTTAGTGCAAGAAAAATGGCTGCCTTCGGCCCCCTTTTATAGGCTGTGAGGCCTCGGTACGCTGGGTCTACCTCGGACCTACGCTGGGCATAGTGGCTCGGATAAGATCAGCAGGTGGCATTCTCCGAAGGGTGCGACGTGGCTCAAGCTGGACCGTAGGAGGCTGAAGTACACGAGGCGTTCCGTCCTCACACGCGGCGCGTAAGGAGAACGTTGGGCGTCCGAGAGGTGACGTGTCGGCCATCCGAAGTGAGCCGTGATCAGCAAGCGACGGTCAGGATCTTACCACGTCATTGTTCTAGCATCAGATTTTGCAATTTCACTTTCCAACTTTAAAAATTCGTAACTTTCGTGTACAAGCTCTGTTTTCGATGTTCTTTATATCCACGCGAAGGTGGGAACGTACTCTACAACTTTCGTTTAGACTCCGTCGGCTAATTTTGACTCGATTTTAAATTTTATATTATTAACAGGCCGGGACAGGATTGGTCCGTTAAATTCTCATAACTTCTTCATCCGACGTCCGTTTTCGCCCATCTTTTTCTCGTTATGCTACTCTTAACGAGATCTTCGATTCTCGTTCAAGCCGGGTCGGCTAAAAACTGCTCGATCTAAGATTCGAATTTCGGGTTGTACATTGCTAATCCGAAACTTCGAAAAATCATAACTTCTTCATACGAAGTCAGATTTGGGCGTGCTTTTTATCGATGTTCTTAGTTTAACATATTCTACGACTTTCGTTTAGATCGCTAAGGATAAATCTCGTTCCATCATAAATTCACTATTCACGCTTCCCGGTATCGTGCCGGTTCTGTCGCGAAACTTCGACGGGTCTTCTTCGTTATAACTCGTATTTCAGCGGTCGTTATATCCCCGGAATCCTTGTTTCGACCACTACAACTTTGTATAAAGATATAGGACTTATCTCACACTTTAATTTTGACGCTTATTTTTATTCTTTATTAATTATACATTTATAGTTAAATAATAAGCACATAAATATACATAATTCACATAATACTCAAATATTTCATTTTTATTATCTCAAAAAGAGTTACAATAGTTGACCTAGACTATTACATTGACAAATATGCTTAACCCTGAAACCCGGGCGTTATAGTTGGCACCTTTGTGCCATGGAGCCCCTTAAAGTCTCTAGATATGAAGTCATGACACCAAAACATGTATACATACATGAATGGTTCCAAAATATGCTCCTTAAATCCCTAAACTACTACATAAAGAGATCTAGTAAATGAATATTCAAGGTATAGACTTTATACCTCAATAAGGCTGCTTCGACAACGAAATCTCTGGATCCAAGGCTTCCTCCTTCAACTAAGCACTTCTAGCTTCCACTCCTTCAAGAAAATACCAAAAAATCACTCTCTTTTCACTCACACACACTCAAAAGGCTCAACATCATGAATTAGGGTTTTGCTGGACTGAAGGAGACGAAGAGAGAGGCCACAATGAAGTATTAAGGTTCTTAAATAGGGTGCAAACCCTGAGGATTAGGGTTTCATTCTCGCACCTCTACTCATCGAGTTGAGGCTTCTTAACTCGTCAAGTAGACTTCAAGTCCCGCATCCCAAAATTTTTTTTCTACTCGACGAGTTTGGAGCTCCAACTTGTCGAGTCCCTTTTGCAATAATATATAATTCTTATTAAAATACATACCAGGAACCGGGCGTTATAACCAGATTGAATTGATGTGTTCAATTAGTAGTCTGAATCTAGTTGTCATAAATCAGAAATCGGGAAACAAAATCTTGGACTAAGAGATTGATTGTGATTGTTGTCTCACGTCCATACGATATCTTGCAGAGCGAAGCAATATTTGATCACTTATCTTATGACCAATGTCTGATCGGATCAGAGTTTAATAGTTGCTTTGGAAATCACACTTTATTTTTAATTTAGAAGTTATACATGTAATTTAGTTTTAGACTTATCCAAGTGGGAGATTGTTGGATTAGGTGTCTAAGCCAATAACTAAATTAGTATAATCTTAAATTATTAGAAAAGTTCCTTTTGGGTATCCCTCATAACCTGAAATAGCTAGAAATGATATTAGGAGAGAGAGCGAGGGGGGAGGGATATGATTTGTTTATATATTATGTGATTAATATATTAATTGGAAATAGATAATTTGTATGTTAATTTATTATGTAATTAATAAATTAACATGAGATCAGTTGTTATGTAAGTGATTTGTTAATTTATATGATTAATAAATTAATAAGAAATTAATTAGAATTAATTAATTATTAAGCAGAATTAATCTGGAATTAATTTGGGATTGATTGAAATTAATTAAAGGTGCAAGGGGTGAATTATAATTGTTCAATAGTTGAACAATTGAAGCAATTATAGAACCATCTAAGAGGTGGACGGTTTTGGAGCCTCCTTAGGGTTTCCAAAATTCTCTTGGATGTAGATTAAGAAAGGATTTGATTTGGGATTAAATCTATTATTTAACCATTCTGATCTTGCTTTGTCCCTAAGTTACCTAAACTAAAAATAGGACCCCTTAGGGCCTCAATTTCGTTCATTCTCTTCCCATAAGGCTTAGGAACAAAAATGATCTATCTCTCTCTCTCTCTCTCTCTTCTCTCTCTCCTCTTCATTCTAGGGTTTCTAGGGTTTTAGGTGTGAGCCATCAGATGCATGGGATTTCTAGTGCTTGCTTTTCAAGTTTTTCAAGAAGGAGATTGAAGTGATTTGTTTACTACAATAGATCAAAGGTGTATAACCCTAATTATTCTATTAGATTATACTAGGTATTTGATGTAACCCAAAAATCATTACAAGGCTGATTGAGTCGAGATCTTGTATGTGTGCTTAGTTGCCACTAACGAGTCCTGATTTGATTCATGTTACACTCATAAATGAGATTGTTAGAGTCGCCCAAGGACTTATGTCCTGGGAGAGGCCTCCGAAGGTCAAGTTAGTATCGATACGAAACGAGGTCGGGTCCTTTGAGTGGAAGGAACCCGACTATATGTAGAGAGAGAGAGTTGTAACCTTGTAACGACCCAAATTTCCAAATAAAATTTTCATTTTTAATTAATAAAACATCCCCATAAAATGTGCAATATCAATGACAATTGTTTTCAAATCCATAACATCAACATTTTATTTCAAATATCAGAGTGTCCCATAAAATTAAATGTCGGAGAGTGCATGTCGCGCCATCAAGCCTTGCCCTTGCCCTTAGGCTCAGAAGTACTTGAAATAATCAACAAATAGTAAGCTAATGCTTAGTGAGTTCCCAGAGCATACCCCACACAGTCCACGTAATCACATATACCATATTAACTATAAAAGATACATAAACCACATAAGCCATGCATACAACATATAGGGATGTCGTGGGCTCCTCCCATGGTCTTACTCCAGGATGCCATAGGCTCCCCACATGGTCTTACACCTAAGTTCCACGAGCTCCCCCCATGGTCTTAAATAGGAAATCCATGGGCTCCCCCACATGGTCTTACATCTAAGTGCCATGGGCTCCACCCCATGATCTTTAATAGGAAAGCCTTGGGCTCTCCACATGGTCTGGCATCTAAATGCCATGGGCTCCCCCATGGTCTTTCATACAAGTATACCACATATACAACTAGCATACCTCCTAGCATATAACCAACTAACATGCCACATAACGCTACATCAACTAGTGTACCACATATCATAAAATGGATCGACCTTGGTGCCTTAGACCCATTGGTATGGTGAGGAGACTCACCTCTAAAAAATGATGAACTGAGAAGATAAGATCAGATAAGTCCCAACGCGCAACTCCAATTCAACTGCCTACAATCATTATGTGACTGGTTTTGTCAAAATCACGAAACACCAAAAATATCCTCAAAGTCAAACTTGGTCAACCTTGGGCAAAGTCATGGTCAACAGTCAAGGTCAACAGTCCATGTTGACCCAACTCGTCGAGTGCATCTAGCAACTTGTCGAGTTTCTTCAGTGTTCAGAAAACCGGGGAAAACCCTAACCAACTCGCCAAGTTATCTCATCAACTCGCCGAGTTACTCGTCAAACCGAAAATGGGAAAAACCTGATCTAACTCGTCGAGTTATCTTATCAACTCACCGAGTTTACTCTGCAGACCGAAAACGGGAAAACCCGCTCCAACTCACCGAGTCGCCAGGGCAACTCGTTGAGTTTTCCTTTGTCTTAACATAATCAGTCCTTCCAGTAAAATCCAAATCTCCAAACTACAGATCTCGTCCCTTCAGATTGAAATACCACGTAAAGTTGCAAACTTTACATGCATGCAAGGCCTCAAAAGGCTAAAGCACTAAAACTAAGTTTCATACAATGTTTAGGGCATGGAAAAGGTCCTAGACTAGGTAAAGGGAGCAACTTTATGTCCATGAAGACCTATAGGTGTCTAGATCTAGAACCATATCCTCATGACAAGTCCAAATCTGAGTATGGCACCATTTTGCACCAAAAGTGACCATATACTTTCATAAAATGAGATCTAAGAAAATAGAGATGAAGGCATCAAATTTTTACCTCCAAATCAATGCTAACACCAGGTAGATGCCAGATCTAAAGCCCTCTCCTCACTTCAATCTCTTCAATATTGAAGTTTCCTTCCAAAAAGCTCAAGATTCACTCTCCGAAGCTCACACACACTCAAGAAGGCACTAAAGCGCAACTAGGGTTTCTCTCTAGACAGTTAGGACAATGAGGGAGGCCACAAATGAACCATAAGTTCCTTAAATAGGGTACAAACCCCTTAAAATCAGGATTTTCCTTTACAGTGTCTACTCGTTGAGTTGGGGCCTTCCAAATCATCGAGTAGACCCTAAGTCTCGCATCTAATATCAATCTCTACTCGTCGAGTTGGGCTCCCCAACTCGTCGAGTCCTAGTTCAAAACCCTAAAATATTGAAAATTAAATGATACTTGGAACAAGAATTACAAATATCCCCCACTTCAACTAGACTTCGTCCTCGAAGTCCACTAACGCAAACAATTCCGAGTAATGATCTTGCATCTCCTCTTCCGGCTCCAATGTCCATTCGAAGCCTCTTCGTTGCTGCCATTTCACCTTCACTAACTTCACTTATTTTGTTACAAAGAACCTTGGTCTTTCTATCTAGAATCGCAACGAGCCTTTCAATGTAGTTCAGGCTCTCATCCACCTGAATGTCGTCTAGAGAAACAACCGCGGCCTCATCTGTGACACACTTCCGAAGCTGGGACACGTGGAAGGTGTTGTGTATCTGGATAAGCTCGTCCGGCAGGTCCAAACGATAGGTCACCTTGCCCACACGAGCAATATTCCTAAATGGTTCAATATATCGGGGCACTAGCTTGCCCTTCTTCCGAAACCTAATGACACCCTTCCATGGTGACACTTTCAGCAAGACGAAATCCCCCACCTGAAACTCAAGATCCGATTGGTGCCAGCCAACATATCTTTTCTAACGACTCTGTGCAACTCATATCATGTCACACACCTGCTGAATCAACTCAGTAGTCTTGAGCACAACCTCGGTGCTCTCCATGACTAGGTGCCCTACCTCACCCCAACAAACAGGAGTCCTAAACCTCCGACCATACAACATCTCAAACGGTGGTCGGTCGATACCCGCATGATAACTATTGCTATATAAAAACTATGCTACTGGGAGGTGTGTATCCAAACTCCCTTCGAAATCCAATACACATGCCCAAAGCATATCCTCCAGTGTCTGGATCGTCCTCTCACTTTGGCCATCTGTCTGGGGGTGGTAAGTCGTGCTGAAAAGTAACCGAGTGTCTAGTTCCTTGTGGAACTTCCTCCAGAATTTAGATGTAAATCAAACATCCCGGTCCTAGACTACTAACACTGGCACCCCGTACCTAGCTACCTGTAACACTCGTGTTTCTAGCCTAGGCATTTATATTGAGTTGATAGTCTAGGTTAACCTTTGTAACTCATTTTGAAGAAATGAAAAGGAGTTATGTGAATATTATGTGAATTATGTGTTTTATGCTTAATTATTAGGGCTTAATTAATTAAGAATAAAAATAAGCGTCAAAATTAAAGTGTGAGATAAGCCCGATATCTTTACATAAAGTTGTAGTGGTCGAAACAAGGATTTCGGGGATATAAAGAATACCAAAATCCGAGTTATAACGAAGAAGTTATGACATGTCGAAGTTTCGCGACAAAACTGGCACGGTGTTGAATGTCGTAAAAAGTGAGTTTTTGATAAACTACTTTTTAGCCTTAGTAATATAAACGAAAGTTGTAGTATTCGTTAAACCGAGAAGTTCGATAAAAACGAACGCCCAAATCTGACTTCGTATGAGGAAGTTATGATTTTTCGAAGTTTCAGTGTAGCAGTAGACAGCTAAAAACTCGAATTTTAGATCGAGCGATTTTTAGCCGACACAACCTAAACGAGAATTGAAGGTCTCGTCATTAGGAGCACAACGGTAAAAAGTCTGACGAAAACGGCCGTTGGATGAAGAAGTTATGAATTTTTAACGGATTTCCTGATCCGGTCTGTTAAAAATAATAATATAAAATTTAAAGTCAAAATTAGCCAATGAAGTCTAAACGGAAGTTGTAGATCTTAATTTTAGCTACGCGTGCATATAAAGAACGTCAAAAACGGATCTCGTATATATGCGAAAGTTATGAATTTTAGAAGATTTTGGCACAAAATTCAAAAATTTCGCATAAATAGGCTTCACCCGGAAGTGCCACGTGTCCTCACTTCGCATGTGGCACGTATCCGGAACCTGCTGATTCACCGAAGCCACCTGGCGAGGCGTGTCATTTCCTTCCGAGTCTGAGCTGCGGTCCAATCCGCTGACTACACGTAGAAGCCTCGGTGGCGAGCCTCGCATCCGACGCGTATGTAGTGACTCATAAGTCCGAACCCTTGCAGGCGCCACGAACCCCCTACTTCGGACCCTAGACCTCGGTCCAATCACAAGCCGCCAGAGAGCCCTTCACACGCGTAGCCCTCGTGCGAGACACCCCTTCTGCGAGCCTTCTCAGCCGTCGGATCAGAAGACTCCTGACCGTCCGATCAGAAGCTTTCCCCTATAAATAGGAGGGTGCGAGACCTCCCGGGTATTTTTGGAATTTTGCCATATTTAGCCCCTAAACCCATATTTTCTTCATATTAACATCCCGCAAAGCCCCGGTATCGATTGTAAAGCCCGGAATACCCCACGAAGTGCCTGAGAAGCCCGGAAAATTTATCTTTTCGGTTTCGAAGCCCGACTTTTACAAAGCCCGGTTTCTCAATAAAACTCCCGGTTTTATTAGAAACGATCGTTTTAGGAAACGAATTGCTGCCCGATTATCATCAAATCAAGTGAGTGTATAGTCACTTTCATTTTACACATAGATATGAAGTATTTACCTTATAATACGTGCTATGTGTAAATATATTAATTATTTATTTGAGGTGATTGTTGTGTTGATGTTTTATACAAGTTTTAAACTGTATAAGTATTTTTATCTACAAATATGTTGGGTAGAACATGGGTAGATTGTGATGTGTGATAAAATAAAATTGATGAGAGGCCTCGATGTGTTTTGATATCCAGTCATCTAGCGGAGTTTGGATGACGACCACGGACTTTCTAGACAGTCCAGTGGGAAACATTAGGAGGTCCGCAACCTGTAGGTGTTAATGAACTAAGAGTGTTCATTCGTTGTACTCCATCCCCCTCATGGTTGCCTTTAGGACATGTATGGCTAAGGAAACCCCTTTGCAGTAGTTTCCATCCCGATGATATTCTTTAGGCTAGGTCCCTTGTGACATGTGTTTAGGGACATAAAGTGAGGATAACGGGAACGGGTAATCAGGGTTATTGTTGATTGATGAACTTAGTAAGTTTATTATTATTGTGGGTTGAAAACCCTATATGCTCACCAGGCTCCCAAGCCTGACCCACTCAGCTTTTTATGTTACAGGTAGTGGACCCCGAGCATAGTCGGAGGTCAACGAGAGATTTTTGGATTATAGGCCAGTAGTTGTAAATAACTGTTGAAAGGCTTATAATGTCTTGTTTATGCTTTTGGATCTGTATCGGAACATAACATCCTGAGGTTTTGATATATATATATATGGAAAACATATACCTTCTTAATGAAGGGTTTTGATAAACTTTTATCATATTTTGTTTGGGGACCAATTCCGCAACATCTTTTAAAAAAGATTTCTCTGATTTTATTTTAAAAAGCATAAATTAAATCGGTCTTTTCTGGCCCAGAAATTAGGGGATGTCACAGTTGGTATCAGAGCATTAGTTTAAGCGAACTAAGAAATTGTAGAATTTCTAAGACTTGAGCTTAGAATGCTAAGTGATGATTGTGAGATGAGTGTCTACCATATTTTAGACACGAGCACTAGTTTATTTTAGGGAAGATGCCTAAAATGCCCTTATGTGCTAAATGCTATGTGTTTGCCATGTGTGCCATTATTTGTTCGGATCTATGGTCTGTTGCCGGCCGGATCTGGAAACCTTATGTGTGTAGGATTCTAAGCGTATGATTACGAGATTAGAACTAACACGTAAACGTTTCGGAGTGATAAGGGAATTGACATGTCTAACAAGGATAAAGACCTAAATTCGCCTTATTCGTTATATAGATTGTAATGGCCATAACTCGTAGTGGAGCTGCAAATGCAAACGGAAACAGGGATCAACAGCCTCAACCTCAAGTAGTTGAGCAAGTACCTGTTGTAGGAGCTGCACCTGAGCCAATGACGATGGCTGGGGTACAAGCAATGATGCAAATGATGTTAGATCGCCAAATGGAGGAGACAAGTCGATTACTACAACAACATAGGGAAGAGACTACGATGCCCGTTGAACAGCCCGTATTGAATGAAGGGCAATCAGTAGGAGGGAACTACAGTGGGACTCTTGGTCAAGCCAACCCACCGATAGTTAGACAAAACAACTAGGATGGAGGAGTTGATGGACGCGGATGCAAATACAAAGATTTCATGGCATCCAAACCGCCGTGTCTATCTGGGAGTCCGACACCGATAGAAGTCATGAATTGGATCTCCGAAATGGAGACGATGTTTGAAAGTTGCGAGTGCAACAACAAACAAAAGACCGCACTTGCAATTCCCTTGTTAAAGTCTGGTGTGTTGAGCTGGTGGAAGTTACTAGCTGATTCGATGCCCAAGGGTGAAGCTAGTAAGATGTCTTGGGAAGAATTTGTGGTCCAACTGAAATTGCAGTACTGCTCTGAGCAGGATCTTCTGGAACTCAACAATGAGTTTCAGAATTTAAAGAAAGGAAAGATGAGCGTTACTGAATACGCAGCTAGTTTTATGGAAAATATGAAGCTAGTTCCTCATCTAGTTCAACTGAACTCTCTAAGGTCAACAAGTTTGCCCTCGGATTACCAGCGGACTTTGGTCCGATGGTTAAGCAAGCAACCACTTTGAAAGCCGCCATATGGGCTGCTAAGAATGTCGAGGTTCAGATCAAGGAGAAGGGTCTGGAGAGGGCAGAAGTTGGTGAAAAGAGAAAATTTGAAGGAACTTTGAGTTCCAACAAGAAAAGCAAATTTTCTAAGTCCAAGAAGTTTGGAGGAGGAAGAGGTGAAGTGAAATGGTGTGAGAAGTGCAAGAGAAAGCACTCTGGGAGATGTAGTGAGGAGGTGACTTGCTTCAAATGTGGAAAGACTGGGCATTATGCCAACGTGTGTCCGTCCGACAAGAGGGTATGTTTTGAGTGCCATGAAGTAGGGCATGTTCTTAAAGACTGTCCAAAGAGGAAGGATGCCGCAAAGCCCAATCTACCACCAAAGCCGAAGGCGAGAGCCTTTCAGATGACACTTGAAGCTGCAAAAGAAGAAGTCGATGTCGCTTCAGGTACCTTTCTCGTAAACGAACTGCCTGCCCAAATTTTGTTTGATTCTGGAGCCAATTACTCCTTTATATCGCATGAATTTGGTAGAAAGCTAGCTTTGCCTGTAGATAGGCTAGTTAATGCCTTATTAGTCGAGATTGCTAGTGGCAAGTTTGTACCTGTTAGCCATCGTATGAAAAACATCCTCATTGACCTGGATGGGAATAAGTTCGAAGAGGAATTATTGCCTATCGAGTTAAATGGATTCGACATAGTTTTAGGAATGGATTGGCTTAGCGCCAATGATGTAGAAATACTATGTAGAAAGAAGATAGTAAAAGTAAACCCGCCAGGGAAAGAGTCATTTATGGTGTACGGAGACAAACGCAGAGTAAACTCTGGAATCATTTCCCTAATGAAAGCCAGAAAGTGTTTGGCCAAGGGATGTACATCATATCTAGCGTTCGTGATCGATGCCAAGATGGAAAAGAAGGAGGTGCAGAATATTCCGGTGGTGTGTGATTATCCGGAAGTCTTTCCCGAAGATCTTCCCGGATTGCCCCCTGATCGACAAGTAGAATTTCGTATCGACTTGTTACCAGGAACGACGCCGATAGCGAAAGCACCTTATCGATTAGCGCCAACCGAAATGAAAGAACTTATGACACAACTTCAGGAGTTATTGGACAAAGGTTTCATTGTACCTAGTTCATCACCCTGGGGAGCCCCTATATTATTTGTAAAGAAGAAAGACCGAAGCATGAGAATGTGCATCGACTACAGAGAGCTGAACAAAGTGACGATAAAGAACAAGTACCCATTGCCAAGGATCGATGACTTGTTCGACCAGTTGCAGGGTTCGAGCTATTTCTCGAAGATCGATCTTAGGTCGGGATACCATCAACTAAAGGTGAAAGAGCAGGATATCGAAAAGACTGGTTTTAGAACGAGATATGGACACTATGAATTTTTGGTTATGTCGTTCGGACTAACCAATGCCCCAGCAGCTTTCATGGATTTGATGAATAGGGTTTGTAAACCATTCTTAGATAAATCCGTGATAGTATTCATAGATGATATCTTGATTTATTCGAAAAGCAAGCAGGAGCATGAAAAGCATCTGCGTGAAGTGCTAGAAGTCCTGAAAAAGGAGAAGCTGTATGCAAAGTTCTCCAAGTGTGAATTTTGGATTCAAGAAGTCCAATTTTTAGGTCATGTGGTTAACCAAGAAGGAATAATGGTTGACCCAGCAAAGATTGAAGCTGTAATGAAGTGGGAACAACCAAAAAGTCCTACGGAGATTCGAAGCATTTTAGGATTAGCTGGATATTACCGAAGGTTTATCCAAGGCTTTTCTTCGATTGCTACTCCATTAACAGCTTTGACCCACAAAGGAGCCACTTATGCTTGGAATGAGAAGCATAAGGAAGCCTTTCAGAAGTTGAAGAAGAGATTATGTGAAGCACCAATTCTTTCATTGTCTGAAGGAGTTGATGACTTTGCAGTTTATAGCGATGCATCCGGAGTTGGGTTAGGTTGTGTTCTGACCCAAAGGGATAAAGTGATCGCGTATGCATCGAGGCAATTGAAGGAACATGAAAAGAACTACCCCACTCATGATTTGGAGTTGGCAGCGGTAGTATTTGCCTTGAAGATATGGAAGCATTATCTTTATGGCACCAAGTGTAAACTTTTCACTGATCATAAGAGTCTCCAATATCTCTTTAATCAGAAGGAATTGAATATGAGGCAACGACGCTGGCTAGAGTTACTCAAGGACTACGACTGTGAGATGCTTTACCACCCTGGTAAAGCAAATGTTGTTGCCGATGCTCTCAGTCGGAAGGTAAACCTTGAAAAGAAAAGGCCAAGAGCGTTGAGAATTGAAGTTGTCTCGACAATTGTGGAAAGTATAAAGAAAGATCAAGAGGAAGCTTTAGAGAAAAATGACCGAAAAGGAAGAACGTTTAGGCAAAACGTTAGTGTTCGGTACAAACAACCAAGGGTTGAAGGTATTTCAAGATAGAATTTGGGTACCTAAGACGGGCGGAATAAGAGATCTTCTGATGGAAGAAGCTCACAAGACCATGTACTCGATTCATCCCGGCAGTACGAAAATGTATAGGGATCTAAAACCCTATTATTGGTGGCCGACGATGAAGCTCGATGTTGCTAAGTATGTGGCCGAGTGTGTAAATTGTGCTAGGGTTAAGGCACAACATCAGAAACCGTATGGGAGTTTAGAACCTTTACCCGTACCCATGGGTAAATGGGAAGACATCACCATGGATTTTGTGACTAAACTGCCTAGAACAAGGAACGGTCACGACATGATTTGGGTGGTCGTTGATCGCTTCACTAAGAGTGCGCATTTCATAGCAGCCAAAGAGAAGTCGTTTATGGATAAACTTGCGAATTCTTATGTGAACGAAATTGTGAGGCTTCATGGTGTTCCGTTAACGATTGTGTCCGATCGTGACAGCCGTTTTACCTCAAGGTTTTGGAGGAGTCTACAAGAGGAATTGGGTACCAAGTTGTGTTTGAGTACAGCTTACCATCCGCAAACCGATGGTCAGAGCGAGCGAACGATTCAAACATTGGAGGATATGCTGAGAGCATGTACCCTAGAATTCCAAGGTAACTGGGATGAACACTTACCTTTAGTAGAATTCTCCTATAATAATAGTTTCCACTCAAGCATTAAGATGGCACCTTATCACGCTTTGTATGGGGAGAAGTGTCGAACGCCATCATGTTGGCTGGAAGCTGGGGAAAAGCAGTTTATGGGACCTGAAATAGTCCATGAGACTGCTGAAAAGTTGAAAGTGATAAGGGAAAGGATGTTAGCTGCTCAAGATCGACAAAAGAGTTATGCTGACAAGAAAAGACAACTGATATCCTTCGATGTTGGAGATTCGGTTTTACTTAAAGTCTTGCCGTGGAAGGGACTTATAAGATTAGGTAAGAGAGGGAAGTTGAGTCCAAGGTTTATTGGACCATTTAAAGTTCTTCAGAGAATCGGGAATCAAGCTTACAAGCTAGAGTTACCGGAAGAACTAGAGGGTATTCATAACACCTTTCATGTGTGTTATTTGAGAAAGTTCACAGGAGATGTGCCCGACATAATTCCGATTTCCGAGTTAAGGTTGGATGAAAACAAGAGGTTGATCGAAGAACCTGAGGCAATCGTTGACCGTAAGACTATGAAGTTACGACGCAAGATGGTCGATTTAGTGCTTGTGCGCTGGAAACATACGAATGGACCAAATCTCACTTGGGAAACGGAGAGTGACATGATGAGTCGCTACCCGCAGTTGTTTGGTGATATGTGATTCCGGGGATGGAATCATCCTAAGGGGGAGAGAATTATAACACTCGTGTTTCTAGCCTAGGCATTTATATTGAGTTAATAGTCTAGGTTAACCTTTGTAACTCATTTTGAAGAAATGAAAAGGAGTTATGTGAATATTATGTGAATTATGTGTTTTATGCTTAATTATTAGGGCTTAATTAATTAAGAATAAAAATAAGCGTCAAAATTAAAGTGTGAGATAAGCCCTATATCTTTACATAAAGTTGTAGTGGTCGAAACAAGGATTTCGGGGATATAAAGAATACCAAAATCCGAGTTATAACAAAGAAGTTATGACCTGTCGAAGTTTCGTGACAAAACCGGCACGGTGCTGAATGTCGTAAAAAGTGAGTTTTTGATAAACTACTTTTTAGCCTTAGTAATATAAACGAAAGTTTTAGTATTCGTTAAACCGAGAAGTTCGATAAAAAGAACGCCCAAATCTGACTTCGTATGAGGAAGTTATGATTTTTCGAAGTTTCAGCGTAGCAGTAGACAGCTAAAAACTCGAATTTTAGATCGAGCAATTTTTAGCCGACACAACCTAAACGAGAATTGAAGGTCTCATCATTAGGAGCACAACGGTAAAAAGTTTGACGAAAACGGACGTCGGATGAAGAAGTTATGAATTTTTAACGGATTTCCTGTCCCGGTCTGTTAAAAATAATAATATAAAATTTAAAGTCAAAATTAGCCGACGAAGTCTAAACGGAAGTTGTAGATCTTAATTTTAGCTACGCGTGAATATAAAGAACGTCAAAAACGGGGCTCGTATGCGAAAGTTATGAATTTTAGAAGATTTTGGCACAAAATTCGAGAAATTTCGCATAAATAGGCTTCACCCGGAAGTGCCACGTGTCCTCGCTTCGCATGTGCCACGTATCCGGAACCTGCTGAGTCACCGAAGCCACCTGGCGAGGCGTGTCATTTCCTTCCGAGTCCGAGCTGCGGTCCAATCCGCTGACTACACGTAGAAGCCTCGGTGGCGAGCCTCGCATCCGACGCGTGTGTAGTGACTCATGAGTCCGAACCCTCGCAGGCGCCACGAACCCCCTACTTCGGACCCTAGACCTCGGTCCAATCACAAGCCGCCAGAGAGCCCTTCACACGCGCAGCCCTCGTGCGAGACACCCCCTCTGCGAGCCTTCTCAGCCGTCGGATCAGAAGACTCCTGACCGTCCGATCAGAAGCTTTCCCCTATAAATAGGAGGGTGCGAGACCTCCCGGGTATTTTTGGAATTTTGCCATATTTAGCCCCTAAACCCATATTTTCTTCATATTAACATCCCGCAAAGCCCCGATATCGATTGTAAAGCCCGGAATACCCCACGAAGTGCCTGAGAAGCCCGGAAAATTTATCTTTTCGATTTCGAAGCCCGACTTTTACAAAGCCCGGTTTCTCAATAAAACTCCCGGTTTTATTAGAAACGATCGTTTTAGGAAACGAATTGCTGCCCGATTATCATCAAATCAAGTGAGTGTATAGTCACTTTCATTTTACACATAGATATGAAGTATTTACCTTATAATACGTGCTATGTGTAAATATATTAATTATTTATTTGAGGTGATTGTTGTGTTGATGTTTTATACAAGTTTTAAACTGTATAAGTATTTTTATCTACAAATATGTTGGGTAGAACATGGGTAGATTGTGATGTGTGATAAAATAAAATTGATGAGAGGCCTCGATGTGTTTTGATATCCAGTCATCTAGCGGAGTTTGGATGACGACCACGGACTTTCTAGATAGTCCAGTGGGAAACATTAGCAGGTCTGCAACCTGTAGGTGTTAATGAACTAAGAGTGTTCATTCGCTGTACTCCATCCCCCTCATGGTTGCCTTTAGGACATGTATGGCTGAGGAAACCCCTTTGCAGTAGTGTCCATCCCGATGATATTCTTTAGGCTAGGTCCCTTGTGACAAGTGTTTAGGGACATAAAGTGAGGATAACGGGAACGGGTAATCAGGGTTATTATTGATTGATAAACTTAGTAAGTTTATTATTATTGTGGGTTGAAAACCCTATATGCTCACCAGGCTCCCAAGCCTGACCCACTCAGCTTTTTATGTTACAGGTAGTGGACCCCGAGCATAGTCGGAGGACAACGAGAGATTTTTGGATTATAGGCCAGTAGTTGTAAATAATTGTTGAAAGGCTTATAATGTCTTGTTTATGCTTTTGGATCTGTATCGGAACATGACATCCCGAGGTTTTGATATATATATGGAAAACATATACCTTCTTAATGAAGGGTTTTGATAAACTTTTATCATATTTTGTTTGGGGACCAATTTCGCAACATCTTTTAAAAAAGATTTCTCTGATTTTATTTTAAAAAGCATAAATTAAATCGGTCTTTTCTGGCTGAGAAATTAGGGGATGTCACACTACCACCTCTCACACGTAAATATCCGCTAATTTCTCAGCAATGATGCTCTCGGAGATCGAAATAAAGTGGACACTCTTTTTCAGTCTATCCACAATAACCCATATGGCATCTACACCCCTTGCCGTCCTTGGTAACTTTGTGATGAAGTCCATAGTGATCTCTTCCCATTTCCACATCGGAATGGGTAATGGTTGAACCTTGTCGTGAGGTCTTTGATGCTCGGCCTTGACCTTGCTGCAAGTCAAGCACTGCTCCATGAACCATGCAATATCCCGCTTCATGCAGGGCCACCAATAACTCAACCTCAGATCCCTGTACATCTTTGTGGACCTCGAGTGAATTGAGAACTTAGATTTATGTGCCTCCTCCAAAATCTTCTGCCTTACACCCCTAGTTACCGGTACCCACACCTTGCCACAATGTGTCAGAAAACCTCAACTATCCCGAACAAACAAGGGATACTGACCCCAAATCCGCTCTATCTTCCCATTCTATTTCTTCACACCCTCCACCTGAGCTTTCTTAATCATATCCATCAATGGAGAGATCACCGTCTTCCTCAAACAAGTGTTCCCGATCGGTACACGTGCCGCTTTGCAGCTCAAAGCATCGACCACCACATTGGCCATCCCTGGATGGTACAAGATCACACAATCGTAATCTATCAGTGCATCCAACCACCTCCTCTTCGCATGTTCATGTTCTGCTGATCCATCAAATACTTCAAATATTTATGATCAGTGAAGATGGAGCATCGAACTCCTGTTGGGTTTTAGTTCAAAATAGTTCCATAAACTTGATAAATATGGCAATAGAAGACTTGAATTTTGAAATAACATAAACATTTTATACCCACCAAGTATCTTCTTGCAAGTTATAGAAAGATTAAAACGCAACCAAAGAATACGTGAAGAAATAACAACCTTTGTAGTTCTTTGGGTCCTCTGGGGAGGCTTGGAAGTTGATAAAGAATA
Organism: Lactuca serriola; assembly: GCF_051521515.1. Lineage (NCBI taxonomy): Eukaryota > Viridiplantae > Streptophyta > Magnoliopsida > Asterales > Asteraceae > Lactuca > Lactuca serriola. Next base: position 45,563,648 of record NC_136408.1, on the reverse strand, counting down.
TGGAAACATCGAGACACCAACAATGACTGAACTTGATGTAGATGCTAGTCCAGAAACTATTAATCACTTAAGCTTGAATTTCATTACCAAAGTATGAACTTCAAGAGAGTACAAATGTAAGTAATCTCCAAGTCTTTAAAGCAAAACTAGAGAGAATGAGTGGGAGAGAAGAGTTTTGGCCACTTGCAAGAAGTGAAGGCTAAGAAATCTTAGCCAAATGCAAGCCTCTTATTTATATGCAAAAAGTGAAGGTATTCAACATTAGTCCTTATCACTTTAAGCAAACTTGTCCCCAATGTCATAAGCATGTCTCCCATGCCCTTAAAGCATGATTAAACAAGTCACACACTTCTTCTTTTTATGCAAATCTCGAAAATTGCATAAAGAAGACGATTTTGTTTATATTTTATAAACTCAAAGTTTATAAGATATAAACTTAGTCTTTTCCTAAAATACAAAAAGCTTAACTAGTCCAAAATGTTGTACATGACTTAATAAGTCATACCATATGATATATTATGTTACTTGCTAATGAAAATTATTATTTCCATGAAATAAATAATTTCCAATTTAATTATAAGAGTTTTATTGAATATTTATTAAAATCAATTTCTAATAAATAATCAATTGTTTCAAGTTGTTGTTAGTGTGACCCATTAGTATCATATGTTATTTTGCAATATCACTTTAATATGACTCTTGAGCATACTAGATCTTTCAATCTCCCACTTGTACATGACTCATATTAGACTGATATAAATAGTAGTGAACATCTAGCAACATTTCACTGCCCCTTAGACCATACGACTGTTTGTGCCATTCTGTCAACACCAAATTCCCAAAAATCTCAAAGCTACAATTGGCGTATAAGGTAAGTTTATCAGTTATCCCTTTGCTATAGACATCATGTTGAACATGAGATACGGATCGCAATCAATCTCATTGGTTGTTCAACTTTTGGTAAGGCGCCTTAGACGTCTAGCTCTCAACACATAAGAGTAACAAATCCCATCTTGACTACATAAGCCTCTTGCATAGTTCACACCATACCTGAAAACGGCTTTTTATAACTGCATGTTTATGGAACAACATTTGACCATATCAAGCATAGTACTCCTTACACTTAAGTCCCACTATGTATCTCAGGTGTTTAGGATACAAAAATAGTACCTTTAATCAAGTATCATTCACGATAGCGATCCATGAAATGATCTTGATGCGAGTTAGTTCAATACTAGTTATCTGACAAGTACCTATGAAACTTGGTTACAACCACTTGCCTACTTTCATCTAGCGGGAGTCAACCAATCCAATTCATATTATTCTTACTTCATAATTTTTCCCACAATTATAACCAACTATGAACCTTTAGAATAATAACATTATTCATGGATTAAACATGTTAATATAGAACACAACAAGTATTAATGTGATAACTGTATCCCAATATATCATAACATTATCTAATAGTTGTTATAATGTACCAATATCCAAATACTAAATCCAAATCAAAAACCCATTTCTAGAATAATAAAGTCTTATAGCTGAAGTGCGACCATTCATACTTAGCTCAAAAGAATGACTTTATTAATGGTTTTGTCAAAATTTAATTTGTGTGAATTCTGTGAATACTATCATCTCCATACTTAACTTTACTCTAGGTATAGTTAAATATCTTGGAGAGTATGATTGGTGTTTTTTCATGACATAGAGTTTCTTAGCTTGATTAAGTATACTCTCGAAGTCATAAAGGTTTCTATGTGATCCTCGAATGGCAGAAATCAACATAGTTTTCAATGATCTCATTCATCCAATCATATTTGAATTCAACTTCTAAAGTAGTGTATTCTTATTTTATAGTAGATTGTGTCATTATGTTTTGCTTGGACGTCATTCCAACAAAACTTACCTTTCATGCCATAATGAAGTCAAAATCCAATCATAATTCATAATTATTTATATCTGTTTAGAAATTAGGTGTAACTCTTTACATAAAGATCATTTCTAAACTGATTGTCTCATATACATTCTCTTAGTTCTTATAAAGTACTCTTAGAATGTTTTCTTAGTCATCAAGAGCCTTAACCATGTATTCAATTAACATCCTATTACATGCTTACAACATGATCAAATACCATGTCCTATGTGTAATATGGCATAAATGATGAATTCATTTACCAAGAAAATAAAATATAAATCAATTCATCTAGTTCAAGCCTATGAGTTATGTACTTTTGAGGCTAGCTCAAAATGAAGCCATATGACAATGCCAAGAATTCTTCAAAAGAATATTGTGCCTTGATCCCTTTCAAAATACTTCTGTGACATCCCCATTTTTACGGCCAGAAAAGACCGAGTTTGTTTATGCTTTATAAAAATCAGAGTATCTCTTTTAATAAAAATGTTGCGGAATTTGTTCCCAGAAAAACATGATAATCACGTTATCAAAGAATTTCTACAGAAACATATTTTTATTCCCTTTTAAAACATTTGGGATGTCATCGTCAATACATAAACATAAGCATAAACAGAACTTACATTCATTTACTCTAGTGATCTACATCTCTTTTAAATCTCTCAGTGTAATGTGACTTCATATCAACACCTGTGATATAAATAAACTGAGTGGGTCAGGTTGGGAAACCTGGTGAGTACATAGGGTTTTCAACCCACAATAATATAATTATTATGTTTAAACAATCAAACAATCAACCCAATTACCCATCCCCATTATCTTCTTTATTCTTAAGGATCTACCCTAAGAATCAACTATTTCTCATTCATTCATTCCTAAGGATCATCCTAAGGAAACAACATGAAGTCCATTGTTGCCAATGACACATTGGTCAAGCACAGCTGCTAATCTTGTCACTTAGGCGCAGCTTCCAGAATTGGGACATTTTCCATGAGGCGCTTCTGCCAGTATTGACCTTTAAACGCTACTGTCATGGTCATAAGGCTCCCTATTAGGCGCAGCTGCTGATACTGTCCTTAGAGCGCAGCTGCTAAGACGTTTACCGTAGATCTAAAACATCTACGGGTTGTGGCGCAGCTGCCAGTGCTCATCTATAGGGTACTAGGTCCACTGCTGCCAATGTATACCTATAGGGCACTAGGTCCATGCTACTAATGTTCCTCTATTTCAGCTTTTATCCCTCATCATTCATCTACCCATGTTTTACCCAACATATTTTGTAGATATAAAATACTTTATATAGTTTACATCATTTAAAACATGTATAAAAATCTTTCACCAGCATAGACAACAAGTATTCAGACAATATGCACACATAGCACGTAATTTATAATAAAATACTTCATATCTATGTGTAAGATGAAAGGGACCATGCACTCACCTGAAAGGTGGTGACTCAACACTCGGACAGCGCTTCGATACTCTTAAAACAATTTCCTTCGATAAAACCTAGTATCAATACCACTAGGGTTTAATCTAACGATAACCGCGACAAACTAATAGTTTGACTATTATTATTATTATATAAGCGTTAAATAACACTCAATATAACTCATAATAATAGCCCAAATACTCATTATAAGTTCCTAATAATGTTACTATATTAAAACATAAGCTATACTAAAGATAGGGTAGGCATAGCTCACTTACAGCGGGGTTTTCTCGAAAATCGGGCTTCGCTGGAGCAGAGTTTCCGAGCCGAAAGACCCTTTTTCTCGGGACTCCGGGAGCCTCGGGGCTTCCTTCGGGTGCTAGGGGGTTTACCTAGGCTTTAGGGAGGGTTTAGGGGGCTAGAGAGAGACTCTAGAGAGAGAAAGAATGGTTTGGAAAGGTGTGAGAATGAATGGAACCCGACACCTCTATTTATAGAGTGAAATCCTGAAGGACTCGCCGATTCGGTTCACTAACTCGCTGAGTCAGTGCCACGTGTCATCACCTGATGGCTTTCCTTGGGGAGAAAGCCTTGGCCCATATTCAGCCACGTCACCCTTTTTTCAGCAGCACCCTGCTGACTTCTAAACCCTGTAACTTTCGCATATGAGCTCCGTTTTTGACATTCTTTCTTTCCACGCGTAGGTAAAAACAATATCTACAACTTTCATTTAGACACCATCGGCTAATTCTCGACCGATCTCAAATTTAACAGTAGGAGACGTTTAGATTGTTAAATGGCCGCGAAGAATTCGTAACTCCTTCATACGAACTCCGTTTTCATCCATCTTTTTACTGTTGAGTTCCTATTAATGAGATATTAAACTCTCATTTAGGTCGCGTAAGCCAAAAACCGCTCGAACTAAAATTCGAGTTTCGGGTCGTGCTCTGCTAAGCCGAATCTTAGAAAAATCAGAATTTCTTCATACGAAGTCAGATTTGGGCGTTCTTTTTATGGATTTTCTCGGTTTAACATATTCTATGACTTTTGTTTGGGTCGCTAAGGCTAAATCTCACTCTATCGTAAATTCACTATTTACGCTTCCCGGTGTCGTGTCGGTTTTACCGTAAAACTTCGACGGGCCATAACTCCTTCGTTATAACTCGGATTTCGGCGTTCTTTATATGTACGGAAACCTTGAGAGATATTCTATAAATTGGTTAATACTATTTATTATAAATAATCTTTTGCCGAAAAGTCGTTTTCGACACTTATTGCCTCTAAATTGAATAGCCCGGATCTACGGGCGTTACAATTATCTCCGCTTTAGGATGATTACGTCCCAGAATCATCAACGAAACATGGCTCACATGATGACGCCATACGTTATCTCTTCATCCTAATTAATAACCTTAACTTTGATGTTTCTTCAAATGAGTATCTAACTCTAAGACTTCCTAACCACAGGCGGTGCCCGATCTAGGACCCGCTCTCTATCTCATGTTAGACTTCCAATCATGACCTTCGTGTCACAACCTCATTCTTTATTAGAGACTCCTTCTTCTTCTTAACAAACTTAGGACAAGTTAATTTGATTACTACAATTGACCGATGTGTCATATTCTAATGACCTATCATCGTATGTAGCAACGCTTAGACTGAGGTCTCATAGAGTCAAATTCCGGAATGGAATATGCCTTCCTTCATGGTCTAATGTGATGTAATCACATGTAGCATTTCTAGCTACCAACTTCTTTAATAACGAGCGCGATACTTCTATGGATCGCTTTGATTTCAATCATTTGGGTTAAGTCTGACGCTACATCAAACTTGGTTCTCTGAACCACGTAACCTACTCATCGTAGTTGGACTCAATGTGATATGACCACTAGGGTCAGAATAACAATCGTCTTCTTAGTCATTTACCGAAACGATGGTAACGACATTCTTGAATAAAACGAAATTAGTTATTGGCTTCTTGGTAACCTTGTGACTTTCCCCCATCCAAGTATGAGTCATGTGCTTCCGGTAGTATAGGCCTCTACTACCATTCACACCTACTCTTACTCGTCCCAAGTATTGTCCCGTAGTTTTCCAAGTCACTATACAAGAAAATCACAATACAGCTTAACACATCAAATATCAAAATGAAAGTTTTTATTATTCCTTGAAACTATTACATAGGTGTTCAAGTTCACCCTAGACTATGCCTCTAATAGGCTACATCATACGATTCTATGGCTACTTCATAACTCGATCCTTGGGTGTCAAGCCTTCATTCCTGAATCCTTGCATTGTCATCTGCTTCGTTAAGGATCATTTGAAATGCTCTCGCCTTTGGCTTTGGCGGCACATTTGGCTTTGTAGCCCCCTCTCTCTTTGGGCAATCTTGCTTGAAGTGCCCTTCCTCATTACATTCATAACACACCCTTTTATTGAATATACACTCGTTGGCATAATGCCCATGCTTCCCACACTTGAAACAGGTCACTTCCTCACCACATTTTCCAGAGTGTTTCTTTTTGCACTTCTCGCACCATCTTTCTTCACTCCCTCCTCCTCTAAACTTCCTGGTACTGGATTTGCTTCTCTCATCGGGCTTCGTAGACCCCTCAAACTTCCTCTTTTCGCCAACCTCGGTCTTGTTGGCGGCTCTTCCCTTGATCATCTCCTCAACCGACTTGGCAGCCCAGATAGCTGCCTCCAAAGTAAGTGCCTGACGCACTGGTACCGTGTACTCCCATGGAAGTCCTTTTGCATACTTGTCGAATTTCGTCAGCTCATCCGGAACAAGAAGTAAGGAGAACTCCATCTTCTTTGTGAAGTTGTTGGTGTATTCATCAACATACATGCTTCCTTTCTTCAAGGTAAGGATTTGGTTTTCTAGCTCGAGCAGATTTTGGGCTGAGCAGTACCTACGTTTGAACTGCATTAGAAATTCTGCCCATGTTAGTTGCAGGGGATCATTGGGGCTCAGAGTCTTCCCCAAGGTATTCCACCAACGTACAACACCTCCTCGAAACTGAAGCACTGCAAATGTGGTCTGTTGTTTTCCTCTGCAACAGCACGTCATGAAAGCTAACTCCATCTTTGAGATCCAATCCATGACCCCGATCGGATCCTCCTTTCCAGTGAAAGTCAATGGCTTGCAAGTCAGAAAATCCTTGTACTTGCATCCATTCCTCTCGAATTCCTCATCTTGGTTGTTTTGTCGAACTATTGGTGGGTTGACTTGACCAACGGTTCCACTGTTGTTCCCCTCCTCAGTCTGCCCTTCGTTCAACTCGGGCTGTTCGATCTGAATAGTCGCTTCCTCTTGATTTTGCTGGAGCAAATGTCTGGTTTCCTCCATTTGACGATCCAACATCGCTTGGATCATCGCTTGCACTCCGGCCATCGTTATTGGCTTAGCAGTGGCTACCATAACCGGTATTTGCTCAATCACTGGGGGTTGATCTCGGTTTCCATTTGCATTCACGTTTCCGCTACGGGTTCTTGCCATCTTGATCTATACACCGAATAAGGTGAATCTAGATCTTTATTTAGGATTGACGTTTAAATCATCCTTATCACCCCGAAACGTTTATATGCTAGTTCTAATATCGTAGTTAAACGCTTAGAATCCTAAACACATAAGGTTTCCAAATCCGGTCGGCAATAGACCATAGATCCGAACAAATAACAGCATATCAGGCACAAGCATTTAGCACATAAAAGCATTTTTGGCACAATCCCTAAAATAATCTAGTGCTCACACCTCACAATCATCGCTTAGCATTCTAAGTTTAAGTCTAGAAATAAATCCATATTCCTAGTTCGCTTAAACTAATGCTATGATACCAACTGTGACATCCCCATTTTTACGGCCATAAAAGACCGATTTTGTTTATGCTTTATAAAAATCAGAGTATATCTTTTAATAAAAATGTTACGGAATTTGTTCCCAGAAAAACATGATAATCGCGTTATCAAAGCATTTCTACAGAAACATATTTTTATTCCCTTTTAAAACATTTGGGATGTCATCGTCAATACATAAACATAAGCATAAACAGAACTTACATTCATTTACTCTAGTGATCTACATCTCTTTTAAATCTCTCAGTGTAATGTGACTTCATATCAACACCTGTGATATAAATAAACTGAGTGGGTCAGGTTGGGAAACCTGGTGAGTACATAGGGTTTTCAACCCACAATAATATAATTATTATGTTTAAACAATCAAACAATCAACCCAATTACCCATCCCCATTATCTTCTTTATTCTTAAGGATCTACCCTAAGAATCAACTATTTCTCATTCATTCATTCCTAAGGATCATCCTAAGGAAACAACATGAAGTCCATTGTTGCCAATGACACATTGGTCAAGCACAGCTGCTAATCTTGTCACTTAGGCGCAGCTTCCAGAATTGGGACATTTTCCATGAGGCGCTTCTGCCAGTATTGACCTTTAAACGCTACTGTCATGGTCATAAGGCTCCCTATTAGGCGCAGCTGCTGATACTGTCCTTAGAGCGCAGCTGCTAAGACGTTTACCGTAGATCTAAAACATCTACGGGTTGTGGCGCAGCTGCCAGTGCTCATCTATAGGGTACTAGGTCCACTGCTGCCAATGTATACCTATAGGGCACTAGGTCCATGCTACTAATGTTCCTCTATTTCAGCTTTTATCCCTCATCATTCATCTACCCATGTTTTACCCAACATATTTCAGCTTTTATCCCTCATCCCTCATCATTTAAAACATGTATAAAAATCTTTCACCAGCATAGACAACAAGTATTCAGACAATATGCACACATAGCACGTAATTTATAATAAAATACTTCATATCTATGTGTAAGATGAAAGGGACCATGCACTCACTTGAAAGGTGGTGACTCAGCACTCGGACAGCGCTTCGATACTCTTAAAACAATTTCCTTCGATAAAACCTAGTATCAATACCACTAGGGTTTAATCTAACGATAACCGTGACAAACTAATAGTCTGACTATTATTATTATTATATAAGCGTTAAATAACACTCAATATAACTCATAATAATAGCCCAAATACTCATTATAAGTTCCTAATAATGTTACTATATTAAAACATAAGCTATACTAAAGATAGGGTAGGCATAGCTCACTTACAACGGGGTTTTCTCGAAAACCGGGCTTCGCTGGAGCAACGTTTCCAAGCCGAAAGACCCTTTTTCTCGGGACTCTGTGAGCCTCGGGGCTTCCTTCGGGTGCTAGGGGGTTTACCTAGGCTTTAGGGGGGGTTAGGGGGCTAGAGAGAGACTCTAGAGAGAGAAAGAATGGTTTGGAAAGGTGTGAGAATGAATGCAACCCGACACCTCTATTTATAGTGTGAAATCCTGAAGGACTCACCGAGTCGGTTCACTGACTCGCCGAGTCAGTGCCACGTGTCGTCACCTGGTGGCTATCCTTGGGGAGAAATCCTTGGCCCATATTCAGCCACGTCACCCTTTTTGCAGCAGCACCCTGCTGACTTCTAAACGCTGTAACTTTCGCATATGAGCTCCGTTTTTGACGTTCTTTCTTTCCACGCGTAGGTAAAAACAAGATCTACAACTTTCATTTAGACTCCATCGGCTAATTCTCGACCGATCTCAAATTTAACAGTAGGAGACGTTTAGACTGTTAAATGGCCGCGAAGAATTCGTAACTCCTTCATACGAACTCCGTTTTCATCCATCTTTTTACTGTTGAGTTCCTATTAATGAGATATTAAACTCTCATTTAGGTCGCGTAAGCCAAAAACCGCTCGAACTAAAATTCGAGTTTCGGGCCGTGCACTGCTAAGCCGAATCTTAGAAAAATCAAAATTTCTTCATACGAAGTCAGATTTGGGCGTTCTTTTTATGGATTTTCTCGGTTTAACATATTCTATGACTTTTTTTTAGGTCGCTAAGGCTAAATCTCACTCTATCGTAAATTCACTATTTACGCTTCCCGGTGTCGTGCCGGTTTTGCCGTAAAACTTCGACGGGCCATAACTCCTTCGTTATAACTCAGATTTCGGCGTTATTTATATGTACGGAAACCTTGAGAGATATTCTATAAATTGGTTAATACTATTTATTATAAATAATCTTTTGCCGAAAAGTCGTTTTCGACACTTATTGCCTCTAAATTGAATAGCCCGGATCTACGGGCGTTACAACTTCCAATATATGTAAAAGGACATGAAACTTATAACATTCATTTTATCTATCCCTTATATATTTTACATTCCAAGAATGTATCCTTTCCTTCCTAAGTCTTTCATTTTATAATCACTTTCCAAGTCAAGGTGAAAACGACCTTTCATAGTCCGAATGTGATTTCAAATGATTAAGTATGTCTCACTCATACAATATAGGAATTTCACTATGCTCCCACTATTTCTTAGTAAACATACATGTTCTATTCATTTTGATATAAAAACATACCTTTTGGTTTTACATAAAATGAAGATTGCAACATTGAGATGTTTGCTTTATATCCACAAGTGGATCTCAAGCTCTACACATTTTGTTAGGATAACATGGATTAAGAAAACCTCCAGGCTAATCTATATGGATATCTTCTAGTAGATTTCTATTAAGAAATGCGGTCTCTCTTGAAATCTATTTACTATATCTCATATTAAGAAGTTGAATTTATTGCAAATAATATCCTTATTGATCTAATCATAGCTAACTGTGAAAAAGGTTTGATCACAGTCAATGTCATGAGTATGATGAGGACCGTAGTCAATGACATGATTATGAGAAAATCCTTTTACTACAAGTCTTGCTTTAAATGTGTATGGTTATCCACGTATTTTATTCTTTCTAGAAGAATTATTTACTCCTTCTAGCCTTGCTATAGGGACAAATTTTAATCAAGCCCATTCTTGATTATCATACATGGATTGCATCTCATGTTCATGACTCTAAGTCATTTATCATATTCGAGATCTGACATAACATCTTGGTATTCGATAGATTTTCCAGAAACCATCAATAAAATCTGATCAATGAGAGATTCCACATTTCTCAAGTCATAGATGAATTCTACCATTAATGCAAACAATTTGTGTTTGTGAATAGCTATTATTCAATTTTAACAATCCTTTGTTAAAACTAGTGCCAACTATTACTACATAAGGATATGGTTCTTGAGCTTCTTCAAGTTCCATGTACCTCTCACTCGCTTTGTCATTAGAATCTTGCTTTCTACTAACTTAGCTTTCATAAGAATAAAAGAGACTATTCTTGGTAGGTTTTCATATAACAATCTAAGCCACATTTAGAGTATTATACAAATATGTATTTAGTAGATTTTGGGTTTAGAAGCTTTAGTCCAACATCAACTTCAAATCCACAAAACATCAAGTAAGATGAAGATGGAGCCTTTCCATACTAAATATTATAAAGTGTTTAATCTACTTATTAGCTGGTATTTGTATTCAAGATACAATTTAATAGTGATTGAAGTATTATCCCAAAAACATTAAAGGAGGATATTTCTACCGATTAGAAAGTAAATCATACCAAGTAAGATTTAATTCATCCTTTTATTATCATTAAGGACTTATATGGTTCTTACTGGTTTGTATCTCAACTTTTTAAACCTTTAACAAGATTTCATAATTATGCTTTACCACGTAAAATATTATTAAAACTAGTATAGTTGTTAATAAAGTTGATTTGGTATCTTGTGCTTAATCTCAGGCATTCATTAGAAAGGAAGTCATACACCAAGTGTATAGTTCCTTAATTATTTTCTCTACACCTTAGTGAAAATATCATTAGGAATCCTTTACATATAAATAAGGTTCACATATGTCAAATAAACTACATTATTTGCCTTCAAAGATCCCTTTCTTGAAGTTGGAATATGTGAATGTCATTTATAGAATAAAGATAACAAGGTCAAAGATAAGTTTGATTTAAAACAAGTTTAAGTCAAAAGTGCATGTACATAGAACTTGATGTTGATATTTTCTTCATGATTCTATTAAGAGATCTAGTCTTATAAATAGAAGTTAATCATTTAAGAATATGAGTATTATCGTTATGACAAACGATTAAGTAAATGATCAAACATTTGAATAAAATAACTGAGACATAAATTTAGACATGCTAAATTAAAACATATTTTGTTCCAAAACAAATATTGTTTTATATTACAAGTAATTTATGTTCTAAGCATAAATAATAAACTAAACTCTGAGAGTGTAGTTCCAACTTGATTGTGCTCAGCTTGGTTACTCTTCAATAAATATTTGCAAGCCATTTACAAATATTAGATTAACATTTAAGTACCAAGTACCTAAGTGTTATATGAAAAGTATGAGTTCTATCTAGTAGATACAAGAAGTACTAGTCTCTTCCAAACTTTCTTTCCAAATAAGAGGAGTAAATCCTCTTCCAGTGTCCAGTTTCTTCATAGAAGACACAAGATCCATCTATGTGGGCTTTAGTAGATTTCTTGGGCTTAAAGGTGTTTAGTCCATAAAACATGGGTCTCTTAGATCACACTAGGTGAATCTTTTAGCCTTGTATTATTCCAATCTTTAAACTAGCTTTAAATAAAATATCATTGTACTTATTGGAATATTGCTTGACCTGTTATATCATCAGATATATGTTTAAATTATCCAAGACTTCCTAGAAGTCATGAATAACCATTCCTAGCTTGATGTTAGAAACATCGTTAGCATCACGGTGATGCCTTTACCCTGTATCATGTTCAAGCTCATTTCTCAGAGAAAATAGTTTAGAACTAGGACCTTTAAGTGTATACAATTTCATATCTCTCATGAGATTGTCTCTTAAGACATGAACCTATTCATTGAAGTTGTATCTATTGAATGTTATTGTTTCATTTAGTAATTAAAGAAAATAACAATTCATGATAATGAGAATGAATTATTTAACTACAAAATTTCAACAAAGTTCATTTAATATTCTCAATATTCAATCTTTAATAATTAATACCCTTTTAGTTTCCAAAAACATTAATTATCAAAGTCTAGGATCCAAGTTGCAAAACAAATAACTGGTTAGGTATCCTTTATCCCATCCATTGGAATTCAACCCGGTAGATATCGATTATCAATTATATCTTGCTAAATAATTCCTAGATTTATGGGATCTCTAATAACAAATTTAATTAGACATGTTTGATCTCATCTATGCCTCAGAACTCTCTTGCTTAGGTATCCTTTATCACAAAAGATTTCCCATCAAATCGTCTAATTTGAAAAACTTTTGTAATCGGCCTATAACTTGGTTATATAAATCACGAAGACACCCCCGGCCATCAAAAGACTACACTAAGCGGTTAGGTATTCTTTATCCCACTAGTGCATAAAAGAGACGTGTGGGTGTTTTTCAAAAGGAATGCATAGATTTGAGGTTTGTAAAAAGGGTCTTTATATGTTTTATAATTCTAGTTTAAAAACATATGATATCATGGTTATTACATGCGTATAATAAACCATGGTATCAATTTTCAAAAGAAAATCACTTTTAAAGGTTCTATATAAAAAGCTAGTTTTTATATAATTTGACGCAATTCAATTTTAATAACCGGTATTAAGTTTGAATGCATTTGAACCTTTTATATCTTTAAGAAAACTTCATTTTATTACTTATATATTTGGAGTACATCCCTCTATAGGTCACCTATCCATCCAAATGACCAATTCTCAAACACCATCCTGAATACCCAAAATACCTTTAAGTCAACTTGGTCAAAGTCAAGGTCAAATTGGTTAAAAATCCATAAGTCAACTGAGTCAACCCAACCGGGTCAACCCAGCCACATTGACACAATGTACGTACGCGGGGGGTACTCCTTCGTTGACTGGATTGGGATGGCTGACTGAGTATACTGGGAATACACATAGGTGCGCATGGCGTACTCCAAGGTTTTTCCTCTTTTCCCGTTAAGTGCTTAATACCTCAACTTAATGCGTCCAACTGCAGATCCATGGCCAAAATAAAGTTTCCAACTTCATGACCTTTCATGCTCAATAAGTGCTTAAAACACAAAAACTCCACATCTTAATGCATTGAGTCCTTCAATAACATGCATGGGACAAAACTAACCATTAAGACTCCATTTTTATGGCTTAAGACCCTTCCTAAGGTCTGAAAGGTCAGATTAACGGGTCAAGAACATGCTATGTTCATGAATCTCCATATTTGGGACAAAAAGGACCAAAAATCAACCCAACACAAGATCTAATTGAAACTTCACCAAGTTTAGGACTTTATTCCTCCAAATGATGCCAAAAGGTGGTGAGATTCTGGATCTAAAGAACTTCACTCCTCCAAGATGGTCTCCACTCCTTTCCTTCTTCTTCAAAGTCACAAAACACGCACACTCAAGCTTGGAAATGCTTCACAATATGGGTTAGGGTTGCAATAACGTTCTAAGAGGATGGATGTTGATGAAGTGAGGAGAAATGAGGCTATAATGGGGTTTAAATATGAGCTAAACCCTAAAAATTAGGGGTTGCATGTCTGGCACGTACGCCCAACATACACACGTACGCATGACGTACTCCCCCAAAACTCAAAATTACGAAAATGTCACTAGGGCGCTTATTGCAATCTTTCTTTTACTTAGGGTCCAAATTGCAATATAAATAAATCATATGGTCAAAATTAGAAGTACCCCATCATCGAGATGTTACAAATTCGACCAAATTGTATGAGAGACTGTGGTGTTAGTGCAATGTAAGTGTAAAATTATGATCAAAATGAGACAAGTGAGTTACAAGGAAAGCCCTTGATATTTTATAGGATTTCTGACATAAAACCTTGGGAGGTGATAATGATCACCTGCCTTGATGTGTTTTACAGATTTAAATCTTGGATTAAAAAGATGATCAAGGTAATATGCGTACAAGTGTAATGTTAGATCTAATCATGTATGTAGTGTGCTAGATACATGTGTTATTTATAGTCTAGTGTAAGTAACAAGAAGTCCGATAATTTCGGGATCCTCCGGAATCAGCATATGAACGTTATTTGACTTGGTATTCTGGGTCTTTTGCCTGGTTGAGATGACTCTCCGTTGAAAATAAGTCTTGTGTTGACTACTTCTGCACATGTGTGAAAAATAAAGAAGAATACAACCGTTATAAGTGTTAGTGAATATTAATGATAATAATCAGGATCTTGAGATATGTTTAAGGATCCTGAGGCTTTAGAAAATATCAAAGATCCCGAATATGAGTTAAGGATCTTGCCCATAACAAATATTATGACATTAATTATAACAAGATATGATATCCTTTGAAGTTTGAACACAAAGGGCATGTTTGACATGGAGCATTTGAGATTTTCTAGCTTCTAGCGTTCGATAAAACGCTCTGTTTTGAACAGAAAGTCTCGTTTGAAACTATAAGATTTTAGCGTTTAGTTTAAACAAAACGCTCCAAATCCAAAATACTACTTCACGTAGTGTTTAACAAAAAGTTACCGGCTAGAAGCTACCCGCTACCAGTTATTTTTACCGAACAGACCCAAAATCACGTAGGTCATTGGTTTTAGTTTACATATTTACTCTTTACTGTTAAAAAAGATGAAACTATTATATATGTTTATGTCATAATATTGTTAAGATTAATGGTTGCACTCTCTCACTATTTCATTATTATATTACCGTCAAATTATTTTCTCCTCCTCACACTTAGTGATACGAAAATAGTCACTTCTCAAGCTTTATAATTAAATATACAAACTTATAATTTTTTATTTTTTATAAATAATATAAAAGGAATATTTTATTAATTCAATAATAAATTCATTACATAGTTAAAAATGGCTATAAATAAAAAAAATCTACTAGGTTTCCAGCTTGGTCGGGTTAGCTTTACTGAACTCATTCTGGAAGAGGGGAAAATTGTTAATAAGGTTAGAATAACGGGTGACTTAGAATAATATTATAATACATGTTGATAGTGAAATTGTCAGGAACGTGGATAAAAAAATCAATGGAGTCATATATTAGTATTATGGTATATATATTGATAGAATAATATTATGATGTTGTTCGAACAACTTGGATGCAATTTGTTTGTGTCGGATTTTAAGATGAGATTGGTGGGAGAGTTATTTGGATTCAACTTTCTAAATATAGGTTTTCATAGCGGTAGAAATTAATGAAAAGTTATGTGAAATGTTAATTAAAAAGGTATATTTATAAGGATAATTTTCTTTTTAATAAAAGACCAATTGAGAAAAAAAGAGGGAAACATGTGCTGCCATATTGCCTTCCACAACGCAGTAAGACACCTTATTGTATCACCATACACTTATTGATATAAAATTCATTGCACCTCCGCGATGACACATTACCACCTCGCGTGTGATAGTGGTACGACTGCTCCCCTAATAGTAAAAGGTAGATCTGACAATTTCAGACACGAATACACGAATCTGTGAAACATACAACACGACACGAATACACAACACGAATACATCTTAAAAATTGAGATAAAACTTATTTCTCATCGTGTAATCGTATCGTGTCAAATTCGTAGCTGACACGTTTTCATAACACGAATATACGAATTGACAGGTCTAGTAAAAGGGTGTTTTAGACTTGTAATGTTGAAATGTGACGCTAAAAAAATAACGTTAAATATTAAAAGGTAGATTTGAATCTTAAAAGGTTTTTTTGAGTGCAAGCGTTTCTTTAGTAAAAGTTAAAGACATTAAAGAGGAAAGATAAAGGACTTGAGATGCATTTTTCTTTTCTTGGAGGGGCAAATGTTAAACAGATGAATTTGGAACATTTTTAAAGCAATCTGATGCTATGTCACACATACTCAAAGGCAACGTTTTTTATTTTTTATTTTTTTTCTAATATATATATATATATATATATATATATATATATATATATATATATATATATATATATATATGGGAAAAGTAAATATACCTTAAATGTATATAAGCTTAGGTATCCAAATCCAATATAATCAATCGTTTTGTTTGATATATTCATTATAATGTTATTAAACTTCAACCCCTAACTTGATTTAGTTTGAAGACTTTCAAAATTTCACTATTGTCTTCTTCTTATATCACATTTTGTTGCCGAACACCTACTAGGTTATATATATTATAGTTGAAAATTAAAATTATACAAGAAGAAGAGAAATGTGAAATTTATAAAAATCTTAGAATTAATCAAGTTAGAAATTGAATTATAAAAACATTGGACAATTACAATGTATATATATATGATGCAAAACAATATAATATGGTAAGTTTGGGTACCTAAACTTATATACCCTTAAATGTATATTCACTTTTCCATATATATATATATATATATATATATATATATATATATATATATATATATATATATATATATATATATATATATATATAGAGAGAGAGAGAGAGAGAGAGAGAAAGAGAGAGAGAGAGAGTTAGGTTCAAATGTTTTCACTATCTATTGTGTGCTCGTATGATTGATTCTGTACCAATCATTTTAGTTATTTTAAGAAAGTAATTAATGCATATTAAATGCTGAAGATGTAATTAATACCTATTATATCTTCAACATGTAATATGCATTAATTACTTTCTTAAAATAACTAAAATGATTGGTCCAAAATCAGTCATACATGCACACAATAGATAGTGAAAACAAAATAACCTAACCCTCTATATATATATATATATATATATATATATATATATATATATATATATATATATATATATATATATATATATATATATATATATATAATGGTCGTAAACGGTAAGACTTTTTAATTTTGAAAAAGCAAACAATATCAGTAAATTTAATGATTTTTAAAGCTGTTGGATAAAGATTTAATGGTCACGTTTAAAGAAAGCCATTAAATGGTTCATTGAATTTGTGTGTCACGTTTTTATATAACTTTTATAAAAACGATTATTTAGATTTTGTAAAAAGATTTATTAATTTGTTTATGAATTAAATTTAATAAACTTTTAATTTTATGAAGAATTTCATTTTAAATTTGTAAATCGAATATTTTATATAATAGTTTATCAAATCTGGATTTCTTAAAATATTTAATAAAATTTAAAATCTCTGAAATATTTTATAAAATTTGAATTTTTTAAATATTATATCAAATACTTTATAAAAAATTTAATGTTGTAAAATATTCTTTAAACTATAATATATATATATATATATATATATATATATATATATATATATATATATATATATATATATATATATAATCGAATTTGCAGGAGGTTAAGTCCTGTAAACGACATCCCGACTCTGCAGGAGGTTAAGTCCTGGCTCGGGAAGTGCTTCGCTATGAAGGACCTCGGAGAGGCTTCCTATATTTTGGGAATAAGGATAGTAAGAGAAAGAAGTAAGAGACTAATAGGACTTAGTCAGAACACTTACTTAGAGAAGGTACTAAAACATTTTAGTATGGAAAACTCGAAGAAGGGAGAATTACCGATACAAAGTAATGCCAAGTTGAGTAAGACTCAAAGTCCGAGTACTGAAGCTGAAATAGCATAAATGAGTTGAGTACCATACGCTTCCGCAGTTGGCTCAATCATGTACGCTATGACTTGTACTCGCCCTGATGTAGCCTTTGCTTTGAGCATGGTTAGCAGATATCAAAGGAACCCTGGCAGAGCTCAATGGGTTGCGGTTAAGAATATCCTTAAGTACCTTCGGAGGACGAAGGAATGGTTCTTAGTCCTCGAAGGGAGTGATGACTTGAAGGTGCGAGGGTATAGTGACGCCAGCTTTCAGACCGACAGGGACAATTACCGTTCGCAGTCGGGCTGGGTCTTTACCCTGAATGGAGGAGCAGTGACTTGGAAAAGTTCCAAGCAGGAAACCGTAGCTGATTCAACATGCGAATAAGAGTACATTGCAGCGAGCGAAGCGTCGAAGGAGGCAATATGGTTGAAGAACTTCATCGGTGATCTTGGAGTTGTACCTGCCATAAAGGAGCCCATGGAGATTTTCTGTGATAATGAAGGAGCGGTTGCCTTGACCAAGGAACCAAGGGATCATGGTAGATCTAGACATATCGACAGAAAATATCACTTTATTAGACATCGTATAGAAGAAGGACAACTCGTAGTGAAGAGGATATCATCGGAAGATAACCCAGCAGATCCGCTTACGAAGGGACTGAGTAGGGTTAAGCACTTGCAGCATGCTAGGAGTATTGGGCTGAAGGATGATATTAGCATAAATTAGATAGTAGTAGAAACGTGTAATAGATAAATGTGATTGACAATTGATGATTAAATAAAAGAGTTTTATTTATGAGTAATGTTACTGTCTTATGTTAATTATTTAACTATTGTTTCATTTTGCATGTTTTGACTCCAGAATAATTGAATTTATTAAGAATAATCGAATTATTCAAATTGTCCACAATCATTCATATGTTGGAAGTAGATATGAATGAAGATTGTCGTGAATTGGTGCATAGATTGTCTAAATGGTATTAGACATAGCAAAAGATTGTTGCGACGTTCATGAGTGCTTATGAACTAGTTTTGAGCATTGGAACAAACCCGCGCTTGCTGATCACCTTATGGAATATGATATAAAAGGGTGATCGCAAGACGATAATATCATATAGTCTTAAAACCTAGATATATGGTTTATTATTTGTTAATTGATTGTACATTGATAATGCGAAAACGCATTGGTAACTCGATGTTATAAAACGCATTGTTGTGTATAGTTGGTTAATGAATAAGTAAATGCATATAAGTCGAAGTTTATCTGTAACTTTTATCCCAAGAGGATAAAAGCGATATCTCGGCCGCTCGATGATTTGATTTGACTTATGTGCCGGGCCCGGTCATAACTGAATTGATGTGTTCGATTAAGTTCTATGTCAAATAAATTGGAGATCGAGAAACCAAAATGCTAGACAAATTATTCCATAGAATTGTCAGCATGATATCTAACAGACGATCCCTTATCTAAAGGACAAGATTGATTAGATCAGAGTTTGACAGCATCTTTTAGAGCTACAATTGCGAATGGGATTGTACTTGTGCATATAGTTACTAGACTTATCCAAGTGGGAGACTGTTGGAATAGTGTCTAAGGCTGCAACTATATTAGGCAAGTATTTGACCCGATTGTGCATGGTCCTTTTGGGTTGCCTTCACCATAGCAACTTGATAGGATGATTTATTATGAGAGAATAAATATTATTAATATATTATGAGAATAATATAAGGAATAATAATATTGTTATTTGATTAATATAAGTCATAAATTAATTAGTATTAATTTGGTGACTTAAAGAGATTAATTAAATAAGAGGGTATAAACTGTCAATTGTTTGATAGGTACACTTTGGGCTGTGTAAATCCTTCTTGGATAGAGGATGGACGAATTCTAGGGCTTGAGATAGCCTCAAATTCGTCCAAGGCTTATCTTAGGTAAGGATTAGGATTGCTTTAAGGAAAGATTATCCAACTAGGGTTTAAGGGTGAAACCCTAGGAGCCTACAAGTATAAATAGACCCTTAAGGCATGTGAAATCGGCATCTCTTGTAAAGAAAAGAAACCCTGGCCGAATCTTCCCTCTCCTCTCTCTCTCAAATCATCCTCCTTGCTAGTTGGTGTTTGTAAGCCATTAGAGGAGTGACAATTGTGACTCTAGAGCTCCAAGACAATAAGATCAAACAAGAGATTCAAAGGTAAACTTCTAGATCTGATTTTGTATTGTTCTTATACCTAATTAGTCATTAGAAGTCTTGGATTCAAAGCATGTTTAATTAGAGAAACCTAGATCCAAGCATTAGGGTTTGCATGTGCACATAGGAATGTTCATATGGCTAAAACCCATCAGATTTCACATACTACAAAATGTGATGCATTGAATGGTTTTCTATCTTAAAAATACTTGTTATCAAACGTATTACTTTTGAAATGTATATTAAAATGACATCAAGTCATTGTTAATTATTGTTCAAAACTCTTAGATGTCTTACAAAACCATTTTTACCTTCTTGAATAAAACTATTCTTATACACTTATGTTCTTATATATGTATTGATGTTATAGTTTTCATCTTTCATTCAGTTCCCACACTCTTGTGTAGTAAGGGTGTATAAATCTACTTGAACAACCAATTACCTTTCAGTTAATTATCATAGGGATAGTTAGAAGATACAAAACATTATTCTTATTACAAGGAATCATACAAGAGTCAGTTCATTCATGAGTCTATAACAGTACATTACCTGATACATGAGTACATTTACATATGCTTACATGATACATGAACACGCTTACATGAATACATTACATGTGTACCCTTACATAGATACATTTTCCTCTATACACTTACATGGATACATGCACCTAGAGTTATGAGGATGATTTATTAGTACTTTATGTGTAAATTGTCCTGCCTATCCCAGTTCAATGGGATATCTAGACGGGACTAACCATTCCGTATCCCAGCTGATTAGCACCAGTGGTTGATGAACATCTACGGATGTCTACGGTTAATACTTATATTAGGAACATCGATTACGGGACTAACCCTTCCTACCCCCTGCTGCTGCTACAGAGGACAATTGGACAATCTTCGGATGTTCATTAGGTTATACATTTCGCTTACTGCGATGTCATGTTAGTCTTGGTACCAAAGGATAACACTTACATTAGTATATTTTCCTAGTTACTTTATTTTGTGATACATTCACATAAACGAGGAGTTACTCTAAGTACTTTTAGTTTATAAAATTTTAATGTTGTAAGATATTCATTAAGCTATAAAGTGTGTGTGTATATATATATATATATATATATATATATATATATATATATATATATATATATATAATCAAGTAGGAATTCAAAAATTGGTATGAACCGCGATGAAAAATCTTATCCCTAACATTGAAAATATTAGCGGTCAAGATTCAATTTAATTTCTCATCAATATCTCATGAGTATTATGGCATTTTGGTAATTATATTCAAAATTTCGGATTTCCATCGAAGGGTAATAGATTGACGGTCAAAACTATCAAAACAAATTAAAGTTTGTGATGAACCAACATTAGCGTGGGACTGGACGCGCTTCACGCACGGTATTGTCTTAATTGACGTGTGTCAAACCCTTAGTAGGCATTTTATTTATTTATTTCCATCCAATTTGTTTTGTGGGCATAACTTTTTTTTTCTTGGAATTTTGAATTTAATATGATCCAAATAGAGATGATTTAAAATACTTATGATTCAAAAATATTATGATACAATATGTTTATGAATGTTAACTTGTTATGATTTAAAAATATATCGATTTAAATATTTTATACTCTTTAATTATTATATCTTTTATGATTTAAAATTAAATGATTCAAAAAATATAATAATCCAAATGTTGTATTGAACAAAAACTTTATTTAATTTGATATATAATATCCAAAATAATATGATTCATAAATGATATGATGGAACTTACTATTATTCAAAATGATATGATCCAATTTTTTTTTATTCAAATTAATATGATCCAATAATATATTATACATAATGTCGTTATGATTTGAAACTTTTTCTAATGGTCAACCAACATAAACTCGAATGGATATTTAATTCAAAAATTAAAAAAAAAACAAAAAAATTTAAAATGAAAAACAAAAAAGAAAAACAAAAAAGAAACGAAAAAAATAGAAAAACTGAACAACCAAGTATATATTGATAAAAAAAAGTTTTTAAAATAAAAAAATGCATAAAAAATCATAAAAAAGAAAAAGAAAAATAAAGAAAAACACTATTATCTTCAAGTATGTAGTAAATATATCAAAAAAAATTAAAAACAAAAAAATACAAAACAAAAAAAATTAAAAATGTTAAAACTGAGCATATATTTGTTTAATTTTTTAACGAATTATAAAAAAGATAAAAGAAAATAAAAAATGAATAAAACCAAAATTAACGAAAATAAACAATAAAACTCATTTAAAATATTAGCGGTCAAGATTCAATTTAATTTCTCATCAATATCTCATGAGTATTATGGCATTTTGGTAATTATATTCGAAATTTCGGATTTCCATCGAAGGGTAATAGATTGACGGTCAAAACTACCAAAACAAATTAAAGTTTGTGATGAACCAACATTAGCGTGGGACTGGACGCGCTTCACGCACGGTATTGTCTTAATTGACGTGTGTCAAACCCTTAGTAGGCATTTTATTTATTTATTTCCATCCAATTTGTTTTGTGGGCATAACTTTTTTTTTCTTGGAATTTTGAATTTAATATGATCCAAATAGAGATGATTTAAAATACTTATGATTCAAAAATATTATGATACAATATGTTTATGAATGTTAACTTGTTATGATTTAAAAATATATCGATTTAAATATTTTATACTCTTTAATTATTATATCTTTTATGATTTAAAATTAAATGATTCAAAAAATATAATAATCCAAATGTTGTATTGAACAAAAACTTTATTTAATTTGATATATAATATCCAAAATAATATGATTCATAAATGATATGATGGAACTTACTATTATTCAAAATGATATGATCCAATTTTTTTTTATTCAAATTAATATGATCCAATAATATATTATACATAATGTCGTTATGATTTGAAACTTTTTCTAATGGTCAACCAACATAAACTCGAATGGATATTTAATTCAAAAATTAAAAAAAAAAACAAAAAAATTTAAAATGAAAAACAAAAAAGAAAAACAAAAAAGAAACGAAAAAAATAGAAAAACTGAACAACCAAGTATATATTGATAAAAAAAAGTTTTTAAAATAAAAAAATGCATAAAAAATCATAAAAAAGAAAAAGAAAAATAAAGAAAAACACTATTATCTTCAAGTATGTAGTAAATATATCAAAAAAAAATTAAAAACAAAAAAATACAAAACAAAAAAAATACAAAACAAAAAAAATTAAAAATGTTAAAACTGAGCATATATTTGTTTAATTTTTTAACGAATTATAAAAAAGATAAAAGAAAATAAAAAATGAATAAAACCAAAATTAACGAAAATAAACAATAAAACTCATTTAAAATATTAGCGGTCAAGATTCAATTTAATTTCTCATCAATATCTCATGAGTATTATGGCATTTTGGTAATTATATTCGAAATTTCGGATTTCCATCGAAGGGTAATAGATTGACGGTCAAAACTACCAAAACAAATTAAAGTTTGTGATGAACCAACATTAGCGTGGGACTGGACGCGCTTCACGCACGGTATTGTCTTAATTGACGTGTGTCAAACCCTTAGTAGGCATTTTATTTATTTATTTCCATCCAATTTGTTTTGTGGGCATAACTTTTTTTTTCTTGGAATTTTGAATTTAATATGATCCAAATAGAGATGATTTAAAATACTTATGATTCAAAAATATTATGATACAATATGTTTATGAATGTTAACTTGTTATGATTTAAAAATATATCGATTTAAATATTTTATACTCTTTAATTATTATATCTTTTATGATTTAAAATTAAATGATTCAAAAAATATAATAATCCAAATGTTGTATTGAACAAAAACTTTATTTAATTTGATATATAATATCCAAAATAATATGATTCATAAATGATATGATGGAACTTACTATTATTCAAAATGATATGATCCAATTTTTTTTTATTCAAATTAATATGATCCAATAATATATTATACATAATGTCGTTATGATTTGAAACTTTTTCTAATGGTCAACCAACATAAACTCGAATGGATATTTAATTCAAAAATTAAAAAAAAAAACAAAAAAATTTAAAATGAAAAACAAAAAAGAAAAACAAAAAAGAAACGAAAAAAATAGAAAAACTGAACAACCAAGTATATATTGATAAAAAAAAGTTTTTAAAATAAAAAAATGCATAAAAAATCATAAAAAAGAAAAAGAAAAATAAAGAAAAACACTATTATCTTCAAGTATGTAGTAAATATATCAAAAAAAATTAAAAACAAAAAAATACAAAACAAAAAAAATACAAAACAAAAAAAATTAAAAATGTTAAAACTGAGCATATATTTGTTTAATTTTTTAACGAATTATAAAAAAGATAAAAGAAAATAAAAAATGAATAAAACCAAAATTAACGAAAATAAACAATAAAACTTATTTAAATGACGTTCCATGGACATTGTCGCACATGATTATTCACTCCAAATCGTATTACGTTCCACAGACGTGTGTCGCGTGCGAACGCGTTATTGGTGGAGAATAGTACTCGCGGTTCCTGTCGGATCCAAACCCTATATATATATATATATATATATATATATATATATATATATATATATATATATATATATATATATATATATATATACACACACACACACACGGTTATGTTATTCTTTTTTAACTATCTATTGTGTTCATGTAAGATTTTTGAACCAATCATTTTAGTATTTTAAGAAAATAATTAATGCACATTATATGTTGAAGATATAATGAGTATTAATTAAATACTCAACATTTAATATGTATTAATTACTTTTTAAAATAACTAAAATGATTGGTACAGAATCAATCCTACATGCACACAATAGATAGTAAAAACGTTTCAACGTAACTCTTTCTTTATATATATATATATATATATATATATATATATATATATATATATATATATATATATATATATATATATATATATATATATTGGGCTGAAGATTGTTTTGATGTTGCGTCTTTTGGGCTCGATAGTTTAGCCTTGTACACTCCGGTTTGGGCCTGTCCAACCGTGAGCCTTTTATGTATTGTATATAAGTTAATGCTTGCATGCATATTAGGTTAACGATTTAGAGATTATCGATATAGCGATTCATCCAGAGTACAACAGATTTCTTTAATCGTTCTTGTAATCTTCTAATCCTCTACAGTTGATGTTCTTAATCGAGCTCTTTTGAGGATTTTGTTTAATCATTCGACACGTTTGATTCAAGCTTTCTTGTTCTTATTATTGCGTTCTTACTGTTTTATATTCATATACTTGTTCAAGATCTAATCGATCTTCATAGATTAAAGGTTTTTATTCTCTACAATTGGTATCAGAGCAGGAGGCTGTGTAATCGATACACATCTTTTATGTGAAAAAGATTTCCATTAGGGTTTTCCGCAATCATCGATATTTATTGAGCCGTCATCTTAATTGACGTATCTTAATATTTATTGTTTTGCCCTAATCTGCTTTATTACAAGTCTGATCTTTGAACAGGTTTTTACGATCATAATGGACGCGACGCAATCAAACCCTATTAATATTTCCAACAGCATCGGTTCGACGACAAAGATTCCAATCTTATACACCCATGACTATGAAGTATGGGCGCATCATTTTGAAAATTACGTGATTGGATCGGAGGACAATGGTTACCTCATATGGGAAGCCATCATCAATGGACCATTTTCTCATTCTGCAACATCCAGAATCATTAAGACACAAAAAGAGTACAACGATCTGCTTAAGGACGTGAAGGATATTGCACAAGATGAAAAAGACAAATTCCAGTGCAATATTAAGGCGTTAAGGTTGATCAGATTCGCCCTTCAGTCCGACACATTCAGACTGGTTAGCTCATGTACTACGGCGAAGGAAGTATGGGATAGACTTCGCGAACTGTATTCCACAGACGAGGATCTTGAACATTCTATCCAAACCTTGCTTCTATCTGAGTTTGGAGAATTCAGGCAAGGGGCCGAAGAAACGGTGACCCAGACGTTTGATCGCTTCAATCATCTTCTCAGCAAGATGATCAAGCACGACATTGAAAGGAAGCTTATCGAACAGAAGGTTACTTTCTTGAACGGACTGAGGTCTGAGTGGAGAGCAGTGGTTTCCACAGTCAAAGCCCATGAGCAGTTTAAATCATACTCTTTGGCGAAACTGGTGGGTATTCTAAAGTCCCAAGAGAAGATTGTGGTACAAGAGAAGAACGTTGTTTCTAGTCTTGGTTCGTTGGCCCTCCTATCTAAAAGTAAAGTTGTGATGGAGGATGAAGAGCTCAACTTGGAGGAATATGACCTCACGTCTGAGGATTATGCCATGATGGTGTCCAATCCTAAGAGGTTCATAAAGAAGAGATTCCCCAGCAACAAAAACCGAAACTGGCAGGGGAGTTACAGCTCTGAAAAGGTGAACAATGAACCGAAGGCTGAGGAGCCCAAGAAGGAACCGAAGGCAGATGGCGATTCCGGAGTAAGCTGTTTCTACTGTGGTGGCAAGAACCACTATGCTAAGGACTGTGTTCTTAAGAAGATGGCTGAAAAGGACGATGGAAATGATGAGGAAGCCGTGCTGCAGAAGAGACTGGATGAGTTGAGAAAGAAGAAGTCTACCGCTAACCCTTCTATTAATGCTCTTATTGTGCAGGGTTCGGTTAATGACGATGAGTTCGGTAGCACAGAAGTTTGGTCTACCGACTCAGAAGACGAAGAAGTGAGGAAGCCTACCCATGGAAAGGCGTATGTGGCTAAGGAGGAAAACAGTGGAGGAAAATGCTTCATGGTGACTGACGTATCTCAAATGAGGGGATACAACACCGATGGAGGAAGCAATGGACCGAAGGTACAGGAGGATATGTGCTTTACGGCCAAACCACTCAGCCAGCAGTTCAATGAGCTCGATGAACTGATAAAGAAGGTACAATTTGTTTTTATTTCATCTAAAGTACCACCATCCTCATATGAGAAAGAACTAAAAAATGTTAATACAAGAATTTCTCATTTAGATAGTAGCTTAACTCAAACTCGAGTCACCAATTCTAACCTGACTGATCAATTAAGCAGGGTGGTGTCGAAGAGTGAGGAGCGGCGAATGTGGATTGAGTTAAAAGAGTCGGAATTAGTTAAAGTTAAAGACGAAAACATTTATTTGCAGAGAGACAATTTAAAGTTGTTAAAACAACGAAATGTTTTTTGTTTAATTGCTAAACGTTTATATTCCAATATTACTCAACTTCACTTGGACTGTGAGATAGGCCAAAAGATCCATCGCATGATTTTGCCCTTCCTAGAGTTTAAGGAGGATGAAATCGATGCCGAAGCCTACAATTGTGAGAGTGTGATATCGTCTGATGATGTCAATCCGACCTACATGTATGGACTGGACAAAATTGAGTCCTTCATTAAATCCAAAGACCACAAGGACATGCTCAAAAATCTTTTGGATGAAAATGACAGACTTAAACTGAGAACCGAAACCATGCAAAAATTTGACTCTCTAAACGCCAACGTAAGTTTAGAAAACAAAATTGATGTTGAAAATGCATCTGAGCTTAACGAGGACGAAAACATGAGTGAAATTTCTGTAGAGGATACGGTTGACTGCTCAGAATTTGTTAAAAGCGAAACTGAAAACCACAAAAATCTAATTTCTGAAAATTCTGTGGAGTTCGCTCGATTGTCCCAACAAAAGTCCCCGAAATTAGTAGAGAAAGCAGTTGTGTATCAAAAGGTCAGGACCACTCCGAATCAAGTATACAAGGTGACTGGAGTAACCGAACATCAAACAGCTGAACTCACAGCTATTGTTAACGAAGACAATGCTGATGGCTGTGATGAGTACTTCTGGGAAGCTCCAATTGATAATGCAAACGAAACCGTTGGCTTGTCTGAAAGAACCTCCTGGATGAGCAAAGGAAGATACATCCCTGAACCATTGAACAAGCCGGATAATTTCAATGAGCCAAGTACCAGTGGTACGAAAGATATTCCTCAGGAGGATGATCGTTCAGCAAAAGAAGACATTCCCTCTATACCAACAGCTCAAAGTGGAACTTCTTCAGACATTCCTTCTACTCCCTCAGTGCAAACTGGATCTTCTTCGGATATTCCCTCTACTCCCTCGGCTCAAAGTAAAACTCCTGAAGTTCAAAAGGAACAAGCCAAGGAGACAACAAAAACGAAAGCGAACGTTCATCATCAACCTAAGCAGATGAGGAATAAGAAGATAGAAAGGAACCAAAGATACAGGAAAAACCTTTCTGAAAGGAAACAATTCTGGCACTCCCAGAATGCATACTACTCACACCAAGACAAGAATCTGAAGTATGAAAACAATCCTGTAAGAAAGCCTGAATGTTCCAACAACCGAAAGCCAAGGTTCGGTTCACAAGAAAATACCAACCGAAGGCAAAGGTTCGGTTCTGAAAAGGACTTCAACAGAAACCAAAGGTTCGGTTCCAAGAACAACTCCAACCGAACACAGAGGTTCGGTTCTGAAGTCAAAAGAGAACAAGACTCTAAGGTCAGTCCCTCCAATGATCAAAAGCAAAAGGGTCACCTAGAGTCACCAGCCAGGAAGTCCTCTCCATCCAAATCCTCTCATTCTAACTCTTCTCGTTCTTCTAATTCTTCTACTTCCACCAATTCATCTCCATCTTGCTCTAAAGCTAATTCCGCTTGTTCTCAAAAACCTCATTCATCAGCTGAACAAAAGGGAAAGCAGAAGGTCAATGAATCCAAACCAGAGTCTAAAACGAACACACCCAATCCTAACAAAATAAAAGTCTTTACCATTAAAAAGAAAGATGAAACAACTCTAATAAAACGAACATATCTAGTTGACATCTGTCTTACTATTCCCGTTCCCATGAAAAGCTCACATGGACCCAAGAAACTTTGGGTTCCTAAATCTGCTTAATTTTTGCAGGTTATAAGTGACGAGCAGTTTGACGAAGAATGGTACATCGATAGTGGCTGCTCGCGTCACATGACAGGGAGGAAAGAGGAGCTCAGGGAATACAGATCTCTTGCAAATGGTGGCAACGTCAAATTTGGAAATAATTCTTTCGGCACCATAAAGGGATACGGGATGATAACGAATGGTGACTTTACAATAAGGAAGGTTGCTTATGTGGAAGGACTCCAACACAACCTCATCAGTGTATCTCAGCTTGTTGGAGGTACAAGTCTCAAAGTCTCATTCGATGATGAAGGTTCTGAAATCATAGAGAAAAAGACAAAGAAAGTGATTCTAAAGTCAGAGCGAAAGGGTGAAATGTTTCCTCTGAACATGAAACCCATCAAAGGAAACCCAGCCATATGCCTGTTATCTAAAGCTCAATCCGACGAAAGCTGGTTGTGGCACCGAAGATTCTCTCATCTCAACTTCAAAGATATCAACCGTCTTGTCACTGGAGGTCATGTTAGGGGTCTTCCATTGCTCAAGTTCGACAGAGAGCATTTGTGTGCTGCATGCAAAATGGGGAAGCAGAGTCGTCAAAGTCACCCATCTGTAATCAACACAAAAGTTGTTGAACCACTCGAATTACTTCATATCGATTTATGTGGTCCTTCATCTATCGAAAGCATCGGTGGTAGCAAGTATATTCTTGTTATCGTTGATGACTTTTCACGATTTACATGGGTGTTGTTTCTAAAGCTCAAATCTGAAGCGACTCAAAAGCTGAAAGTGTTTATCAAGCAAATTGAAGTACAGCTCAAGAAGATTGTTCGCAACATCAGGAGCGACAACGGTCTTGAATTCAAGAACAGGGAGTTTGAAGAGTTTCTTGCAGAAAAGGGAATTTGTCACAATTTCTCAGCTCCCTACACACCACAACAGAATGGAATAGTCGAAAGACGAAACCGATCTTTGTGTGAAGCTGCCCGAACTATGCTAAGTTTCGCTTCCTTACCTCTTTATTTTTGGGCTGACGCTATCTCTGCTGCTTGTTTTACACAGAACAGGTCCTATCTCAACAAGCGATTCACTCTCACACCATATGAGATACTAAACAACAGAAAGCCCAATGTGAAATTTTTCCATGTGTTCGGCTCAAGGTGTTTCATCTTTAACTCTAAAGAACACCGTAACAAGTTTGATGTCAAAGCCGACGAGGGAATTTTTCTGGGTTACTCGCTCTCTTCCAAGGCGTACAGGGTCCTAAACAAGCGTTCAAGAAGGATTGAAGAGACATACTATGTGACCTTTGACGATAGCTATGTCAAGAAGCTGCAGGCCAACGAAGACACTGCTGGGGAAATCTTTCCTCAAACTGGCCAAGTCACAGTCTCTATCGCCAACTTATATGAGAAATTTATGGAACTCTTTGACGAACCGGAAAAAGCTTCTCTCTCAGAAGCAGGTGCAGCTGACAACAAAGTTGATCATATGAAACGAATTGTCGAAGATGCTGTAAGAAGAATGCATGAAGGAGAATCGCCCACTGATGACTCTCCATCCAACAATGCTTCAGTCGAGGGGGAGCCAAGCTCACCAGTCCAGGGGGAGCCAAAATCTACAACTTCAACCGAAGATGCCCCTGCAAACGAAGGTGCTTCAACGCCTGAAAGTCCAGCACCACAAGAAACCCCTGAACCTCATGTTTCTCAAGACTCATCAATTGAGGGGGAGCATGATGATATGACGCTTGATTTCGATAGCCAATCTGAGCCAGAAGAAATGATCGACGCTGAACTAGACCCAACCTTTGATCCGAATTACCCTCCTCTTACCAAATGGACCAGAGATCATCCTATCTCTCAAGTAGTTGGTGATGTATCTGAAAAGGTTCTGACCCGATCTCAACTGAAGGCAAAACAGACATCCTTATTTTCAAAGGTTGAGTTTTGTATGTTTAACTCATTCGTATCAAAAGTTGAACCGAAGACAGTGAACACTGCCCTCGATCACTCTGATTGGGTTCAAGCAATGCAAGACGAACTGAACGAGTTTGAAAGGAACAAAGTCTGGCGCCTCATTCCAACTCCTCCAGATGCTTCGGTTGTTGGTCTCAAATGGGTTTTTAGGAACAAAATGGATAAGGAAGGTAATGTAATAAGGAACAAGGCTCGTCTGGTTGTAAAGGGATACTGTCAGGAGGAAGGGATAGATTACGAAGAGACGTTCGCTCTAGTAGCTAGGCTAGAATCTGTTAGAATATTTCTGGCCTATGCTGCTCACAAAAACTTTGAGGTTTTCCAAATGGACGTCAAGTGTGCATTTCTCAATGGAGAACTCGAAGAAACTGTGTATGTGGAGCAACCTCCTGGGTTCGTGAACGAAAAGTATCCAAATCATTGCTATATTCTGGATAAAGCTGTGTACGACCTCAAACAAGCTCCGAGAGCCTGGTATGAAACGCTTACAAAATTTTTAAAGATGTCTAAATTCAAACAAGGTTCGGTTGACCCAACCTTCTTTCGCAAAAAGGAAGGTAACCACCTTATGATAGTTCAAATTTATGTCGATGACATCATCTTTGGCTCCACGAATCCCAGCTTAACAGCTGAATTCAGAAAGTTGATGGAGACTAAGTTTGAAATGAGCTCAATGGGTCCTATTAACTTTTTCCTTGGTTTAAATATAAGACAGGGACCCGAAGGCATCTTTATCAATCAGGAAGCTTACACGAAGACTCTCCTAGCGAAGTTTGGAATGATGGGAGACTCAAAAGTAAAAGTTCCAATGGCATTCGACACCAAGCTCACTCCTTCACTAGACAAACCGGCTATCGATATCACGCTCTATCGTCAAATGATAGGCTCACTGATGTATCTAACTGCTAGCAGGCCTGATATCATGTTTTCTGTGTGTTATTGTGCTCGATTTCAGGCTAACCCACGCGAACCTCACATGCTGGCAGTGAAGAACATCCTACGCTATCTCAAGCGAACCACCTCCTTAGGTCTATGGTATCCATCCAACTCAGGCTTCTTCGTTCAAGCCTATTCTGATGCTGACCTTGGAGGATGTGGACTCGACAGAAAAAGCACAACTGGTGGCTGTCAATTCCTTGACGGGAAGTTGGTCAGCTGGCAATCCAAGAAACAAACGTGTGTGTCGTTGTCTACTGCCGAAGCGGAATACATTGCCGCTGCATCCTGCACATCCCAAGTGATTTGGATCCAGAGTCAACTTCGAGACTATGGACTCAATATGAAGAAGATCCAACTATATTGTGACTCTGAAAGTGCAATTAGGATCTGTCATAACCCAGTGCAACACTCCAAAACCAAACACATAGCACTGAGGTATCACTTCATCAAAGATCATGTGGAAGATGGAAATGTCGAATTTCACTTCGTACGAACCACTGATCAACTGGCTGACGTCTTTACCAAAGCTCTTCCAGAAGCATCATTCAATAAAATATTGCAAGGGCTAGGTATGATGGAATCAGAGTCAGTACCTCACACTACCTCTCAACCTCAAACGTAAGAAGCGAAACCAACCGAACGTTCGGGTTCGGTTCAACCATCTGACTCGCTCATTACTTCAAAGGTAGTTTTTCTGAGTTGTATATTTCTTGTACAATTTTGTTTTTCTTTGTGTTAAAAGTATTTTTCTCTTGTATGTCTTAATTCCTCAGTTTTTCAAAATTTTGTGGAACCGAAACCAACCGATGGTTCGGGTTCGGTTTTTCAAAATTTTCCTAAACCGAAACCAACCGAAGGTTCGGGTTCGGTTTTTCAAAATTTTCTAGAACCGAAACCAACCGAACGCTCGGGTTCGGTTTTTCAACTTTTTCCCAACCGAAACCAACCGAACGTTCAGGTTCAGTTTTTCATTTTTTTTAAAAAGTTTTTTTTGTCTTATTTTTTTTTCTACTTATTTTTTTTAACTTTTTTTTTTTTTAAATTTCAAAAACTCCAAAAATATTTTTTTTACTTCTTCTTGTGTGTTTGTCTGATTATGGGGATATCATCAATGAACTACTTAAGTGTCCCTAGAAGCATGCTGCTGTATGTGTCCCAAGCCTCATAAGATTTTGAATAATAGCCTTCATGACCTGGTATACACAAACCTTGTCTTCCCAATAAGGCTAACACATTTATTCTAATCATGAGCTACCTCACTCTCTTCTCACATGAGTTAAGAGTTTCCTGCTTGGTCCTTATTTTCGCAGCAGAGGTACTATGTTTTCTTACACCATCCTCATTACACTTCTCCATTACATTCGTTTCATCAATGTAACCCTTGAGACTCTCAGAAACTACCACTGAGGTTTATGGTTACACAACATCTGTGTTTATGATCTTAGTTTCGTGCCACTACGAGCTGAGTGAAACCCAAAATTCAACACCAAAGAATTGACGGTGAACAATTAATTTGCTCAAGCTTTCACCAAAGAATTAACGAATGTACCCTTATAAAATCTCAAATTTTCTTTTGCGTGATTCCTATGAAATTGTTACACACCATAACATTTCTTCCCAAGGGATCCAATTTTTAATTTTTTCTGAGATCTTATATTACTCCAAGCCAATACAAAATAAATTCCTACCTACTTGTTCAACAGGCTACACCGGTCTCACAAGTACTTTGTTCACTTTCTTTCTTATTTCAAGAATAGAATTGATGAATCAAAGCGAAACCACCCTTATTTAGCCTTATTAAAAGAAGCCTTTCAACATTTATTAATAAATGTTTGATCGTAATTCAACGGGATTCCACACTAACACTTTGAGGTCTCTCTTGACCTTGAAGGAAGAGATTCGTGCCCGGGATCATCAGTTTCGTGTCATTATTGACATCACAGATTATCCTTAAAAGAGTTGCTTTATTTCTTTTTCTTTTACACTCTTTGCACGAAAACCCTTGATTTTCCAAAATTCCGTTACTAATTATTTACAGGCTGTAATTATGGTGCTGTGGTCAGAAATAATCCACGTGGGCTTTTAATTCAAAAAGATGCCGTTTAAAAAGGATAAGACGAAAGGTTGCTGACTCGGCGGGAGTTAAAGGGATAGAAATTTAAACGACGGTAAAAAGGAAGGCGCGTGTGAATTTGAAACGGCCGCGCTTTTACTGACACTTATGGACGCGTGTGTGAAATCCAAGCGTCATCTCTCTGGCAATTAATGGCGCGTGCGGATTTGAAGCGATTTTCTTCTGAAACGGCGCTTGTTGGGTAGCGTGATCCTAGGATTCTGACAATCTCTCTCCTACGTGATCATCGCATTAAAGATATGAAACGATCTTTCTCTCTCCAATCCCTCACTATAAAAGGCTGTCCAAAAAACCTTTTACCTCTTTACTGCCTCCGAAATTTCTCAAGAGCAAAAACTCATAAACCATCTACTGTTCATCCTCTTCTCCAACCTGCAACAATGGCTGAATCTTCTTCCGTTCATGCTACTTCTCAGATCCTCCCCATCCGTCCTCAGCAATGTCTGGTCATTGATCTCAACCCACTGGCGTACGACTCCTATATGTCGCCGGTCATCGAATGTTTGAAGTACTCTCAACTTGCTCCAGCACTCTCCAGCATTGAAACCGTGCCGATGGTGGCTCTATCGCAGGTTTATGCGACTGCTTACTACGACAAGGCAGTCGACCGGGTGTTCTTCGAGATTGCAGAACACAAGACTTCCATTTCTCCCCCCCGTTTCTGCACCATGCTTGGGTTTGCTGCTGACCCATCAAGAATTAACCCGGAGACGATTCCGGTTGGGATGCTGTTTAGCATGTTTTACAACATGGGATACACAGAGGTTCTCACTTCTGTTGCCAAGTTTAAGAAGTCTTGCCTGCCGCCACAGTGGAATGGCTTATTTACAGTCCTTTTCAAGGGCTTGTCGGAGCGGAGCTCAGGGTCCGACGGTGCAAGTCGTCTGTTCCTGTCGATTATGTACGGGGTATACAACGGGATTAACCTGGATTATGGGTTGGTCCTATGGCAACAGCTCATCCAAAGCCTATCTTCTTCATCCCGACACTCTGAGGTGTCGTTGGCCCGGTTCTGGATCTTGATTACAAGATGGGCCATGGACAAGTTTAACGTTCCTACCGCTGATGGTGCATCGATGTCTTCTGTTGGTACATTCCATACCAAGAATATCATCGTCTCAGATGCATCAAAATTCTCATTCATTGGCTCCATCCCGGAAACAATGTATGTAGACGTGCCCTCTGACAGCAGACTGATCCGGACGATCAAGGAATTTAGGCCAACTGGTCCGAGGGAACTGACACCGGACATGCTAATAT
Organism: Lactuca serriola; assembly: GCF_051521515.1. NCBI lineage: Eukaryota > Viridiplantae > Streptophyta > Magnoliopsida > Asterales > Asteraceae > Lactuca > Lactuca serriola. The sequence goes on along the minus strand of NC_136408.1, from coordinate 45,528,320 downwards.
CGATTCATGATGCCGACAAACCGGTGGGCAGGGGCAAAAAGGCAGAGAAGGGGAAGCAAGTGTCCAAAGCTCCAAAGGGACCTTCACCCAAAAAGAGAAAACAACCGAAGGCTGCTCAGTCCCCACAGCCGAAGAGGAGGAAGACCCAACCAAAGCGAAAGCTAGTTATTCCCTCCTCTTCAAGCGAATCTGAGGGTGGAAGTTCGGAATCTGAAGGATCTCAAGGAGACGAATCTCCTCAACGAGGCAACACACCACCTCGGTCCCCAACCCCAGAGATGGAACTTCATCAATCCCCAGTTCCTTCACCTCCACCAACTATTCTTATTTCCATTCCCACCATAAACCCCACTATTCCCCCAACCTCTTTCCCTATCCCACCACCCATTTTCACCACATCAACCGAAACACCCCCAGTTACCGAAACCCCACCTGTAACCGAACCACAAACTCAAACCCATACAACCGAACCTACCCATACACAACCACCACCCGAAACTAATCCAACACCCACTCAACCTAAACCCACAAAACCCACAACACCCCCAGCTTCACCACCCCCTCCATCTCCAGAAGACGCCTCCGATGGCGACGACCAATACCTTGGTGGTGATCACATGAACTTCGATTCGGTCTACTATAGTCCGTTTCAAGTTCAGAGTGATGAGGAGGATGATGCTCCTGTGACGAAGAAGCATCTCAAAGAGCTTAACGAGAAGGTTGATCAACTTCTCGCCTCCTCTTCCAACCAGCAGTCATCTTTGTCTGAAGCTGCCCTTCAGAAGATTGTTGACGCCTTCTCCAGGGCTCAACATGATTCGGTGGCCTCAGCAACTGCTGCGATTGACGCCTCCACCAGAGCCTGTGAGGCAGCGACCGAAAAAGTCGATAAACTATTCTCCGACGCTTCTGTCCTGCTGAAGTCCCTGCAGGAAAGCGCCGACGCCACCAAGACAACTCTGGAACCAATTGTTCAGCAATTGGCCAAGTTCGTCTCAACGGAGTTGACTTCGTTCGCTGCCCTATGCCAAAATCTAAGCGACGACAACTCGGCACTTCGTGCCTCCATCGATGCCCGCCTAGCTAAGCTACAAGAGGATCTTGCAGCTGAGAATTCTCTGATGGACGTCCTGGCGAACAAAACAACAGCCCTCAAGGTCAAGAGCACGCAACTTTACAACTCCCAACAACAACTGGAAGCTCTTCGATCCGAAAGGGAGGTGATCAAAACGTGTGTTTCGGATGTCCACGCAGCATTATCAAACATCCTGGAAGCACACAACCCCATCTTAAACCATTCGGTGAGGCGAACCCTCGCTGAAAAGCTCTCTCCAGCCATGGACCTTCTCAGCAAAATCGAAGGCCTACCGAGTTTCGTGTCCATTCCGAAACAAGGGGGATATGAGCAAACAGGATCGAAACCACCTCCTTCCTCCAAAGCTACGCACACAACCGAACAACCTCCAACTGGTCATGCTTCGGGTTCGGGTGTGAAGAACAAGGGCAAAAACATAGCTGAGGAAGATGAAGATGAAGATGAAGACAAGGAGACCATTGCTGACATGTTAAAAAGAAAGAACAGTCGCAATGCTGAAGACGATGCCAGTCGTGTGGCGCGTGAGGCTGAAGAAGCCGAACGCAAGCAAAAAGAAGCCCACGATCTCCTTGAGAGCCGAAAGATGCTCTTCCCTACCTGGACCAGGGATCGTATGATAAAAGAGGCCATAGAAACTCCAAGCATATTATGGCTCGAGCCGGTTATATCATTCGACTGCAACAACACTGTCGATTCGCAGTTTGATATGTCGCTGACTCGAAAGGCGTTCATCTTCCACGCCTTCTCTAACATTTTTGAAGTCCCGCATCCGAATGATGAGCTTGACAGGGAGCTCATTGACTTCTACCTGGAGGCCGCTCGCCCTCAATATCTTACCTGGAGCGCCCAGAAGATTGTAAACGTTCGGGTGCTGAAGCCTTATGCCGTGGGGAGATTCACAAACGTTAAGTTCAAGCTCATTCGTGGATCAGCAAGAACTGCTCATATTATCTCCCTGGCGGATCTGCCAAATCTGAACCCCCATGACTGGATTGTCCTGTACAATATCCTTCTGACAGATGAAGCCGAATATGGTCCCATCATAGACCATGTCAAAAGGATGTTGGCTTGCTACATCATGGAGGTTGCCCTAATGGATCAGGAGGTCACCACAGTTTTTAAGAAGAAACCAAAGATAGCACCTGTGGGATCGGCCAGTGATCTAAACCAAATGCAAATGGGCAAGATTGATCCGAGGCATAACTCAGTAATGTTCACCAGAGCCGAAGGACAATAATGTCTCTTCGCTTTAGCTGACAAGCATCTTTACACCACAGCTTACTTGGAGCACGTCTTATCTATTATCAAGCGGTGTAAAGAGAATTCGGCTGATGACATCAAGTACTTCAATGATATGATCAATTGGTACATCCGGTTTAGACAGACCATCCTCTCCATAACCAAGTGTCTGTTTAGCACCGTGAAGAAGAAGGTACCAGCTTCAGCTGCCGGCCCAAGTAAAAAGTGAAGGTCTCGCTCCAAATTGACGCAAAGGGGGAGATTGTTGGGCTGAAGATTGTTTTGATGTTGCGTCTTTTGGGCTCGATAGTTTAGCCTTGTACACTCCGGTTTGGGCCTGTCCAACCGTGAGCCTTTTATGTATTGTATATAAGTTAATGCTTGCATGCATATTAGGTTAACGATTTAGAGATTATCGATATAGCGATTCATCCAGAGTACAACAGATTTCTTTAATCGTTCTTGTAATCTTCTAATCCTCTACAGTTGATGTTCTTAATCGAGCTCTTCTGAGGATTTTGTTTAATCATTCGACACGTTTGATTCAAGCTTTCTTGTTCTTATTATTGCGTTCTTACTGTTTTATATTCATATACTTCAAGATCTAATCGATCTTCATAGATTAAAGGTTTTTATTCTCTACAATATATATATATATATATATATATATATATATATATATATATATATATATATATAATAGAAAATGCATAAACTTTTGGAAACTCTAAAACCTAGAAAATCAATAGAAATAGATAGAAAAAAATGTTTTGAGATATCTAATTTTTTTTTCTTGACTTTACATGGCTAAAAATCGCAACTTTTTATACCAATTTGTTGAAGAAAGTTTTTTTTTTTATTTTTTTCAGCGATTTTGAATAAAAAGTTGCGACTTTGAGGTATGTAAAGTCTAAAAAATAGATATCTTAAAGTATTTTTTTTATGTATTTCTATGGTTTTTAGGGTTTATTTGAAGTTTATGCATTTTCTATTGATCTTTCCATGATATATATATATATATATATATATATATATATATATATATATATATATATATATATGTGTGTGTGTGTGTGTGTGTGTGTGTGTGTGGAAGGATCTTGTATTTTTAACAAATAGTATGTGAATGTGTAACAAAATTTTGATCATTAGATTAAAAGAATAAGTGATTATGATCTTAAAGTGGATGTATTTTTAAATGGACTGACATGATTGATTCTGGACCAATCATTTTAGTTATTTTAAGAAAGTAATTAATGTTTATTAAATGCTGAAGATGTAATTAATACCTATTATATCTTCAACATATAATATGCATTAATTACTTTTTTAAAATAACTAAAATGATTGGTCCAGAATCAGTCATACATGCACACAATAGATAGTGAAAACAAAATAACCTAACCCTATATATATATATATATATATATATATATATATATATATATATATATATATATATATATATCAAAATTTACTATTTAATTAGAATAAAAGAATAACAATTTAACTGGTAGGAATCATGTACATTTTTTGCTTTCCTATGAGGATTTATCATGTAGGAAATTCACAAAAACAATGTATCATGTTTGATTAGAGGAGAAAGTTACAGGATGATCACCATTTATTACATAATTAAAGTTATAAGACTGTTGTTCTTTGGCTTCCAAACTCCTAATGCAAACAACCATATAAAATTCTTGAATTGAACAATTTGGAACAAAAAAAAGCTGCAATGTTTTCTTAAACTAACAAGATCTTAAATCATACCTTTTAAGCAATGGAATTTAGTAATATCATCATCAATATTAAGAGATTACTTCAACATACCTTAAGTCAACAAGTACAAGCCCTTACCTTGGGATGATGTAAACAAATACGCTTAAATCTCCAGAAGTGAGTTTTCCACATTGAATTGAATTTCTAATATTGTAAGAGAATGGGGTATCTCACCTAAAGAGATATAAAGTGGGCCTTAAACTCATCCATATCATTGACTTATTTACCAAGTGCTTTATGTCAAGTGAACAGTTAAATCCTGTTGAGACTGAAAAAAATTCAACATAAACGATTTCGTGAGTTATAGACTCACATACCATACTATGTCTAACATCTAAATGTCACGAATTTTCATTATACACTTTAATGTAGGCCCTTGCTAAAGTGGAAACACTAATATAGTGTTTAGAAATGTGAATTTGGTTATGGTCACAAAGGAAATTCATAAATGAAATTCCTTAGCTATAATACTTCCTTAATAACAACTATAGGGCCTACAAATTCATATTCCATAGTTAAGTTTGTGATGCCATTTTGCTTCTTAGAGGCCCAAGAAATTTCACCTCCTATAAGAAGAAACACACCACCACTTGTAAATGGGTGGTATTAGATGTTTTTCATCCAATTAACATTATTATTACCTTCTATGACTGAAGAAAACCATATATAAGTCAAACCATACACCATGGTTTTCTTAAGATACTTTATTACCAGCCTTACTGCTTTCCAATATGAGCATTACGATTAATAATAAACATACCTAGCCTTCCTACAACAAATGCAATATCAGGCTTTTTGATGGTCATAACATACATCAAACAACCTATGACCTTCGAATGTTCAAGTTGTGAAACGGCTTGACCAATATTAGGCATAGGTTTCATACTTGGATCCATATGAGTACTCAAAGGCAAGCAATCTGAACAACTAGATTTCTTAAGGACCTTCTCAACATAATGATAATTAGTGATGGAAATTCCTTGCTGTTCTCATGTAACATCGTGATTTTTCAACTATTTTTTTTTATTTTAAACACTTTTTAACCAGAATACATTAGCAGAGGTCTTATTTTTAGTTATTATGAAAACATGACCAATGTTCTTTATTACCAAAAACAACCTTCATCGGAATTAAATTTCACAAAACCAACCCAAACAAGTTCTCAAAACCAAATGTAAATAAAAACTCAACGACATGTCCAAAGTGGTATCATCACTGTAGATATACTAAAAGTAACTACCCAAAAGTCACCATCCTTACCAAGCCATCAAATCATGCTATCTGTACCAATGCAATGTAAGAGCAACAACGCTAAGTGAGTCAACCATAAGTACGGTGTTATGGAACGTACATATCCAAATGGGTCGAACGAAGCATCATATAAACATGCATTCAAACACTCACATAGCATGGGATCATATACATCATATAAACATCACAATAATTCTCAAATATTATTCTTCTTTAGAGCCTTTACATTTAGTTACACTCCATTATTCATTGTTGTAAATGGTTATTACTTCATAGATAACTATAATATTGTAAGATAATATTAATTTCATTTTAATCATTAACAATTACTCTCCTCTTAATCACCTTTGTAATTGTTATTACACTACTTCCTACTTATGGGTCTATATATATTCATCAGTAACCCCAAGGTAAGTATCTCGTTCGTTACTAATGTGACTGACACGAACCAATGCACTGACTGAGGTGTGACTCTCACTTGTAACATTGCCATCGGTTATTGTTGTGTTCGCTACTCCGACGTTGCATATACTAGTACATGCGTTGTCGTTAAGGATCGATATATACGGTGCCAATTCTACAAATATACTATGTCAACCCGAAATTTCCATTTGGTCAAACCCTAAAAGTCAACCGCTACATGTCATAAGTTAATGACATTACTTCTTGTTTTTAAGAAATATAAAGTTCATTTGATTATTTTAATATTATTTTTAAACGAACGGGTGTTAGAAAGTGCCGTCTCGGGTTTTGAATTTTAATAACTGCAAAAACTTAGCGTATTAGAAACACCCGACCAAACTTTTATGTTTTGGGTTGAGAAATCACCCAAAACCGTGAAATCATGACTATGTATGAGTTTACTCCCCAAAAGTCTAGTTATTGTGTTTACTCCCCAAATAGTCAAAAGAGTAAACTCCAAAAACTCTTTCAAGTATCATCCAAGATTTAATTCCAAATCTTCAATCTTGTAAGTGTTCTAACCATTTCAAGTTAGTAAAACACTTAATCTAGTGTTTGTACATCTATTCATCCAATCATTTATGTATTTTGTCTAGATTTTCCAAAACACCAAGAACACACACTAAGTGTTCTTGGCCTTTTAGCTCAAATCAAGCTTCATTATAGTAAGTACTTCCATCCTTGAGTGATTGTATGCTAGTATTACATTTAAACATCAAGAAAATGTGTCAAGAACACAAGGCTAGAGGTGTTCACAGTCCAAGGAGATGCTTGGTCCGTAAACACCATAAAGAGCACCAAAGTGTGCTTAAGTCCTTATCTAAGCTCTAGTTTGATGTTTAAGCCTTCCTTGAATTGATTTAACCTTCCTTTGATGTGTCTAAGCCTTGAAAAACATCAAAAACCCACAATTATAGGTATTTACGGTCTAGGGATCTCCCAAAACTGTAAACACCCTAAAGTATGTATAAGTTGGTCATTTTCCTTCCTTAGGCTTAGAAACTAGCACATACACTTACCTAATTGTGTTAAGGACTTGAAAACTTGGCAACACCATTCTCCATAAGGGTTTACGGTAGTAAACCAAAGTAGAAATGACCATAAGGCCGTAAACACCTAGTATGGGGTGTTTTGTTGCCCTAGTCCCTTCCAAAGTCCAAACCACCAAGTAGAAATGCCTTTAAGGACTTGCAAATCCTCAAAACAACTTATGGTAAAAAAGAAGAGGAGTTTACGACCGTAAAATCTGAGTTTACGATCATAAACTCATTATGTCAAGGTCATGAACACCGTAAACTCCAAGGGAGTTTACCCTTGAGCCCCAAACGTAATGGCAAGGTCCTTTAGCACTTAGATGCAATCCTTATGGCTTGTAGAACTTAAATAAGGTGTTTTACATACCTTGGGATCTCTTAACTTTGTCAATTAGTGTTTAAAGTCTAATTGGGTACATATATGTGTGATTATATGTTAACTAGGATCATTGAGTGTAAACAAGTCCTCACTTGTCACCTAGCTATCCTACATCATTCAGTTCATCCAAACCACCATCTACAGGTGAGTTCATACCCCTAAATCCATGTTTTAAGTGATTTTAAATGCTTTGATGGGGGGGGGGGGGGAATACAAGTAGAAAACAACATGTTCTTAAATCATCCATATGTATTTTATAACTGTGTTTTCATTCAGCAGATTTCACATACTACAAAATGTGATGCATGAAATGGTTTTCTATCTTAAAAATACTTGTTATCAAATGTATTACTTTTGAAATGTATATTAAAATGACATCAAGTCATTGTTAATTATTGTTCAAAACTCTTAGATGTCTTACAAAACCATTTTTACCTTCTTGAACAAAACTATTCTTATACACTTATGTTCTTATATATGTATTGATGTTATAGTTTTCATCTTTCATTCAGTTCCCACACTCTTGTGTAGTAAGGGTGTATAAATCTACTTGAACAACCAATTACCTTTTAGTTAATTATCATAGAGATAGTTAGAAGATACAAAACATTATTCCTATTACAAGGAATCATACAAGAGTCAGTTCATTCATGAGTCTATACCGGTACATTACCTGATACATGAGTACATTTACATATGCTTACATGATACATGAACACGCTTACATGAATACATTACATGTGTACCCTTACATAGATACATTTTCCTGTATACACTTACATGGATACATGCACCTAGAGTTACGAGGATGATTTATTAGTACTTTCTGTGTAAATTGTCCTGCCTATCCCAGTTCAATGGGATATCTAGACGGGACTAACCATTCCGAATCCCAGCTGATTAGCACCAGTGGTTGATGAACATCTACGGATGTCTACGGTTAATACTTATATTAGGAACATCGATTACGGGACTAACCCTTCCTACCCCCTGCTGCTGCTACATAGGACAATTGGATAATCTTCGGATGTTCATTAGGTTATACATTTCGCTTACCGCGATGTCATGTTAGTCTTGGTACCAAAGGATAACACTTACATTAGTACATTTTCCTAGTTACATTATTTTTTGATACATTCACATAAACGAGGAGTTAGACTAAGTACTTTTAGTACTAATCAATAGAAAGGAAAAACTATCATTTTACTTACAAAACATTCGGGTCTTGGTAGAAGACTACATCTCATAATAATAGGAAATAAGGGATTTCCTAGGGTTTTTCATACTTATATCAACATTTTCATTTAAAGATTTACATGACATTCATAACAGCTTTTCAAAAAAAAACAAGACAATGACACTTAAATACTTATGCATTCACCAGCTTAAGCTGATACTCTCTTTCAAAATAACTTGTATTCTCAGGTCACTAGTAGACAGGTACGATGGCCAGGTTTTTGAGAAGACGGGGCACAGACAAGTATCGTCTTTTATTTTGATTGTATATTTTTGGTGTCTTATTACAATCAAAGAACACACATGTATTAAAACTTTACTTATAATGCAATGGATGATGTTGTTGCTTATTTACTACTTTACACTGTTGTGATACTGTACATGACGTCCTCCACCCCGGAACGTTTCCGCCGTTCACGGTTTTGGGGTGTGACAGATTGGTATCAGAGCATTGTTTATAGTGAATATAGTATATCAACCCATAAAAGATATACTAACTATAAATAAATTGGGATTAAAACACTCTGTCTAAGAGTTATACTTTTAAATAATAAAACATTTAAGTAAGTATACGTGCCTGCATTCATACTAAAATTAGTGTCACAATGACAAGAACAAAAGTATTACGATTGTTGAATATCACAAGTAAGCCTGGGGATATATGGTCAGTCTTGGGAATGGCATAGCCTGATCAACTATGTTGGTCCAAGGAGTGATTAGCATATTCCTAAGAATGGTTGTGATGTGTCAACAAGTCTAAAAACTTACCAACACAACCATAAAGAAATACCATAGGGGTATTTGGTCTTACTGTAATTATCTTAGTCGGTTCGTCTATTTAGCTATATATTATATCCCTTTTCTCGCGTAGATTAAAATGGATGGATTTCACCATGGCGATCCGTACTTCCCAAACTAAGGAAATGCTGGTTGGCTAGAGGCAGAACCAGAAGATGATCACCAAATCCCTTTGGATGATCATCATGCTGAGGGTTTTTCCGATAGTTCTGACTCGGAGCCTGAAGTCAACAACCTACCTCCAGCTGCTCAAGACCCAAACCTGAACCCCCGTCCCGCATTTCAAGGACCCATACCTCTATGGGCCACGGACTTGAATACATGGAGCCAGGAACAAGGTCAGCCCATTCCCTACAATGGAGACCGAAGTTTCTACAACCTCACGGAAGGAGGTTCTGCTGAAAGAGTCCTACCAATCGTGGTGCGTAGGATTTCTCGGAACATGATAATGGCTCAAGCAACTATCAATCAAGTCTTGGAGGTTGACGCCAACTCTGGCGTTAACACGGTCCACATTCGCCAACTAGAGTCTGCTCATGAAAGGACTCTGGTCCGCAATGCAAATATGCAGAGCGAACTTGCTGAAACTCAAGCTGAAGTTAGAGAACTTCAAGCTCAACAAGTGAGAGCGGACAGGCGTATAAGGGACATAGAACGTCTACTGTCGGGATCAAGAACTCATGATAGCAGTTCTCGTCGCCGATAAAATCTTGACGACTCATCTTTTGGATATAACCTAGTTTATGTAAAAACTTTGGTCTAATCTCCTATCTTTATAAATCTTAGACCTGTTAGGTCTTGATCTAGTCTAAATTCTGTCAAAATTTTCCCATCTTGGTTGATGTAAGGCCTACTTCTAGGCCATTTTTCCCGAACTTGTTACATCTGTAATTCCAGTATTATTGACAGATATCTAATCATATGGAAATTATTATCCAAATGTTGCCATCTTCATTTAGTCATACTATTCATTTTGTTGTTGGACTATGGGGAGTTAGTCCATGAGACACATTCATTATTCAATTATTCTAATCCATGTCGTCATCTTTTAAACGTATAGTTAAAGATGCCGCCACGAAGAAATCCCAGGCGTAACCCAAACAACGAAACACCGATACCACCACCTCCACCACCACCTCAACCTCTTCAACCACCTACACCTTTCGATGCCAATATGTTCCAGGCAGCTTTCACAGCAGCAGTTGCAGCTGCTGTGTCAGCAATCAACGCTCCTGCCCCTAGTGGATCGGGAACAGGTGCACCTCCCTCGAACCACGGCGAAAGCCATGGACACCCTCGGGAATGCACCTATAAGGACTTCATGAACACCAAACCCCGCAGCTTCAATGGTAGTGGTGGGGTTATGGTGTTAAGGCAATGGATTGAAAAGATGGAACCTGTCTTTGAAATCTGCGCTTGCTAGGAGGGAAACAAGGTCAAGTTTGCAGCTTGTACCTTCTCCGACAGAGCACTATCATGGTGGAACGGCCATGTTAAGTATCTGACTTTGGTGGTGGCGTATTCCATCAGCTGGGAAAAATTGAAGGACATGCTAATGAAAGAGTACTGTCCTCGAGGTGAAGTACAAAAACTCGACCAGGAACTCTAGGGTCTACAAATGGTTGGATCCGACATCACAACCTACACCAATAGGTTCTGTGATCTGGCAAACCTATGCCCTGATATAGTTGCTCTCGAGAGCAAAAAGATAGAGAGATATATTTGGGGACTATTGCCCCAGATCCAGTCAAGTGTGTTAGCTTCCAGGCCTATCACTTTCGATAGTGCCAAGGAACTGGCACAATCTCTCATAGATCACAGGAAACCTCAGAACCCAACAATCCCTACACCCGTACCACAAAAGGTCAACAACAACAAGAAGGGGTGGACTAAGAGGAAAAGAGGGGTTTCGCAAGAATCCTCCAAGAGACAACAACTTGTGGCAATCAATGCTGCCACAATAACTCCCATTGTCCCTGCGAACCCCTTACCAGCAAAAACATATGCTGGAACTCTCCTGAAGTGCACCAAGTGTAGTTTCCACCACAACGGACCTTGCAGGGAGACGCAGTGCTCTAACTGCAACAGGAAGGGGCACACAACCTGTTTCTGCAAGACTCCAACAACTCAAGCCGCCCAGGTTCCTAACGCCGGTATGGGCCAAACTTGCTATGGTTGTGGTGAAGTGGGCCACTACAAGAGGAACTGCCCTAAAGCGGGGATGGCTGGAGGAGTAGGAAGAGTTATGGCCTTGGGCTACGAGGAAGCAGTAGCTGATCCTACGATAGTTACTGGTACGTTCCTCCTCGATAACTCATATGCTTGCATACTTTTCGACAGTGGAGCAGAGAGAAGTTTCGTAAGTCACAAATTTGCACACCTGCTTAAACAAAAACCATGTGCATTAGATAATTCATTCACGGTAGAAATGGCTAACGGGAAAACAAAGAGTACAAACTGCATATACGTAGGTTGTACCTTAACTTTAGATAGCCATACTTTCAAAATAGACCTCATGCCAGTCCCAATTAAATGTTTCGACGTTATCATCGGCATGGATTGGTTGAGTCTTCTTCGCGCCGACATCTTATGCTTTGAAAAAGCAGTTCGTCTTAACCTTCCTAACAATGAAACTTTAGTTATCTATGGCGACAAACCTAGTACAAACCTTCGCATCATTTCGTGCATTCAAGCCCAGAAGTGCTTGCGGAAGGAATACCATGCATTTCTCGCGCACATCGTCGATACAAGTCAAGAGGTGAAAGACATTCAGAAAATCCCCGAAGTACGCGACTTTCCCGACATCTTCCCAGAAGAACTTCCCGGTTTACCACCACAACGCCAAGTCGAGTTCAGAATCGACTTAGTGCCAGGAGCTACCCCCGTAGCCAAATCTCCTTATCGTCTGGCACCGGCCGAGATGCAGGAACTTTCCAGCCAGCTTAACGAACTTCTCAAGAAGGGATTCATTCGACCAAGCTTCTCACCATGGGGAGCACCGGTCTTGTTTGTCAAGAAGAAGGATGGATCGTTTCGCATGTGCATCGACTATAGAGAACTCAACAAGCTTACCATTAAAAATCGTTATCCTTTGCCCCGCATTGACGATTTATTGATCAACTTCAAGGAGCCAACTACTTCTTGAAGATAGATCTATGATCCGGATATCACCAACTACGAGTGTTAGAGGAGGATGTTCCCAAGACAGCCTTCCGAAATCGTTATGGGCACTACGAGTTTGTAGTGATGCCATTTGGATTAACAAACGCGCCCGCAGTATTCATGGATCTGATGAATAGGGTGTGTCGCCCTTACTTGGATCAGTTTTTCATTGTCTTCATAGATGACATACTTATCTACTCTCGAAGTAAGGAGGAACATAGTCAGCATCTCCGTAGAGTCTTAGAAACATTGCGAGCGGAGAAGCTCTATGCGAAGTTCTCCAAGTGCGAATTTTGGATTCGACGAGTTGAATTTTTCGGCCATGTTGTTAGCGAAGAGGGAATACACGTGGACCCTTCCAAAATCAAGGCCATTGAGAACTGGTCAGCACCGAAGACACCTACTGAAATTCGTCAATTTCTAGGTCTGGCTGGCTACTATCGCAGGTTCATTCAGAACTTCTCCCGCATAGAGAAACCTCTTACAACACTGACCCAAAAGGGCGTAGCCTTTGACTGGGAAGAGAAACAAGAAAGAGCGTTCCAAACGCTCAAGCGAGCCTTGTGCACCGCACCAATACTATCCCTCCCCGAAGGGATAGAAGACTTCACTGTCTATTGCGATGCATCAAATCAAGGACTTGGAAGTGCTCTGATGCAGCGAGGTAAAGTCATAGCCTATGCCTCGAGACAACTGAAGACATATGAGGTCAACTACACCACCCACGATCTTGAGCTAGGAGCAGTTGTGTTTGCTCTGAAGATCTGGAGACACTACCTGTATGGTACAAAAAGCACGATCTTTACAGACCAATAGAGTCTACAATACATTTTCGACCAGAAGGAGCTCAACATGAGACAAAGACGATCGTTCGAGCTACTCAGTGATTACGAGTGCGATATTCGTTATCATCCGGGTAAAGCCAATGTAGTAGCCGACGCCCTAAGTCGGAAAGAATATGCTAGTCGTAGAGTCAAATCTTTGACTCTAACTATCCATTCACACTTGTCCACGCAAATTAAGGAGGCTTAGCTCGACGCTTTGAAACTTGAAAACGTGGCTGGTGAATCCCTTAGAGGGATGGATAAGAACTTGGAAGTCAAGGGTGGCGGAGCCTTATACCTCATGGATCGGATCTGGACACCGAAACACGGTGGCTTCAGAGACCTGGTCAAGACGGAAGCTCACAACACTCGTTATTCCATCCACCCGGGTTCAGATAAGATGTATCTGGATCTTAAAAAGTTATACTGGTGGCCTAACATGAAAGCAGAAATTGCTACCTTCGTGAGTAGATGCCTTACTTGCGCAAAGGTCAAGGTTGAATACCAGAAACCCTCCGGTCTTCTACAGCAACCGGGGATACCAGAATGGAAGTGGGAGCGGATCATTATGGACTTCATAACCAAGTTGCCCAAGATGACGGGTGGACTTGATTCCATATGGGTCATCGTCGATAGACTGACCAAGTCAGCACACTTTTTGCCAATCAAAGAAACAGACAAGATGGAGAAACTTACAAGAACTTACATTAGGGAGATTGTAAGACTGCACGATGTTCCATTATCTAATATCTCGAACAGAGATAGTAGATTCACTTCGAGGTTCTGGCAGTCATTACAAAGTTTCCTAGGAACTAGGCTGGACATGAGTACAACCTACCATCCACAGACCGACGGGCAAAGTGAGAGAACTATCCAAACCTTGGAAGATATGTTGCGAGCCTGTGTGATTGACTTTGGGAAAGCTTGGGATACCCATTTACCCCTTGTCGAATTTTCTTACAACAACAGTTATCACACGAGCATAAACGCAGCTCCATTCGAGGCCCTCTATGGCCGGAAGTGCAGACCCCCTCTGTGCTGGGCTGAGGTGGGTGATACCCAGTTAGCTAAGGGACAAGTTCCCGAAAGCACTCTCACAGGTCCAGAGATCATTTGGGAAGCGACAGAGAAGATCGTTCAAATCCGTGAACGATTGAAAGCCTCTAGAGACCGACAGAAAAGCTACGCTGACAAGCGAAGGAAACCGTTGGAATTCCAGGTGGGCGACCGAGTTCTACTGAAGGTCTCACCCTGGAAGGGCTTGATACGCTTCGGAAAGCGTGGAAAGCTAAATCCAAGATACATAGGGCCTTTCGAGATTCTCACAAGAATCAGCCCTCTAGCTTACAAACTCAATCTACCTGACGAACTTCATAACGTACATTCTACATTCCACGTATCTAACTTGAAAATGTGTTTGTCAGACGAGACTCTTGTAATCCCACTCGACGAGATCAAGATCAACGAGAGCCTCAACTTCATGGAAGAACCAGTAGAGATCATGGACCGAGAGGTCAGCAGACAAAGCAAAGCCGTATCCTGATTGTGAAGGTCCGCTGGAACGCCAAACCAGGACCGGAATACACTTGGGAGCGTGAGGATCAAATGAAACTGAAATACCCTCATCTTTTTGCTTAGTTATGTGTAACTACTTTATTTGTGTAGACTTTAATTTCGGGACGAAATTCCCTTTAATAGGGGGATGATGTGACAACCCGAAATTTCCATTTGGTCAAACCCTAAAAGTCAACCACTACATGTCATAAGTTAATGACATTATTTCTTTTTTTTAAGAAATATAAAGTTCGTTTGATTATTTTAATATTATTTTTAAACGAATGGGTGTTAGAAAGTGCCGTCTCAGGTTTTGAATTTTAAAAACCACAAACACTTCGCGTATTAGAAACACCCGACCAAACTTTTATGTTTTGGGTTGAGAAATCACCCAAAACCGTGAAATCATGCCTATGTATGAGTTTACTCCCCAAAAGTCTAGTTATTGTGTTTACTCCCCAAATAGTCAAAAGAGTAAACTCCAAAAACTCTTTCAAGTATCATCCAAGATTTAATTCCAAATCTTCAATCTTGTAAGTATTCTAACCATTTCAAGTTAGTAAAACACTTAATCTAGTGTTTGTACATCTATTCATCCAATCATTTATGTATTTTGTCTAGATTTTCCAAAACACCAAGAACACCAAGAACACACACTAAGTGTTCTTGGCCTTTTAGCTCAAATCAAGCTTCATTATAGTAAGTACTTCCATCCTTGAGTGATTGTAAGCTAGTATTACATTTAAACATCAAGAAAATGTGTCAAGAACACAAGGCTAGAGGTGTTCACGGTCCAAGGAGATGCTTGGGCCATAAACACCATAAAGAGCACCAAAGTGTGCTTAAGTCCTTATCTAAGCTCTAGTTTGATGTTTAAGCCTTCCTTGAATTGATTTAACCTTCCTTTGATGTGTCTAAGCCTTGAAAAACATCAAAAACCCACAATTATAGGTGTTTACGGTCTAGGGATCTCCCAAAACTGTAAACACCCTAAAGTATGTATAAGTTGGTCATTTTCCTTCCTTAGGCTTAGAAACTAGCACATACACTTACCTAATTGTGTTAAGGACTTGAAAACTTGACAATACCATTCTCCATAAGGGTTTACGGTAGTAAACCCAAGTAGAAATGACCATAAGGCCGTAAACACCTAGCAAGGGGTGTTTTGTTGCCCTAGTCCCTTCCAAAGTCCAAACCACCAAGTAGAAATGCCTTTAAGGACTTGCAAATCCTCAAAACAACTTATGGTCAAAAGAATAGGAGTTTACGAGCGTCAACTCATTAGGTCAAGGTCATGAACACCGTAAACTCCAAGGGAGTTTACCCTTGAGCCCCAAACGCAATGGCAAGGTCCTTTAGCACTTAGATGCAATCCTTATGGCTTGTAGCACTTAAATAAGGTGTTTTACATACCTTGGGATGTCTTAACTTTGTCAATTAGTGGTTTAAAGTCTAATTGGGTACATATATGTGTGATTATATGTTAACTAGGCTCATTGGGTGTGAACAAGTCCTCACTTGTCAGCTAGCTATCCTACATCATTCAGTTCATCCAAACCACCATCTACAGGTGAGTTCATACCCCTAAATCCATGTTTTAAATGATTTTAAATGCTTTAATGGGGGGGGGGGAATACAAGTAGAAAACAACATGTTATTAAATCATCCATATGTATTTTATAACTGTGTTTTTATTCAGCTGATTTTGTTGGAATAGTGTCTAAGGCTGCAACTATATTAGGCAAGTATTTGACCCGATTGTGCATGGTCCTTTTGGGTTGCCTTCACCATAGCAACTTGATAGGATGATTTATTATGAGAGAATAAATATTATTAATATATTATGAGAATAATATAAGGAATAATAATATTTTTATTTGATTAATATAAGTCATAAATTAATTAGTATTAATTTGGTGACTTAAAGAGATTAATTAAATAAGAGGGTATAAACTGTCAATTGTTTGATAGTTACACTTTAGGCTGTAAATCCTTCTTGGATAGAGGATGCACAAATTCTAGGGCTTGAGATAGCCTCAAATTCTTCCAAGGCTTATCTTAGGTAAGGATTAGGATTGCTTTAAGGAAATATTATCCAACTAGGGTTTAAGGGTGAAACCCTAAGAGCCTACAAGTATAAATAGACCCTTAGGGCATGTGAAATCGGCATCTCTTGTAAAGAAAAGAAACCCTGGCCGAATCTTCCCTCTCCTCTCTCTCTCACAAATCATCCTCCTTGCTAGTTGGTGTTTATAAGCCATTAGAGGAGTGACAATTGTGACTCTAGAGCTCCAAGACAATAAGATCAAACAAGAGATTCAAAGGTAAACTTCTAGATCTGATTTTGTATTGTTCTTATACCTAATTAGTCATTAGAAGTCTTGGATTCAAAGCATGTTTAATTAGAGAAACCTAGATCCAAGCATTAGGGTTTGCATATGCACATAGGAATGTTCGTATGGCCAAAACCCATCAGTGGTATCAGAGCCTAGATTGGTTTCTATTAAATTGTTGCTTGTTTGTTTGAATCTTGCTTGAAAAATTCGAATTTTATGTTTCTGAGTCATGGACTCGGCGAGTTGGCCTGACTCGGCGAGTCCCATGGTGCACTCGGCGAGTTCGAGCGTCAGGAAGGGCCAAATTCGGGATTTTTTGATATTTATCTTATGGAAACTTGCCTTTATCATATTAGATCAACCCTAACCCGATTTTTTGATATATATATATATATATATATATATATATATATATATATATATATATATATATATGACTATAATCTTGATCTAATAAAAGAGATTTATCAATTAATAAAATATTTAATTTCCTTATGTGATAATTAATTAATTATTTTGATTAAATTGGTAAATTATTATGCAAGAAATCTTAAATAAATCAAATATGGATAATTATGGAATTAATTGTTAACTAAGATTATTTGTTATTTGATCCTCCATGTTTTAAATGTTTAAAACTTGTCCTCAAGTTTTGAAATTTATGTTTTGTGATTAAAAGTTTTAATTTAGACAATTTAAATTTCAAAACCTAGAATTTTACAAGTTTAAAATACAACCCTATACTAATATAATATTACAAGATTAATATACATATGTATAACTAAAATGCTAGTCTTACCGTTAGTAGGCCTCATTCACGAAGCCGATCTATAAGGTGGGTATAAGGTTGCGGCTTATAAAATGACGCTTAATGGGTGTACACTCACACCCACCGCTTGCTTGATCGGTGGAGGGTCGTTATCCGAACGGGTAGGATAGGGCAACCTCATCCTCTCATTAAAAGTATAATATGAAATACAAAGTAACTACATGTTTTTTAAAATTTCCCAATCTTAGTTACTTTAGGAAAAGTTAATTGATGCAATCCCATGAAATTACACTTTGCACTCTTGCTAAGAAGTTAGTGGAGCATGTGTGGTTTACCGGCACACTAATTGGTTCTAAGCGAAGGTGGCAAAGGGTGATTCATTGTTTATCATGGTTCGATGGAGCGTGTGTGGTTTACCAGCACATCGAATAGGTGATCGTTACAATGAAGGCACCATGTGAATTTGCATGGTAATTCACACCCGCTTTGTGATCCTCGGTATCCCAGTCACAAACAAGAGGGGCATATCAAGATTTAAACATGCCATTGAAATGCTGTGACATCCCCAAAATCACGGCCAGAAAAGACCGATTTTCATTTATGCTTTTAAAATAATTTCAGAGTAAATCCTTTTGATTTAAAAGAGCTGCGGAATTTGTTCCCAAAACAAAATATGATAAAATAAAGTTTATCAAAGCATTTCATCAAGAGATGCGTTTTCATTAATTAACAATATTCAGGATGTCATGTTCCGATACAGACCAAAAGCATAAACAATATAAAATAGACCTTACAACAGTTATTTATAACTACTGATCTATAATCCAAAATCTCTTGTCAAGTCCACCCATTTATACTCTTGTGCCATTACCTGTAATGCAAAGAAAACTGAGTAGGTCGGGCTTGGGAGCCTGGTGAGCATGTAGGGTTTTCAACCCACAATAATACATTTATTATATTGAATTATTAAACAATCAACCCAAATACTCATTCCCATTATCTCCTTTATTTCTTAAGGATTTACCCTAAGAATCAACTATCCTTTATCCATTTATTCCTAAGGATTGACCTAAGGAATTGACACAAAGTCCACCACTGCCAAGGTCCACAAATTGCGATTGGTAAACACTTAGTTCAACATAGCTAACAAACACCTAGTTCTAACACTCCTAGTGAACAATTAATTCAAAACATTTGGTGAATACTTAGTTCTAAAACACTTAGTGAACACACTCAGTTCAACAACACCAAGTGAACACATCTAGTTCAAAAATACTTAATGAACACATTGAGTCCAAAAATACCAAGTGAACACATAGAGTTCGAAAATAACTAATGAACACATTGAGTTCAAACACCAAGTGAACACGTAGAGTTCAAAAATACCTAATGAACACATTAAGTTCAAACACCAAGTGAACACGTAGAGTTCAAAAATACCTAATGAACACATTGAGTTCAAAAATACTTATTATTTCGTCTCACATCAACTATTTCATCTACCCATGTTCTACCCCACATATATGTAGATGCAAACACATATACAATTTAAATCTTTTAAAACATGTATAAAACATTATTTCAACATCTATCTCAAGTAAATAAACATTGTATAAACACCTAGCACGTACTTCATAACAAATACTTCATATCTATGCGGTAGAAGAAAGTGAATATACATTCACACATATAACAACAAAATATACACATAACACGTATTTCGTATAAAATACTTCGTATTTATGCGTCAGAAGAAAGTAACCACACACTCACTTGATCAGAAGACGATCGGACAGCACTACGGCGTATAGAAGTAATATTCTTCGGTAGATCTGGAAGATCTCCACAAAAATCGAACTTCTCGCGGGCAGAGCTTCGGCTCGGGAATCATGCTCTTCAGGATTCTCGGGGCTTCAGATCTTGCTTCGGGACTCGGGAATGATACCGGGGCTTCGGGGTACTTCTGGCATGCAAATCGATGCAAAACGGGAGAGAGAAGAGAGAAAAATAGCAAAGGAGTCGGCTGCCCTCGCATCTTATTTATAGGAGGCTGGAGCCTCGGAGTACGCGGGGCATACTGCCTCAGAATCGTCATTGCTTACGTATCCGAAGAACTCGAGTGCGAGGCATGTCATGCTTCTCTGTACGCGGGGTGTATGCTAGTACGCTGGGCGTACTTCGGATGAGTCCGATGACTCCTGTTCGGATAATGCCAAGATTTAGAATTAAATTTAAATATTAAATATTTAATAAACTTCGGAAATTCATATCTTCTTCATACGAACTCCATTTTCGACGTTCTATATATCCACGCGAAGGTGAGACTACGCTCTACAACTTTCGTTTAGACTTCGTCGGCTAATTTTGGTTTTATTTTTATTATTTATTTTTAGTAGGCCCGGACAGGAAAACTTCGTTATAAATTCATAACTTCTTCGTTTGACGTCCGTTCTTGCCTAACTTTTCATCGCTTCGATACCAACAACGAGATCTTCAATTCTCGTTTAGATTGTTTCGGCTAAAAACCGCTCGATCTCAAATCGAGTATTTCAGGCTGCATACCGCTAAGTCGAAACTTCGAAAAATCATAACTTCTTCGTTTTAACTCGGATTTCGGCGTTCTTTATATGTACGGAATCCTTGTAACATATACTACAACTTAGTTAAGATTATTCATTCTAAATAATCTTCTATCAAAAAGTCATTTTTGACGCTTATCGTCTCTAAATTGACTAGCCCTGATCTACAGGCGTTACAATTATCTCCCTCTTAGGATGATTACGTCCCGGAATCATCAACGAAATAGGGCTTATATAATGATTCCACACTTAATTTCTTCATCCTAGGTAATAACCGTAAGTTCTATATTTGCTTGAAAGAGTGTTTAACTCTATGGATTTCTTGACTATAGACGATGCCCAAATCTTGCATCTACTTTTCGTACTACGTTGTACTTTCAATCGTAACCTTCAAGTTACAAAATAAATCCTTATTGCGGACTCCTTCTTCTTCCTGGGATAAATACATTCCTTTATCTATTGTAATAGACCGATGGGTCGTGTCCCGATGACCTCTCATCGTAGTCGGACTCAATTGATATGACCACTAGGGTCGGAATAACAACCATCTTACTAGTCATTACCGAAACAATGGTAATGACATACTTGAATAAAATGGAATCAATTATTAGCTTCTTGGTAACCTTGTGACTTTCCCTGATCCAAGCGTGAGTCCTGTGCTTCCAGTAGTATAGATCTCTACTACTATTCACACCTACTCATACTCGTCCCAAGTATTGTCTCTCAGTCAACCAAGTCACTACACAAAATCACACAATCATCCACTACATCGGATATTAAAACTATAGATACCACCTAGATATCAAAACCATACATATCACATAGATATCAAAACCATACATATCACATAGATATCAAAACTGGGGTTTATATTAATTCTTGAAACGATTACAGAAAGGTTCAAGTTAACCCTATACTATGCCTCTAATAGGCTACACCACAAGTCACTATTCGCACTGCTACTTCATAAATGATTATTGGATATAAAATCCTCATCCTTGATTCGCTTCGTCGAGGATCATGTGAAATGCCCTTGGCTTTGCTGGTTCTTTCTTCTTCGGGCAATTGATCGAAATATGCCCTTTTTCGTTACACTCATAACACACTCTTTTACTAGATGCACATTCATTGGCGTAGTGCCTAGTCTTTCCACACTTGAAACATGTAACCTCCTCGCCACATTTTCCTAAGTGTTTCTTCTTGCACTTATCACACCATTTCGCTTCCTCTCCTCCTCTTTCGAACTTTTTCGAACCAGACTTCGAGAATTTTCTCTTATCGTCGGACCTTGAAGAACCTTCATGCTTTCTTTTCTCACCAACTTCAACTCTCTCCAGACCCTTCTCTCTTATCTGGGTCTCAACATTCCTGGCTGCTCTAACGGCCGTTTTCAAGGTAGTTGCCATTTTGACCATTGGGCCAAAGTCTGTGGGCAATCCGTTAGCAAACCTATCGATCTTGGAGAGTTCAGTAGGCACCAAGGAGGGGAATAGCTTCATCCTCTCGGTGAACGCGGTGGCATACTCATCCACACTCATCTTTCCTTTCCTCAGGTTCTGAAATTCGTTGTTTAGGTCTATTAGATCTATCTCTGAGCAGTATTGCATTTTCATTTGCTCCACGAATGCTTCCCAAGACATTTGCATGGCTTCTCCTCTTGGCATTGTATCTGCTAACAACTTCCACCAGCTCAAGACTCCAGTCTTCAGTTGTCTAACTGCAAAGACAGTCTTCTGTTTGTTGCTACTGTCACAACTTTCAAATACCATCTCCATTTCAGAGATCCAATCCATAATCTCAACAAGCATTGGGCTCCCAGAAAGACTTGGCGGCTTGGCGCCCAATAAATTCTTGTACATTCGCCCATCCTTGTTGTATCCCCTTTCCGGGTCGTTCCTTCGTTCTCCTTGAGTCCTAACTTGACTCACAGCGCGACTATTGTTTCCTTCCTCCGATTGTTCGGGAATCAGATCGGGTTCCTCAATAGGTATGATAGGTTCGTCCCTATTATCATTCAACATCTGTCGCATCTCATCCCTTTGTTCGGCTGGCATAGCCCGAATCATGGCTTGCACCCCAACCATTGTTATTGGTTCTGGTGCTACTGCTACAATGGGTATTTGCTCAATCACTGGCGGTTGATTCCTGTTTTCATCTGCGTTTCCAACGCCACTCCTTGTTCTCACCATTTTTGATCTACACACCGAATAAGGTGAAATTAGATCCTCATTCACGATAGGTATTCAAATCATCCTTATTACTCCGAAACGTTTACATGCTAGTTCTAATACCGTAGACATACGCTTAGAATCCTAAACACATAAGGTTTCCAGATCCGGTCGGCAACAGACCATAGATCCGAACAAATAAAATCATATATGGCAACATATAACATTTAGCACATAAAAGCATTTTAGGCATCACTCCTAAAATAAACTAGTGCTTGTGTCAATTTAGGTGTACTACCTAACATATTTTAGACACACTCCTCCCAATCATTACTTAGCATTCTAAGTTTAAGTCTAGAAATTTCCTACAAATTCCTAGTTCGCTTAAACTAATGCTCTAATACCAACTGTGACATCCCCAAAATCACGGCCAGAAAAGACCGATTTTCATTTATGCTTTTAAAATAATTTCAGAGTAAATCCTTTTGATTTAAAAGAGTTGCGGAATTTGTTCCCAAAACAAAATATGATAAAATAAAGTTTATCAAAGCATTTCATCAAGAGATGCGTTTTCATTAATTAACAATATTCGGGATGTCATGTTCCGATACATACCAAAAGCATAAACAATATAAAATAGACCTTACAACAGTTATTTATAACTACTGATCTATAATCCAAAATCTCTTGTCAAGTCCACCCATTTATACTCTTGTGCCATTACCTGTAATGCAAAGAAAACTGAGTAGGTCAGGCTTGGGAGCCTGGTGAGCATGTAGGGTTTTCAACCCACAACAATACATTTATTATATTAAATTATTAAACAATCAACCCAAATACTCATTCCCATTATCTCCTTTATTTCTTAAGGATTTACCCTAAGAATCAACTATCCTTTATCCATTTATTCCTAAGGATTGACCTAAGAAATTTGTTGGGTAGCGTTTTGTTATGTATTGCGTCTATTAGGCTCGCTTATTAGTCCAGTTTTGTAACTCCGGTTTGGGCCTGTCCAACCGAGAGCTTGATAAGGTTTAGTATAAATATATATGCTTGCATGCATATTAGGTTAACGAAAGAAAACGATTATTACGATAGATCAGAGCATTATTTATTTATCGTTCCTGTAACCCTAAATCCTCTACAGTGGAAGTTCTTTATCGAGCTCTGCTGAGGATTGTTGATCTAATCATTCGACACACTTTGATCCATACTTGTGTTATTTGCAGTTTTCACATTCATTATTTTACCTGTTATAAAGATCCAAACAATCTTCAAGTTAGTTTTATAACTTATCAATTGGTATCAGAGCGGGAGGCTGTGTAATTCATACACTTCTTTTCTGTGAAAAAGGTTGCGATTAGGGTTATTCCGCATTTACTGATATTTATTGAGTCGTCATCCCATAATTGACGTAACTCGATATTTATTTGTTTTGCCCTAATTTAATTCATTACAAGTCTGATCTTTTAAACAGGTTATTCGATCTAGCATGGACGAGTCACAATCAAATCCAATTAATATCTCGAACAACATCGGATCAACGACGAAGATTCCCATCCTTTACGCCCAGGATTATGAAGTCTGGGCTCATCACTTTGAAGACTATGTTATAGGATCTGAGGACAATGGATACCTCATCTGGTAAGCAATAGTATCTGGACCATTCGCTCATTCAGCAACTTCAAGAATTATTAAGACTCAGAAGGAGTATAATGATCTTTTGAAGGACGTTAAAGATATTGCTCAAGACGAAAAAGATAAATTTCAGTGCAATATTAAAGCATTGAGATTAATCAGAATCGCTCTTCAATCTGACACTTTCAGGCTGGTGAGTTCATGCACAACTGCCAAAGAAATATGGGATAGGCTGCGAGAGTTGTATTCTACTGACGAGGATCTTGAGCATTCCATTCAAACCTTGCTGCTGTCCGAATTTGGTGAATTCAAGCAGAGCCCTGAAGAAACCGTGACTCAAACGTTCGATCGCTTCAATCATCTTCTTAGTAAGATGATTAAGCATGATATTGAAAGGAAGCTGATTGAACAAAAGGTCACGTTTTTAAACGGCCTTAGATCTAAGTGGAGAGCTGTAGTGTCCACAGTTAAAGCGCATGAGCAATTCAAATCCTATTCTCTGGCGAAACTGGTAGGCATTCTGAAGTCTCAAGAAAAGATCGTGTTACAGGAGAAAAATGTGGTTTCAAGCTTGGGTTCATTAGCCCTTCTGTCCAAAAGCAAAGCTGTGACGGAAGATGAAGACCTCAACCTAGAGGATTATGACCTTACCTCTGAAGACTATGCAATGATGGTGTCAAACCCAAAAAGGTTCATCAAGAAAAGATTCCCCACCAACAAGAACAGAAATTGGTAGGGAAGTTATAGTTCAGAAAAGGTCAGGGAAGAACTGAAGGTAGAAGAACCAAAGAAGGAACCGAAAGCTGAAGGAGATTCGGGAGTAAGCTGCTATTATTGTGGAGGAAAGAACCACTATGCAAAAGATTATGTCCTCAAGAAAATGGTAGAAAAGGATGATGAAAAAGATGAAGAAGCTTTGTTGCTGAAAAAGCTGGATGAGATCAGGAAGAAGAAATCTACTGCTAACCCTTCTATGAATGCTTTAATTATGCAGGGTTCGGTAGCTGATGATGAGTTCGGTGGCGTGGAGGTCTGGTCAACCGACACTGAAGATGATGAAGTAAGGAAGCCTTCTCATGGAAAGGCTTATGTGGCGAAAGAAGAGAGTAGTGGTGGAAAATGCTTGATGGTGTCTGATGTATCCCAGATGAGGGGATACAACACAGATGGTGGGAATGAAGACGCAAAGGAGCGAGAGGACTTGTGCTTCACAGCAAAACCGCTCAACGTACAGTTCAACGAACTTGATGAATTAATCAAGAAGGTACAGTCCGTTTTTATTGCATTCAAAGTACCACAAAGCTCATATGAAAAAGAATTAAAAAATGTTAATTCAAGAATCTCTCATCTAGACAGCAGTTTAACTCAAACACGAGTCACCAATTCTAACCTAACTGACCAAATAAGCAGGGTATCTTCAAAGAGTGAGGAAAGAAGGATGTGGATCGAACTGAAGGAGTCGGAGTTAATCAAAACCAAAGATGAAAACATTTATTTGCAAAGAGACAATTTAAAGCTTTTAAAACAGAGAAATGTTTTTTTTTAATTGCTAAACGTCTTTATACTAATATCACTCAGCTTCATTTGGACTGTGAAATAGGACAAAAGATTCATCGCATGATTTTACCCTTCCTTGAGTTTAAGGAGGATGAAATTGATCCTGAAGTATATAATTGTGAAAGTGTTATTTCGTCTGAGGATGTTAATCCGTCATATATGTATGGTCTAGACAAAATCGAATCTTTCATAAAGTCCAAGGACCATAAAGACATGCTTAAAAATCTTTTGGATGAAAATGATAAACTTAAACTGAGAACCGAAACCATACAAAAGTTTGACTCATTGAATGCCAACCTAAGCTCAGAAAATAAAATTGATGTTGAAAATGCATCTGAGCTCAATGAGGACGATGATATGAGTGAAATTTATGTAGAGGACACAATTGATTGTTCAGAATTTGTCAAGAGCGAACCTGAAAACCACAAGAATCTCATTTCAGAAAATTCAGTGGAGTTTGCTCATTTGTCCCAACAAAAGTCCCCAATCCTTGCAGAAAAGGCAGTAGTATATCAAAAGGTTAGAACCACTCCAAATCAGGTGTATAAAGTCACAGGCGTAACAGAACATCAGACAGCCGAACTCACAGCTATTGTAAACAAAGACAATGCTGATGGTTGTGATGAGTTCTTCTGGTCTGCTCCTATCGACAATGCTGACGAAACAGTTGGTCTGTCAGAAAGGACTTCATGGAAAACCAAAGGCAGATATGTGCCAGAGCCTTTGAACAAGCCTGATAGCTTCTACGTGCCAAGTACCAGTGGTACAAAAGATGTTCCTGAAGAAAAAGGAGTTCCTGCAAAAGAAGTCACTACTTCAAGCGAAACTTCATCTATTCAAAGTGAACCTACTGACCGAAAGCAAAAACAAAAAGTGAATATCCATCGTCAGCCGAAGCAGGTGATAAATCAGAAACAGCAAAGAAATCAGAGATACAAGAAGAATCTCTCTGAGAGAAAACAGTTCTGGCGATCTCAAAATGCCCATTTCTCTTATCCTGACAGAAATTTAAAGTCAGACGAAAACACTATCAACCGAAAGCAAAGGTTCGGTTCCGAGAGCAAAAGAGACCAAAGATCTAGGTTCGGTCCCATTAATGATAAAAAACAAAAGGGTCACCTAGAATCTCAAGTCAAGAAATCATCTCAGTCTAACGTCTCTCGCTCTTCTTCTTCTAACTCTTCTAATTCCTCTCAACCCCATTCTAAATTCCATTCTGTTCACTCCCAAAAACCTCAATCATCAACTGAACTAAAAGGAAAACTGAAGGTTTCATCAGTTAAACCAGAGTCCAAACCAACAGCAACGAATCCCAATAAAATTAAGGTTTTCACCATCAAAAAGAAAGATGAAACAACACTAATAAAAAGAACATATCTTGTTGACATCTCTCTTACCATTCCTGTTCCTGTGAAAGGCTCACGAGGACCCAAGAAACTTTGGGTTCCTAAATCTGCTTAATTTTTGCAGGTTATCAGTGACGAGCAGTTTGACGAAGAATGGTACATTGACAGTGGCTGCTCGCGTCACATGACAGGAAGGAAGGAAGAGCTAAGGGAATATAGATCTCTTTCAAACAGTGGAAATGTCAAATTCGGGAACAACTCCTTTGGCACCATCAAAGGCTATGGAATGATTACAAACGGTGATTTCACGATAAGGAAGGTTGCATACGTAGAAGGACTACAACACAACCTCATCAGTGTATCTCAACTTGTTGGAGGTACCGGTCTCAAGGTTTCATTCGATGATGAGGGTTCGAAGATAATTGAGAAGAAAATGAAAAGAGTTATTCTCAAATCAGAGCGCAAAGGTGAAATGTTTCCCCTGAACCTCAAACCCATCAAAGGCAGTCCAGCTATCTGCTTGTTATCCAAAGCACAATCTGACGAAAGCTGGTTGTGGCACCGAAGGCTCTCTCATCTCAACTTCAAAGATATCAACAAACTTGTCACAGGTGGTCATGTTCGAGGTCTTCCATTACTCAAGTACGATAGAGAACATTTGTGTGCTGCATGTGAAATGGGGAAGCAGAGTCGTCAAAGTCATCCATCTATAATAAACACCAAAGTTGTTGAACCACTAGAGTTACTTCATATTGATTTGTGTGGTCCATCATCTATCCAAAGTATCGGTGGTAGCAAGTATATTCTTGTTATTGTTGATGACTTTTCACGTTTTACATGGGTGTTCTTTCTGAAGCTTAAATCTGAAGCGACTTACAAGCTAAAGGTGTTCATCAAGCAGGTTGAAGTATAGTTGAAGAAAGTCGTTCGCAACATCAGGAGTGACAATGGACTGGAGTTCAAAAATAAAGAATTTGAAGAATTCCTGGCAGAAAAAGGAATTAGTCACAACTTCTCAGCTCCCTACACACCTCAAGAAAACGGAATTGTCGAAAGACGAAACCGATCTTTGTGTGAAGCGGCCCGAACCATGCTAAGTTTCGCTTCCTTACCTTTATACTTTTGGGCTGATGCTATTTCTGCTGCTTGTTTTACACAGAACAGGTCATATCTCAATAAGCGCTTCACTCTCACTCCCTATGAGATCATCAACAACAGGAAGCCAAATGTCAAGTTTTTCCATGTGTTCGGTTCATGGTGTTTCATCTTCAACTCTAAAGAACACCGCAACAAGTTTGATGTCAAAGCCAGCGAAGGGATATTTCTAGGCTATTCTCTCACTTCTAAAGCGTACAGGGTATTAAACAAGCGCTCGAGGAAAATAGAAGAAACTTATTACGTGACTTTTGATGATAGCTATGTTAAAAAGCTAAAAACCAACGAAGACACAGCTGGAGAAATCTTTCCTTAAACTGGCCAAGTCACAGCCTCAATCGCAAACCTCTTTGAGAAGTTTGTCGAGTTATTTGATGAACCAGAGAAGGCAACTCTCTCATAAGCGAGTGCAGCAGACAACAAAGTAGATCATCTGAAGCAACTCATCGATGATGCTGCAAAGAGAATGAATGAAGGAGGATCAAGTTCTGACGACCCTCCACAGCACGATACTTTAGTTGAGGGGGAGGGCATATCTTCGTCATCACAGACGAGCTCACATGTTGAGGGGGAGAACTGTTCTCAAGCTGCTCCTGAACACACATCACCAACCGAAAGTGCCACACCAACTGAAAGTGCCTTACCACCCGAAGGTGCATCAACACCCGAAAGCTCGACGCCACCCGAAACCCCTGTAGCTCTAGAAACTCAAGACACATCAGAGAGCTTATTTGTCGAGGGGGAGAATGCTAATATACTTGAAGACGATGGTTGTCAATCTGAACTAGAAGAGATGGTAAACGCTGAATTGGATCCATCTTATGATCCAAATTACCCTCCTCTCGTCAAATGGACCAGGGATCATCCTGTTTCGCAAGTTGTCGGTAATGTCTCTGAAAAAGTCCTGACCCGATCACAACTTAAGGCAAAACAAACTTCCTTATTTTCAAAAGTCAAATTCTGCATGTTTAACTCCTTTGTCTCAAAAGTTGAACCAAAGACAGTTAACACTGCTCTTGATCACTCCGATTGGGTTCAAGCTATGCAAGACGAACTGAATGAATTCGAAAGGAACAAAGTTTGGCGTCTCATTCCAACTCCTCAAGATGCCTCAGTTGTTGGTCTCAAATGGGTCTTCAGAAATAAGATGGACAATGAAGGCAACGTAATACGAAACAAAGCCCGTCTTGTAGTAAAAGGATACTGCCAGGAGGAAGGAATCGACTATGAAGAAACTTTCGCTCCTGTTGCTAGGCTGGAATCCGTCAGAATATTTCTTGCTTATGCTGCTCACAAAAACTTTGAGGTCTACCAAATGGATGTCAAATGTGCATTTCTAAATGGTGAACTTGAAGAAACCGTATACGTGGAGCAACCTCCTGGATTCGTAAATGAAAGGTATCCTAATCATTGTTATATTTTGGACAAAGCCGTGTATGGACTGAAACAAGCTCCGAGAGCCTGGTATGAAACGCTGACAAAGTTTTTAAAGATGTCCAAATTCAAACAAGGTTCGGTTGACCCAACCTTCTTTCGTAAGAAGGAAGGTAACCACCTTATGATTGTTCAAATTTATGTCGATGATATCATCTTTGGCTCTACGAATCCCATCTTAACGGTTGAATTCAGAAAGCTAATGGAGACTAAATTTGAAATGAGCTCAATGGGTCCAATTAATTTTTTCCTTGGTTTAAATATTAGACAGGGACCCGAAGGCATCTTTATTAATCAGGAAGCTTACACGAAGACTCTCCTTGCAAAGTTTGGCATGATGGGAGATTCAAAAGTCAAAGTTCCCATGGCGTTCGGCACCAAGCTCACTCCATCCTTGGATAAGCCAGCAGTAGATATTACGCTATATCGCCAGATGATCGGTTCACTTATGTATCTTACTGCTAGCAGGCCTGATATCATGTTCTCTGTTTGTTATTGTGCTAGATTTCAGGCGAATCCGCGAGAACCTCATATGATTGCAGTGAAGAACATACTCCGGTATCTCAAGCGAACTACCTCTTTAGGCCTCTGGTATCCATCCAACTCAGGCTTCTTTGTTCAAGCCTACTCAGATGCAGACCTTGGAGGTTGTGGACTAGACAGGAAAAGCACCACTGGCGGCTGCCAATTCCTTGACGGGAAGTTGGTTAGCTGGCAATCAAAGAAACAAACGTGTGTGTCTTTGTCTACAGCTGAAGCAGAATACATTGCAGCTGCATCCTGTACTTCTCAAGTGATTTGGATCCAAAGTCAACTCCGGGATTATGGACTCAATATGAAAAAGATTCCACTATATTGCGACTCAGAAAGTGCAATTAGGATCTGTCATAACCCAGTGCAACACTCGAAGACTAAGCATATAGCACTGAGGTAGCACTTCATCAAAGATCATGTGGAAGATGGGAACGTCGAAATTCATTTTGTTCGAACCACTGATCAACTAGCCGACATCTTCACCAAAGCCCTTCCTGAAGCATCATTTAACAAAATTCTACAAGGGCTAGGCATGATGGAATCAGAGTCAGTACCACAAATCACCTCTCAAACTCAAAAGTAAGAAGCGAAATAGACCGAACGTTCGGGTTCGGTTTTTGTACTCATGTACCGAAATGAACCGAACGCTCGAGTTCGGTTGAATAATCTGCATTTCGCTCATCAATCAAAGGCGGTTTTCTTGGTTGTAAATTTCATGTATAATCGTTCCTATTACATTTCTTTTATTGTTAAAAGTACTCTCTCTTTGAA
The DNA here is from genome assembly GCF_051521515.1 of Lactuca serriola. NCBI lineage: Eukaryota > Viridiplantae > Streptophyta > Magnoliopsida > Asterales > Asteraceae > Lactuca > Lactuca serriola. The sequence continues at coordinate 45,497,219 of NC_136408.1, read as the reverse complement.
AATCCATTTTCTTTGGTAACCGAAATAAACCGAACGTTCGGGTTCGGTTTCTCAATTTTTCTCACCCGAAATAAACCGAACGCTCAGGTTTGGTTCCAAAGTTTTTCTAAACCGAAATAGACTGAACGCTCGGGTTCGGTTTTCCAAAGTTTTTCCCATCCGAAATAGACCGAACGCTCGGGTTCGGTTTCTCAAGTTTTTTTCAACCGAAATAGACCGAACGCTCGGGTTCGGTTTTCCAAATTCTCACAACCGAAATAGACCAAACGCTCGGGTTCGGTTCCAAAGTTTTTTTTTACTTTTTATTTTCTTTCTCAGTTTTAATTTTTTTTATTTTTTCTTTCACTATTATTTTTTTTAAAAAAATTCCAAAAATATTTTTCTTAATATATACTTTCAAAAACTCCAAAAATATTTTGTTCTTTCTTTCTTTTTGATGTTGAGTTTATTTGTGTGTTTGTTTATGGGGAAATTTTTGAATTACCTAGTGTCCCTAGAAGCATGCTGCTGTATGTGTCCAAAGCCTCACTTGATTCTGAACAATAAGCCTTATTGACTTGTTATAAACAAACCTTGTCTTCCCAATTAGGCTTTCTTATTTATTCTAATCATGAGCTACCTAACTCTCTTCTCACATGAGATAAGATTTTTCTGCTTGGTCCAGTCTTTCACAGCAGAGGTACTTTGTTTTCTTACACCATCTAAATTGCATTTCTCCATCACTTTCGTTTCACAAAAGTAACCCTTGAGACTCTCAGAAATTACCACTGAGGTTTATGGTTACACAATTTCTATGTTTATGATCTTAGTTTCGTGCCACTACGATATAAGTGAAACCCAAAATTCAATACCTAATACGAATTGACGGTGAACAATTAATTTGCTCTAGTTTTCACTAATGAATTGACGGATGTATCTTCAGGAAATCTCAAAATTTTCTTTTGTGTGATTCCTATGAAATTGTTAAAAACCATAACATTTCTTCCCTTGGGATCCAGTTTTTAATTTTTGTTGAGATGTTATCTTTCCCAGCTAATTTAAACTGACTACCAACCTACTTGTTCAACAGACTACACCGGTCTCACAAGTACTTTGTTCACTTTCTATCTTATTTCAAGATTAGGACTGTTGAATAAAAGCAAAATCCACCCTAAAAAGCTTAATTAAAAGAAGCCTTTCAACACTTCTTAATAAGTGTTTGATCGTTATTCAACGGGAAACCACACTAACACTTTAAGGTCTCTCTTGACTTTGAAGGAAGAGATTCGTGCCCGAGATCATTTGTTTCATGTCTTTATTGACATCACAATTTTTCCTAAAAAGGATTGCTTTATTTCTTAGGGATCTGACATTCTCTCTCATGCGTGATCATCGGCTACCCCAACTGTCACACATCAGTCAACTCCGAAAAACCCTTCCATTCTCAATCGAAGATTTGGGAAGATCTTTCTCTCTCCTTAAACCCCAGTATAAAAGGCAACATCCTCTACCATTTACGTCTTTACTGCACGTAAAATTCCTAGAGCGCAAGAAATCTCTAAACTTTTCCTGTTCATCATCTTCTCCACTTACTTCAAACAATGGCTGATTCTTCTTCTGTTCATGCCACTTCCCACATACTGCCTATTTGCCCGCAACAATGCCTAATCATCGATTTAACCCCACATGCTTACGATGCTTTCATGTTCCCGATAATCGAGTGTTTGAAGTTTTCGCCGATTGCTCCTGCACTTTCAAGGGTTGAATCCGTTCCAATGGAGTTCTTGTCGCAGATCTTTGCGACTGCTCACTATGATAAAGTGGTGGATAGAATTTTCTTTGACGTTTTTCAGCACAAATCGTCGATTTCCAAACAACGATTTTGCTCCCTGTTAGGGTTTGAAGCTGACTCAACGAGGGTTAATCTAGAAACGGTTCCATTGGGGCATTTGTTCAACATGTTCTACAATATGGGTTATACAGAGGTGCTTACTTCAGTCACGAAATTCAAGAAATCATGCCTGCCTCCACAGTGGAACGGGATGTTCACTGTGCTATTCAAAGGCTTATCTGAAAGAAGCTCTGGATCTGACGGGGCCAGTCGCCTTTTCTTGTCAATAATGTATGGTGTCTACAATGGCATCAACATGGATTATGGGTCTGTTCTGTGGCAACAACTCATCCAGAGTCTCTCCTCTACATCCAGGCATTCTGAAATTTCATACGCTAGATTCTGGACTTTGGTTACGAAGTGGGTGATGGACAAGTACAACGTCCCCATTGTCGCCGGTGCTCCGATGTCTTCGATTGGTACATTTCATACCATGAAGATCATCGTCTCAGATGCTTCCAAATTTCCCTTCAATGGTTCCATTCCGGAATCTATGTATGCTGACGTTCCAGCTGACAGCCGGATTATCAGAATCTACAAAGAATTCAAGCGTTCTGGTCCGAGGGATCTCACACCGGAGATGTTGAAGTCGATTCACGAAGCCGACAAGCCTGATCCAAGAGGCAAGAAGGCTGACAAAGGGAAACAGGTGGCGAAAGGGGCTAAGGGCCCTTCTCCTAAGAAGAGGAAACCCACAAAAGCTGCTCAGTCTCCGCAGCTTAAGAGGCGAAAAACTCAACCCAGGAGAAAGCTGGTTATCGCTTCCTCATCCAGTGAATCAGAGGGTGAGAGTTTGGATTCTGACGACTCTCCACGAGGCAACACACCACCCAGATCTCCTACCCCTGAGATTCAAATCCCTCCTTCTCCAATTCCCTCTCCTCCTAAAACTATTCCTACTTCCATTCCCACCATAAACCCCTTTACCCACATTCCAAACACTTCAATCCCAATGCCACCACCAATATTCACCGAAGCAACCACAACATCCACTGCAGATGTTAGAGCCAACGTATCTGATACAGGGGTTCATACTGATGCAACCGAACCTCCACCAGCACCCGAAACCATAAACACAATCGAAACCCAAAAAGAACCCGAACCTACCCCTACACCTATACCTGAAACAACCCAACCCGAACCTACCCATACTACTGTACCACCAGCTTCTCCACCACCACCTTCTCTTGGTCATGTTTCAGAGGGTGAAGACACTTTCCTTGGCGGGGAAAACATGACGTTTGATTCGGTCTACTACAGTCCGTTTCAGGTGCAGAGCGATGATGATGATGACGCTCCGGTCACAAAGAAACATCTTAAGGAGCTCCATGACAAGGTCGACTTGCTTATTGCCTCTTCTTCCACGTCTCAATCATCACTCACTGAAGCTGTTATTCAGAAGATTGTTGATGCTTTCTCAAGGGCTCAGCAAGATTCTATCACTTCTGCAACCTCCGCCATCGATGCCTCAACGAAAGCCTGTCAGGCCGCGACCGAAAAAGTCGATAAACTATTTTCTGATGCCTCTGCCCTGTTAAAGTCTTTACAGGAGAGTGCTAATGCTACCAAGACTACGTTGGAACCAATTGTTCAACAGTTGGCCACGTCTGTCTCTACTGAGTTGAAGTCCTTTGCTTCACTTCGTCAATCGCTCACAGACGACAACTCAGCCTTCCGTGTTACTATTGACGAGCGTCTCTCAAAGCTCCAAGAAGATTTGGCTGCTGAGAAATCGTTGATGGATGTTTTAGCAAAGAAGACCACTGCCCTGAAGGTCAAGAGTGCTCAACTCTCCCATTCTCAACAGCAGATTGACTCTCTTCGGTCTGAACGGGAGGTCATTAAGACGTATGTTTCGGATGTCCACTCAGCCATCTCCAACATCCTCGAAGCACATGATCCTATCCTTAACCATTCTGTGAGGCGTACCCTTGCAGAGAAGCTCGCTCCTGCCCTAGACCTATTAAGCAAAATTGAAGGGCTACCCGATTTCGTGTCCATTCCGAAACAAGGGGGAGAAAAGGAGTCTGTATCTCAACCACCTCATTCCTCAAAGGCAACTAAAACAACCAAACCTCCTCCTGTAGGCCAAGCCTCCGGTTCGGGTGTGAAAGATAAAGGCAAGAAGCTTGCTGAGGAAGAAGAGGAAGATGACGAAGAAACCATTGCCGACTTGTTGAAACGAAAAAGTCGACGCAATGAGGCTGATAATAGTGCTCGTGTGGCAAAAGAAGCTGAAGAAGCTGAACGAAAACAGAAGGAAGCCCACGACCTTCTCGAGAGTAGGAAAACTCTTTTTCCTGCTTGGACTCTCGAGAGGATGATAAAGGAAGCAATCAATACTCCAAGCATCTTGTGGCTGGAACCAGTTATTTCTTTTGACTGTTCAAATACTGTCGACTCTCAGTTCGACATGCCACTGACCCGAAAGGCGTTCATCTTTCACGCCTTCGCCAACGTTGTAGAGTTCCCTCATCCTCATCCCAAGGTTGATCAGGACTTAATTGAATTCTATCTGAAGGCTGCTCAACCCCAATATCAAACCTGGAGCGCTCAGAACATTATCAACATTCGAGTCTTGAAACCGTACACTGAAGGGATGTTCATTAACGTTCGGTTCAAGGTGCTTACGGGATCTGCCAAAACCGAACATGCCATTTCTTTAGCAGATCTTCCGAACCTCAATCCCCATGATTGGATCATCCTGCACAACATCCTTCTGACCAATGAAGCTGAATATGGTCCGATCATTGACCATCTCAAGAGGATGCTGGTGTGCTACATCATGGAAGTTGCACTGATGGATCAGGAGATAGCAAGCGTCTTCAAGAAGAAACCAACAATATCTACTGTTGGCTCGGCCAGTGACCTGAATCAAATGCAGATGGGCAAAATTGACTCGAGGCGAAACTCAGTCATGTTCACTAGGAATGAAGGACATAAATGTCTTTTTGCCTTAGCTGATAAGCATCTGTACACCACTGCTTGCCTAGAGCATGTGTTGGGGATCATCCACAGATGCAAACAAAACACAGCGGATGATATCAAGTACTTCGACGACATGATACACTGGTACATTCGGTTCAGACAGACGATCCTTGCGCTTATCTCACGTCTGTTTGATACTGTCAAGAAGAAGGTTCCCGCTGCTGGCCCAAGCAAGAAGAAGAAGTAATCTCGCTCCAATTTGACGCAAAGGGGGAGATTGTTGGGTAGCGTTTTGTTATGTATTGCGTCTATTGGGCTCGCTTATTAGTCCACTTTTGTAACTCCGGTTTGGGCCTATCCAACCGAGAGCTTGATAAGGTTTAGTACAAATATATATGCTTGCATGCATATTAGGTTAACGAAAGAAAACGATTATTACGATAGATCAGAGCATTATTTCTTTATCGTTCCTGTAACCCTAAATCCTCTACAGTGGAAGTTCTTTATCGAGCTCTGCTGAGGATTGTTGATCTAATCATTCGACACACTTTGATTCATACTTGTGTTATTTGCAGTTTTCACATTCATTATCTTACCTGTTATAAAGATCCAAACGATCTTCAAGTTAGTTTTATAACTTATCAGAATTGACACAAAGTCCACCACTGTCAAGGTCCACAAATTACGATTGGTAAACACTTAGTTCAATATAGCTAACAAACACCTAGTTCTAACACTCCTAGTGAAAAATCAATTCAAAACATCTGGTGAATACTTAGTTCTAAAACACTTAGTGAACACATTCAGTTCAACAACACCAAGTGAACACATCTAGTTCAAAAATACTTAATGAACACATTGAGTCCAAAAATACCAAGTGAACACATAGAGTTCGGAAATAACTAATGAACACATTGAGTTCAAACACCAAGTGAACACGTAGAGTTCAAAAATACCTAATGAACACATTGAGTTCAAAAATACTTATTATTTCGTCTCACATCAACTATTTCATCTACCCATGTTCTACCCCACATATATGTAGATGCAAACACATATACAATTTAAATCTTTTAAAACATGTATAAAACATTATTTCAACATCTATCTCAAGTAAATAAACATTGTATAAACACCTAGCACGTACTTCATAGCAAATACTTCATATCTATGCGGTAGAAGAAAGTGAATATACATTCACACATATAACAACAAAATATACACATAACACGTATTTTGTATAAAATACTTCGTATTTATGCGTCAGAAGAAAGTAACCACACACTCACTTGATCAGAAGATGATCAGACAGCACTACGGCGTATAGAAGTAATATTCTTCGGTAGATCTGGAAGATCTCCACAAAAATCAAACTTCCCGCTGGCAGAGCTTCGGCTCGGGAATCACGCTCTTCGGGATTCTCGGGGCTTCAGATCTTGCTTCGGGACTCGGGAATGATACCGGGGCTTCGGGGTACTTCTGGCACGCAAATCGATGCAAAACGGGAGAGAGAAGAGAGAAAAATAGCAAAGGAGTCGGCTGCCCTCGCATCTTATTTATAGGAGGCTGGAGCCTCGGAGTACGCGGGGCATACTGCCTCAGAATCGTCATTGCTTACGTATCCGAAGAACTCGAGTGCGAGGCGTGTCATGCTTCGCTGTACGCGGGGTGTATGCTAGTACGCTGGGCGTACTTCGGATGAGTCCGATGACTCCTCTTCGGATAATGCCAAGATTTAGAATTAAATTTAAATATTAAATATTTAATAAACTTCGGAAATTCATATCTTCTTCATACGAACTTCGTTTTCGACGTTCTTTATATCCACGCGAAGGTGATACTACGCTCTACAACTTTCGTTTAGACTTCGTTGGCTAATTTTGATTTTATTTTTATTATTTATTTTTAGTAGGCCCGGACAGGAAAACTTCGTTATAAATTCATAACTTCTTCGTTTGACGTCCGTTCTTGCCTAACTTTTCATCGCTTCGATACCAACAACGAGATCTTCGATTCTCGTTTAGATTGTTTCGGCTAAAAACCGCTCGATCTCAAATCGAGTATTTCAGGCTGCATACCGCTAAGTCGAAACTTCGAAAAATCATAACTTCTTCGTTTTAACTCGGATTTCGGCGTTCTTTATATGTACGGAATCCTTGTAACATATACTACAACTTAGTTAAGATTATTCATTCTAAATAATCTTCTATCAAAAAGCCATTTTTGACGCTTATCGTCTCTAAATTGACTAGCCTTGATCTACAGGCGTTACAAATGTTTCAATGAATCTCATCTAAAACTAGGAATTCTCAAATTCATTTAGAACTTAAAGTTAGGTTTTCATGGTGGAGAATTAGTGAATCGTCATTCACTTACCTTCAAATTGTTTGCATGTTAGATTACGGCATCCCTTTTCTAATATGTAAATATTGTTGTTGGATCCTAGCCCTAATTTTTCTTATTGGGTGATTATTAAGGATTCATATTCTAATCTATCTTTGTCCTTTATATTTGTAGATGTCGAACGCAAACAACACTGCTGCTAGTTCATTCACATTGATGAGCCTTTGTCAAAAGGTCACTTTCGATGGGACGAACTTTAGCGAATGGATAAGATACATTCACAATATTGCTCGCTATGAGGATAAGGAGTATGTCCTCAATGAGAAGCTCGAGAAGATCAACCCTGAAATCGTGACTCCGGCTGAAATGACCGTTTTTGAAACTCACGAGCATGATGAAACGAAGGTACATTGCATCATGATAGCCACTATGAACTCCGAATTCCAAAAGTCCTATGAGGACATGTACCCGTACGAGATGCATCAAGACTTATTGGAGAGATACCACCAAAACGCGAGACAAGAGCGTTATGAGATTTTCACTAACATGATTTCCGCTAAGATGGGTCATGGAGAGTCTCTTACCGTGCACCTGCAAAAGATGCAAAGGTATGTCGACCGTCTTCGCAAGTTGAATGTTGACTTTGGGGAAGACTTGGCGATCGACATGGTGCTTCACTCTTTGCCTCCAAGCTACAATCAATTTAGGATGACCTACCACATGAACAAAGAGGAGGTCACCCTAAGCAAACTCCAAGGTCTCTTGAGGGTCGCTAAGAGAAACTTCAAGGACAAGTCTGTTGCACCAACTCCCAATCCACCCGCTGCTCCTGTTTTGGCTATTGGACAAGGAAAGGGAAAGAAGAGGAAGGCTTTGTCTAAGAACTATCGCAAGGTTAAAGCCCGAGATGGTGCCTCTTCTAGTGGGACCAAAGTTGATCCTGCTAAGCCCTGTCCTAACCCAAAGGATGAAGAGTGTCACTACTGCCACAAGATAGGACATTGGAAGAGAAGCTGCCCAGAGTACCTGCAAGCCATCAAGGAAGGAAAGATCAAGTCGTCTTTCGCAGGTATATACACAATTAAATCTAACGATTCATCTCATGCTATTTCTTGGGTTCTTGATACCGGTTGTGGTTACCACATTTGTTCTAATGTGCAGGGACTAAGAAGAAATATGGATGTGGAGGCTGGAAGAATAAATCTAATCATGGGGAACAGAAGATCGTCGCCTGTGACCAAGATTGGAGTGTATTCTTTAGTGCTTAGGAATGGTTTAAGTTTAGATTTGAACAATTGTTGCTATTCGCCAGAAATGGCTAGAAACATCATTTCATTTCATCGTTTGTTTAGACAAGGTTTTAGATTTTCTTTTAATAATGAGAATGGTTCTATTTTGGCTTATCTAAATGGTGTCTTTTATTTTGAAGCAATACCGTGTAATGGAATTTATGAAACTGTTATGATTGTTGATAACTTAAGAAATGATGTTTTGAACATAGATTCTTCCAATAGTATGAATAGAGCATCCTTGTGGCATTGTCGTCTTGGACATGTCAACAAGAAGCGCATAGCCCAATTCCAAAAGGATGGAGTGTTGGAGTCATTCGACCTTAGGGAAGATGACACGTGCGAATCTTGTTTACTTGGAAAGATGACTAAGTCGCCCTTCACGAGTACGTGTGAAAGGGGTGAGGGTCTATTGGACCTAATACATAACGATGTATGTGGACCGTTTAGATCAACCACGAAGGATGGGAACCGCTTCCACGTGACTTTTACCGATGACTATAGTAGATATGGGTATATCTACTTAATCAAGCAAAAGTCAGAAACCTTTGAAAAGCTCAAAGAGTTCAAGAATGAAGTGGAGAATCAATTGGGCAGGAAAATCAAGATGCTTCGATCCGATCGAGGAGGAGAGTATCTAAGTCTTGAATTCCACGATTATCCCAAGGAGTGTGGAATAGTTTCACAATTGACGCCTCCTAGGACACCGCAGTTGAATGGTGTGGCAGAAAGGCGTAATCGAACCTTATTGGATATGGTTCGCTCTATGATGAGTCGTGCTTCACTATCAATCTCTTTTTGGGGGTATGCCTTAGAGACTGCCGCCCATATCCTTAACCGAGTCCCTACTAAGAAGGTTGCCAAAACACCTCACGAGATGTAGACAGGGAAAGCTCACTCGTTGGCACATATCAAGGTTTGGGGTTGCGAGGCTTTCGTAAGACGAGATACTCACGACAAGCTTGAACCTCGTAGTGAGCGATGTATTTTCATCGGCTACCCGCAGAAATCCTTTGGATATCTCTTCTATAGAACGAAGGACAATGTTGTCTTTGTTGCGAGGAGAGGAGTTTTCCATGAGCGAGAACTCATAGGCCAAGGAGACAGTGGGAGGCAAATCGAGCTTGAAGAGATTCAAAAGTCGATAGATGAAGGAACCTCTACCGCTGGCACTCAACCCGAGGAGGAAACTCCGGTTGAACCGATTGACGAGTCCTTACCTCTTAGACGTTCCGAAAGAGTTAGAGTTCAACCCCAGTTTTATGGTTTTCATACCGAAGGGGACACGTATATTAGTGATGGTACACAAATAAACCTTGATGAACCTAATAGCTATAAGGAAGCCATGGCAGGCCCGGAGTCTGCAAAATGGAAAGAGGTAATGGATAGTGAGATCCAATCCATGTATGATAACCAAGTTTGGAATTTGGTTGATAATGCGGCCGGACGTAAGACCGTTGGGTGCAAATGGATCTTCAAGAGGAAGACCGACGTGGATGGAAACGTACACACATATAAAGCGCGATTGGTTGCGAAGGGCTTTACTCAAACTCTCGGAGTTGACTATGACGAGACCTTCTCACCGGTTGCGAAGATAAAATCTATTAGAGTGATGCTAGCTATTGCCGCATTTCATGATTATGAGATTTTGCAAATGGATGTCAAGACCGCTTTCCTTAACGAAAAGTTGGCTGAGGATGTTTACATGGCTCAGCCAGAGGGGTTTGTGGATCCGAAGCATCCTAATAGAGTGTGTAAGCTTGAGAAGTCTATTTATGGACTTAAGCAAGCATCTCGCAGATGGAATCTTTGCTTCGATGAGAAAGTCAAAGAGTTTGGATTTGTACGAAGCAAAGATGAATCGTGTGTATATGTCAAAGCCAGTGGGAGCATAGTTAGCTTTCTCATTTTGTATGTCGATGACATACTACTCATAAGAAACGACATCCCGACTCTGCAGGAGGTTAAGTCCTGGCTCGGGAAGTGCTTCGCTATGAAGGACCTCGGAGAGGCTTCCTATATTTTGGGAATAAGGATAGTAAGAGAAAGAAGTAAGAGACTAATAGGACTTAGTCAGAACACTTACTTAGAGAAGGTACTAAAACGTTTTAGTATGGAAAACTCGAAGAAGGGATAATTACCGATACAAAGTAATGCCAAGTTGAGTAAGACTCAAAGTCCGAGTACCGAAGCTGAAATAGCAGAAATGAGCCGAGTACCATACGCTTCCGCAGTTGGCTCAATCATGTACGCTATGACTTGTACTCACCCTGATGTAGCCTTTGCTTTGAGCATGGTTAGCAGATATCAAGGGAACCCTGGCAGAGCTCATTGGGTTGCGGTTAAGAATATCCTTAAGTACCTTCGGAGGACGAAGGAATGGTTCTTAGTCCTCGGAGGGAGTGATGACTTGAAGGTGCGAGGGTATAGTGACGCCAGCTTTCAGACCGACAGGGACAATTACCGTTCGCAGTCGGGCTGGGTCTTTACCCTGAATGGAGGAGCAGTGACTTGGAAAAGTTCCAAGCAGGAAACCGTAGCTGATTCAATGTGCGAATAAGAGTACATTGCAGCGAGCGAAGCGTCGAAGGAGGCAATATGGTTGAAGAACTTCATCGGTGATCTTGGAGTTGTACCTGCCATAAAGGAGCCCATGGAGATTTTCTGTGATAATGAAGGAGCGGTTGCCTTGACCAAGGAACCAAGGGATCATGGTAGATCTCGACATATCGATAGAAAATATCACTTTATTAGACATCGTATAGAAGAAGGACAACTCGTAGTGAAGAGGATATCATCGGAAGATAACCCAGCAAATCCGCTTACGAAGGGACTGAGTAGGGTTAAGCACTTGCAGCATGCTAGGAGTATTGGGCTGAAGGATGATATTAGCATAGATTAGATAGTAGTAGAAACGTGTAATAGATAAATGTGATTGACAATTGATGATTAAATAAAAGAGTTTTATTTATGTGTAATGTTACTGTCTTATGTTAATTATTTAACTATTGTTTCATTTTGCATGTTTTGACTTCCAGAATAATTGAATTTATTAGGAATAATCGAATTATTCAAATTGTCCACAATCGTTCATATGTTGGAAGTAGATATGAAGGAAGATTGTCGTGAATTGGTGCGTAGATTGTCTAAATGGTATTAGACATAGCAAAAGATTTCTGCGACGTTCATGAGTGCTTATGAACTAGTTTTGAGCATTGGAACAAACCCGCACTTGCTGGAATCACCTTATGGAATATGATATAAAAGGGTGATCGCAAGACGATAATATCATATAGTCTTAAAACCTAGATATATGGTTTGTTATTTGTTAATTGATTGTACATTGATAATGCGAAAACGCATTGGTAACTCGATGTTATAAAACGCATTGTTGTGTATAGTTGGTTAATGAATAAGTAAATGCAGATAAGTTGAAGTTTATCTGTAACTTTTATCCCAAGAGGATAAAAGAGATATCTCGGCCGCTCGATGATTTGAATTGACTTATGTGTCGGGCCCGGTCAGAACTGAATTGATGTGTTAGATTAAGTTCTATGTCAAATAAATCGGAGATCGAGAAACCAAAATGCTATACAAATTATTCCATAGAATTGTCAGCATGATATCTAACAGAGGACTATACGATCCCTTATCTAAAGGACAAGATTGATTAGATCAGAGTTTGACAGCGTCTTTGAGAGCTACAATTGCGAATCGAATTGTACTTGTGCATATAGTTACTAGACTTATCCAAGTGGGAGACTGTTGGAATAGTGTCTAAGGCTGCAACTATATTAGGCAAGTATTTGACCCGATTGTGCATGGTCCTTTTGGGTTGCCTTCACCATAGCAACTTGATAGGATGATTTATTATGAGAGAATAAATATTATTAATATATTATGAGAATAATATAAGGAATAATAATATTGTTATTTGATTAATATAAGTCATAAATTAATTAGTATTAATTTGGTGACTTAAAGAGATTAATTAAATAAGAGGGTATAAACTGTCAATTGTTTGATAGTTACACTTTGGGCTGTAAATCCTCCTTGGATAGAGGATGGACGAATTCTAGGGCTTGAGATAGCCTCAAATTCGTCCAAGGCTTATCTTAGGTAAGGATTAGGATTGCTTTAAGGAAAGATTATCCAACTAGGGTGAAACCCTAAGAGCCTACAAGTATAAATAGACCCTTAGGGCATGTGAAATTGGCATCTCTTGTAAAGAAAAGAAACCCTGGCCGAATCTTCCCTCTCCTCTCTCTCTCACAAATCATCCTCCTTGCTAGTTGGTGTTTATAAGCCATTAGAGGAGTGACAATTGTGACTCTAGAGCTCCAAGACAACAAGATCAAAAAAGAGATTCAAAGGTAAACTTCTAGATCTGATTTTGTATTGTTCTTATACCTAATTAGTCATTAGAAGTCTTGGATTCAAAGCATGTTTAATTAGAGAAACCTAGATCCAAGCATTAGGGTTTGCATGTGCACATCGGAATGTTCATATGACCAAAACCCATCAGATTTCACATACTACAAAATGTGATGCATGAAATGGTTTTCTATCTTAAAAATACTTGTTATCAAATGTATTACTTTTGAAATGTATATTAAAATGACATCAAGTCATTGTTAATTATTGTTCAAAACTCTTAGATGTCTTACAAAACCATTTTTACCTTCTTGAAAAAAACTATTCTTATACACTTATGTTCTTATATATGTATTGATGTTATTGTTTTCATCTTTCATTTAGTTCCCACACTCTTGTGTAGTAAGGGTGTATAAATCTACTTGAACAACCAATTACCTTTCAGTTAATTATCATAGGGATAGTTAGAAGATACAAAACATTATTCCTATTACAAGGAATTATACAAGAGTCAGTTCATTCATGAGTCTATACCAGTACATTACCTGATACATGAGTACATTTACATATGCTTACATGATACATGAACACGCTTACATGAATACATTACATGTGTACCCTTACATAGATACATTTTACTGTATACACTTACATGGATACATGCACCTAGAGTTACGAGGATGATTTATTAGTACTTTCTGTGTAAATTGTCCTGTCTATCCCAGTTCAATGGGATATCTAGACGGGACTAACCATTCCGTATCCTAGCTGATTAGCACCAGTGGTTGATGAACATCTACGGATGTCTACGGTTAATACTTATATTAGGAACATCGATTACGGGACTAACCCTTCCTACCCCCTGCTGCTGCTACAGAGGACAATTGGACAATCTTCGGATGTTCATTAGGTTATACATTTCACTTACTTCGATGTCGTGTTAGTCTTGGTACCAAAGGATAACACTTACATTAGTACATTTTCCTAGTTACTTTATTTTGTGATACATTCACATAAACGAGGAGTTACACTAAGTACTTTTGGTTTATAAAATTTTAATGTTGTAAGATATTCATTAAACTATATATATATATATATATATATATATATATATATATATATATATATATATATAATCAAGTAGGAACTCAAAAATTGGTATGAACCGCGATGAAAAATCTTATCCCTAACATTGAAAATATTAGCGGTCGAGATTCAATTTAATTTCTCATCAATATCTCATGAGTATTATGGCATTTTGGTAATTATATTCGAAATTTTCGGATTACCATCGAAGGGTAATAGATTGACGGTCAAAACTACCAAAACAAATTAAAGTTTGTGATGAACCAACATTAGCGTGGGACTGGACGCGCTTCACGCACGGTATTGTCTTAATTGACGTGTGTCAAACCCTTAGTAGGCATTTTATTTATTTATTTCCATCCAATTAGTTTTGTGGGCATAACTTTTTTTCTTGGAATTTTGAATTTAATATGATCCAAATAGAGATGATTTAAAATACTTATGATTCAAAAATATTATGATACAATATGTTTATGAATGTTAACTTGTTATGATTTAAAAATATATTGATTTAAATATTTTATACTCTTTAATTATTATATCTTTTATGATTTAAAATTAAATGATTCAAAAAATATAATAATCCAAATGTTGTATTGAACAAAAACTTTATTTAATTTGATATATAATATCCAAAATAATATGATTCATAAATGATATGATCGAACTTACTATTATTAAAAATGACATGATCCAATTTTTTTTTATTCAAATTAATATGATCCAATAATATATGATACATAATATCATTATGATTTGAAACTTTTTCTAATGGTCAACCAACATAAACTCGAATGGATATTTAATTCAAAAGAAACGAAAAAAATAGAAAAACTAAACAACCGAGTATATATTGATCAAAAAAAGTTTTTAAAATAAAAAAATGCATAAAAAATCATAAAAACAATAACAAAAATAAAGAAAAACACTATTATCTTCAAGTATGTAGTAAATATATCAAAAAAAATTAAAAACAAAAAAAATACAAAACAAAAAAAATTAAAAATGTTAAAATTGAGCATATATTTGTTTAATTTTTTAACGAAATATAAAAAAGATAAAAGAAAATAAAAAATGAATAAAACCAAAATTAACGAAAATAAACAATAAAACTCATTTAAATGGCGTTCCATGGACATTGTCGCACATGATTATTCACTCCAAATCGTATTACGTTCCACAGACGTGTGTCGCGTGCGAACGCGTTATTGGTGGAGAATAGAACCCGCGGTTCCTGTCGGATCCAGACCGTATATATATATATATATATATATATATATATATATATATATATATATATATATATATATATATATATATATATATATATATACACACGGTTAGGTTATTGTATTTTAACTATCTATTGTGTTTATGTAAGATTTTTGGACCAATCATTTTAGTATCTTAAGAAAATAATTAATGCACATTATATGTTGAAGATATAATGAGTATTAATTAAATATTCAACATTTAATATGTATTAATTACTTTCTTAAAATAACTAAAATGATTGGTACAGAATCAATCCTAAATACACACAATAGATAGTAAAAACATTTCAAACTAACTTTTTCTTATATATATATATATATATATATATATATATATATATATATATATATATATATATATATATATATATAAAATAGAAAATGCATAAACTTTTGGAAACTCTGAAACCTAGAAAATCAATAGAAATAGATAGAAAAAAATGTTTTGAGATATCTAATTTTTTTTCTTGACTTTACATGGCTAAAAATCGCAACTTTTTATATCAATTTGTTGGAGAAAGTTTTTTTTTTTATTTTTTTTCAACGATTTTGAATAAAAAGTTGCGACTTTGAGGTATGTAAACTCTAAAATGTAGATATCTTAAAGTATTTTTTATGTATTTCTATGGTTTTTAGGGTTTATTTGAAGTTTATGCATTTTCTATTGATCTTTCCATGATATATATATATATATATATATATATATATATATATATATATATATATATATATATATATATATATATGTGTGTGTGTGTGTGTGTGTGTGTGTGTGTGTGTGTGTGTGTGTGTGGTAGGATCTTGTATTTTTAACAAACAGTTTGTGAATGTGTAACAAAATTTTGATCATTAGATTAAAAGAATAAGTGATTATGATCTTAAGGTGTATGTATTTTTAAATGGACTAACATTTCATATTAATTTATTTATAGAACGTGTGATATATTATTGAAAAATTAAAAACAACAATTAACGTGTCTTAACAAACAAATAAATATGATTATGATAAATAACATTAGTGATATCTTAAAAAATTACTAGTTTGCAAATATGACATTCTGAAGAATGAAAATATATTACCATGCAAATATGTCATTCTCATGAAACGACCATACTAGCTTCTCATATAGAATCTTTAATTTAAATTTGGATTGCATATGTATGTTTCTATCACTCCTCCTCTTTGAACCAATCAATTTCACGAAAGATTTTATTTATTCTTGAATTCTTGAAAATCATTACTTCTTTGATTCTTAAATTCTTGTATGGGTGTCATCTAAGGGATTTCAAAAAATAGGTTGGCATAAATAATTACGAAAAATACTGGAATGTACTTCCAAGGGTAATATATCTAACTCGTAGAATCGCTTCTTAATAGTATTAATTTAAAACATCTCTTATACACCTAAAATATATTTAAGAATGTAAATTATTACTCATTCTTCAAAGAATATGATGTACCATATTAAAAGCTTAACATCATAAAACACAATTATTTGAATGGAATTTCACATTCTTAAAAGAATGCCATAAAAAAATGAAAATCGAAAATGGAACTTGACATTCCTTTAAAATGCTCAAATGGCAAAGCTTGTTCCTTATATATATATATATATATATATATATATATATATATATATATATATATATATATATATATATATATATATATATATATATATATATATATATATATATATATATATATCAAAATTTACTATTTAATTAGAATAAAAGAATAACAATTTGTACATTTTTTGCTTTGCCATGAGGATTTATCATGTAGGAAATTCACAAAAACAATGTATCATGTTTGATTAGAGGAGAAAGTTATAGGATGATCACCATTTATTACATAATTAAAGTTATAAGACTGTTCTTTGGCTTCCAAACTCCTAATGCAAACAATCATATAAAATTCTTGAATTGAACAATTTGGAACAAAAAACAGCTGCAATGTTTTCTTAAACTAACAAGATCTTAAATCATACCTTTTAAGCAATGGAATTTAGTAATATCATCATCAATATTAAGAGATTACTTTAACATACCTTAAGTCAACAAGTACAAGCCCTTACCTTGGGATGATGTAAACAAATACGCTTAAATCTCCAGAAGTGAGTTTTCCACATTGAATTGAATTTCTAATATTGTAAGAGAATGGGGTATCTCACCCAAAGAGATATAAAGTGGGCCTTAAACTCATCCATATCATCGACTTATTTACCATGTGTTTTATGTCAAGTGATCAGCTAAATCCTGTTGAGACTGAAAAAAATTCAACATAGATGATTTCATGAGTTATAGACTCACATACCATACTATGTCTAACATCTAAATGTCACGAATTTTCATTATACACTTTAATGTATGCCCTTGCTAAAGTGGAAACACTAATATAGTGTTTAGAAATGTGAATTTGGTTATGGTCACAAAGGAAATTCATAAATGAAATTCCTTAGCTATAATACTTCCTTAATAACAACTATAGGGCCTACAAATTCATATTCCATAGTTAAATTTGTGATGCAATTTTGCTTCTTAGAGGCCCAAGAAATTTCACCTCCTATAAGAAGAAACACACAACCACTTGTAAATGGGTGGTCTTAGATGTTTTTCATCCAATTAACATTATTATTACCTTCTATGGCTGAAGAAAACCATATATAAGTCAAACCATACACCATGGTTTTCTTAAGATACTTTATTACCAGCCTTACTGCTTTCCAATATGAGCATTACGATTAATAATAAACATACCTAGCCTTCCTACAACAAATGCAATATCAGGCTTTTTGATGGTCATAACATACATCAAACAACCTATGACCTTCGAATGTTCAAGTTGTGAAACGGCTTGACCAAAATTAGGCATAAGTTTCATACTTGGATCCATATGAGTACTCAAAGGCAAGCAATCTGAACAACTAGATTTCTTAAGGACCTTCTCAACATAATGATAATTAGTGATGGAAATTCCTTGGTGTTCTCATGTAACATCGTGATTTTTCAACTATTTTTTTTTTTATTTTAAACACTTTTTAACCAGAATACATTAGCGGAGGTCTTATTTTTAGTTATTATGAAAACATGACCAATGTTCTTTATTACCAAAAACAACCTTCATCGGAATTAAAGTTCACAAAACCAACCCAAACAAGTTCTCAAAACCAAATGTAAATAAAAACTCAACGACATGTCCAAAGTGGTATCATCACTGTAGATATACTAAAAGTAACTACCCAAAAGTCACCATCCTTACCAAGCCATCAAATCATGCTATCTGTACCAATGCAATGTAAGAGCAACAAGCAAAGAAACAAACGTCATCATACGCTAAGTGAGTCAACCATAAGTACGGTGTTATGGAACGTACATATCCAAATGGGTCGAACGAAGCATCATATAAACATGCATTCAAACACTCACATAGCATGGGATCATATACATCATATAAACATCACAATAATTCTCAAATATTATTCTTCTTTAGAGCCTTTACATTTAGTTACACTTCATTATTCATCGTTGTAAATGGTTATTACTTCATAGATAACTATAATATTATAAGATAATATTAATTTCATTTTAATCATTAACAATTACTCTCCTTTTAATCACCTTTGTAATTGTTATTACACTACTTCCTACTTATGGGTCTATATATATTCATCAGTAACTCCAAGGTAAGTATCTCGTTCGTTACTAATGTGACTGACACGACCCAATGCACTAACTGAGGCGTGACTCTCACTCGTAACACTGCCATCGGTTATTGTTGTGTTCGCTACTCCGACGTTGCATATACTAGTACATGCGTTGTCGTTAAGGATCGATATATACGGTGCCAATTCTACAAATATACTGTGTCAACCCGAAATTTCCATTTGGTCAAACCCTAAAAGTCAACCGCTACATGTCATAAGTTAATGACATTATTTCTTGTTTTTAAGAAATATAAAGTTCGTTTGATTATTTTAATATTATTTTTAAACGAACGGGTGTTAGAAAGTGCCGTCTCGGGTTTTGAATTTTAAAAACCGCAAACACTTAGCGTATTAGAAACACCTGACCAAACTTTTATGTTTTGGGTTGAGAAATCACCCAAAACCGTGAAATCATGCCTATGTATGAGTTTACTCCCCAAAAGTCTAGTTATTGTGTTTACTCCCCAAATAGTCAAAAGAGTAAACTCCAAAAACTCTTTCAAGTATCATCCAAGATTTAATTCCAAATCTTCAATCTTGTAAGTATTCTAACCATTTCAAGTTAGTAAAACACTTAATCTAGTGTTTGTACATCTATTCATCCAATCATTTATGTATTTTGTCTAGATTTTCCAAAACACCAAGAACACACACTAAGTGTTCTTGGCCTTTTAGCTCAAATCAAGCTTCATTATAGTAAGTACTTCCATCCTTGAGTGATTGTATGCTAGTATTACATTTAAACATCAAGAAAATGTGTCAAGAACACAAGGCTAGAGGTGTTCACGGTCCAAGGAGATGCTTGGTCCGTAAACACCATAAAGAGCACCAAAGTGTGCTTAAGTCCTTATCTAAGCTCTAGTTTGATGTTTAAGCCTTCCTTGAATTGATTTAACCTTCCTTTGATGTGTCTAAGCCTTGAAAAACATCAAAAACCCACAATTATAGGTGTTTATGGTCTAGGGATCTCCCAAAACTGTAAACACCCTAAAGTATGTATAAGTTGGTCATTTTCCTTCCTTAGGCTTAGAAACTACCACATACACTTACCTAATTGTGTTAAGGACTTTAAAACATGGCAACACCATTCTCCATAAGGGTTTACGGTAGTAAACCAAAGTAGAAATGACCATAAGGCCGTAAACACCTAGCATGGGGTGTTTTGTTGCCCTAGTCCCTTCCAAAGTCCAAACCACCAAGTAGAAATGCCTTTAAGGACTTGCAAATCCTCAAAACAACTTATGGTAAAAAAAGAAGAGGAGTTTACGACCGTAAAATCTGAGTTTACGATCATAAACTCATTATGTCAAGGTCATGAACACCGTAAACTCCAAGGGAGTTTACCCTTGAGCCCCAAACGCAATGGCAAGGTCCTTTAGCACTTAGATGCAATCCTTATGGCTTGTAGCACTTAAATAAGGTGTTTTACATACCTTGGGATGTCTTAACTTTGTCAATTAGTGGTTTAAAGTCTAATTGGGTACATATATGTGTGATTATATGTTAACTAGGATCATTGAGTGTGAACAAGTCCTCACTTGTCACCTAGCTATCCTACATCATTCAGTTCATCCAAACCACCATCTACAGGTGAGTTCATACCCCTAAATCCATGTTTTAAGTGATTTTAAATGCTTTAATTGGGGGGGGGGGGATACAAGTAGAAAACAACATGTTCTTAAATCATCCATATGTATTTTATAACTGTGTTTTCATTCAGCAGATTTCACATACTACAAAATGTGATGCATGAAATGGTTTTCTATCTTAAAAATACTTGTTATCAAATGTATTACTTTTGAAATGTATATTAAAATGACATCAAGTCATTGTTAATTATTGTTCAAAACTCTTAGATGTCTTACAAAACCATTTTTACCTTCTTGAACAAAACTATTCTTATACACTTATGTTCTTATATATGTATTGATGTTATAGTTTTCATCTTTCATTCAGTTCCCACACTCTTGTGTAGTAAGGGTGTATAAATCTACTTGAACAACCAATTACCTTTTAGTTAATTATCATAGAGATAGTTAGAAGATACAAAAACATTATTCCTATTACAAGGAATCATACAAGAGTCAGTTCATTCATGAGTCTATACCAGTACATTACCTGATACATGAGTACATTTACATATGCTTACATGATACATGAACACGCTTACATGAATACATTACATGTGTACCCTTACATAGATACATTTTCCTGTATACACTTACATGGATACATGCACCTAGAGTTACGAGGATGATTTATTAGTACTTTCTGTGTAAATTGTCTTGTCTATCCCAGTTCAATGGGATATCTAGATGGGACTAACCATTCCGAATCCCAGCTGATTAGTACCAGTGGTTGATGAACATCTACGGATGTCTACGGTTAATACTTATATTAGGAACATCGATTACGGGACTAACCCTTCCTACCCCCTGTTGCTGCTACAGAGGACAATTGGACAATCTTCGGATGTTCATTAGGTTATACATTTCGCTTACCGCGATGTCGTGTTAGTCTTGGTACCAAAGGATAACACTTACATTAGTACATTTTCCTAGTTACTTTATTTTGTGATACATTCACATAAACGAGGAGTTAGACTAAGTACTTTTATTACTAATCAATAGAAAGGAAAAACTATCATTTTACTTACAAAACATTCGGGTCTTGGTAGAAGACTACATCTCATAATAATAGGAAATAAGGGATTTCCTAGGGTTTTTCATACTTATATCAACATTTTCATTTAAAGATTTACATGGCATTCATAACAGATTTTCAAAAAAAAAAAAAAACAAGACAATGACACTTAAATACTTATGCATTCACCAGCTTAAGCTGATACTCTCTTTCAAAATAACTTGTATTCTCAGGTCACCAGTAGACAGGTACGATGGCCAGGTTTTTGAGAAGACGGAGCACAAACAAGTCTCGTCTTTTATTTTGATTGTATATTTTTGGTGTCTTATTATAATGAAAGAACACACATGTATTAAAACTTTACTTATAATGCAATGGATGATGTTGTTGCTTATTTACTACTTTACACTGTTGTGATACTGTACATGACGTCCTCCACCCCGGAACGTTTCCGCCGTTCACGGTTTTGGGGTGTGACATATACCTCATGAATCCCACATGGTGTTTGCGCCGATGTTCCATCAATCGTGACCACCACTCCAGTCCTGGAAACCATGGACCATGCCCCGAGTGGTTGTCTAGAAAAACCACTCGACATCAGTGTTGGCTTAAGCTCTTATCTGATAAGTGTTTTTCAACCTACTAGGTCATCATACAATCCGGATAAGATACACACCTATGTCTAGTTTTCTATCCTTCCCCCACTAAGTGTATTCCCCTTTTAATTAATTTATTATTAATTCTTCATACAAGGATTACACATTAAACCTTCCTAAGTAATAATGCATAATTATTATCATCTTTTAAGATCATATCACTTATCAAGTTACTCATTAAATTAGTTATTACAAGTAAACCATTTTACATCAACATATAATATCATACAGATATCATCATATCATCATCATGACATATCACATCACTAGCATGCTTTGTCCTAATCATTCTAGACAAGTATTTACAAGAAATCATAAAATGCATATATTACACACAATCAACACATGGACCTAACATACCTCACACATCAAAATTAAGAATCTAGCATGTAATGCATCCTAAATTCTCATACACGGGAAGGAATCATCATTCCCAATAGTATATCATTCACAACAGGGGTACATGCAACCTATACAACCTAGGTTCATTCTAATTCCTATGAGATATGGAACTCCATAACAAAGTACTTCAATTTCCACAAAGATTGACTCACCTTTGTCAAGAAAATGCTTTTTCCCCACTTCGAATCTCGTAAGCACTTGAGGTATCGCAATCTCCCCTCAAGTAGCAGAGAAAACCTCCAACTATAGCCCAATAACTCAATAACACCAAGTCACCTTGCAACACTCCTATAATATCAATCAAGATTAAAATTGGATATTCTATACCCTAAACATATAGACGAACTACTAGACTAAGTTTCCAAGTTTCGAACCAAAACAATAGCCTGATCAAAGCCACTTTAACACCGCCAAAGCCTGCCAAAGTTACAATATTTTTCCATATTCCAGTAGTTAAGTTTTTTGTTTTTCCAAGGACTTATTGTATGGTTCAATACGATTTTTCTGCAATTTACTATGGATTTTACAAAATAGGATATCAATGCAACTAATTTCTGACCAGTCAGTGCAATCAACAAATCTTCAAGTCTTCAATGATCTTCTAGTTTGGGTTCTAGAATGTGAGACATTACAATCCAAAGCACCAAAAGGAAACTTAAGTTCCTTGGGTATCCAAAAATATTCATTAAGAGAAAACCCTTCATAAAAATGAACCATTTCGGAAATTCGAATTCAAAACACTTTATAATCAACTCCCCCTCAAGGTCACATCGGTCTTCAATCATAAATGATCCTTCTTCAAATATGAATATCCAAAACCTTTTGATTTCAAATACCCATATCATAATCTCTTCCCCTTTTTATAATCGAAATATGATTATAAAACTCCAAATGGGAATGAGAAGTGTTCAACATGGATTTGGCAATACAATCCTGCCCTTCGATATGAGATGAAAATGAGACATGAAATCGTAAAAATTCAAAAAAATATGTCAGTTTCCGAAACCTTTACGTCCCAGACCGCTTTTCACCAGAAAATGAACAAATTTTGTTCATCTTGTTGGAAATATTTTAGCAAAAATAACAATCATGAAATTCCAAAAAAAAATCTCCAAAAGTTGCAAAGATTTTAATGTATGGGTAAGAATTGTCATTTATCTGAAACTGTAGGGACCAAATGTGAAAATTTTTTATCTTCTTCCCCAATATGACCGGATGCAAAAGAACGAACGATAGGCTTTCCACTTCCCAACGAACAAATGCCAACGAACAAATGCGAACTTCAGCAAACAAATGCAAAACACCCACTTCCCATCATAAATCTTTTTTCGTTCTCAAACCTTCAACGTTGATAGCGAACCTTCTCAATCGATCTCCAACCTTTGATTTTGACATTCTTTGTTGATTTCCATTCACAGTCGAAGCACCATTGATGAAGCGTCAAATTCATTATCCAGATTTAAACCTGATTTCGTTATCATCAGCCTTCCCAAAACTGATTCTCAATAACGAATCCTTAGCTTGTGAGTCTTCCTTCCCAAGAACTTGTTGTGAGATTGATGAATTCAACTACGAAGCAAACTGTGAGACTAACAACGAAGCAACTTCCTGACTTCATTATCAGCTGTTGAAAATCATTCTTCACTAATGAATTCCACAATCTACAACAATCGATATCAACCTTCAATAGTTGTCGCATAAATAAAAAACGAAACCATTTAAAACGAAGTCTCACATCTAACAACATATAAGATCCCAATTTCATTCAAAGAAGCATCAAACCTTCAATGTCCTTCAAACCCATTCAACATCAAACACTGAAATCCATAGAAATCATGAACTAATGAAGCCTTCAACTATGAACCCTTCATTCTCAATCCTTCAAACACAACTTCCTGCTTTGACTTTTCCAAATTCACCTTTGACTGTCAAACACAAGCCAACATCAAACTTCCACTGAACATCAATTTCCACATCGCATGATCGAAACATCAAGAATTGAATCATAAATTGAACCTCAACTCACAATCACTTCAAATCGAATCCTTGGATAATACTCATAAGAATCAAAATTACATCAATCGCTCAGGCCTTTGATGAACAAAAATTCAAAGTTCCAAAATCCAATTTCAGATCAACCAAGGTATTTTAACTGTTCTTCGTTTGCTCAACAACATCAACAACAAGAACTTTAATTTCAAGAATTCTGAGTCCAACTGTAACACTCAAAAACATGGTCCCAAAAATTTTGTTTTTAATAATGGATAAAACAGGGATTTCAATAACATCCAATCATCTCAAATAAAAACCAATATATTAAGTGTCATAAAATCAGAGTAAAACATCAGGTGCGGAATTCAATGGTGAGTCCGATGCAGTCATCCCGAGCTCTTCCCTCTAGAACCAGAAGTACCTGAAACATAAACTGAAAACCGTAAGCACAAAGCTTAGTGAGTTCCCCCAAAATACCGTATACCATACATATCAAGCAATTATGAGATACAAGCCCCGCCTACACTCCAATAATGTTGAGATACATGCCCCGCCCACACTCGGATCAGAATGAGATACGGGCCCCGCCCACACTCATACAACAGGCCCCACCCAATAGACATATACATACAAGCACATACATGTATCACATAGACAACAAGTATAATCCACATAATCAAACAAGGGTTGGCCTTGGTGCCTTAGACCCGTAGAAACTAGTGAGGAAACTCACCTCGAATGCTGAAAGATAACCGGATAAATCCCCGACCCAAAAAACAGCTCTACTCAACCCTAAACACAAACAATTCCTTAGATACTGTGTGACATCCCCATTTTCATGGCCAATTGTTTATGCTTTATAAAAATCAGAGTACCTCTTTTAATAAAAATGTTGAGGAATTTGTTCCCAGTAAAACATGATAAATACATTATCAAAGCATTTATGAAGAAAAGTATTTTTTTAATCATTTAAAACATTTGGGATGTCATCGTCAATACAGAAACATAAGCATAAACATAACTTACATTTATTTACACTAGTGATCTACATCTCTTTTAATTCTCTCAGTGTAAAGTAGCTTCGTATCGACACTTGTGATACAAATAAACTGAGTGGGTCAGGTTGGGAAACCCGGTGAGTACATAGGGTTTTCAACCCACAATAATATAATTATTATGTTTAATCATCAAACAGTTAACCCAATTACCCATCCCCATTATCTTCTTTAATCTTAAGGATCTACCCTAAAAATCAGCTATTTCTCGTTCATTCATTCCTAAGGATTTTCCTAAGGAATAGGTACGAAGTCCATCGTTGTCAATGACATAGCTGTCAAGCACAACTGCTAGTTCTATCACTTAGGCGCACCTGCCATAGTTGTGGCATTCTATATGAGGCGCTTCTGCCGGTATTGTCCTTTAGACGCTACTGTAAAGGTTATAATGCTCTCTATTAGGCGCAGCTGCTAATATTATCCTTAGAGTGCAGCTGCTAGGATGTTTATCGTAGATCAACAACATCTACAGGTTGTGGCGCAGCTGCCAGTGCTCATCTATAGGGTACTAGGTCCATTGCTGCCAATGTTCACCTATAGGGCACTAGGTCCATACCACTAATATTCCTCTATTTCACCTTTCACCCCTCGTCCTTCATTTACCCATATTTTACCCAACATATTTTGTAGATATAAAAATATGTATATCGTTTAAAACATTTAAAACATGTATAAAACTCTCTCACCCAGCATAGACAGTAAGTATTCAGACAATATGCACACATAGCACGTAATTTATATTAAATACTTCATATCTATGTGTAAGATGAAAGTAACTATGCACTCACATGGGAAGGTGGTGACTCGGCACTCGGACAATGCTTCGTTACTCTTAAAACAACTTCCTCGACAAAACCTAGTATCAATATCACTAGGGTTTAGTCTAATATTCGCTGAGACTAATTAATAGTCTGGCTATTATTACTATTATATAAGTGTTAAACAATACTTATATAACCCATAATAATAGCCCAACTACTTCTTATAAGGTCCTAATAACATTACTATATTGAAACACAAGCTATACTAAAGATAGCATAGGCATAGCTCACTTACAGCGGGTTTTCTCGAAAACCGGGCTTCACTGGAGCAGCGTTTCTGAGCTGAAAGGCTCTTTTCTCGAGGCTTCGGGAGCCTCGGGGCTTCCTTCGGGTGCTGGGGGGTTTACCTAGACTTTAGGGAGAGTTTAGGGCTTTAGAGAGAGAAAGAAGGGTTTGAAGGTGTGAGGAAGTGAGGGAACCCGGCACCTCTATTAAATAGGGGTGCTGACTAATGGACTCGCCGAGTAAGAGGACCTACTTGTCGAGTTAGGGCATGTGGTAGCCTTCTGGTGGTGCCACGTGTCCAATTCTGGTGGTGCCACGTCACCCCCTATCTCGTATCAGCCTTCAAACTTAGAAAAATCATAACTCTCGCATACGAGCTCCGTTTTCAACGTTCTTCTTTTCAACGTGTAGTTAAAATCAAGATCTACAACTTTCATTTTGACTCAGTCGGCTAATTCTTGACCGATCTCAAATTTAACAGTAGGAGGCGTTTAGACTGTGAAATGACCGCGAAGAATTCGTAACTCCTTCATACGGACTCCGTTTTCGTCTGTCATTTTACCGTTGAGTTCCTATTAATCAGATCTTCAACTCTCATTTAGGTCGCGTAAGCCAAAAACCGCTCTAACTAAAAATCGAGTTTCGGGTCGTGCACTGCTAAGCCAAATCTCAGAAAATTCATAACTTCCTCATACGAAGTAAGATTTGGGCGTTCTTTTTTTGTATGTTCTCGGTTTAACATATACTACAACTTTTGTTTAGATTGCTAAGGCTAAAAGTCGCACCATCGTAAATTTACTATTTACGCTTCCCGGTGTTGTGCCGGTTTTGCCGTAAAACTTCGACAAGCCATTACTTCTTCGTTATAACTCGGATTTCGGTGTTCTTTATATGTATGGAAACCTTGAGACATATTCTACAACTTGGTTAAGACTATTTATTATAAATAATATTTTGCCGAAAAGTCATTTTCTACACTTATTGCCTCTAAATTGACTAGCCCGGATCTACGAGCGTTACTATTATCTCCCCCTTAGGATGATTACGTCCTGGAATCATCAACGAAACAGGATTGTATAATGACTCCATATGTTATCTCTTCATCCTAGGTAATAACTGTAACTTCTATGTTGCTTCGAACGAGTATCTAACTCTTGGACTCCTTGACTGCAGGCGGTGCTCGGTCTTGCACCTGCTCGTTAGACTTTCAATCATGACCTTCGTGTCACAACCTCATTCTTTATCAGAGACTCCTTCTTCTTCTTAACAAACTTAGGATAAGTTAATTTGATTGCTACAATTGACCGATGTGTCATATTCTAATGACCTATTATCGTATGTAGCAACGCTTAGACTCAGGTCTCTTAGAGTCAAATTCCGGAATGGATTATGCCTTCCTTCATGGTATGATATAATCACATTTTAACATGTAGCATTTCTAGCTACCAACTTCTTTAAAAACGAGTGCGATACTTCTATTGATCGCTCTGATTTCAATCGTTTGGTTTAAGTCGGATGCTACATCAAACTTGGTTCTCTGAACCACGTCACCTACTCATCGTAGTCGGACTCAATGTGATATGACCACTAGGGTCGGAATAACAATCGTCTTCTTAGTCATTACCGAAATGATGGTAACGACATTCTTGAATAAAACGATATCAATTACTAGCTTCTTGGTAACCTTGTGACTTTCCCTGATCCAAGCGTGAGTCATGTGCTTCTGGTAGTATAGGCCTCTACTACCATTCACACCTACTCATACTCGTCCTAAGTATTGTCCCGCAGTTTTCCAAGTCACCATACAAGAAAATCACATAGAAACTTAACACATCAAATATCAAAACGAAGGTTTTATAATATTCCTTGAAACGATTACATGGGTGTTCAAGTTCACCCTTGATTATGCCTCTCATAGGCTACACCATATGACACTATCTACATGGCTTCTTCATAACTTGATCTCCATATATCCATCCTCACTCCTGACTCCTTGCATCGTCAGCTGTTTCGTCTAGGATCATATGGAATGCTCTTGCCTTTGGTTTTGGCAGCACATTTGGCTTTGTTGCCCCTTCTCTCTTTGGGCAATCTTGCTTGAAGTGCCCTTCCTCATTACATTCGTAACACACCCTTTTGTTGAATTTACACTCTTTGGCATAATTCCCATGCTTCCCACACTTGAAACAAGTCACCTCCCCACCGCATTTTCCAGAGTGTTTCTTTTTGCACTTCTCGCACCATCTTTCTTCACTCCCTCCTCCTCTAAACTTCCTTGTACTGGACTTGCTTCTATCATCAGGCTTTGCAAACCCCTCAAACTTCCTCTTTTCGCCAACCCTGGTCTTGTTGGCGGCTCTTCCCTTGATCATTTCCTCAACCGACTTGGCAGCCCAGATAGCTGCCTCGAAAGTTGGTGCCTGACGTACTGGCACTGCATACTCCCATGGAAGTCCCTTAGCGTACTTGTCGATTTTCGTCAGCTCATCTGGGACAAGACGCAAGGCATGTTGGATTAATGTCTAAGTCCATAACTATATTTGGTATGTACTTGACCCGACCCGGCATGGTCCATTTGGGTTGCACTTCACCGACACAATTTATATGGATAATCTTTTAAAAATAGTATATTTATGATTAATATTAATATATTATAAGTTCTAATATATTTATATGGAATCATATTATTTAATTAGTATTAATCAAGAATTAATTTAGAATTAATTAAGTGATCAAAAAGAACTAATTAAATATGGACTCTTATATATATGGAATGGGCCAAGTTCATTTAGGTTGGGCTAAGCTTTCATGGATAGTTCATGGAGTGTTTAAACCATGGATCATATGAAATGAAAGGTCATGGGTTTAACCCTAGTCTCCATACTATATAAAGATGTCCTTGGTTGGTGAAATGGGCACTAGTGTGGATACACTAAGAGGGCTAGCCGATTTCACTAGATAGAACCAAGTATCCATATTCTCTAAAGTCTTCCAAGGTGTTTTGGTGATTTGTGATTCCATTTGAGGCTTCCACACTATTGGGGCTAAGCTCTTAAAGCTTGAAGACATCAAGCTACACCAAAAGGTATGTCATCTAACTAGTACTTTGTAGTATAAGAACATCATAATATGCTAGTTAGGATTAAAGCCTTGGAAAGTTCTTATTTGCATGCATAATAGAGAAAACATAGATCCAAGGTATTTAGGGTTGCATGTACACTTAGGAGTGTTAGAATGCTCAAAACCCTACAGTGGTATCAGAGCCTAGGCTTGTTTTCTTGTTATACTTGCAAAAGTAGCTGAAAAATCGAGTTTTGATGCTGTCTGCACAACAGACTTGCCGAGTCCAAGGCAAAATGCATCCAACTCGTCGAGTTGGTTCGTACACTCGACGAGTTGGACTCCCAGACAGCATAAATTCGACTTTTTTGGCTGGAATTGGACTAGGAACATTACCCTAAGATGTTTTTGGACTTATAAACTTGTTTTTAATGTGATAATGCTCATGCTAATCCAATTTCAAAGATAATTGTCAATAGATTCATGTTTTGTATTAGTTTAAAGTGTTACTCTAACTACATGGAAAAGTTTGATTTGAATTATCTTGTTTTTTATGAGTTGCTTAGATTAATAGAAAGTTATGTGAGATTGTTGTTTTCAATCCAAATTAATCTAAGAGTTGATTCTAAAATGTGTTTTTGTAACTTGTCCTCAAGTTATATGAAAAGTCACATTTAAGAATCATAAAACTCATAAAAGTTGGCAAAGGTTACAAAAATGAAGAGTCTAGTTCTAATTAAATGGTTTTATGACTCCATAACTTGTCCTCAAGTTATGGAGGTTCAAGAGTCTCTTCATTAAATTAAAAAAAAAGTGTAACCTTAATTAATTCCATAAGTTATAAAATAAAGAAAAGTTAATTCTTTTATTAGTTTAAAGTCTTCCATAACTTGTCCTCAAGTTATGGAACTTGAAGAGTTTTTTGGATTAAAACCACTTTAAACACATAAGTTATGGAATTAATTAGTTTTGAATAGTTTCAAAACTTGCCCTCAAGTTTTGGAATTTGAAAAGTTTTCACTTATGAATACTTTAATTCCAAGTTAGCCCTTAGAATTTTAAAAGTTAAAATTCAACCCTTATACTTTATAATATTATAAGTTAATAATATTTATATATATATGTATAAGAGTAAAGTCAGTCTTACCGTTAGTAGGCCTCATTCACGAAGCCGGTCTATAAGGGGGGTATAAGGTTATTGCCTATAAAATGGCAGTTTAATGGGTGTCCACTCTCACCCACCGCTTCCTTGACCGGTGGAGGGTCGTTAGCCGAATGGGTAGGACAAGGACCAGAATTCTCCCTTCATTAAAAGTATTAATGATAAATACTAAGTAACTAAACCTTTTATAAATACCTAATCTTAGTTACTTAGGAAAATGTGAATAAGGTGCTAATCCATGAAATTACACTTTGCACTTTGTTTAAGTCGGTTAGTGGAGCGTGTGTGGTTAACCGGCACACTAACTCAAATTTAACAAGGTAGGCAAAGGGTAACTTAATGTTTATCATAGTATCGATGGAGCGTGTGTGGTTAACCGGCACATCGATTGAGGGTTAAACACTTAAGGGTACCAAGTAATTTGCATGGTTACTTCACACCTTGTTTTGTGATCCTCGGCATCCCAGTCACAAAACCTGAAGGGCACACTCGAGATTGAAACATGTCATTGAAAAGTTCAATGAATCTCAAAGATCTAGGAGTTTCAAAAACCAATTAAAACCTAATAATACATTTCATTTATCTTGGTGGAAATTGGTGAATCATCATTCACCTACCTTCAAATATTTTATAGCTTGGATTACGGCATCCCTCTTCTAAGTTACAAAATAGTTTGTTGGGTCCTAGCCTTAATATTTCATATTGGGTGTCATATTAAGGACTTTAAATCAACTATCTTGAATATCTCCTAAAACATGTCTGGTTTAGACATTTATGATCTTCCCAAATCTCTTGAAACAAGCTTCCCTAAATGAAGATGATGTCCCATGGAAATCATACTTCTTTCACCTTCTCCAATTATTCTCCCTAACCCACAAGTTCTCGAAAATTTTAAGGTCACTCAAGCCCTATTGGCAAGCAAAGGTCTATGTGTGATCACATCTTGGAGATGTAGTCACATATTGACAAGCCGAGAGAGTTGGGTGTCAAAGTCTTGAGAAAGTTGGTGGCTCAACTACTTTCTAAGTCACATAGTGAGTTCTTTTGGGAATCCTATGAAATAGAATATGACAAGACCCTTAATGATCTTATCTATTTGCTAAGATCAACATCCTAAAACTTTATGGACATTGACAATGGTAACACTGGAAATCCAGAAAAAGCATTCTCTTCCTAAGGAAAGGGATTGACCATAGTCAACTAGGTTGACCAAATGGTAAAGAGAAAGGCTAAGTCTGTGATAGTCCCATGTTCCATTACCAAAGCGTCCATATGTTATTTTGCCAAAGAAGGGGCATTAGTTGCGAAGCTGCCAATTTTACCTAAGGATGGTAAATTCAATAAGTTTGACTTTATTTCAGGTAAAAATTCCACTATCTAACTATGCTAAGTTTCTACTCTGAAATTCTTGATACATGATGTGACTGGGTCACATGGTGATGTTTTAAGAATCAAAGAAAAGTAAAGAAACTTAAAGAAAGAATATGATGAATCTGATCGCGTAGATGGATTTAAATCGCATAATTTGAAGATTGGATTCTTGAGCTACTTCTTAGGAGTTATGAGATATTGCTTAGGAATAGACAACAAAAAGTTTTCATATGTATTGTAAGGATAAGTTTTTCCGCAAAGTTTTTAAAATAAAAGGAAAATTTCTGATTTTATTTATTTTAAAAGTATCCTTACAATGGCATCTGTGAAAATTTTTGTTGCTTATAGGATTCCATTAATAGCAAGAGTGGAAATATGAAATTGATTCTTTCATTTGTGGTAATGTCTAAATTTACCAAATAAGGAAAGATTCTCATCACCCAAGTTTCAATTGGACCGGAACTTGGAATCATGCAAGTTGTATAGCATGATGGATGAGAACTTTCAAGCATTGGAAAAATTAAGACTAACTACTTGTTCACATGGATGTGTGAGTCAAGTAACGGACTAAGGGATCGAGTACACATTCTTGTGCACTGATTAAGTCCACCACAAAAGATCGATAAGAATATTCGTCATAGTTTACTAAAGCTCAGTAAATATGATTATACTTACAAGCTTAAGTGTAATTCTGAGACATTGGAAAAGGTTCCAATGTAAGGCAGAGCGAATAAGAAGAATCAAATTAGGTAGAAAGATAAAAGTTTCTCAAATCTGAAAAGATGGGAGAGTACTTTAGTATCAGTTTTGTGATCATCTTAATGATTAAGAAACCATAGCACAATTAGTTCTCTAAGGAATTCTTAGTGCATTCTTATGACTAGGAGAGGGATCCTGAATTGTTTAAATGGTTAAATCAAGAAGATGAGTCATACTTCGTTCCAATACAAGTCTTAGAGTCATACTCCAGGATTGTAATTTGAGTGATATGTCTTAAAGAAGGTTTAAAAACACTTGTCAAATGTAAGAGTAAAAGTTTTCTACTCTTGTACATTTGAAATTGGTAAGTTGTGATGTTTTGGATAAAACAAAGACCAACTTAGGCCAATTATGTGAAGTGTTTGTCTTGATTAGAATCCACACTATCTCTTGAATATCTGACAAGAAAGTCTTATATGTCAAGAGGACAGTGGGAGTCTTAAAGGTCTTGAAAGTCTCAAGAACTAATCAAGAATAAAACCTGAAGTTCTTCACGAGCAAACGACTTGAGGCTTATAACCTATCGTGTTGACATATTCTGTGCCCATTCCAATTAAAGTTGGGTTTGCATATGAGTTCTTAGAGTTCTCACTTGGTTTCACAACAACTTGGAAGCAATGGCAGGCCCTTGAGCTGCCAAGTGGCAAGAAATTAAGATTGAGTTCAGTCCATATGAGTTTGGATTTGTCATTGGCCTTGTCTTGTGACTATGGTTTTGACAATTCACATGGATAAGAACAGATACACCAGTAAATCTAAGTGTCATAAGGTTTCTCTCTGATTCATGAAAATGATGGTGAGAAAACACTTTCACTAAGTAGATTTTAGCTAGATAGCAATTGTGATATTTGCATCTCAAACTCGTTAGTGGAGCGTGTGTGGTTTACCGACACACTAACATGGACTTGTGAGAAGTGGAAAAGGTCTAAACAATTGAGACTATGATTACGGCATCCCTTTTCATAGTTCTTAAAAATTGTTTAGACACACCTGTGAGCTATCTAAGATAAGGTGTATGATTTTGATAAAGTTTTATCAAAACAATCTAGTAACAGAAATTTGAACTTTGGTAAGAAAGTCAGCTGGTTTCTGAGTACATGTCAAAGCTAGTGGGAGCATAAGTGTTATGCTAATAATCATCATGTTAGTGGGAGCATGATAATTATGATACAGGTTGCAAGTTAGCAATGTTAATTATAGAAAACAAAAGTTTCAATTCATGAGGCTGTAGGGGTTGAAAAAGTTGTTTTGCTATAATTAAGGGAGAGGAAATTATACTTCATCTCAAATATATAAGCTTAGATCGTGAGGTTTAATCATTTAGTCAAGGATATATATATGAATTTCATGTTGGAATGGCTCAACATAAGGAAATCATGTATATGGGTCCATTATTTGCGTTCTAAAATTCGATTATGATTACGGCATCCCTTTTCATAATCTGAATTATGAGAACTTGGCAAATTGAAATGGAAATATTATAGCAAAAGACTGGTTTAGTCTTTATGTGAGACATCATGTATCGTGTCCCATATGCTTCGGATATAGGATCGATTACATGTGCTATATATTCATCATTTCTAAAATTTTCCAAATGCCTGGGGCATTAAGAAGGGAAAAGGTCTAGAATTGGATGTGACTAAAAGGATTAAACAATTGTCGAGGACAATCTAAGGTTTACCAAAGATTGGTTTCTCAAGGATAGTTGGAAGTATAGTGATAATTCTGGAAGGACCATATTCACATAATCTGTAAGGAGGCAACTCTTGTTCAGAAGTGATAGTCAAAATGGAATATGGAAACGTTTCAAAGTTAGAAATTATTCAATCTGTGTAAGATTAGGAAACTTAATGCAGGAAGGATTTTCCAAGGAGTTGATCTCCTTTGGAATACTCTGTAATGATTGTTTCCAAGTCTTTGTGATTGTGTGCATAATCATTGCAAAAGGATCAATGCATATAAGTTTAGAATGTAACAGATTTCAGTAAATGAGATGAATTTGGAATCCTTGTATTTGCAATAAGGATTTGGGACTGTGAAAGAGGATCATTGGAGTTATGTTCAATTGATCTAATTCACAAAGTGAAGATCATAGAAAAACATAGTATGCATACTTGGTGTATGGCATGACTAGTGTTTAGAAAACATAGTGTACATGCTTGGAGCATGGGACAACTATTGTTTTAAATTCAAGAATAAGAGTGATAGCTGAAACAGTATACAATGAATAATGTGTAATCATATGGTGATAAATAAAAAGTGTTTTATTTATATTCATAAGTTTTGAGACCATATTGGATTCAATTATTATTGTGTTTCACTTTGCATGTTTTGACTTCCAGAATAACTAGGTCGTTCTTCCTAATGACTAAGTTATTCAAACCATCCACAGTCGGTCATATGTTGGAAGTAGATATGAAGTAAGACTGTCATGGGTTGGCTTGTAGAGGTCTAAGATCTTGGACAAAGGGCTACAACACTCATGAGTGCTCATAAGTTCTGAGTATTGGATTCAACCCGCGCTCATTGGAATCACTTCATGGATTTTATCACAAGTGATCATGAGACGATAATATCTTATAATCATCAAACCTAGAGATATGAGTTGTTACTATGAGTTGGTTGCACATTGATTACATGAAAACGCATACGATAACTCGGTGTTATAAAACATGCCTTTGTGTATGATTCAACAAGTAGTAGAACAAGCCATATGAGTCGAAGTTTATCCATTCCTTTTACCTTCGGGATAAAAGCGGTATCTGTGGGCCCCTCGATGATTTAATGATGACACATGTGAGTGCTTGGCCAAGCTAGGACTGATTTGATTTGTTCAATCAGTCAGTCATCATGAATCAGAAATCGGGAAACAACAAATGGACAGAGAGAATGATTATAATCCATGTCTCAGTCCATATGATATCTAGAATGGAGGAATATATGATCCCTTATCTAATGGACAAGTTCGTTGACAAAGATCAGAGTTCGACAGCAGCTTTAAGAGCTACGATTGCCAGTTAGGTTTTGAAGTCATACTCAATAATAGTTTTAGACTTATCCAAGTGGGAGACTGTTGGATTAATGTCTAAGTCCATAACTATATTTGGTATGTACTTGACCCGACCCGGCATGGTCCATTTGGGTTGCACTTCACCGACACAATTTATATGGATAATCTTTTAAGAATAGTATATTTATGATTAATATTAATATATTATAAGTTCTAATATATTAATATGGAATCATATTATTTAATTAGTATTGATAAAGAATTAATTTAGAATTAATTAAGTGATCAAAATGAACTAATTAAATATGGACTCTTATATATATGGAATGGGCCAAGTTCATTTAGGTTGGGCTAAGCTTTCATGGATAGTCCATGGAGTGTTTAAACCATGGATCATATGAAATGAAAGGTCATGGGTTTAACCCCTAGTCTCCATACTATATAAAGATGTCCTTGGTTGGTAAACTGGGCACTAGTGTGGATACACTAAGAGGGCTAGCCGATTTCACTAGATGAAAACCAAGTATCCATATTCTCTAAAGTCTTCCAAGGTGTTTTGGTGATTTGTGATTCCATTTGAGGCTTCCACACTATTGGGGCTAAGCTCTTAAAGCTTGAAGACATCAAGCTACATCAAAAGGTATGTCATCTAACTAGTACTTTGTAGTATAAGAACATCATAATATGCTAGTTAGGATTAAAGCCTTGGAAAGTTCTTATTTGCATGTGTAATAGAGAAAACATAGATCCATGGTATTTGGGGTTGCATGCACACTTAGGAGTGTTAGAATGATCAAAACCCTACAAGGCAAACTCCATCTTCTCGGTGAAGTTGTTGGTGTATTCATCAATCGACATGCTTCCCTTCTTCAAGGTCAGGAATTGGTTCTCTAGCTCAAGCAAGTTTTGAGCTGAGCAGTACTTGTGTTTGAACTGTACCAAAAAATTTGCCCATGTTAGTTGTAGGGGCTCATTAGGGCTTAGAGTCTTCCCCAGGGTGTTCCACCAGCGAACAGCGCCTCCTCTGAATTGACGTATTGCAAATGTGGTTTGTAGCTTGCCTTTGCAACCACATGTCATGAAGGCTAATTCCATTTCTGAGATCCAATCCATGACTCCGATCGGATCTTCCTTCCCAGTGAAAGTCGATGGCTTGCAAGTTAGAAAATCTTTGTACTTTCATCCATTCCTCTCGACTTTGTCATCTTGATTGTTCCTCCTAATCAGCGGTGGATCAGCTTGACCAACAGTCCTGCTATCGTTCCTTTCCTCAGACTGCCCGTCATTCAGCTCGGGCTATTCAATAGGCATCATAAGTTCCTCTCGAGTTTGTTGAAGTAAACGCATTGTTTCCTCCATTTGACGATCCAACATCATCTGGATCAACGCTTGAACTCCGGCCATCGTGATTGGCTCAGGAGCGGCTAATATAGCATGTAATTGCTCAATCACTGGGGGCTGATCTCGGTTCCCATTTGCATTCACGTTTCCGCTACGGGTCCTTTCCATCCTAATCTATACAACGAATAAGGTGAATCTAGATCTTTATTTAGGATTAACGCTTAAATCATTCTTATCACTTCGAAACGTTTATATGCTAGTTCTAATATCGTAGTTAAACGCTTAGAATCCTAAACACATAAGGTTTCCAGATCTGGTTGGCAATAGACCATAGATCCGAACAAATAACAACGTATCAGGAACAAACATTTAGCACATAAAAGCATTTTAGGCACAATTCCTAAAATAAGCTAGTGCTCACACCTCACAATCATCGCTTAGCATTCTAAGTTTAAGTCTAGAAATAAATATTCATAGTTCGCTTGAACTAATGCTCTGATACCAACTGTGACATCCCCATTTTCACGGCCAAAAAAGACCGATTTTGTTTATGCTTT
This sequence comes from Lactuca serriola, assembly GCF_051521515.1. Classification (NCBI taxonomy): domain Eukaryota; kingdom Viridiplantae; phylum Streptophyta; class Magnoliopsida; order Asterales; family Asteraceae; genus Lactuca; species Lactuca serriola. The sequence continues at coordinate 45,459,294 of NC_136408.1, read as the reverse complement.
ATAAAAATCAGAGTACCTCTTTTAATAAAAATGTTGCGGAATTTGTTCCCAGTAAAACATGATAAATACATTATCAAAGCATTTATGAAGAAAAGTATTTTTTATTCATTTAAAACATTTGGGATGTCATCGTCAGTACAGAAACATAAGCGTAAACATAACTTACATTTATTTACACTAGTGATCTACATCTCTTTTAATTCTCTCAGTGTAAAGTAGCTTCGTATCGACACTTGTGATACAAATAAACTGAGTGGGTCAGGTTGGGAAACCTGGTGAGTACATAGGGTTTTCAACCCACAATAATATAATTATTATGTTTAATCATCAAACAGTTAACCCAATTACCCATCCCTATTATCTTCTTTAATCTTAAGGATCTACCCTAAGAATCAGCTATTTCTCGTTCATTCGTTCCTAAGGATTTTCCTAAGGAATAGGTACGAAGTCAATCGTTGTCAATGACACAGCTGTCAAGCACAGCTGCTAGTTCTATCACTTAGGCGCACCTGCCATAGTTGTGACATTCTATATGAGGCGCTTCTACCGGTATTGTCCTTTAGATGCTACTGTCAAGGTTATAATGTTCTCTATTAGGCGCAGCTGCTGATATTATCCTTAGAGTGCAGCTGCTAGGATGTTTATCGTAGATCAACAACATCTACAGGTTGTGGCGCAGCTGCCAGTGCTCATTTATAGGGTACTAGGTCCATTGCTGCCAATGTTCACCTATAGGGCACTAGGTCCATACCACTAATATTCCTCTATTTCAGCTTTCACCCCTCGTCCTTCATCTACCCATGTTTTACCCAACATATTTTGTAGATATAAAAATACGTACATAGTTTAAAACATTTAAAACATCTATAAAAATCTCTCACCCAGCATAGATAGTAAGTATTCAGACAATATGCACACATAGCACGTAACTTATATTAAATACTTCATATCTATGTGTAAGATGAAAGTAACTATGCACTCACCTGGGAAGGTGGTGACTCGGCACTCGGACAACGCTTCGTTACTCTTAAAACAACCTCCTCGACAAAACCTAGTATCAATATCACTAGGGTTTAGTCTAATATTCGTTGAGACTAATTAATATTCTGGCTATTATTACTATTATATAAGCATTAAACAATACTTATATAACCCATAACAATAGCCCAACTGCTTCTTATAAGGTCCTAATAACATTACTATATTGAAACATAAGCTATACTAAAGATAGGTTAGGCATAGCTTACTTACAACGGGTTTTCTCGAAAACCGGGCTTCGCTGGAGCAGCGTTTCTAAGCTGAAAGGCCCTTTTCTCGAGGCTTCGGGAGCCTCAGGGCTTCCTTCGGGTGCTAGGGGGTTTACCTAGACTTTAAGGAGAGTTTGGGGCTTTGGAGAGAGAAACTAGAGAGAGAAAGAAGGGTTTGAAGGTGTGAGGAAGTGAGGGAACCCGGAACCTCTATTTTATAGGGGTTCTGACTGATGGACTCGCCGAGTAGGAGGACCTAATTGCCGAGTTGGGGCATGTGGTAGCCTTCTGGTGGTGCCACGTGTCCAATTCTGGTGGTGCCACGTCACCCCTTATCTCGTATCATCCTTCAAAATTAGAAGAATCATAACTCTCGCATACGAGCTCCTTTTTCGACGTTCTTTTTTTCAACGCGTAGTTAAAATCAAGATCTACAACTTTCATTTAGACTCCGTCGGCTAATTCTTGACCGATCTCAAATTTAACAGTAGGAGGCGTTTAGACTGTTAAATGACCGCGAAGAATTCGTAACTCCTTCATACGGACTCCGTTTTCGTCTGTCCTTTTACCGTTGATTTCCTATTAATCAGATCTTCAAATGTCATTTAGGTCGCATAAGCCAAAAACCGCTCGAACTAAAAATCGAGTTTCGGGCCGTGCACTGTTAAGCCAAATCTTAGAAAATTCATAACTGCTCATACGAAGTCAGATTTGGGCGTTCTTTTTTTTTGTATGTTCTCGGTTTAACATATACTACAACTTTAGTTTAGATTGCTAAGGCTAAAAGTCGCTCCATCGTAAATTTACTATTTACGCTTCCCGGTGTCGCGCCGGTTTTGCCGTAAAACTTCGACGAGCCATAACTTCTTCGTTATAACTCGGATTTCGGCGTTCTTTATATGTACGTAAACCTTGAGACATATTCTACAACTTGGTTAAGACTATTTATTAAAAATAATCTTTTGCTGAAAATTTGTTTTCTACACTTATTGCCTCTAAATTGACTAGCCCGGATCTACAGGCGTTACATACTGTTCCATACTTCAAAACCCATAAAAGGTTAAACTTGGTCAAAGTCAAAATCAACGCTCTGAGTTGACTCAACTCGTCGAGTTATCCCACAACTCGTAGAGTTTCCATCAAGCACAAAATCGCGATATTTCGATCCAAATCGTCGAGTTTCCCTTTAATTCATCAAGTTCCTCCCTTATTCAAAAAAATCGGGACAAACCCAACCCAACTCGTCGAGTTCCCTTAAGAACTCGTCGAGTTCTTCGATCATCCAACCCACTTAATGCATTAAGCCACTATTCTTCAAACCGAAGCCCTATCTTTCAGATCCAGACCGATAATACGTCAGGAAGGGTAAAGTTTCCAACTTTACCCTTTAAGAACCACCCCAAAGACATTAAGCTCATACCCTAATCCTAAAAGGCTTATGTCTTAATCGAAAAACCACTATATCTTCAAGATAGAGCTTATAAACACAAATCTGGACCTTAAAGGGTAAAAGGTCACGTAAAGTCTTCAACTTTACTCACATGCATGGCCAAATTAAGCTTAAGATGCCCAAACAAGGCCTCAAAAGGTGCATGGAGCTCTTAGGGCCATAAAGTTGGCACCTTTATGCCATGAAAGCTCCTTAAGACCCTGGATTTGAAAGGGTTTATCCATATGGGATGTCCAACTCCCAATTACCACTTCATTTGGACAAAAATAAGCAAAAGAACACTAAGATGAAGATCTAAGTAACCACTTGCAAGGTTGAGACTTTTTAACAGAAAGATGTCGAAAATGAAACAAGGATTATGGATCTAGCAACTCCTTCTTGTATCTCCAAGCTTCCCTTTCTTCTAATGGCTTTAAACACCCACAACACACTCAAAAATGGCTCACAATCACTTAAAGATGCCTTAGGGTTTCGAGGTTAGGGTTGAGGACTGTGGAGGCTGGAAATGAGGCCAACTTATGGGGCTTAAGTTGTTTAAATAGGGTGCAAAACTCCGAAATTAGGGTTTCATTTCTTCCAGACAACCCGTCGAGTTGAGGCCTTCAACTCGCCGAGTTGGTCACTCAAAACACACGGTCCATAACATTTCAACACGGCGAGTTGGGGCTACCAAATCGTCGAGTTGCTCTACAAAATTGAAAATTTTGGAAGATTAAATACATACCAGGAACCAGGCATTATAATTCTCCCCCACTTGTCTCAGACTTCGTCCTCGAAGTACGCCTCCTCGAACAATCCTAGATAATGCTCCTTCATTTCCTCCTCAGGCTCCAAAGTCCACTCCCACCCTTTGTGGTGTAGCCACTGCACCTTCACAAGCTCCACCACCTTGTTCCTCAAGGGTTTCATGTTCCGATCTAATATTGCCACTGGCCTCTCGACATAGTTCAGGTGGTCATCCACCTGAATATCCTCCAAGGGTACAACTGCAGAATCATCCACCAAACACTTTCGCAACTAAGAGACATGGAAAGTGCTATGAATCTGGTTGAGCTCGGCTGAAAGATCTAGACGATATGCAACCCGGCCCACCTGATCCAAAACCCTGAAGGGACCGATATATCTGGGACCCAACTTGCCCCGCTTCCTGAACCGAATGACACCTTTCCAAGGTGACACCTTCAAAAGAGCCATATCACCCACCTGGAATTCCACATCTGACCGGCGCTTGTTAGCATAGCTTTTCTGCCGACTCTGAGCTGTCTGAAGTCTACTTCGAACCTGCTGGATCATCTCAGTGGTCTCGAGCACCATCTTAGTACTCCCCATGACTCGCTGACCGACCTCGCCCCAATAAATCGAGGCCCTACATTTCCTCCCACAGAGCATATCATAAGGAGGTCGATTAATGCTAGTGTTATAGCTGTTATACGAAAATTCCGCTAATGGAAGATACGTATCCTAACTCCCACCAAAATATAATACGCACGTATGCAATATGTCCTCAACAATCTGAATCGTTTGCTCACTCTGTGCATCGGTCTATGGGTGGAAAGTTATACTGAAATGGTGACGAGTACCCATCTCATCATGAAACTGCTTCCAAAATCTGGAAGTAAAGTGAACATCTTGGTCTGAAACTATTGATATCGGCACCCCATGACGTGCCACTACCTCCCGAACATAAATCTCGGCTAGCTTCTCAGCAGAAGTACTCTCGTGGATCGGGATTAAATGCGCAATCATAATCATTCACCACATCCAACCAACGACGTTGTCTCATATTCAGATTCGGTTGATCCATCAAATACCTTAGGCTCTTGTGGTCTGTGTAAATAGTACAACGAACCCCATAGAGGTAATTTCGCCAAATCTTGAGGGCAAAAACCACCGCCCCAGCTCCAAAAGTGCACCCAAACTCGTGATCGAAGCATCACAATAGACCAAAAAATCATCGACACCCTCAGGCAGGGTCAGGCCCCTCGCACAATCTCTGCCTATGAGTCTCAAAAGTTTCCTGCTGCTCAGGCCACCAATGAAATGTCACCGACTTCTTGGTCATTCGGGTCAATGGAACAGCAAGAAAACTTCAAATAACCTCCCACTATGTCATGGCCTCGACCTTGGCTGCATCAACCATAATACCCTTCTGGTTGATAAGGTGTCCCAGAAACTACACCTCGCGCAACCAGAACTCATACTTGGAGAACTTTGTGAAAAGTCTCTCCCACCTCAATGTCTCCAGCACCTCCCTTAGGTGCTCCTCGTGCTTCTCCTATGTCTTGGAAGAAACCAAGATATCATCGATAAAGACTATCACATACCGATCCAACATCGGTCTGTATACGCGGTTCATGAGGTCCATGAACACGACAGGAGCATTGGTGAGCCTAAATGGCATCACCACGAACTCATAATGGCCATAGCGAATCCAAAAAGCCGTCTTCTACACATCCTCGTCCCTGACTCGCATCTGATGATAACCCGATTGCAGATCAATCTTGGAGAATCAAGATGCACCCTGAAGTTGGTTGAAAAGATCATCAATCCTCAGGAGTGGATAATGATTCTTCACTATTACCATATTCAACTCCTGGTAGTTAATACACATCCGATAGGATCCGTCCTTCTTCTTCACAAAAAAAAATCGGGGCTCCCCAAGGTGGACTGCTCAGTCTAATGAATCCTTTGTCTAATAACTCCTGCAACTGTGTAGACAATTCCTGCATCTCGGGAGGATCCAACCGATATGGTGCTTTGGCTATCGGAGTCGCACTTGGAAACAAATCGATCCTGAACTCCACATGCTTCTTCGGTGGTACCCCAGGCTAATCCTCCGGTAATACATCCAGGTACTCCCGCGCAATTGGCACATCGTCCACGGTCGCCTTACCCGTATCCCAGGTATCCATGACATAGGTGGAAAAACCTGCACAACCCTGATGAAGGTAGTGCCAGGCCCTCGTTGCAGAACACATGACCGGCCCACGCTGCGCTCTCTCACCCTGAATCACCAACTCTCCCCCCACTTGGGGTCCTAACCCGAACCAACTACTGTTCAAATTCGATCACTGCCCCATTAGGGCTCAACCAATCCATGCACACGATAACCTTGTTCTCGCAAAAAGGAATGGGAACCAAATCCACCAGATACTGCTCGTTGAACAACTGAAGAGTACAATCCCGATGAACCCTTGCGATCCTAACCGTCCTATCATCAGCAATCTTCACCTCTAGAGGACGATCTAGCTCCCCATGAGCTCCAAAAAATCTCTTGCTAAAAGCAAGAGATACAAAATGTCACACCCCAAAACCACGAACGGCGGAAACGTTCAGGGGTGGAGGACGTCATGTACATTATCACTACAGTGTAATATAATAAACAAGCAACAACATCATCCATTGCATTAAAAGGTAAAGTTTTAATACATGTGTGTTCTTTCATAATGTACAACAATAAAAATGAATAATCAAAATATGGCGAGTCTTGACTGTGCTCCGTCTTCTCAAGGCCTGGACATCGTACCTGTCTAACTGATGACCTGAGAATACAAGTTATTTTGAAAGCGAGTATTAGCTATAAAGCTGGTGAATTCATAAGTATTTAGGTGTTATTGTCCTGTTTTGGAATGCTGTTAAGAATGTCGTATAAATCCTTAAATAGAACAGTTGATATAAGTATGAAATGTGGTCTTCTACCAAGACCCGAATGTTTTTTATGACAAAGTAAAATGATAGGTTTTCCGTTCTATTGACTAGTACTGAGAGTACTTAGTCTAACTCATCGTTTATGTGAATATATCACAAAATAAAGTAAAATAGGAAAATGATATGATAGTCTTCTACCAAGACCCTAATATTTTGTAAGTAAAATGATAGTTTTTCCTTTCTATTGACTAGTACTAAAAGTACTTAGTCTAAATCATCGTTTATGTGAATATATCACAAAATAAAGTAAAATAGGAAATGATATGATAGTCTTCTACCAAGACCCTAATGTTCTGTTATGGCTACGTAGTCTTCTACCAAGACCCGAATGTTTTGTTATGACTAAGTAGTCTTCTACCAAGACCCGAATGTTTTGTTATGACTAAGTAGTCTTCTACCAAGACCCGAATGTTTTGTTATGACTAAGTAGTCTTCTACCAAGACCCGAATGTTCTGTTGTGACTATGATAGTTTTTCCTTTCTATTGACTAGTACTAAAAGTGCTTAGTCTAACTCATCGTTTATGTGAATATATCACAAAATAAAGTAAAATACGAAAAATATAATCATGCAAGTGTTATCCCTGGGTGACCAGGATTAACACGACATCGCCGAAGCGAAAGATAGACCCTATGGACATCCGAAGAGTGTCCCCTCATCCTCTGTAGCGGCAGCAGGGTGGAGGGAGGGTTAGTCCCGATATCGATCTCTTAAAACAGATCGCTAACCTAATGATCCTCCGAAGATTCACATCTCATCCACTGTTGCAACAGTGGACAGAGGGATGGTTAGTCCCGTCACTGACTACTAAATAAGTGACAACCTTAGACATCCGTAGACGTTCATCGACCACTGGTGCTAATCAGTGGGATTCGGAATGGTAAGTCCCGCCGAAATATCCCATTGAACCGGGATAGGAAAGACAATTTACACAGTAAGTACTAATAAATCATCCTCTTAGTTCTAAGTACAAGTATCCAAGGTAAGTAAATACAGGATAATGCACCTATGTAGAAGTGTTCCTGTGTGGTATTCATGTAAGTGTGTTCATGTAACAGGTAAGTATATGTAAACATATTCATGTATCATGTAATCCTAAGTACGTGTACTCATGTATCATGTAAGGTATTGGTATAGACTCATGAATGAACTGACTCTTGTGTGATTCCTTATAGTAGTAATAATGTTTGATATCTTCTAACTATCCCTATGATAATTAACTGGAAAGTAAGTGGTTGTTCAAGTAGATTTATGCACCCTCGATACACCAGGGTGTGGGAAACTGAAGGAAGGATGAAAACTATAATCTCTATCATATAAATGAACATATGCGCATAAGTATAGTTTGATTCAAGAAGGTAAAATAATGGTTTTGCAAGATATCTAGGAGTTTTGAACAATAATTAAGAATGACTTGATGTCATTTTAATAAACATCTCAAAACTAATACTTTTGTTATCAAGGTATTTTAAGATAGAAAACCACTTCATGTGTCACCTTTTGAAATATGTGAAATCTACTGAGTGAAAACATAGTTATAAAATACATAAGATTGATTAAATAACATATTGTTTTCTACTTGTATTCCCCCACATTAAAGCATTTAAAATCATTTAAAACATTGATTAAGGGGTATGAACTCACCTGTAGATGGTGATTGGGATGAACTGAACGGTATAGGATGGCTAGGTGTCAAGCGAGGACTTGTACACACACTACGATCCTAATGAACATATAATCACACATATATGCACTCAATTAGTCTTAAGTTACTAATTGATAAAGCTAAGACATCCTAGACATAATAAACACTTTATATAAGTGTTTTAAGCCCTAAGGATTGCATCTAAGCTATTGTGGGACAAGGTACTTGTGTTTAGGGTTCCAAAGGACCCCATATATGAGTTTACTCCCCATATACCATCACACATGGAGTTTACGGTTGTAAACTCTTGAGTTTACGGCCGTAAACTCCCAACCATGGGGGTATTGTGTGTTTTGAAGTCCCAAATGATTCCTAGAATTATTCCAACTTGGTGGTTAAGTCCTTGGAGGGGTTTAAGGTCTAGAAACACTCCTTAGAGGAGTTTACGGCCCCAAGGCCATTTCCTTTGGAGTTTACGGCTGTAAACTCCCTTGGAATGTTGTTTTTGTTGCTTTCAATTCTCTTGCATGTATAGGATAGGTTCTAGACTTTTACCTAAAGCATATGAAGGCATTAGGCACAATTTGGTGCCCTTCTTTCATGTTTACGGCCCAAGAACCATGTCCTGGCCGTAAACTCACTTTGGAGGGTGGTTTTGATGTATTTCGGTCCTTGATTTAAGTGGGAAAAATTCCTAGTAAATGTCCAATGCTTTAGGTGCCTTAAAATCACCATTTTAAGCTTGAATTTGGAGTTCACGGCCTAAGATATTCTTGGGCCGTAAACTCCCAAACTTGGGTGATTCTTGGTTGTTTTCTTGTCCCTAACACACATACATATGAGTCTAAGGCAGTTGTATATCACGGGGGACAGTCTAGGCTTCGTTTCGGGAGTTTACCGCCCAAGAACACCTTGGGGAGTAAACTCCTAAATCCAGTGATTTAGCTATGTAATCTATGTTATGAACACATTTAAAGCTATATAACACTACTAGAGAGGGGTACTCACGATTTGGGATAAAAACCCGAAGATCCGTGAGAGAGAAAATGGCTTTTCTCTAGTTGGAAATGCGAATAATGAATGAATTTGGTTCAGAATTCTATTTATAGTCCTGAGATATTTTGGCGGAAAATATTTTTATTCCTGAAAGGATTTCTCATATAACAGAGTGTTGGAATAACAGTGTTCCACAAAACCCTAGTGCATCCACTATCCTAATATCTCCTTAAGTGTAAATCCTGAAAAACTGCCAAACTTATACCCGAAGTCTGGAATTTCCCTGAAACTGTTCTAAGCTCTATTGTCTTGATATGGGTTGTTCAGAATGGAAATTTCGGGTTGTCACACAAAAGATCGGGTAACCCCCGAATCGAATAATACCAAGGCAGAGATATTTTTCACGAGGAACGATCCTAAAATAAAACACATAAATATAAGAAACAATTCAATATAAATAAAGAGACAAGGAGAAGATACATACCCGTCGAAACGTCGGGAGTTGCACGCGCCTCATTTGTTGTCAGCTGGAATGGCCTGCTCTTCGCCACTAGTGCATCTGCCCGACCCTGATGGCCGTTAGTAATCCTCGAAGTCTCAAGAGTGGATGGCGACACCGGCCCTGCTACAGCCAAACTCGGACATTGGTCCCTCTTGTGGCCGCTCGGATTGCACTGAAAGAAAATCAGATCAGATATCAGTGTGACGGGGTGGTAGCAATACAATCCTTGCTGACATGACCAGTCTGGTCGCACTTGAAACAGCTAAAACCACCCACCATGCACACTCCCTCGTGTGATCTACCGCATTTGCCACAACGGCTTCAACCCTGATGGCACTTCCCCCTCGTATCAACCACCTTGGGCCTCTTGCCCGAACTCTCAACACTGGTAACAAAATTTGGCTTCCTCTTTTCTCCATCTCCAAGTCAATCTCCCTCTCCCTAGACCTCGCTATCATGTCTTCCAGCGTCTTGCAACTGGACCGGCTCACAAAATGTCAGATATTGCTCCTCAACATCTCGTGGTACCGGGCCTTCTTCATCTCCTCGTTCACTACATACCGAGGAACCATAAGGGCCCTCTCCCTGAACATAGCAGTGATCTCGGTCACTGTCTCAGTAGTCCGACGAAGATCCTGAAACTCTCGTGCCAACTACTACACCTCGATCAGCGGTGCAAACTAGGCTCGAAACCTGGTGGAGAAATCACTCTAGGTCATCGAATCAATAACATCACCTCCCACAACATGCCCTACCTCCTCCCACCAAACATGAGCCCTGTCTTTCATGAGGCAGGATGCTAATCTGACCATGTCCCCTCGGGACAACGATAGGTACGGAAGGCGTTGGCAACATCTGCCAACCACCTGTTGCTCGCAATAGGGTCCCTAGCCCCGTGATATTCTAGCGCTCCACAAGCCCAAAACTCCCTGAAGGTCAGAGAGCGCGCCCCAATCAAAGCCACTATCTCTCATCAAGAAGCTCCAGAATGCCCTCCTTAACTGAGCCAAAAATCACAGGAGTCTGATCAAGGATGTTGCGTGTAATCTTAGATGAGATCAACTCCCTCGTCTGGTCGTCAAGCTGTCCGGCTCCAGAACCGGAGCCTGATCCCTCCCCGACACCGGAACTGCCCACTGGCCTTCCTCGCAATACCACCATACTGAAAATAGACCATAAAACTATCAGAACAAGCATCAATGGATATCGGGGAAATCATAACAACACAAGCTCCCTGGCTTCATTACAACCCTCCTTGAATCAAGTACAGATCCTCTGCTTCCAGTAGTATGGGCCCATACTACCTTCCACATATATCCGTACTTTCCTTAAGAAGTGCCTTCATTCAGCCTAGTTACTCTATAACCAACAGATCCCACGCAGCTAGGGCTCTCAACACTAAATCTCATCCTAGGTTCTCCTAGGGCAGATTCCACACCATTCTCCGCCCTTAGCTGCAGAAGGAACTCATGCTAACCACCTCTACCTAGCTCACAAATACAATTACATATTACAAAAACTAGATAATTCTTTGAAGGAGAGGTCTCTCCCTACAACGGTTGGACTCAGACAAGAGCTGCGCAATAGAGCTAAACCTAACCTTCTGAAATGATTTAGTTTCCATAATATGTAACTTTGCATATTCTCTTACTAACCAGCTGAGATTTGCAAGAACTCCTAAAAGCACAAAGAAAACATCATTCGAGCATCAAGTAAACCGAACTAAGCATAACCTAATCAGGCCATCCTATCACTAACTGATGAGTACTAGCATGCAAATCTATAAGCTCATATAACATGAATACACAGGCATCTCTCCTAGATCCTTAGCCCTACTCTCGTATTCGATTCACAATTCACAATTCATATCATATATAAACATGCATGGGTATTTTGAGATAATTTTCTTGAGCTCGGATGATTGCATGCACCACATCCTTTTCTCTTTTAGAAATCCTTTTTATAAAAATGTTTCCTTTTGAAATTTTTTACCAAGTCCTTAGTTTGAGTTTAGACACACCCAAGAGTGTGCCCGAATCCCTCAAACCAAGTCTCTAATACCAACTTGTAACACTCAAAAACATGGTCCCAATTTTCTTTAATAATAGATAAAACATGGATTTCAATAACATCTAATCATCTCAAATGAAAACCAATATATTAAGTGTCATAAAATCAGAGTAAAACATCAAGTGCGGAATCCAATGGTGTGTGCGTTGCAGTCATCGAGCTCTTCCCTCTGGAACCAGAAGTACCTGAAACATAAAATGAAAACCGTAAGCATAAAGCTTAGTTAGTTCCCTCAAAATACCTCATACCATACATATCAAGCAATTATGAAAAACAGGCCCCGCCCACACTCGGATCAAAATGAGATACGGGCCCTGCCCACACTCATATAACGGGCCCAGCCCAACAGACATATACATACAAGAACATACATGTATTACACAGACAACAAGTATAATCCACATAATCAAACAAGGGTTGGCCTTGGTGCCTTAGAATGCTGAAAGATAACTGAATAAATCCCCGACCCCGGAAACAGCTATACTCAACCCCTAAACATAAACAATTCCTTAGATACCGATCTATACTTCAAAAACCATAAAAGGTCAAACTTGGTCGAAGTCAAAGTCAAAATCAACGCTACGAGTGGACTCAACTCGTCGAGTTTTCCCACGACTTGCCGAGTTTCCATCAAGCACAGAATCGCGATATTTTGATCCAACCGAGTTTCCCTTTAACTAATCGAGTTCCTCCCTTATTCAATAGAATCAGGACAAATCCAACCCAACTCGCTGAGTTCCCTTAAGAACTCGTCGAGTTCTTCGATCAGCCAACCCACTTAATTCATTAAGTAGCTATTCTTCAAACTGAAGCCCTATCTTCCAGATCTAGACCGATAATACATCTAGAAGGGTAAAGTTTCCAACTTTACCCATTAAGAACCACCCCCCAAAAGACATTAAGCTCAAACCCTAATCCTAAAAGGCTTATGTCTTAATCCAAAAACCACTATATCTTCAAGATAGAGCTTATGAACACAGATCTGGACCTTAAAGGCTAAAAGGTCACATAAAGTCTTCAACTTTACTCACATGCATGGCCAAGTTAAGCTTAAGAGGACAAAACAAGGGCTCAGAAGGTGGAGCTCTTAGGGCCATAAAGGTGTCATCTTTATGCCATGAAAGCTCCTTAAGACCCTAGATTTGAAAGGGTTTGTCCATATGGGACGTCCAACTCCCAATGACCACTTCATTTGGACAAAAACAAGAAAAAGAACACTAAGATGAAGATCTAAGTAACCGAAAAGCAAGTTTGAGACTTTTTACCAGAAAGATGTCGAAAATGAAACAAGGATTCTAGATCTAGCAGCACCTTCTTGTATCTCTAAGCTTCCCTTTCTTCTAATGGCTTCAAACACACACACAACGCACTCAAATGGCTCACAATCACTCAAATATGCCTTAGGGTTTCGAGGTTAGGTTAAGGACAGTGGAGGCTGGAAATGAGGCCAACTTATGGGGCTTAAGTTGTTTAAATAGGGTGCAAAACCCCGAAATTAGGGTTTCATTTCTTCCAGACAACACGTCGAGTTGGTCACTTAAAACATGTGGTCCATAGAATTTCAACACGGCGAGTTGGGGCAACCAACTTGTTTAGTTGCTCTACAAAATTGAATAATTTGGAAGATTAAATACATACTAGGGAACAGGCATTACTCCAGTACATCCAATAAAATTAGATTGTGATAGAAAACATATGAACAAAATCGACAAAAGAATCTGATTTAGCAAATCAATTCAAAAACATAATCAACTTTATGAATGATAATTCGTTACTGTTCAAGAATTTCAAATCTAGAACACAAATTGATTAAATTCTAGTCCAAAGTAAAATCTAATTTATCGATTGTCGATGTGTTAAAGTGAGAAAACAGATGTTGTGATTCTAATTTGATAAAGTCAACAAAACACGGTCAAATTAAGATGAAAAGATAAAGAACAAATTCAATCGGAGTAAAACAAATCGTTAATCATAAATTGATGAAGCAATGAAGATGAATAAACCGATAAAAATCGTTTTGTGAACAAATGAAAAGCATGAACAAAGCAGACCAAGATCTGGTATTTATTTGGACTCAAATAAATATGCAACTGGATCGACAAATAGTAATGTCACATGATTTGGGCTCATAATGAACAGTAACAGTGAAAAGTACTTGGGCTTGATTTTCAAACAAATTGGATCAAATTTTGGGCTAAATCAAAAAATAATTGGATCAAAAATTTGGAATTAAAATAAATAGATCCATTGGAGAGACTCACTAAAGATTTCAAATCTTTTAGTCGATTACGCAAAATTGTTATCATCTAGGATCGTTGATCTTGAAATAGTCGTTAAACCTTCTAAATTAAGCTTTGATACCACAAACTTCAAACCATGACCCAAAGTACATTGTTTTAAATGGAAAAATGAAACTATGATGCTAATAAGAGAAAACACAAATAGCGTTTGGTTTTTCGCCACCATTAATCCATATAACAAGACACATGGGGTATGATTTAAGAATCATTTGAATGGTTCAAAATATGGTCTTTATGCAGAAAAATATCACACATGAAGTCACTAGAATTTGAGGAAAAAGAAACTAGAATTATGACACCAAAGTGAAGGAATTAACTTCACAATTCCAACCAATTCTCAAACACTAATACCAACATATTATAGAGTGTTTTAAGAATGATTTTGACATCAAGAACTCAAAAAGAAATGCCCATAAAGGTTTGAATTAGGCCAAAAGATAAATCACAAGAACTATAATGAAAGGGAACGAGATTAATCGCAAACAGGAAGCAGATCCGCCTCATGATTCTTACCACAACACTACAAAATGAAACATGAACACAAGAGGAATAAGAATTGAGGATTCACCAAGTTGAAGTGATGAATTTTAAGGCTCAGTTGAACCCTCCACCAATCTCATTGACCTCTCCCTTTCATAACCTCGCAATCATCCTTCCCCCCCCCCCTCATGACTGCTTATTTTTTTGCTCCCTCGCTGATCAACGATGCAACACGCACAAACCATATGTTTCTTTATTTGATTCACGTAAAATCCGCAGGAAGGAACGAAACATACAAGAGCACCTTAACTTGTCGATCGGGATTCCATGAATAATTATATGCATTTTTTTGATAATTGATCCCTCTACTTTTAGCCTTGTACTCCTCCTACCCCAACCCTAGTTTCCTTAACAAGTTAGGCTTCTTTTAATGACATTTCAACTCCTATAATTCTTTTAAACATTATAATGACTTATATTTACCCTATATTTCCACAAATAAGTATAATTAAATTATTTTCCCTTTTAAGTATATATTGATTAATTCTTTTAGGTATTAACTGACACCATTTTATTTAATTTATTTCATTTTATTCTCTTAGAACCAAGATAATGTTACAAAAACTAATATTCTTGTAATGGAAAACTAACATTGTTAACATAATGATTTTTGGGTTGTTACATCACACTTGATTCTTATTACAAGAGTCAACTTTGCCTCCCCACATCATTTATAGAGAGTTGAGATGATAAATAAAATATTAGGTCATGCCAAATTGTCTTATATCAATTCCAAAGAACAACATATCATCCCCATACAAGCATATTATTACTCATTCACCAGACTCATCAAACATACTATAAACACATACACTTTTGTAGTTGATTTAATATAAAACCATTAGTCAATAAAAACAACAACATCAAACTTTTGATGCCAATATTTAGGTGTTTGCTTCATCCCACTATTTGTGGTGGACGTTGCTCATCATTTTCAAGAACAAATGATGATTCTTGATTTTGATGTTGTTCTTCACGATCCATTTCAATATTTTCATCATCATCATCATCATGAACAATTGTCTCATCGGATACCATAGGCTTTGACTTTCGAACTAGTTTCCTTATAGGCTTCAATATTGCCTTTGCTTTAGACACTTTCTTAGACTTTGATACATTCTTCTTTTTCTACTTTTGCTATGGTTCATCAGTATCTTTGATAGTAAATTTCTTTCGTTTCTTTTCTTTAAGCTTTAGAGCTTATTCTTCAGTTTCCTCCGAAATAGGTCTGATAGGATAAGGAATTACAAGCATAGACTTGTAGTCTTTCAATAGTGGATAAGTATCAAGAACCCTTTCAACATGGTATCTGAACAATAAAAGGAAATTCTTCATCTTAATTTAATGCAACCTTTGGAATTTGCATTTGAGTAAATGTTAAATATTCCTCTTCAGTTGGCATTGCGATATTTTTTTGTTCACAAACTACTCCAACTATCAAAGACCAAAATGTATGTGAAGAGGTCTTTGTTGCCCTTTTCGGATGATTGATAGTTTTTGTAAATTGATTCCATAACACTCCAACAAAATCAACCTTGAAATCATGGTATAAACCATAAAGAACATGAAATACAAGTTGCTTTGTCGAATCCAATCCAAATTTTCTCCCAATTAAGCATCTAACCACTACTCCAAATAATTAAATCTATACAAATAGTAAACTTGATTTTTTTTAAACCACTGATCACCTTGAGATAAGGGGTATGACCCACTTTTATCAACATTGAAAATAATTCTTCAGATGAAGGATGCACAAAATCCCCTTCAAAATTCATATGTAATAGTTTAGTAAACAACTTTTTCTTTAACGCATGGTTCCCTTTTACTCAATCTCAAATGTCACAAAATCCGTCTTTTGGTTGTAAATTGAAGTATGAAAAGCTTTATGTAACCAAACAAGAGGAATTGGATTTGTTGCAGTCATGGAATAACTAAGAACGAAGTTCTTCAGACAAGGAATGAGCGTCCACAATGCTATAGGATACAAACTAATATCAAAATTCAATATCAAATTGTTGGATTGAATATTGAACCAAGGCAATGAATCAACGTCTTCTACATCATAAGAGAACTGAGTAGCAGCGACCATTATTGATGTGTTGTCGAAGATCGACGAAGAAGATGAACAATTCATGTTTACAAAGAGAATAGAAATTAGCGATAGTGAAAAGTTTTAATGATCTCCATGTGTAACATTGATTTCCATGTTTGTGAATTTCCATGAAATTCCGAGAACCTTAAGTATGCCAATAATTTATCTCTTTCATGATTGTATCAATAATTTTCTTTTCCATAGTATCTCATTCCCACTCCAACAAACTTAATGAATCATAACTTTCAAACAAAGATCTTCTGTGAAAACCATGAGATTTATCTCGACTCAATAATTCAATCCCTCATATACTTATGTTTTAGACAAAAACTTCTTTGATTAAAAAAATTTGATCTATTTCAGGATAAGAAAATTCGTGTAAATTTAGACTTAAGAATTACTCATGGAGTTCATATTGATAATCTGTGAAAGCGAATTAAAAACCACATAATATCCTGATACGAAACGCACCATCACGATTTTTACAAAAGTATTAATAATGAAAACATGTCAACCTTAATCTCATACTTATATGCCCAGAGTAATATTACCAAGTATGTAAATGTAAATGTTTATCCTAATATCTCACAAAGAGATATTTATGAAGATAAAAAAAAATGAATTTTTTAGTTCAATTAAATTTAGTAATTCGAGATGGAATGTATTTAAATACAATATTGTGATAAGTTCCCGCATAATTAGTTTCAAACCTTCATACTGAACGAGAAGAAAAAAAATTATGAAAAACATATCATAAATCAACAAATAAAAAAGAGGTAAAATATTTTTTTCATTTTCAATTAAAATGATTGAAATAAAACGAAATAATATGAAATTTTTCTACATTTAGTCAAAAATTTAAAATTTTGTAAAATCTGATGGTATCCGAACTTCCGAAGTATCGTGAGTGAACAGTGGATATGACATTGTTTATAAGACCCGTTAATATCCGAAGTGTCGGGAGTGAACAATAGATTCAACATTGTGTAAATTTTCCCAGAAGATACTTAAAGCCTTCTAATGTGAACTGTACTTTCGAATATTTTCAAAAAGAATTGTAAAATAATGCTTTGAATATTTCATCGTTCCTTCGATCTTCTCTTTTCCCGATACGTAGACTTCCGATAAACAATTAGCACTTCGATATTCTTCATACCTTCGATAGACTCAACATTATCACAAATTTCGAATTTTAGATTTTGGGCTTCGAATATCAATGAAATGACATGGATGATTCAAGGAACGTGTATAAGGAACACTTTGTAACATCTGTGATATCGACCCTATTGCATGGAGTATTATGAAATCTGATTTGAGTTAATCCAAAAAATCGATTTGGAATTACAGACCTATTCCAATTTTGAAAACACATAAATACCTTGCTTTTTTATTGTGTTTTTCTAGGACAATATGAAGATAAGAAGTGGTTTTTGTGATGTTGATCTCTTTGCAACATTCAACTCTTTATATATATATATATATATATATATATATATATATATATATATATATATATATATATATATATATATATATATATATATATATAGGCTTAGGTTATTTTGATGCACAGATCTGGACCACCGGATGAAATTAATCAATGGACATGATTTGAGAGTTTATGATATTACAATGGGGTAACATGTACCATATAATCACACAATTTTTAGCAAAATGGTATTTTGGACAATTAACTACATTTATAAAAGGAAATTTTCGGATTTTTAAGGATGATTAATTCTCCTAATTTAAAAAAATCTGAATTTTTTAATTAATTCAATTTTAATTCTAACGTAATTTGTAAACATAACGGTTTTTTATTCTGTCATAATATTTTTTGTTAGAATGATGTTCTTTCATAATTTTATTCTAATAGAATATTATTGAAGAAAAACAAAATTCTTGAATCAGATGTTGAAAAATAACAAACATTCTAATATATGCTTATACATTCAAACTTAAATACAAAAATCATACATATTCTTACAGACTAAAATCCTTATACATTTTAATATAATTATACATATTCTAAAAGAATATCAAACTTTATTCATTTTTCAAGTTATTCCTATTAGGTCTTCAACGTCTTCTTCCAGCCATTCCTATCACAAATACAACAAAAACTAATAATTATTAAAAACATGTTACTTGCAATTAACTATCAATTAATATATTATGGTATAATACATAGAATATGACAAAATACATATAATACATTTTGGCATAATACATCGATTTTATTCTGGTAGAATACATTCTGATAGAATACATAGAATACAATTGTAACATCCCGTGTTCGAAGGACTACAACTCAGCCAATATTAATCCAATTAAAATGACATTGGAACCTAACTTGTAGCTAACACAAAGGGGAATATGCAGAAAAAAATTTCAGATCATTCCAAGCTAGTATGAGAGAGATATGATAGTTCGAAGATTACAAAAAAATTGGCTGG